>NW_026947520.1:10755485-11355485 GCF_034190915.1 Cavia porcellus | reverse complement strand
GTACTTTTTGCACAGTATGATGATTGCTAAAGAAATATGAGGCTGTCTTTTGTAACTAGATGCAAAAGATAGTGTGAATAAAGCATTCCCCAAAGGGAACTGCATGGATTTGAGAGCTCTACTGAATGGCAGGTCTTTGAGAAATAGCACTGAGAATCTAATTGAAATGTGTACAAAAAGTAAACACAGCCCTATCTTGTTTTTCAAAATTATACAGAAGCCTGCTTTTAAGAAAATGCACAATGATTTAAAAGCAATGTCTCTAAATACATGAAGTAATTTAAGCTGTTCATGATGTTTAAGGAGCTGCATTACGATATAAATGGGTGCACTACTTAATTTCATCAGAAATTAAGTGATGGATCTCGAAGTATTTAGTAAAATAACTGAGCCACTTTGATGGTATGGTTTTAGAAGTTTATTTTATAAAAGAAATTATAAGAAGCAAAGCAATTACCACGTAGGTTCGTAGCCTGTGGTAATCACAGTTCACTGTTGGATTCTGGGGGAGACAATGTATCTTAGAAGAAAACAAAGTTATTATAAGTGGTGTGTGTGTGTGTGTGTGTGTATGTGTGTACATGTGTGCGCGTGTGTGTATGTGCATGCAGCTCCAGCTAGAAAATAAAGCTTGCCTCAATAAGTCTCATGCTGGCAGGAACATGCTAGCAGGCACGCATGGCCACACGTTTGCTTTGCTCAGTCTGTACCGTCCCATGTATGACATTTTTGGCAACAGAACAAACAGAGCTGGGAGTTGTCCTGTTCTTCTCAGGCTTCTCAGGAGGCTCATCTTACTGCTGAGCTCCTTTTAGACAAGATGGAATATATAACCCTACTTCTCCCCATCATGATTTGTGGATGACAATTTTACTGAAGACTTTCAAGATCCACTAAACACTAGTACAGATAGTACTGAGGATCAGTACTGTCATAAGGTATCATAAGGTAGTCCTGCATCACAGAAATGCAGCTGTGATGTATGCTTTGTAACCTTTGGTTATAGTGATGAGGACATCTTCAGCTCTGTCCATTTGGTGAGGCCTTTCCTGTTTTGCTTGTTTTCATTTGGACTTTGTGACTGATTATTTGGGACATTATTCTGCATCAATCTCGTAGGCAGACTGATGGGTCTATGTCTGTGATTTCCAAGTGGATGCTACAAGGTTTTGTCTCCCCAGTTACAAAACCTTAAATTCCATTAGTATTTCCCTCAACTGCATGGCTTTGTTCAGGTGAGCTGATTTCCTCATCCTTTTCACTGTCCTGCTGATACAGAAAATGGCTCTTCCTGCTAGAAAAAAAAGCTCACTTGTTGCAAAGGGCAAACTTTGCAGTGCTAATTTGATGAAAAGGGTTTTATAAAGCTTCATAACTTAGGTAGGAGACAAATAACTTTTAGCATGAACAGATCTTAGATATGTTTGTTTCCTTTATCCCATAAAATTATGGTTGAGAGTATTATTTATGTTCCAGTTTTATACAGCTGTCTAGTGTACAAAACAGGTCCTGAAGCAGCCAGAAACTAAATGAATAGGGACACCCAATAGAAGTTAGATTGATGTTCAAGTTTATAGCCACAAAAAATTTCAATAACATTATACAAATTTTCTTTTTTTGCATCAGTTAGAATTTAGATATGCCCAAATAGCTTACTATGGTTTGGATAAATATTATCCTGAGGTCTGTGCCCTAGGGGCTTGGTCTCCAGCACAGTGATTTGGGGAGGGGGTGGAATCTTCAGGAGGTGTGGCTTAAGGGAGCACTGTCTTTTGGGGACATGGCCTTGAAAGTGACTGTGGGATCTTGGTCTATTCTTTTTCCTTTTTGCTTCCTGGCTGATGATAGAAGCAGCTTCACTCAGCCACAGCCTCACCACCATTGCCATCCAGGATGTCTACCAAAGGCCCAATGCAATGACTGTGCCTTGTACTAGACTTCAGCCTCCAACACTGTGAGGTGAAATAAAACCTCTCTTCATAAGTGAATTGTCTTGGCTATTTTGCTATAGGACAGAATACTGACTAATGCAGGTCTCTTGCATGAAACATTGCTACAAAAGATATTTTTAACTACATATGTATAGAGAGCCTTTCATGGTCCTCATCAAAGTCTGGGAAGTTTATATTTATAATGCCATGGGAAAGTTATTGGAATCCTAGCAAGTTAATTCTAATTTACTGCTACCAGTACAATGCATGGTGAGAATAAGGACATTAAGATATTTGTGGGGAGCCAAAGGAGTCTTAAGTTCACCTAGGGTGATGGTTTACCAGAATAAAGGCTTTGACCCAGGGCTGAACCCAAGTTTTATTAATTTGTGGAGAAAGGAGTATCTCGAAGATGAGTGACCATGAGAGTGGCGGGAGTATATGGGTGCTGTGAGCTGAACTAGGTGGGAGGCCTGAAATCTCCTCTGCAATATTCAGAGAGAAAGATATACAGAAAGAGCCATCCGCCTAGCACAATTTGAGGTAGTATCTAACTTTTTAGGGTCACTGCATCAGTTCAGATGTGTTATCATTTATCCCCTGGGAAGTCCTAGCCATAAGAGGCTAGGACTTGAAGCTCAACATCTTGGATCATGTTTGTCCCTCCTGCCCAGCTCACACATGTTTTTTGGAGCAAAGGAGCAGGACATCACTGACCTGCCACTGTTTTTCAAAGACTACACATCAATACCTCGGTTAAATCAGTTTGCACTGCTCAAAACTAATCGAAGGGATAAGGGAATGTCCTATCTAGCTCTGTATCAATACATGGAAACAGGACCAGGCTTGGTCAAGATGGAGATAATTGTTTTCCTTTAAAAGAGAGTCATCCAGATGGTTTTCTACATGTATGTGGTTCCATTATTCAGATTTTCTCACCTGTTTTCCTTTTCTTTTGCTTACACTGGCCATTTACTGAGAATAACTATTTAAAAATTATCACTTGAAATCTTTTAGCACTTAAAAGTTATTATAAATGCTGTGAAACTACCAATATAGCACTTGATCAAAACCCATGTGGATACCTAGGAAGAATAGTCCAAAATACACTTAGGAGGACTTAATCTCTTTGACAAGTGAAAAATATTATACATAGTGGAGTACCTGAAGATTAGTAGGTGCTGTTTCTAACCTTCTGTGGTTTTGTTTTTTATAAAAGTGATCACTAAAAAAACCCTCCCTTTTATTAGTACATTTTTTAGTGCATAATGTTTAGATTCCTTGTGTGAAGTTGATACATGTTCCTACCACATCCTAATTCCTTATTTTCCCCTTTCCCTTCCTTCTCTTCCACTCCCTCTTGATCATCTCCACATTTGAGAAAGATGCATATCCCTATTTCTTACCATTTATTTTTATTTTGTTATTTATACCCTGGGTTTCTCGTATAAGAAAAATCATGTGATTTATTTCACATGTGTTTGACTTACTACACTGTGTCTGGTTTATTTCACTTAACATTATGGTCTCAAGGTGCATCCATTTCCCTACACAAGACTCAAGTTTATCTTTCTTTATGGAAGCATACACTGTGTGTAAATACCATTTTTCTTCATCCATTCATCCACTGTGGGACATCCAGGACATGTCCAAGATTTAACTACTGTGAATTCTGCTGCTGTGAACATGGGCATGTGTGGATCATTATAATATGATGTCACTAATTCTTCAGAAAGGGTGATAACTGGGTCAAATATAATTTCTAGTTTCAACTTTTTGAGGAATCTCCATAGGATTTTCTACAGTGGTTGTACTGGTTTACATTCCCACCAACAATGTAGAATGGTTTCTTTTTCCCTGTAGCTTCACCAGCAATTGTTACTACTGTTTGGTTTCTTGGGACAATTTAAGTGAATTTTATTAACTCACTTAAAATTACAGAAATAGTCTAGTAGACAAGTACCTGCTTTAATTATTTGTAATTAAGTAACTTTATGCTTTTTCTCCTCTTTCAGTAAAAAAAGTGAGATGATAAAATCAGAATACAAAACTAACCAATCTTCTGTATACATAATGATAAGTAGTGATAATTATGCACCATTAAGAACACATATTCTTAACACAAATGAGCTGCAAAGACACTAGTCTGAGTTTCTGATAATCCAAAAGTTATTTCCCTAGCACAGCAGGGAGAATTCTTTTCTTCTGGAAGGAAGGATGTCCCTAAATCTCTGCCTCTTTGCTAGTTGCTTTTCCCTGCAGGGAGCCCTGTCTTAGTAGGAGCATAAATGCAGGTACCTGTTAGCTAATCGATTATTGGGATTGATTAGCAAATAAGTGCTCTCCACAAGCAGGGATATGAGATGAGGCTGTATGGATTTCTCTCCCTCCTCACTGTGTCTGTGAAGTAGATTGGGTGTCACTCCAGTGTGGAGAGTGCTTGTTCATTTCCCTTTCCCCACACGGGCTCTGCAGGTCAGTGGTGTTCCTCTCCTCCTCAGCAGGGAACTGATCAGCTATCCAAGGTGAGACCTGCTTCCTCCAAGGTCTCTGACAGCTCCCTTCAGAGTTGGCCTTGTTTCTCTCCTCCTAGTTCCAGGAAGCCTTTTATTGCAGAAGTTGTGACCTGCGCTGTGTCTCAAAGAAGGAGCTGGAGGCTACTAGAAGAAGGAACAGAAAACAAAAGGATGGGACTGTAGTGTGACCTTTGTGGACTCTGGTGGTGATTGTTCCTTCCAAAGAGAGGCATACTCCATGCACTCCCTTCTGGAAATAGACCTAGCTGGAAAATAATCAGCCTTGAAAACTAGAGACCAAAGTGCCCCATCGGCTGAGCAGCCATCACAACCCTTGGCTCGGTAATGCCTTGTGAGGACAGGTTGACGAGGCTGGGGGTTTTAGCTCTAGGTTTCCAGGCTGATTATTTTCCAGCTAGTCTTATATTTAAGGAAACACAGTAGCTACATGTATTTAATATGAATCTCCAAAAGCCAGTCTTATATCTACATCATATATGCAATCATATATCAATATATGGGCACATGATATATGAGAATAAAGTTAAAAACAGGAAAAATGATCAAGGCTTTGTTTTTTAACATTCGTTTAGTTTTGAGCTAGTCTTGGCTAAGTCAATAAAGGACCCCTGCTGGCCTCAGGCTCCGGGAGCCCTTGGATTACAGGAGTGTGGTAAAGGTTCAGTTCGAAGATTTTATTCCTAAAAACTGTTTTCAGGACTTTGTCTCAAGAAAATTTCAAAGTTGTCACATGAGACCAGGGCTAGATGAAGACTCTATTATAAATGTATGGTTGTTTTTTCAAGAAGGGAGCAAAAACTGGCTAATCCCTCCACTAGGGACCTACTTGCGGTCCATTCAGCCTTCAAAGAACACTTCACAGGAACTTGGCCTCGGAAGGGCACTTCCGTGACAGCTGCTGGTACTCTGAATTGATAACCATGAGGCCTTTAAACAGAGCTACACCCTGAATCCTTTTCTAAAATTTAATTTTTGAGACAGGGTTTTGCTAAGTCTCTAAATTTTCTATGATGGATTTCAACTTTCCATCTTCCTGCCTCAGCCTTCTGGGGTGCTCCTAACTGCAACCTAGTTTTAAAAGCCGGTCCCCAAGTAGAAGAGGAGTGGATGCCAATTCTAAGATTTCTGATTCCTTCCAAGGAATTTCCTTTCCCTTTCCTTTTCCCATTCCCTTTCCTTTCTTCTCTCTCTCTCTCTCCCTCTCTCTTTCTGTTTCTTTCTTGCATTTTTTTTTTTGAGACAAGTTCTCACTATGTAGCCCAGACTGGCCTTTAACTCACAGCAATCCTCCTGCCTTGGCCTCCAGAATGCTAGGATTACAGCTGTGGACCACTAGGCCAGGCTGACTGTGTTCTTTTGAACAGTGACTTGATTGATGTGATTTTTCCTACACACGAGCCTTGTCCGCATGAGGGTTGGATAGCTTATATTTGTATGCTTCAGAATACCTTCCTCTTTCCAAGTGGTTTTGCAGCAGATCTGAAAGGAAGGTGTGGTTAGTTACCTCCTCTCCACGAAGCCATCCAGGGTCCTCATGAGGAGGAGCCCTTGGTTTCCCATCCTTAGCTGAGGGTCTTGGTTCTTGCAGACATGAGCCGGGACTTGTTGAGCACTCAATTTGCAGTGGAGCAGGAGGCTCCAAAGAGCCAGAGTCCACCGAGGTGCAATTCATGCCTGTCCTTCACTGGTGGGGACAGGATACTCAGAGACCTGCTGTTTTCTGTGGCACAGATGAGCATGGAGGGGTTGGGCCCTGCTCCTACCAAGTCCTGGTGGTCCCAGGCTTCTCCCCAGAGGAGATGAAACAGAGGGTACAGACACCTACCAGGGTGAAGAATGACTCCACCCACATCTTCTTCCCCCAAAACTGCAGCTCCATCTCACTCTGCTGCCACTCCACCTGGCCAGCCTGCTGGCCACCTGAACAAGTGTCCCTGCTCCTATGGGTACCCTCCCTGCCACTCAGCAGTCTCTGCCTCCTGTCACTGTCTCACAGGGGTTCTCCACACTCACCAAGCCTCCTCTGCTCTGCAGAAAATGGTGTCCACTTTCAGCGTCTGGGTGCCAAGTTCTCTCTGGGTGATCTTACGGTATTTGAGTGTGTTTTTATTTGTTAAGAAATGATAATTTTGCTTCACCCAAATTATAGAGGCATTTGAAGGGGTTATCAGTTGGGTCACAATGTTTGGAAGATGTATTGGGAACGAGTCTAGCTCCGGGCAGGAAAACAAAACAAATTTTGACAGTTTGGAACTGACTCAGACCTGTGCAAGGGAACACACCAAGCCTCTACTGCTAAAAATGGTTTGCCTCATAGGGAGAAAATGTAGGAAGATGGCATGCATTTTTCTTCTCTTCACTTTTGCTCCTAGAGAAGGAAAAGCTGTAACTCTAAGGTCCTACCATAAATAATTAACTTCAAACTGTATGCAGAATTTTTGTCATATTCCAAACAGATGCATTCAGGAGATCTGATTATGCCTTTGGGTTAAATGTGGAATTTAAATTTGTGGCAAGGTAAACATGGATTTTACTGATGATTGAATCATAAGGAAAGGTGTGCAGAGGCCAAGAACATGAGATTCAGATTCAAGGCAAGGATTTCACTCTTGCCTTTGCTACTTACTAAGCCTGTCCCTCCGGGAAAACTCATTTATCCTTCCTCAGTCTTAGAGATTTTAGCTGAGAACATTGCTGTCTGCCTCAGAGACTTGTGAAGATTTAATGACATAATGTATGTGGATTTTGCACACTGTGGAATATTATAAAAATCTTAGCAAGTATTTACCTTTGCTCTTTCAAAAGCAGAAACATATGATTTAAAAATCTATACATTGAGTTGGCTCTCTCTCCAGTCAATGAATTGATAGAAAGGTTACTGCAAAAATAAAGCATCATGCTATTTTACCTTTGTTAGCTATGGGATGCAATCACTTACATTTAATGTTGTCTGATGGTGTTACTACAAACACCGGCGTCTGGGATTATGAACTCAGAACATCAGAGCTAGAGGAATCTTGCAGCTAACTCAGCCCAGTTTCCCTTGATCTTGTGTGATGAGGTCCGGGGAAGGAGTAATGTTTGCCTTGTTTCACCAGCTTCCTGTGGGTGACGCAGGGCACCAGTCACACACTGAGCACTTCCTCCTCTCTATTCACAAGTGCCACACTTGTGCAACAGGAGAGGCAAATGGCTGTGCAAGAGGTGATCAGCATAGGATGAGCCTTTAAATTAAAAAAAAAAAATATTACAGTCAGTGACCTGTTGCCATTAATATTACTCCCTCTCATTCTAATGCATTTTCTCTATTGTTCTTACCACTTTTTAAGTCATTCTGGGAGTCCTCTGTTGATATCAGGCTACTTCAGCTCTTCCCTGAGGTCAAAATGGCCAGGAGAAAGGGATGTTTTGAATCAGTTTGCTTATCAAGGCAGCCAGGACAACACAACTAAAGACACTCAGGAAAGAGGACTCCAGAGCTGCTGCAGGAAGTGGCAAGCACAATGAAATGAGTGTATTTTTTCACCTTTTTTTGGTACCAGATCAAACTCATGATCTCATGCTTGCCAGGCAGGTGCGGTGCCGCTGGGCTATATACCCAGCTAGAAGGAGAATATTGAAAGAGAAAGGAAGTATTTTGAGAGGAACCAATGGCAGTACGTCTTTATTGTAAGTTTGCAAATTGGTGCAATCTTGTACTTTTGGGAGACTGCCACCTGTCAACCTAACTGCCTGTGTTTCATTGCTATGCAGTTTCTCAGGGGCAGAGCTATACAGCTTTCCTGGGCAGAGCTTTGTACCAATGAAGGAGCACCCCTTTTGCCAATCAGCTGTGGGTGCTCAGTGAGCCTTTAGCTCCATTTACTCACTGAAATCCAGGATTCTCCGCGGTGGTTTTCCCTGAGGCTGAAGTACTGTTGGTCATCTAAGGCCTGGGCAATGGTGCATGACAGTGGTAGATTCCATCGCTTGTCTTTTAACCAAAGTTTTCAACTTCCTCCAAGTTTCTTTAAAGGAATGACTTGCCTTTAGGAAAAGGGAAATTTTTGTTTGTTTGCTTGCCTGTTTGTTTGCCCTCTGTTTTTTACTAAAAGTGAAAAAGTGAAATGGTACAGGAAGGGAGGACTTCAGGTTTTGCCTTCTGAGGTTCTGCATCAGCCGTGCATCTTGACAATTCCTACAGAGGTCAGAGAGACAGGAACGTGGGTCCCTGAGCACAGGTTCCCCGGAGACCCTCGAGCAATCAGAGGAGCTTTTTGTTTTTTGCTTCTGATGGGAAGAAATTTCCCACTGGCCTATAGGGCACTTTAGAAATCAGGTGAGTTCCTTAAGTGCCTTTCTGACAATCCTTTGATAACAGAGGCATGGTCGTAATTGTCCTGGAAAAGGTCCCAGAAAGAGACTTTCTGAAACAAGTCCCCAAACGTCCTGCTCTCATGGCTAATGGCCCTGCTCACAGATTCTTCCCAACGTCTGATGGCCTTGGCTTGTGTCCGCCTCTCTCCCTTCTAGCCCTGATAGGAGGAAAAGGGCTGTCCCCCAGCCTGATGTGGCCACTCAGGCAGGGTGATTGTTCTTATCTCAGGGGAAGACAGGATTGCAGTGAGACGCAGGTCCAGCACTGGGGCGTGGGACCTGGGTCTGGCTCTGAGCTTTCCACTCTTTCCCGCAGTGAGACCTCATCTCAGGCCTGTTATTTTTCATTGTGATGTTTCATTCTCATGGCCTTCCATTAAACGGTTTGGGGTAATAGAACAAGGCTTTTATAATCACAGAGATTGGAGTTCAGCTGCCACCTACGACTCATACTGTTGGCGTTCTGGAGCAGGAAATGCAGAACTAACAAGTCACTGCTTCCTTATGAAGAGACCACTGCATTCATGTTAGGGAGAGTTTACACCAAATCCGTGCATTGCTTGCTACTAATGTTTCTGTCTACTGTGTAGAATATAACGGATTGATATGATAAGATGTGAATGGAAGAGAGAGCAAAACAGAAAGGAGAGAGTACTATTTCAATTAGTTATCTTTCCACAAGATCAAGAAAGCCAAATGTTTTGTATTTGTGTAGCCAGTTGCTATACCAAAAGGCTTTCCTGGAGGTGATAAATTTTAATTTTTTTGTGTGTTTAGCAACATAAGTACAACATAAGAAGAAAGAATCATGCTGAAATTCCCAATAGTACCTTCTTAAAATGGTGAATTGTCATGTCACTTTTGGTAGTAGTTTCCGTTTTGAATTTGGTGGAGAATGAGTATCTTCCATGGTCCAGGAACAAGATTTAATAAAGTTGTTTGATCTTAAAAAATTGCAAAAGATGATCCATTGTTTTTGGGGACTTGATATGTTGGAAGGCATTGAGAATGGAAATTCTACATTCAGTCTTTGTTTTTTTACGGGCTTCTTTCATGGCGTGGCATGGATGCCAAAATTGCTGAGCGTAAACTGGGATGTAACATTTAGGAAAGTGGTTTTACTTTTCCAGAATGATCCTGGGGTTCAACACTCAGACACCATTAGTGAGTGGACAAATACCACTCAGTAGACTGTGATGGGGAAGCATGAATAAAGAAGCTGTATGACAGTACAGATCTAAAAGAAAACAGATCAACTGTTATTGTAATCCCAAATACTGTGTATGGTAATCCAAGTATCACAATCTCTTTCTCAGTCTTCCTACAATCCAAAAAGTTGTATTAACAATTCCATTGAGACGTTATTGGAATCCTGGCAAATTAATTCTAATGTACATCTCCAATATGACCCATGGGGAGAGTAAAGACACCAAGACATCAAGGGGTCCTAAGTCCAATCCTGGTGAGGATGTGCAGACAGAAGCCCTGATCCTAGGCCTCTCCCAGAATTTATTATCTTGTGAAGAAGGGGCTAGTTTGAGGATGAGTGACAGAAAGGATGGAGGGAATTATAGAAGTAACTTGAGCTGGCTGCCCAGGTAAGGAGAAAAGCATCTTTGTAAAATGCAGAGATAATGACACGTAGAAGGATCAATCTGCATGATACAATTAAGGTAGCAACTGAATTGTTTTTGAAGGCTGTTATGTCAGTTTCTTTTTTTTTGATCATAAGGAAAAAATTTTAAGAAACACGGATTTCAAAACAAGTCCACTGGAGATCTTCACTGTCTATCATATTGTCTCTGGTTTTCTTCCAGATAGTTGTCCCCATCTTCACACACATTGAATACATACTGAACACTATAGAACTATCTAATCATGCTAGGAAGACAAAGGCTTTTTAGGTCTTCAAGATGTGACATTGGGGAAGTCAATAATGACTGCCAAAATGTTTCTCATTGTCTTTGAAGTCGCTGTCCTTATCTTTACGTATGCTGAAATTGAACATAATAGACTGATATCACTCTGATCAGTGAATGATAGTATTGCTAGATTTTATATCACAATGCTACAGATTTAGCACTAGGAATTTTAGTGTCTCTTCTTCAGAGTATCTGTTCATTACATCGTGCATTATATAATCTGTTTCCGTAAATAGTTTAGAAATTCTCCCCATGTGTGAATCTCTACATGTATATCTATCCTTTCTGTATTATAGGGAAAATCAGATCAAAACAAGACAACAAAACAAATTCTTAGAAAAACATGAAATGAGAAAGACATATAAAATCACAATATTTGATGTTCTACAGTAGTTACTATGCTTCTCTTATTATTTTCAATAGACTTGTCCACATCATCAAACATTACATAATTGAAGATAGCATTATGTAGCTATTTTAATAAAAACACAACTTTGGAGACATTGTAGGACTTCAAAAGCAGTTAATAATCAAACCAGAATGGGTATCTTATTACGCCTTGTCATCTTCAAAGTAGTTGCCTCTACTCTTGGACTTGATACTATCAAGCATACCAAAATCAAATAAAATCAGTCAAGACAAAACATCAGTCTAACAAACCAGGTTCAAATAAGATCAGTCATAATAAGACAATGTAACTAATACAGGGCTTCTGTGTAAGTTAATAGGAAATTAAGGAGAGTTACCATGGCATAGCCTGCTATTTTTGGGATAGCCCTCAAATCTAGTATGAGTAGATAGACAGGAACAAAATAAAATCAAACTAAACAGAGCAATAAGACTAATGTGGCTTTTAAATCCTGATACACTATTAACAATGTCCTCTGCCTTCCTTTTTTAGACAGTTCCTCCCTTTTCCCTTTTTCAGGGTGCTTTGT
Organism: Cavia porcellus; assembly: GCF_034190915.1. NCBI lineage: Eukaryota > Metazoa > Chordata > Mammalia > Rodentia > Caviidae > Cavia > Cavia porcellus. The sequence goes on along the minus strand of NW_026947520.1, from coordinate 11,343,801 downwards.
GTATTTTGGGTCCCACTAGTTTCTTTATTTTTTAGATTAGGGGGTCAACCCGTTATCTATCTGAGTGGTGCTGAACCTTTTTACCCCTGAGCTAGATCTTGAGCTGTATTCCTTTACTTACTAAAGTCATAAGATTTTCCTTCCTTCTAGCTGTGTAGTTCTACACTGCACAAAAGTGTCATGACTTTCCAACCTATCTGCAGCTGCTGGATGAGTTGTCCCTGTTCCTCTCTGGTTCCCTGTCACATAGAGTATCATTTTCTTGTCTTTGACTTTCAGTTTATTAACCCTCTTTCAGGTTGAGTATATGTGCTATTCAGAGCATCTCAATATATCCTGCCTCCTAATCTACTCTACCTGTGTTTCTTTTTGTTAGTGTATAAAGGCTATCTATATTAAAGATTATGGCTCACCTTCTCTGCCTCATTTCTGCTATTCTATTTTTCTGCTGTTATTTATCCACTTTTCTCCTTCATTCCACTGTCTGCCCTGTTCATTGAGGCCTCTCTGCCACTGTTGCTGGAATCCTGGTATTTGTTTTTCTCTCTCTCTAGAATGTCCTTCAGTATTTTTTGTAGGGTTGGATTAGTGGCCATGAACTCCCACAATTCCTCCTTGTCTTGGAAACATCTTGTTTCTCCATTAATTTTGAGAGAGAGTTTTTCAGGGTACATCAATCTGGATTGTAGGTCATTTTCTTTCAAGGCTTGGACTATTTTCCCCCAGGTTCTTCTTGACTTGATAGTTTGTGTTAAGTCTGTCATTATTTTGATGATTTTTCCTTTGTAGGTGATCTGCTTCTTTTCTCTCACCACTTTTAATATTCTGTTCTTGTAGATTTCTGGAATCTTGATTATTATGTGTCTGGGTTTAGATCTGTTTTGGTTGAAGTTGGCTGGAACTCTGTATGCCTCATTTATCTGGATATCATTTCTTTTTCCTATGCTTGGGAAGTTTTCTTTAATTATTTCTGTGAATAGTCTTTGTAATTCGTTTGTGGTTACTCTTGCTTCTTGGCTTACTTTTTTAAATCCTAAGTTATAGATCCTTTTGTCATATTCCAGACTTTGAATTGTTATTTCTTGGTTCCTTGTTATTTTTAATAGATCTTTTCTTTCACAATCACACATTGTAAATCTCTCTTCAAGTTTTGAAAGGCTAACTTTAGTTTCTGTCAAGGCATTTTCCCAGCTTTCAATGGAGTGTTTAATTTCCTGGTAATCTCTTTGGATCTGTTTCATGTATTCTAGGTTTTGTTTATGTTCTTCACCAAGGGTTTCTCTTCTTTTTCTGTGTTCCTCCATTCTTCCATCTGTGTCTTCTTGAGAGGGGCTTAGCATTTCTTTTATTAATCTTGTTATATCTTGCCTCACTTGGATTAGAATTTCAGTTTTAAGTTTGTCTATGAGGTCATGAAGGTATTTCTTTATGCCCGCTGATGTTGTAGCCAATATTACATGATTGCTGCACTGGTTCTCTTCTGTATTTACCTCTCCTGGGCATATTTTCCCAGGGTAAGTGGCTGGAGGTTTTTTCTTATTTTTTTCTCTTGTCATGTTTCTGGTTTCTTCCAGCCAGGTGTGTGGTGGAGGTCTCAGGCCTTCTCTATATTGCTTGTGGTTTTTCTGAAGCATGCTGGCTGGGGGCTTGCTGCCTTCTCCAGTTTGCTGTTATCTGAGGTGCACGCAGGGACAATGCAGGCTGGCCCCTCTCCTCTGAGCCAGTCAAACGGTGAGTGCTTTCAGCAACTCAGGCTGTGCTGTGGCTGACATCACAGGGCCAGGACAGTTTCCTCCCTGGCTATTGGGTCCCGATCAGGGGCATGACTCAGCCTAAGGTGATCCCACCAGTCCTCTCTGGGCCAGGGGCGACTGATTGACACCACTGCAGCACCAGACTCTGCCCCACTCCAAGATGTCTTCCAGCCAGCCACACCCACTGAGGGACCCAATTTCCAGCACTCACCAAGAATTAATTCAGCTCTTCATCTTGGCTCCACTCCACGTTGTGCCGCGTCCTCCTTTCAAGGGCCCGGGACTCAACAACTCCCATTATCAGCGGCCACAGCCTCAGTGCGACTTTGAATCATCTCACTCCAATGCAGGCCCAGAACAGCGTGGGGTGGGTCTCAGTGAATGCATCCGGCTCCAGCCCTCCATCGACGTTTTTCCTCCTCCTTCCTATTTTCCTTTTTCCTTCAGTTTCCTCCTGGGGTGGTGAGAATTCCTCTCCTCTCATCTGGCCCTCTCCATGTGGTCAAATTCCAGCATCTCGGCTGTTTTTCCCAGAGAGGCTCTCTACCCAGCTACCTAGCAAGCCACCATCTTCTTGTTTCTGTTGGTCAGTTTCTGATATGTAAACTTTTGTGCCTCTGGGACTCACAGCCTCTTTATCTACAGGCTCATACCCAGTTGATATTCCTGAAGCTGACTGGCTTTACCATTCTGCTGTGGTCATATCTTTTACAGAGAGCTCTATGTGAGGAAATGGGAGACTGTCTGTTGGCTTTAGAGATCACAGAACAGTGCCTAGCTTATTTACAATGCTTAGAGCCAGTTGAAGACAGAAGGAAATACCATAGTCAGCTCTGTACATATCAGAATATGAAAAAAAAAATCTCAATACAATCAAAGTCACAAGAATTGTTCTGTATGCAAGGGGAGTCACTCAAATTGTCTCCTACAAACTGCAGTTCATTTTATTCTATACTTGCATTGGAAAAGGGACTTTGAGTCAATATTGACAGGGGGTTTTGGGCAAATAAACTAACAGGGAGAAGTATTGATGTTTTAAGAGAATTTTTCAACTTCCTGATTCATGAGGAAATAAGGTTTTAGTAATTAATGGAGAAAAATAAATGGATTGTGTCTCCATACTGATTATATTACACAGTGTGCTCTCTTTTATGCTTTTGTTTTCAATTACCTTTTTTTTATTTCTAGGATATTTATTACCTTCTATCCAAAGTGAGAATTTTTGTCTTGCATGTCAGTAGCATGACCCTAATCCTTCCACATCAGTTAAATGAGATCAAGAAATTCCAAGCAACATTAATAAAGCATATTTCTGGGTTTGTCTTGGCGGTCATGAATTTGTGATGTTGAGTCTATGTCTGCTGTTCCTTTCTGGTGTTACCCCGTACTCTGGGGGCCACCATGCACTAAATGACTTTGCTCCCCTGTGCCCTTTTACCATCATGATCCTGCTTTGAGCCAGAAGACCATGGACTGCAGCTCCTGAAACCACTAGCCAAACTAATCTCCTCCTCTGTTACCCTGTGGCTGTTGGATAGGGTATCTTAGAGACCAGGAAGCTGAACAGTGCAGACAGGAGACCTTATGCTTGGCAGAGGAGGCCATATGCACTGAACGTTCCTCTAAAGCAGCAGAAAAGGTGCCTGGGAGGGAGACAGGTATTGATTTTGAAGACTGTATCCATGAGGAAGTATCTGTAATAAAAAATAGAAATCAAGACCAAACTCATTTCTAGTGACATTGATCTAAGCTTTGGTAGGCTTAGTGTAACCAAATACTATACAATGGGCTAGGTAGAAATAAATGCCTATTATAACACTATCTGACTTCATTCTCTTTGGCATATATATATAATTCTCTTTCTTCTTGAAGTTTATTTGTTTTTTGTTTGTTTGTTTCCTTTTGTTTTCTAATTTATTTTAGGCTGGGTTATTTACGACGGACCTTATTTTACTGGCTGTGACTTTTCTTTTGCATATATAAGATTTCTATATTATCATAATGCTTACAAAATTGAACTTCTTTGTTCACAACTAGGTGAGATTTGTATCTCTTCCCACTCTGATTTCCTTTGATCCCATCAGTTCTCATGTGGGATGGTGGAAAGGGTTTTGGGAATTTCACTAATGATGACTCTAGTTTGGGATAATTTAGTCTGAGCTTACTTTGACATGTGGTTGACAGACAACCATGCATAATTAAACTTCTGCTAATTGGCCTAGTTTCTGTACTGATTTATCAGTACTTGTGATAAAAAGATGCAGGGCTAGAGATGCTACTAGGAATTAAATATGTCCTACTGGAAAGGTGTTTGGCCTTGGAAGTAGGTCAATGGTAAAAGGATAAATGATTTAAAATATGTCACATTGGAAGCTTATCAATGAAAAAATTTTTTTCCCAAAAAGTATTTGACAGAGAAATATTTGATGATAATCCTCAGAATTTACATGGCATTACAAACTATCATTTATGAAGCTAAAATGAAGGTTCTAAATTATTAATAATTTTAAAAAGACAAATCCAATAAACCAATCTAGAAAAAAATTAAATTATCTTTGTTTTTTCTATCAAAAATAATGGTACAAAATCAAAATGTGAAGATGCAATCAATGAATGTACAGCTAGAATATATAGGAGAAGCCAGGCATGGTGTCACACACTTGTGATTGTAGCACTCAAAAGGTTGAAGCAGGAGGATCACCACAAATTCAGAACAGGCCTAGGGTACACAGTGAGTTCAAGACCAACATGAACTACATAGCAAGACCCTGTCCCAAAATGAAATATATACCAAAGTATATAGGCTGCTATATAATATTATTTCTCCTTGATTTTTTAATGTTTGTGACATTTTCAAAATTTGCACCTTGTAATTTCCTTTCTTTTAAAAATATTCATGTTTTTAATTTTGTATCCTTGTCCCTAAGAAATAAAGACTTTAAGTCCCAGAAAACTGGCCTGTCTTTGGGCTTACCTTTCCCACATGTACCGCATCATTAGTAAGAAAAAGAGGTGTAATGGCTTCTTTGTTTTAATAGTGATGAGCTACAAACAGTTTGCTTTAATACTTACTGTTCCATTGAGTATAAATCTTACCACCAATTGTCCAATGTTTCCAACACCAGAGACACTAAAATGAGAAAAACCAATGTTTGAGACACTGGAATGTGGTATATGGCTTAGCGTATCTGAAATAGAAAGAGGCAACTCTTTAGACTTCAGTGAATTTAGAGGACTCATTCCATGTCTCATCTGCCCTCAGCTGCTCTGTCTATTTAAGCCCTAATATATTTAGCAATTGGTTATCAGGAAGACAGCAAGTTAGAGACAATATAAGAATAAACTACAATGAGTCAGGCTGGGTTTGAGTTTTAGCTCCTCTAAGTAACACCTGTATGCGAGCCTGGACAGTGGTACACTCTCTTTGCACAATGATGTCTTCGTGTGTGGCATACGGCTTAGCAGTGTGAACCTCACAGACTTGCTATGCGACGTAAACCAATATATATAATATATATTGTTACATATCTAGTTGGTTCAATAGCTAAGTTATGCTAAGTGCTTATAAGCAGTGTGAAAAGCAGTAAATTGTTGGAGATATTTTTAAGAATTTAAAGACTGATAAAGAAACCAAGCTCAATAAACTACATATTTCACATAACAGAATCCTAGTTCTCCAAAAACCTTAGAGTGAAGAAAGAAATATGTCCCAAGAACAATTTAAAATGATTTTTATTTTACAGTATAATAGTATCAATTACTTCAATGTGTGAATCAATGTGTGTGTATGTGTCATTAAGGAACTAACACAGGATCTCACACATGCTAGGCAAAAACTATGCAACAAATTGAGCATGGTGGTGCACACCTATAATCCCAACACTCAGAACACTGAGGCAGGAGGATGGTTGTGGGTTTGAGGTCAGCCTGGGCTGCAGAGTGAGCTCAAGGCCATCCTGAATTACATAGCAAGATTCTGTCTCAAAAAACCCAATCAAACCAAACCAAACCAAACCTCCCTTTCCTCTTCTACTTTCTTCTTTTTGTCTTTCACAATCACATCTTTCTACTCTGCTTCCCTTAAGTGGACATCATCTACAAGAAAAAATGCTCCAAACATTTCCCAGTGCTTTATCTCTTTGAATTCAGTGTTGTTATTTGGAAATCTAGTTAGAGGTGAAGCTCTGGCATTTGCTGTTACCCCTGAAATCACAGCACCCGCCATCTTTCTGTCTACAACCTAGGATTTTTCTTGTTTTTAGAAACTAGCATACTTTTAAAAAATGTCAAAGATTTCAAAATAAGTGCCCTATTTCCTTATTTTCAAAGAACTTCTTATTTTTATCTCTTTGGTCATGGATTGCTTGATTCATTATTATTACTACTTTCTTGAAAATACCATGAATTCCTTTGCCCTCATTTCCCTCTTTTTTAACCACCTCAGAAGGAAATTATTATTCATATCCTTACTGTCTGCACCTGGGCAGTTAGATCTGACTGAGAGAAAATCTCACAAGTAAGACAATCACTTGTGTTTCCCTACGTGATCACTAAGTGGAAAGGAGAATTGCCTAGGATCCTTCCATGTGTCCCTAATAGCTCTTTTTATCATGGTCCAAAGACGACTATTCCAAAGCTAATTCTCTCCTCAAACCATCCCTTCATCTTTTTCAGGGATGACTAGCTTCGTCTTTCAAATATAAAACTGAAGCCACCAGAAGTGAATGCCTATATCATTTTTGACATAGAAGCCCTCTTAATATACACTGTGTGACAGCTGATGTTCATCTCTCAGGGGTATGCATCTAGGATCATAAATTCTAAAACTCAGATGTACCTCCTCTCCTAACTCCAAGGTGATTATGTGTGGATGCTACATTACTCCTGAGAGAAGTTTCTCTGAAAGGGAAGATAAAGTTTGGATTTTGCCGTTTCACCACTCCAGTGTTGGTGTAGAAACTCGGTTGTCCTGTTTTTGTTTTTACAGACCTACAGACTCGAAAGAGGAATTCTCTATGAGAAGTACCTGCACGCAGATATAAGCCCCACCTCGTCTGAGAGGAAGGATGCAGCCTACAGTGGGAAGGACCTTCTTGTGAGGCTCTTTGTCACAGACATCTTAGTGTGTGTTACATCAGCCCTGTTTCCTGTAGATGCATTTCTCAAATAAGACTGGATTTCAGTGGCAATAGCTGCAGATTAAGGCAACTTCTGGACTCCAAATGGTGACAGAACGCTCCCCCTTTGCTCACTTCTCCAAATCTATCTGGAGAAATAGCTCCTGATATTGGGACCACTCTAACATCCTTCAAATCTGTGGAAATATGCACATATGCACATCTCTCCTTTCACTCCGTCATCACTGTACAATGCATTTCTCCAGCTATCAATGACTTCACTGTTGTGCTGGATTTCTTGCCTCTTGCATTTCAAATGTCTCCACCTTTAACAAGTCACTTTCTCCCATGTAAATTAAAAATTAATTTTAATTTTTCTGGTGATTTTTTTCTCAGTGGCCTGGGAACAGTCTGCAACATTGCCCACTTACTTTTTTTTTTTTAAATTCATTTGGTATCTTAATACACTTTTTCCCAGAAACTGCTTTATTTTCGGTGCTTCCTTTAATAACCAAAAATGTCTGCCATTATCCTCTGTTCTTTAGTTTATTGGTCACTGATGGCTGTGTGTATTTTGTTTTGAATCTGAAAGTTAAAAAAATGTAAAGTTTCATCCTAGATGCCCATATGCCCAACATCCAGAATCAATACGAATATGCTGTAATTCATTCCAGTAATACAGTTTCCTTTATTCCCCAATTTCACTTCCAAGGCTACCTCCCTAAACTTTGATCTTGAATTTGTTGTGTTTCCTACTGCTCCGTTTTATAGATGCCTTTAAAAAATGCCTTAATGCTATCATGCCGTGTCACTAGGCAATGGACTGACTCCACATTATAATAGTAAAAGTCTGATTGGTTTATTTTGTTTCTTACTGTATCTTATATATGAACACACTACATTATTTCTGCATTTATATTATTTCAAGTTTTTCTGACATATGTTTTTGAATTTTTCTATAATTTTAACCAAGGAACAGAATCTCAGTATAGGAAGTCTGTTCATTTCAGTTTCATTAGGTTTCTAATTGCTTTCTAAATTAGTTTTATAAATTGGTAATGTCAGACATCCTAAATTTTGTCAATTATCGGATGCATAGGCAGCGTCTTCTCACTGTTTCATTGATTCACACATTCCTGGCTTCCTGTGGGGCTGTATCTATTTTTGTATTTACTAGTTATTTTCCCCTCTGGGAATTGTCTGTTCCATTCAATTAATTCTTTTCTTTTTTCCTTAGTGAATTTATTACATTATAAATATTGACTGGTTGGCATTCTTTTCATTTCCTGAAGATCAAAATGCCTTGTTTGGTATACGGTAGAAGCATCTTGTTCCAATGAGACTTCTTTGTAATGCTATATCTATACCTTTACATTCCTGAGACCTAAAATCCTGATTTTGTATAATCAAAAATGTCATTTTTTTCCTTTTTCTTGTTTTAAATTGTCTTATCTAGGAATTTTTTCACATTTTTAGTACTCCTGAAGATGTTATGCATTTTTGCCTGAGCAAATACAAATTAGATTTTATGCACTGGATATTTAATGCATCAGGAAGATTCTTTTTCTGGCATGTACGGTAGTGCTCTAGACTTTATTTCAAATTAAAAAATTAACTGGCCATCTTTCCAAGTAATGTGCAGTCACGTACTGATGCGTACACTGTACATGCCAGGCACAAATGCACATTATGTTCTTGTCTGGTTCAGGTGTCTCCACTGGATATTTTCTGTTTACATCTGAGCCCTTCCTTTAATTGTTTCATTACCATAGATTTTAAAGTCTCAAGTCTCACAGGGCAAGCCACCTTACCTCTTTTAGTCTTTTAGAATTCCTTTGGGAAATGTCAGATAATTACTCAGTCGAGTAATTTTAGAAATAATTTGTTGGTCTCACAAAAAATCATGTTCAAATTTTGATTTAAATAACCCTGAACATATGGATTTTGGGGTGGGAGGAATGGACAACTTCAGGATAGTGTGATTTTCTATTTATGAGCACAGTATACATTCTCTTTTATGTAATTCCTAAAATCTCCTTCAGTAGTACCTTATACATATCACAAGATGATTTGTCTTCATATTTTGTTGTTTATTTCTATATGCCTTTGGGTTTATTCCTGAATGCCTTCAGTTACTTTTGTGAACGATTCCTTTTTCTGTGAGAAATATTACTATTGGTATAGATGTTAGGTATTTATTTTTGCATTTTGATCTTGAATTTGTCAGGGCTTCTACATTTTCTTAAGTATACGCATTTTGTATACAAATCATCAAAATGTTACTTAAGAATGATCAATTTTACTCTTCATTTTCTAGTTCTGAGAATCCTTTTGAAAAATAGTTGCCTGTGTCACAGCAAAAGCAAGATGGAAGTGTCTAGAAGGAGGTGCAGACAAGGAGCAGCCCAGAGGTGGGGCTCTGGCAGGCGGCACTGGAAGGCCTGTGAGCTTCAAGCTGTGGCTCACGGGGGCGTTCGGTCACTGTACAGTTCCTGGCCATTGCATGGACCAGATGCCTCTTTCCATGGGCGTTGGCCACTGTGGCTCCATTCAGCTTGGACTTTGCTCCCTGGACCTGTGTGTGCAGTGGTCAGGGAAGTTGTGCATGTGCCTCCGTGGTCTTCCCTTCCCCTCCCATTGTGTGGCTACTACCAGTGCCCAGGAACTAACTTTCCAGCAGCAGAGACCCCTACTGAGACTGGTGAGCAGTTTCCATTCTCCTTGAACAAATCCAACTCCTGCAGCACCAGATTCCATGACTCTGTCGCTTATTCACACTGATTCCAACCTTAATCAACTTCCAGTTCCCTAAGCATACCCCTGCATTTGCTCCTTTAGACTGTCTCCCATTTTTTCCCTAAAAGCTTAAGAATTTTAATCATAGTCAAACCTGAGATGAAGCGCACAAACCATTTGCACCTGTTGCTCAGATTATTTCCTGGGTGTCCCACACTCTGAGGGCATTCCTTCCAGAAGCTTCTGCAGCAGTTATTCTTCACCTGACTTAGCTCATGTCTTCCTGGGACATGTGTTACTATGATGATATAAGTCACACTTCCTGGGATGCCTTGTGAATTTATTATTTCAAAATAAACCATGCTTTCCCTGTTTATTCTGGTGAATAAGCATTCAGCATATTTTATTGAATAAATGTTGATCTAAATATTGTTTAATCCATTTTCTACTATCTAAAAGATGCACTAAGAAGTGATTACAGTCACATCTCAGATTTATTACACATGGAATTTGCGTCTCGCTCGTACAGCACTCGACTTAATAGTTTTCAAAGAAGGGATGGTATAACAAAATACTCTGCCCACCATTGTCATGCATTTCGTTATGCTTTTGCTAGATTTCTAACCCTCTGGGCTTTTATGCAGGTAAATCCAATTCATCCTTTAAAACTCAGCAGGAATCTGAAAATACCTCACCCACAGAGGCTTTGCATCATGGGGTACTGGCTGGTGATGTCTTCCACCATTGTTTAATTCTAAAGTGTGGTCTTGTTTCCTCACTAAAATGTTAAGATATTCATGAAGTAAATGTTGGTGTACTGTTATGGAACAGAAATGGCACTTTGGAATGAAAATTTTTTTATATAATGGGAGAAGTTGAACTTAATATAAATTAAAAATGTATGGATATTTTTATGTAGAAGAAAATGCATTTGACCATACTATTAAGAAGATAATTCACACTCATGACTGAAGAGACGGAGATAGTGGAGGACACTAAATTGTGCAAACCCTCAGTTTAGACCGAGGAAATAAAGGCTTACTATTGTGTGTGTGTGTGTGTGTGTGTGTGTGTGTGTGTATGTGTGTGTGTGTGTAATCCTTTTAGTCTTCCCATGTAAAAAAGTCATAGATACTAGCAAGATATGCATTTTATTTTAGGGAGAAAAGAGTTTTGTGTAACTTGTAAGCTCTAGAGAAGTAGGATACGCCTTTTCTCCCCAAATAAGTAGCAAAGGATGAAACATATATTTATTCGATATATCATGGCTATGAAACAATAAATGGTTATGAATTATTTTCAGTTTCTAAACAAAAATTTGAGCAAAGTGATTACTTCATGGCAATATTTGACTTCAAGTGAGATACAGAATATTTTAAAGTTTGCTTATGTACCCTCAAAAGGCAACACACATGCACCAAGTGTGATACGTCTGAGATCCAGCTGTTATCGAGCAATTAAAATGAATCTTTAATGCTGGAAGTTCTTTTGAAAGGCGAATTGCTTCTTCAAGCCTGCTCATGCTGCACATAAACCGCCACCTCAGGCCAGATGATGAGGGGGACTGAACACTGTTGGTCTTGTGTGCCAGGGCGTGGCTAACTCTACAGAGGAGCATTTCCTAGGTGTCTCCTGCTTCTCCCATAAACTGGAGCATTTTCTGCACTGGTTGACTACCTGCCCTCCCAATTTAGCCAAATTGCGAACTTGTTTTTCCATTTTCAGGGGCTTTTCTTATACTTGGACAAAGTGACATGCACAAACCCAGAGCCCAGGAACCCAGATGGCTGGGGCCCAGGTCGACCAAGCTCCAGCCTGGTAAACCAGGAGAGATGAACATGCAAACCACGGCGCAGGGGCAGGGTGGGGCTCAAATGTGGGGCCCAGGATGCTGAGTCCAGGAGCTTGCAAGTAAGTTGTTCACATTCACACATTCTAGAAGTCTCAAATTTCATTTAAATTATTTATAAAACTTCTACTTTTTCTTATGCTTTAAAACAGGCTCAGTTGCCAGGAGTGGTGTCACATGCTGAGGGAGGAGGATTGAGGCTAGCCTGAACTACACAGTGAGACCCTGCCTCAAAAATACATAAACAGATAAATAAAATAAAATAGACTCAGTTATTAAGAGATAATTTTGAAAATTCAGTAAAAAACAAAAAGAAGTCACCTCTCTCTGGTCAACCTCTATTCCTATTTTAAAGTCTAATTTTTTAAAAATTCCATTGTGCTTTTTTTTTTTTTTTTTGTAAATTGGCTCATGTCTTTTTACATAATTGATGTCATAGTGTATGGGTAACACACAGCCAAAATTAGAAGGAGAAATAACTACCATAATTATTATCTTATTATTAGTATTAAATTTGTGCTTCATTACTTATAGAATCTTTGCCATAATTTCTTTAGCAATTTCACGTTGTTGGACTCCTCTGTTAGTGACTTGTCATGACTATGAAGAGAGTGTGATGAATTCCTCCAGACACAACATTTTTCTCATTTCCAGATCTTCACAAAGTGGTGAAATTACTTGGTCACCGCCGGCCACATCTTATCTGACGCACTGGCTGCCTCTGAGAAACTTTATCATTCTTAACACTGTCTTTTTAATAACAAAAATGCATAACGCTGATTCATCTCCAAAGCTTAAAAAATGGTGCTCTCCACTGGCAAAGCATTTTGATATCATACATGGCCATGAAACAGTCAGCAATGACCCTGTTAGGCCTCTTGCAGACAGCAGGAAAGTAAACATTTCAGCCCCTCCTCCACAGAAAACTGCAATACGAGATCTTTCTCTCTGAGCTTTTTGGGCAACCCCCTCAGTAGCAGTTACCAGAAGAATTGTAGGGATTGAGAAAGTGTTTCCTTATTTCGAATCCTTCTTAATTTTCCTTCCTCTTGCATAAGAACTAGGGGTAACACTACTCTATATGTTGTGAGACTTACCTTGCAAACTTAGTAAATTATCTTTCCAGATAAGGTACAGTGATGGGTGAGAAGATACAAAAAACAGAGCTACCTCTCATATCACCCCAGAACCTCAATCAATTTCCCCCAAGTAGACCTTTAACAGGACTGAGATCAAAGAAGTAAAAGATTGTTAGGAAGGTGACAGGCAAGTCATAACTAAAAATTGTACTTTTAAGACTGTAACTTTTGGAACCCAGATAAAGTCAACTAAGAGCATTACGTTGGTTAAATCTAGACTCCTTTATTTCTAGACCCTGAATCACAACCAGAATTCCTCAGAATGCTGGCTCCACTTATAAAGTAATGAGCAGGAAACTGATCCTCAGATAAAGGAACAGGTTAAGAGAATTTAAAGAATACTCCGATTATCCATCTAAAATATTCTGTCCACACCTGCAATATGGAGCTGCATCCTTCAGGGGATGGGGCACATTTTCCTGGGGCTTCCACCCCCTCGATAGTTCCAAGAATTCAGCACCTCTTTCTGTTTTGGGCCCATATTCTGTTTCTTTGAGTGAGTACTCTTTGATTTTGCATAGTAAACCCTTCCCAGGCCTCTCATTGACTAGTCCTGAAAATCCTTTCCCTATAGCAAGAGTCAGCAAATTTACAAACTTATTCTACAAGATGGGCAGGTTAGGTTCTCTCAGCTCATGTTAGGTTAGGTTCCTCTCAGATTAGGTTCTATCCGAGCTCCAGGAATCGCCTGAGGCCAGCAAGCTGATTTGCATGGACTTGTGAGTCTGGCACTGAATGGTGACGTCACTGGTTGAGATTTCTATGTAGCAGGATAATGACACATGCAGGGAGAAAGCAGTAACAACAGCTCTGATTTACTGTGTACCTTCCTTTCCAGGTTCTGTAATAAATATTGTATGAAAATTGAGCCATCTCATGCTGCTCCAATTTAAATTTTTAATATTTAAGTGATGAAAAGCATGTTTTATCTGTTTATGAGATCCTCGGCTTGGTGGAATGGTAGAGGTTTGTTCTCTTCCTGCTACTGGTTTTCAGTGTCATAGTGTTATGCATCCCTTACCTTTTCCTGCTCTGATCTTGGGGATGCTAAATGGACCAGATGAGTGTCATGTCAATGCATTGGTTCTTATTGGCTCTCTCTGACTCGAAGTCAGCCTGGACTTGTGTTCCTTGAGCTGCCAGGCTGCTGAGGTCAGCATGTGCACATTTCCTATCCCTTACTGCTCGACTTTTCTGCATTCATCTCCATCTGATCCTACTTGAAAGAGAAGAGGCAGGAGTGGTGCAGGTCCTCTGTCTTTCTCGACAGGAGCAATTTTTCTTAGGATTAATGCTTTCTGGCCATTACAGATGCACAAATGGCTTGAATAGCACTTTTGCAGATTTCTTTGCCATCTCCTTGCAGGAAGTTGTTCCTAAACATCCATGATGGGATATGTGGATGGCTGATGATTGCTGCTCTCTCTCCCTTAGCTTCTGAGTCTAATGGTACAGCTCCATCTTCTGTCTGCTGGGATCAAATTCAACCCTCCCAGAAGTCTGCATGGCTGCTGTTCTTTCCACATGACTAAATCCTGGTTTCCTCTAGCAGATCTACTCGCCTTTAGGCACATAAGCAGCTGTGGGATGAATTTTCGTGCACATCCTACAACCAGAGCAGCTCCAGCCAGCTCCCCGTTTCTGGGCTTCTCTAAGGAAGAAGATGCACTGCTCTCCAGAATCCAGGTGACACTGCTGGACACCCACCACCTCTCACCTCCAGCACTGCTCTGGTCCTCTGTCAACAGTGATCATGCATTCTATGCCCAAAGGAGATGGTGAAGAGCTGATACCACTGTAATCAGATGTTGCTGTGAAACTCTAGAGATGGCAGAGATACAGCCTGGCTGTCAGGAAACATGAATTTAAATGTAGCCTTTGCTGGTTTTAGATTTTTGTAACTTTAAAAATATCACTGAGTCATTCAAGTCTCAGGAGTCACAAGAACATAATATTGGGCAAATCAGAAAGGAAAATAGAGTGTGAATGTGCTATGGGCCATACATACCAACCCTGAGATTTCATTTTGTGTTGATATGGGTTTCTTAAATTTAGGGGATATCCACCCATTTGCTAAGAGGTGGCTTTGTTTTTACAAAAGAATCAGGCTTCCTGAATAACATGGGACAAAGATACATGTGCACAGTGTGTGCAGGAACGAGTTTTTCTGTGAATAGTATACTGGATCTAGCATCTGAGAATAAAATTTTTCATTCTTATATTTGTTTGTTTGAGACAAAGTCTCACTACATAGTCCAGGCTGGCCTTGAACTCACTCTGTAACTGTGTAGTCCAGGCTGCTTGTGCTGATCCTCCTACGTCAACCTCCCAAGTGCTGATTACATTGTGTGCCACTATGCATGGCTTCATTCTTTCATCTGGTCCTTGCTGAAGGCTCAAGTGCATATGGTTTTGAGGGCCAAGTAAGGTGCATGCAAAGTCAGTAGTGCAGGTGGTATAAGAGTTTAGTAATACAGAAAAGACAAGTTTGTTTAGTCCAGAGTACATAATAAGAGGGACAGCAAGCGTATTTCCAGGAGAGGAATTGCACAGCCCAGATGAGAGGCTGGAGTTTGTCAAGGGGCAGGATGTATGTTAAGGATCTGTGGAGCAAATCTAGATATCTTAGAAATGCTATTTCTGGTACAACTGGTTTTTATTGATCTTTTAGGAACAGCTTTGCTATTTCCAAAATTGTACACTAAGTTGCAAACTGTCAAGGTTTTTTTTTTTTTTGCTTAAGCTTCACAAAATGCCCTTTGGACTTACACAAGGATGTCTGCATCCTTCAGTGTTTGGGGGAAGATGGGTCATTCATTAGCTCATGAGGGGACTGAATAGCTCTGATATTTATTTTTATCTTGTGATGTTCTTATTTAGTATCAGTCCAGAGCCACATGAATGCCCAGTGCTTGCTGGGTAGGCTTGTATCACCACAGAGTGTTAACTTCGAGTGTTAACTGATGAGTCACCAAAAGAATAAACTGGGATAACTGTCCCTCACCTTACATCTGACCTCTTCTTATAAACACGCTGGTTTTCTCTTCACACACCCAATATAACTGAGATAATCACAAATCATTTTCTCAGTTTATTTCTCCTAATTGTGTGTGGAATTGATTTCCAAAAACCATAGAAAAGCATGACATTCCTTTCAATACTTCATCCATCACATGATGGTAACACCGAAGCTGGGATTTGGTCAAGGTCTTTGGCAGTGGAATAAACCACTTAGTTTGACATTGATGCAGGTACATCCACGAAACACAGGTGAGATAATCCACATTCCTTGCAACCAGAATATTTACATTGGTGTGTGCTTCAATTCTCTTATCACTTTGGCTAGACCACCTCTGTCTGCTGGCATCGATTATATTTTTCTTTAGTGCTCTCAAGTTAACTGCTATGCTTTGGGCATTGTTTAGTTAGTTTTCTCATTGCTGAGACAAAATATCTGACACCTCAAGCTAAAGGGAAAAAGGTTTATTTAGCTCAAATACGCAGAGGCTTCAGTTCATAATAGGCTGGCTCCAAGGCAGGGTGGTACATGACAGAAGGACAACAGGTCATGGTGGTAGAAGATAGAAAAAGTAACAAGAAAGAGAGACAAACTTCTTTTTGTCCCTTATATTGTATGCAGAATGCCAGGAGTAGGGAAATGCCAATCAAATCAGTGGACTGGTCCAGCAATGATTCACCCTTAATCCCAGCATAACACTAGCCACCTCCACCAAAACCCTGTGACCACATGAGACTATGGGGGACATCTAGACACATCCATAACAGGCATCACAAAGGACACTTAACAAAGTAGTATATTCATTGATTCAAATGTAGGTCTATGTTCCCATTGTAATTCTTTGCATTTACTATATTCATTTCCTAAAATGCTTGCTCCTTTTTTCACTATTCTGCTTTCTAAAGTATAGATCTAGCTTAATTTATGAAGAAATAAGAAAATTAGCTCCATATTTTTTCTCTCAGTTTCTGTGGCAATCTGTAGCTATTCCCCAAGGATAGTTTACTGGGTACCAATCACTTAGCATATTTAAATATTGTTTATAGGAACTTTTTTTTTTTACTAATCTGCAAGCTAAGAAACTGAAACAGTAAATAAAGCCCAAAATGTACAATAGATATTGTAAAATAGGAAGAATTCTTCAAAAAGAAAGAGAAACCAGGGAGCTGGGAGGGGAGGAAAGAAAGGAAGAGAAAAAAGATAAAAGAAAGATAAAATGAAAACAAAGCTTTGTAAATGAGGAGAAGAGAGGTCTAAAGGGAGGGGCAGGGATTGGGAAAAAAGAGGAATCAGGCTATATCTTGTCCAGGAACAAATTTCCTATGATGAATATGATCATTATGTATATCTAAATTTTACCCATAAACTTCACTTTAGAAAGTAGAATCCATATCATATTTCAAGGAGGAGGAATTGAAAAGAGACTCAGAGGAGTTTTCTATGATCACAGAATGGAAATTATGATCTAATAATACAGTTGACCTCTATGATTTATTAAATATATAGAATGGAAGCCTATCTACCCTCTTGGAATATTTGGGATTCCAGATTCTGACTCTATCTGAAGCATGATAACCAGCACTCAGATTATATCTAAAGTAAAAATATGCAGTAGGTAAAACTATGGCAAAGGAATAATTGGATTATGAGGAAAAATTGTGCAACTAGAAGAGATTTTTATTACACAGGCTCCTCCTGATCCCCAGAACCTACTGTGAGGCAAGGAATCTACTGTTTTCTGTGTTGCATCTGTCCCAGCAATGAGGAAAGTAACTAAGACAGGGACTCTTGAACTTTGTTGTTGGAAAAGTAAATTGGTACAGCCATTATGGAAAACATTATGAAGATTCCTTAAACCACTAAAAACAGCACTGCTTTTTGGTCCAGCATTTCCACTGCTGGACATACACCCAAGAAAATGAAATCTTTATGCTAAAGAGACATCTGTGCTCCTGTATCTGCATCTTGAGGGTTTCTGTTGTTGAATTGTTTCAATTACTCACATATTCTGGATATAAATCCCCTGACAGATAAATAATTTGTATTTTTTATTTATTCTTTATTGTGGTGCTTTTTTTTCTGGCTTGCACTTCCTATTTCTCTTAAGTGTGCATTTCCAATTTTTTTCCCTCAGCTTGAGTGCAATGTTATATTTCCCTACCTTATTATCTAATGTATTTATGTTTACTGTCATGCAGTTATATACAATATTTTTTTTATAAATAAGGGTCTTTGAATGTGGGTTGTAGCTTCCCCCCATTCTTACTGTCAATTTTCAACCCTTCTGAGTAAGTACTTGGGCTCTCAGGCAGTTTCCTGCCTTTAAGGCCCTTTAAAGGAGCCTGCTCCAGATTAGCTATCACTGATGTACACAGTTTGCCTTTTAATAGCTTAAGTTTTGTTTCTATTATCATCAAATTCCTCCTCCTTTCTTCTGCTTCACCCCTGCTTATTTAAAAGTTACCTCCACAGCACGTATTTCTCTGTCTGGATATTTACAGGGTTTCCTTCTTAATTCTCAGAAGTCATACGCATGCCCTGAGACCTGAATAGATGAGGCTCCCTTTTAACATGGGATAATTTCTGTCGGCTCAGCCATGGCTCTTCTTTCATCCCTTTAATAACCGCTTTCAACACATTTACTCCATTCTTTTCTTACAGTGCCCTAATGTACTGATGACTTAACTCGTTTTATAGACTCTTTCTCTTCTTTAATGACAGAAACCTTTTATTTTGTGCTAGATTCCAGGGGCTTGAGTTGGTTTTCTAAATGACAGCCATGCACATTCTAGTATATATTGAGAGATAATTTAACAATTTTGCAGTCGGACACTTATACACAAGGACTTTCTCTCACCCTTCTCTTTTCCTTCCTTTTGAGGCATGCTAGTTATTATTTCCATCAATTTAATATCTCCCTAAATATTTAACTCATTAATATCTGGCATTTCAATATTTTCTGTATTTTTAGATTAGTTTTTTCTTTGGTCTTTCAATTTACTCTTTCTCTTTGTATATTTCTTGGATAATGGGTTACTTTTATTATTGGTTAATGATATGGTTTAGATCCCAAAGCTTCTGGGGTTCAAAGGCAGGGCATTTGGAAGGGAACTGGGTCTTGGGGCTGCGGAACTTGTCAACTGATGCATTCATTGAAAATTCATACAGGTGCCCCAGGTGGAAGTGGTCAGTCTCTGGGGAACAACAGGACAGGCCGTCACCTTCCTAGCCCTTCCTCTCTCTCTCTCTCTCCTCCGTGCTTCCTGGCTGCCCTGAGGTGAGCACCTTTCCCTCTTCCTCACACCCCTGCCCTCTTCTGTCTGCCTTGGAATCAACCAACCTTGGGCTCATTCTGTGAGCCAAAAACAGACCTCTCCTCTTTAATTATGGAGGGACGGAATTTTGTCCCAGTGACAGGAAAGTGTCTAAGATAGTTCATGTTTGTAAATGTCTGAAAACACCCATTTCAATAATAACTAAGACTTTTTCAGCTGTGCTGAAGATGCTGTGTTTGTTTTTCCTCAGAGTTGGAGCTACAACACAAGGCAGAGTAAACCCCTGCCTTTCCCTCACAGCCTGTCCAGGACAAATGGGGCTGGAGTAACTGAGCAGCCTTACCTCCTCGGTACAGAAGCGAGCGGAGGACCTCACATGCCACGCACAATACTGGGTGACTCCTCCATTATTGACGGCTCCACCCTCCAGTTATTGATGGCCATATTCAGCAGGCTGTGTCCTATTGAAGTAAAAACAAATGGCAGGACACAGAGGAGGAATTAATTAGGAGGAGAAACAGAGGAGGTTTTCTTTCAGTCAGTTTTGAGTTAATTGGCATTACTTTATTCTTTTGGATTTTATTTACTTGCTGTTTACTTATTATTTGCTCTATTACTTCATATTCTTGTTCTTTAATCCAAATTTACATTAGAAGTACAGTGTGTCTTAGATGAACTGTAACTTCTGGAAACTGCTCAGTCATCAAAACTAAGCTGGCAAGAAATTGACAACAAACTCTCCTTCTCTTCCAGCTGTGAACTCTAAAGTTTCTGTCTACATGTACAAAAGATAAAAGAAAATAAACATTTGCATTTTGTGCATAAGGGAAAATCTATTGTCTTTTTCTTTAAAAAATGACAAATGGGCATTTTTAAGTTTCAAATTTACATAAAACTCAACAGATTTTTATCAATTGTTGATATTATATTCACGTGACATATTTATTGCAGTTAGTGAACCAATACCACTGCTCTTAACTGATGTCCATATTTTTTTGTTCAGATTGCCTTAGCTTTTACATGATGTCCTGTTAACGAATCTGAGCCAATCATTTTTATTACTCATTTATTATTGCAAGACTGCATCTCACTAACTTGTGAAATTTCCCAAAATGGGTTCTGACTTACAATCCCCCTGCTTCAGCCTCCCAGAGTGCTGTAATTACAGTCATATACCACTATGCCTGGCTTTCACATTGATTTTAATAATATTTTCTTTACTTCCTTTTGGCTGTAGCAGTTTATTAGATATTCCTTATTTCTGCTAACTTTAGTAGCTTTAGAAAATTCTGGTTAGCTATTTTTAGAACACCATTCATTTGCAATTTGTTTTTTTGGAGTTATGGTTTTTAAGGGGAAAAATAAAATGTATGTTCATCACATCATTTCAGAAGCACACACTGTTGACATGAGTGTCACTGTATCCTGATTCTGATACCTGGCAGAGGTGTTTCTTAGGTTTCTTCACTGTGCAGTACAGCGTAAGTTTTAATATCATGTTTATTGGAGGGAAGGAACTTTACTCAGTGCACAGTTACGGAGCAGAGAGTTATGCTTCTGCTACTTGAAGGCAGAGCATTTACAGAAACTCCTAGAAGTTCTTCTCTATGAGAAGCTTGTCTCTTGTCCCCATTCATTTTAATCAGTTTTATTTATATTAGTACAATCTCATATGTACTTATTTTATATCTTGGATTTAAGAAGCCAATGTCACTTTTGTTTTGTTCCCTAAACTTTTCTGGTTTTGAGGATTGGTAGCTTTTCAGTTGGCTTCTGTGTCTCTCTAATGAATGTCCCTGAATATTGGTTTTGTCTTTCCTACCTTCTGGCAAGATAAGGTCCTGCAGGCTCACCTTCTGTATTTCCTGCCCCAGTCTTAGGAAAGGTCATTTCTCCATAAAGTGCTGACTCCATTAATGCAGGAAAGTGTTTGAAACCAACAGTTGGTTTTCAGGCATACTGTGTGCTCGCAAAGTATTATCCCCAGCCTCTCCCATGTGATACAGAGAGCATCCTCTCCATATGTCAATAGTCTATATATGGCTAAAATGTGAGAAAACAGTCTGGTTCTGTGGTTGTGAATATTTATGTTTCCTGATATGCTTTCTAAGCAGAGGATCCCTCAATCAAACTCTTGCTCACTTGGAGTCAGAGGTTGAGTTCCTTAAAAAAATTAAAAAAACAAAACAAAACAAAAAAAAACAGGTGACAGAGTGCAGCTTTGTTCTTCCAATCCAGAATCTGGCCCAAGAGTAGCAACAACAGAAAACATGGAAGTCACACTGACTTGGGCTATTTTTTACACATACAATGGGATTTTCTGCACACTTCTATTCATCACTTCTAGCCCAATATTGGCTGCCTTTACCTGGCTCTTGGTTTCTATTTGTCCCACGGCTTCCAATTTAACAACTCTAAATATTGCCTTTGTTGATCCTTGAATTTACAATATTCTCTCTATGTTATTTTGCTTACATGAGCAGTGTATTTTTAGCTTTATTATTGCTCTGAACATCTCACTACTTTCTTGAAATTTCACTTCTTTTTGCTATTGTTGCTTTGCCCTTCTTAAAGAGAGAGCAATAAGTATGGACCAGTTTCTTAAACCTGTAAGTGTAGCAAGATGTGGACCTTTAGGAAAAGCTAGCATACTTTATTTACAGGCATTTCTTTGTAACAAAGAACCTTAGCTGTATTTCAAGCTAGAATGAGCTTCTCCACAGCTTACCTAAAAAGAAAGCCCTGACAAGTAGCTGAGGGGTTCTTTGAGCTTGTTATATCTCAGTTTCAATTATGATCATGAAAAGTTGAAATAGGAATCTATAAATCAGGGCCCTACATCAGAAGAATGCTTTTCCTTTCTGATGCATTGGAAACTGGAGCAGAGCACCAGAATAATTTTTTACTTGTTTACAAATCTCATGTGATGCTATAAAAATTTCTGAATGTGTGTTGACATTGAACTTTGGTTTCATGTTTAAAAAATTAGGTAAATCTATCTTTTTTGCTTTTGATAATCTGCTAG
This sequence comes from Cavia porcellus, assembly GCF_034190915.1. Taxonomy (NCBI): domain Eukaryota; kingdom Metazoa; phylum Chordata; class Mammalia; order Rodentia; family Caviidae; genus Cavia; species Cavia porcellus. The sequence continues at coordinate 11,321,887 of NW_026947520.1, read as the reverse complement.
CAATGTCATGTTTTTGCATAAAAGGTCTTTCTAAGATGCAAATATGTGCCCCACACATTCTTATGGGAGTTTCCATTGCCCCTGGGATCTAGTCCTCCATTCATCTCCAGTGGTTTTTATATTGCTCCTACACTGATGATTTTCCATTGACATTATGCACTCTTCCTTGTAATGAGTATGCCATGTTTCTACACATCTGTGTCTGTGCCTGGATGTCTTACTGTGCTATGTTGAAAAGCCTATTAGATCCTGATAGACTATGTTCTAATATTAATCTTCTGACTTACATAGTACATAACATTAGGTGATTCTGGTAAATTCCACAAGTTCCACTCTTTTTCCTACTGTAAAATGGGCAACAAAGACATTGAACTTACGTTGTCAAATTTTAATGTAATGTGTGAGAACACATTATATCAAGAATTTGCTACTTACCTGGATACATATAGGTTGTTTAAATGCCCTTTTAATCATTAGATAATTTTTATTCATTCTTCAGGGATTAGAGGAGCTTCCCTCTTTCCAAAAGAGAGCCTTTATTCTCTCTGCCTTTCCTGTCCAGCCAACTGTATAATAGTTTCCAGTCTTGAGTAGAGGGACCCTGTCTTACTTATTTTAAAATATCCAAGGAAATTCCCTTTTCTGGACTATGTTTAGTACTGAAGGATTTGTTAAAATAATTGACATTAATTTTATTGGCCAGGCCACTTAAATAAATTTAAACTAAGTTTAGGATCCTATGCAAGTTTAATTATGAGCATAAATCAAGTATCATGTTCTAAACTCTGCAGTTCCCATCTGTCCAAACAAGCAATACTTTTCAATTCCTAGGCCATCTCTCCAGTTCCCATTCAATGTGAGGTTTCTTTTATCATCAGTTATCACAAGCACAGTAGCATAATTCCTTGGGGACAATTTCAAACAGATCTCAGCTTTAAATTCTTATGACTTTGGGGCTTTATCGTTGTATTTGACACAAATGCAATGAAAATATTTACATCATTGGTACGTGTAGAGTTCCTTGGATTTGAAGCAGCCTTTTCTTCCTGAAAGGTCAGTCTTGGTCTCTATTTCCTTGAAACAGATGAATAGCTCAACCAAAGCCCTTATCCGCCCCAGAAATGGTAGGTCTGAGCTTTGTCTAACTGTACCTGAGAGATACAACCACTCCTATATATGCTTAGTGATTAGTGAGATCTTGTGTCAAGCTAAAACACAAAAATGGCTAAGTAAGTAGCTCAGTAAGTCCAATTCTCAGCACCACCCCCAACTCTCAAAAGCCACGGATCCCAGGTGATTCTCAAGTTCCTACCATAGATATGCCTTGTGGAAAAGCAAGGCAGAGTGATTTTTCTGGTTAACTATTGATTAGTAGCCATTTAACCATGACAGCAGCTGCATATATCACATTTCATTAAACACAGTAGTACAAAGCTGGGAACTCAACCTCTGATAAACATCTTAGGTTCACACACTAAATCAGGCATGTGTGACCATCACATCATTTATTCTCTCTTGGCGGTCTAACCAGAGGCTGATCCAATATGCACTTTTGAGACTTTTGGTGAAGGAGAGTCTCTGAGTTTCTTTTAGAGCATGGATCTCCAACCCGTGGGCAATCTGTAGCTTATTAAGAGTTTGAATTTACAACAGGAGGTGAGCAAGATGGAACAGTAATCTTTAAAAATTTTTTTTAAATTATTTTGAAGGCAGTAAAATGCAAGAGAACAAGATAGAACAAAGCCAATTTAGACAGTGTAGTGAAATTGATACAGAACTTCACAGCAGGTTACTGGGATAACAGTAATAAGTATCACAGTATATCTCGTTATCTTCACAATAGTTGTTCTTTCAATTGGGTATATAAAAAACAACTGAAATACAGAACATTACAGAACTTATCAAAACACAATATTGAATAGAGCAATACCATTAACCAGAATAAATCAGAACAGTGATAAAAATGTTTTCCTTCAAAGAAGTGGTAGAAGGAAATCCCCCTTATTTGCTACATTGCATATGGTCAACCTGCCAAGAGATGCTCAGATCTCTGGCTTCCATTTGTTAATGGAGGTGGGGGGGGGGTGTTTTATTATCTGCCCGCTCACCAGTTCAAGGCCACATATCAGGGAGGTGAGCTGATTGCTTGCTTTCTTAGCACCCTAAGTTCCAACATGCCATGGATCTCAGGAGACGCTGGTGGTTCACCCCCTGGGGTGGCTGCAGGCTGCCACAACACAGCCTTTTACTAGGTGGGCTAGCTGGTTGCTTGGCTTCCCAGTACCCTAAGTTCCAACATGGCTGGACCAGTAATCTTAAGTTTCACTTGTCTTCCCATCTGCTTTCCATTGCTAAATCCTCACCTATGGCTTGCTTCCTGGTAGCTCAACAGTGGCATTAGATTCTCAGAGGGCTATGAGCCCTACTTGGAACTGTGGGTGGAAAGGATCTGAGTTGCATGCTCCTTTTTTAGAATCTAATGTCATAGTAATAGAAATAAAGCAAGTGATAAATGTAATGTACTTGAATAATCTTGAAACCATCTTTCCCTGTGCTTAGAAAAATTGTCTGCCTTGAAACTGGTTCCTGGTGCCAACAATGTTTTGGGCCATTTCTTTACAGGATCTACAAGCAAAGTAAAATCTACATTCACACTAACACAGTTTTTGTCATTTCATTCAGTTTTTCTTTCATGTACAGTGAAGTTTCCCAGAGGCTACATGATATGCAAAACTTCAAAAAGACTGTATGTCTGATAATGGAATGCTAAATAATGGAAGTCTTGTCATTAAGTATTTGTTAATAAAATAGAAATTTTCATAAAATGCATGCACATGAAGTAGATTTCTGGTTATTTTAAGTGACAATAAAAAACTTTCTATTTTCTCAGTTTTACTGAGAAATACTATAGTTATTTATAAATATGTCATGTATAAGGAGATTTCTTAGAAGTCATCAACAAATTTTGAATAAGAACATGTTGAGTTTTTATACAAGACAAAAGAGATTAACTTCAGGGTTCTTATAGAGATTCTATCACACAAAACACAAAGCACTATGAGAACTTCAGTGCACAATAGGAATAGATGGTATTATTTTTGCTAACAATCATTTTGGAGTGGAGCAGGGTTTGGACTCCCAGTGGAAATAATTTAGATCAACCTCATGGTTTTCTTCTCCCCTATAGCTCTTTCAGCCGGTAGTGGCAGCTAGAGAAGTATACTCAACTATCATCATTATGTGTATATTGTAGGTTTTCATTGCTTCCTACGGCTTGAAAGGTGCCTGTTATTTCAAGCTGCTGGAAACTGAATGTGCTTTTATGACAGAGAGTCATTTAAACTTTCAATCTCCTTTGTTTGCAGGCAAAATATCTTTATTCGTTATAATATTAAGAATTAATTATTTGGCTATGGTTTAGAAATACAAATTGAAGAAGTACAGTCCCCTTCCTTAAAGATCTTGTGGCATGTGGTCTAATAAAGAGCATGTGCACATTACTCAGTTATCTTTATGTACTGTGACCACTGAATCAGTGAGCATAGTGGAGAAGCACAGTGAAAAGTGAGAGTAGGGTCATTACAGCCACTAGGAGGAACCTTGAGAAAGGTTTCTTGGAGGAAGTGTTGTCTGGTCCAGGAGTGATAAGTTGAATAACTCAGATAAGGATATGAAGGGGGAAAGAAAGAGAATGTAACAAGTAGGGCAGGCTACAAAATTAAACCAAGATACCAGATTGCTTAGCACATTTATGAACTCCTACAAGAATAAGATATTTGGGATGGCTAACCTGAAAAGTGGGAGGCAACTAATAATAGAAGTACAGAGACTAAGCACTTAATGTGAATGACCCTTTGGGAATCTGAATGCAATCCTTTATTGTAAAGGGACTTGGTTAAAGTTTTCAGAATCAAAATAGAGTCACTTTCATCAGCTCTACAAAAATAAACAAATAAAATCAAGAGGCTGTAAGGAAGAGTTTTCATGCATCATTGACTAATAGCAATTATCACAAAATTTTTACCAGAGTCACAAGGCCACTATAATTTCACATTAAAAAAATACTTCTGCAGCAACATCTACCCAGACTCTGTCTTCCCCCATGGAGTGGTGCCACCTTCATTATAATCCTACTATTGTTTCAAAATATCTTATGGAATCCTCCTTATTTACCCTTTAAAACCCATTATTTGACCCAACTTTCTTGAATATCTCTATAGTTTAACACTTCTCATTTAAAGACTCTAGATTAATGTATCATAATTCCATAGAGAATGTTCCTCTGGTTATTATTTAAGTTGACAGTTTCATTGGACAAAGTAAGATATAGTTAAGAATCATGGGTTCTCTAATGGTCTATGAAAATGTCTCATTTTGTAGCCTAAACACCCCTGTCATTAAGAAAACTGGCTTTAGTTTTGCTAAGGTCACAGATTATCTCCCTGTTACTTCAATTATTCCCAATAAACACTAAAAACAAGCAAATAAGCAAATATAGTCTTAATGGTACCACTGAAAGCAAAGTCAAGAAGTGGGAAATTCCAGTGTCCAACTGTGTCCTTCACCCAGAAAGAATCTTCTGCATGTCAATGAGCACCCCATGGAGTGGTGCCACCTTCATTATTAATCCAACTATTGTTTCAAAATATCTTATGGAATCCTCCTTATTTACCCTTTGGCTGCTATATTTACCTCCTTATTTACCCAGATGGCTGCTATAAACCTCAGTGTGAAGGTTTCACAAGGCAGAATGCAGAGCAAAAGCATCATCCTTTTCCATTGACCAGTCTCTTTTATCACAAAGGAAAGTAATTTCCAGAACTTGTGAATTCAGTCTTTCCCCTAGGTGAGAACTACATTTAGCCTAGTATAAATATTATTTAGACAAATCATGATTAATGGTGAGTGTGGGACTGAAGATGGTCCTATCTGGGTACATATAGGATCCTCGTAGCAGGAAATAGGGGAGGACTAGATGTTATAGAAACATCAAAACACCCCACACAGCCAGGGTAGCTCCACTTGACCCAATATGCAGTCTAGCCCATTTCTGTAATTCTTTTGATTCTGATTCTGGAATTCTAGCTGGAAGTCTGAACTCTTGGAACACTACTGGGCTTCCTGGTCTGGTGTATCAGCTGCACTTTTGACTTGCTCTAGGTCTTCATGCATGCATATTGCTAAACACTCAAACATCTTTTCTCCAGTCTCCACTCCTCTGTTCCTTACCTCTTTTCCATTAGACCATCAAATACCTCTTTGCTCAACTTCCCGAAGTCTGCTCACCAAAAAAAGAGTTGTACATTTTATTGTGAACTATTTAATGCATTTTACAAGGAATGCGTAGATTTTCTAGCACCTTTGGTAGTTTTTTTATTGAGAGTACTCATTGCAGTAAAGATTTTAGGCCATCCTCTTTTGAACAGGCGAATCTGGGAAAGAAAAACACAATCAAAACAAATAGTGAACTTCAGTCTTCTACAGTCTTATGTGGTGAGATACTGATTATGAAAATGTGTTCCTTACACTGGCAAAAGCAATATTGGCTGTAAATGAGTGTAACATGTATATTGGAAGACCTGAATCAGAAAACTTGAGATGGGTCCAGAACTGTACTTTAATAATCTTTCCTGGAGATTCTGATACACATTAAAGTTTGATAACCACAGAAATAAAAACATAGTAAATCTACAGTGAAGTTTTACAACTTTGATTAAAGCAATACATCTTTCTATGCTGTTTCCATTGAGAAAATCATACTTATTGATGATAAAACACCTGCCTGAAGAAGATTAAATGGATAACCATTTGTCAAGTGGTGAGCTTAATTTTTGTCACTTTTTGGTAGTATAAGTATATACTCATTTTTCTCTTCCTCACCTTTCTGAATGTTATTTGTAATATTTTTTGAATTCCACTTTTTAATGTTAATTGAAGTTACACACCAATTACACATCAGAAGAGGTTCAGCGTTCAGTCTCTCTTTGGAAAATATCAGATTGTGTTAAGTACGGACTCTTTCCTTTTTTTGCCTGTGATTTCAGTGTTTACCTCTGCCACCTATATTTTCACTCTCTAACCCCAGAGATGTTGCATTTATGTTACAAAATGTGTTCTGCAAAGGTGGTTATATATGATTCTTCAAGGTGCACGCTCTCTCCTTTCGTACTGCTCTTTCATCTCTTATTTCTGATTCATGCAGCTGGTATTTCATTTATTTGAAAGTAACTTTGCTTCAGGATGAAAACCATGCTTGAAGATGCCAAGTTTCCTGGCTGTGGAATCACAGTTGCGAAATACCACCGTCTGTTCGCATCCTGCCTGAGAAATGCACTCCGCTTGGGGCTGCAGTGGCTGCAAATGGTCTCGGTTAGCAGGACTGCGTGGCTCTGTTTCTCTGTGCAGTGTCACAGCATAAAATGGGCATCGTTTGTGGGACTGCACATGTTTCCCGTCCTAGTTCTGATTCTCTTGAGCAGGATGTTGGCTCTCTTTGGCGTGAGTAATGAGGGATTCTGCTTCCAAGTGCTTCTAAAAAGAAAGACTGGCTAATTGTTTTCCCTGAAGAAGCTAATTGTAGGAACTACAACTTAATAGAAGCCATAATTTTGTAAGCCCCTCCTATAGATACACAGTGTACTCACATTCATTTGCAACATCATGTTGAGTCTATGCCAATCCTGCAAAATAGATACTATACCACCGTCCTACAGAGGAGGATACTAAGGCTCAAAGAAAGTAAGTGCTTTTCTCAAATATCTACTAATTAGGAGCCTTTCATTTCTCCCATCTCTCTTTGATGCAGCCTCTGTCTGTCATTCTGAAAATGAAGGCACATTATCAGGATTATATGATGTACACCTGTGTACTAGCAATTTTGGTGGTAATAAAATTTGACAAAGAGTATATGACAGATAACATTTGATGTTAGTACAAATACTACCATGATATATTTAGTTGTTATACTGCTGACTTTTATTAGTAGATGTTTGAAGTACATAATGATTACATTCACTATGAGAAATTGGTACAGGTACATAGCAAGCACACTTTAAGAGATTATTTATCTATAACCACATATTAACAGCAAACCCAATAAAACTTGCCACTTCATTTCTTTCCTTCAGAAAACAGGGACAAATGTTTGGAAATTTAAGTTGTTCACTCTGTGGTTGTGAAGATGCCCTGTGGAAGGAGAAAGAATAAGAAATCAAATAGACTATATATGCCAGGGAACAACGCTACCTTCACAACCTGCCTGAAAGGCTCAAGCCTACAATGAAATTGTCTTTGAGCAGATAGAGACGTGCAACTCACAGAGTTGCTGTGATGATTGAGAAGGTGCCTAACACGTTTGGTGAATAGTAAAACATTCCAAATGTCTTAGTTTATCTGCTAAGAATGCTGCCCAAGTACTTGGAAGTGGTGATGGTAGACTTGCTTTGTAGATTTTAACTCATAATCTCCCCCTCTTTTCAGAACATTCAGCTATTTCTGCTGTAGGGAATTTTTCAAAACCCATACAATTGAAACATTTGCTTTTTCCATTTGTAGAGATAATTGCTATTTTCTAATTGGCCTTGAGACAGTCGAAGGGAAGTATCTCTTCCCTCGGGCTCCCATTCTCCTCTGTAAATCTGCACATTATCTTTAAAACTTTATTATAGTTATGTGTACTTTTTTGCTTATTCACTGAGCTGTGAACTCCATGCTAGTAACTCACATTTAGGTCTTTATCCCTAAAGCATGTAAGTTACTGGCCCATGAAAAGCACTTAATAAATGTATGTTGCCTGAATGCATTTTCCCCCTAAATATAGCAAGGAATGCTTTATTATACAATGGGAATTCCACCGGGATTTTGTAAAATATTTTGACTATAAATATCTATATAATACAACTTTAAAGTTGCTTTACACACATATTAATATTCCAAAGTAGCAGTTATAAGTCAGTGCTCGATATGATCTCAGAAAACATTTTCTGAACTCCTATATGAGCATCACTTGGAGGAGGATTTTTCAGCATTTTTTCCCATAATATATATTTCTAGAAAAAAGCTTCTTGTGTGTTTTTCGAGTGTTTTGAATAAAGGCCAACCGTAAGCCAAATATTTCATGAAGTCAATTTGTTTTGTTTGTTTCACATTGCTTCGAGGTTATTCATTTCCAGTTAGTTCAGAAAATCACATCTGAGTTAAGAGAGCTGGGACTGGTATCTTGCAGAAAGTGAGAACTAGAAGTATGTAAAAATGAGGGTTAATTTTGCACAAACAATGTGAGGGCAGGGAGTTAACTGAGTAGTCAGTGCTGCATAGGGGTCATTAATGTACTAAAGTTTGTAATTATTTCTTACTGATAACACTATTAAAAAGCATCACTATTTCCCTTGGAAAAAAATTGAAGAGTGTAGGTGGACCAGCAAAAGGAGATGTGGCATGAATCCATAGAACCAAATTTCATCCCCATTTTTTCCTAATGTAGGTTTGAACTCAGTTTTGTAGAGGAAAATGTACATGAAAATATCCAGTATATTATATCCATGGTTCTTAAGATGGCTCAGTGGGCTTAGTGAGATATGAAAAGAGAAAGAATCAAAGGACTAGGATGACCAAAATATCTACAAATGTGCAAAGACATGAGCTGTCTGGTGGTGCATGCATTCTGGAACTGTGGTAGCAGTGGCCATGTGAATCTGTGTGAGTGCAGAACTACACAGAGCAAAGTGTATTCTCGTGTACATGCACATGTGGTGTGACAGAAGAGAGCCAGGGAGGGGAAATGATTATTTCTATAAAAGCGTAAAAGATGGTGGACTTTGCAGTCTTTTTATTTTTAGTACCGAAGATGGAGCCAGGGCTTGTGCAGTGAACTATACTCTTAGCCCTTCTTATTTCTGTTTTAAATTTTATTTTGAGACGGACTCTAAGTCACTAAGTTGCTCAGCCTGGACTGAAAGTTGAAATCTTCCTACCTCAGCCTCCCAGAGTGCTGGGAAATGTGGGTCACCAGGCCCAGCCCTTCCATGTCAATTTCATGGCTGTGAGATGCTAGGATAGTCACACATCAAGTGTAACCTTTGAGGAAAACTAGAACTTTTAGAGTATGTAACATTGCTCTGTATTGTTTAAGACTCCATCTAAATCTGTAATTGTCTGAACAGAAGAGTTCAAACTAGGAGTTTTTGTAATAAAAATGTGTATAAATATGGATCTCTCATTATTTTGTAAAATATATGACCTACAAGAAAAGCCTAGAAGGGATTAAGTTATTCATCCATCCACTGTGTGGGAGACAACTTGAGAGACTCCCCTTGAATGCAGGACAATTACTGCAACTTTGATTATATGGAGACTTGTTTCCTTATACGGATATGTACAGAGCTGACTATGGTATTTCCTTTTCTCTTCTACTTGTTCTAAGCATTGCAAATAAGGCCAGCTGAGATACTGGTATGTAATCTCTAAAGCCATCAGGCATCTCCTGTTTTCTCACATTGAGCTCTCTGTGAAAGGTATGAGCACAGCGAGATGGTAGAGCTCCAGGAATGTCAACTGGGTATGAGGCTCCAGATAAGGAGGTTATAAGTGCCCACGTCACAAAAATTTACACATCAGAAACCGGAAACAACAGCATCCTAAAACAATTCAGTTGTTAACCTTAATTGAATTATGCAAGTTGATCCTTCTGCATATTTTTATCTCTGCATTTTGCAGAGATGCTTTTCTCCCCATCCGTCTAGCCAACTCAAGTTACTTACATAGTTCTTTGCATTCTCACTGTCACTCATCCTCAAGCCACTCTCCTTCTTCACAAGATAATAAATTCGGGGAGAGGCCTGGGATCAGGACCTTTGTCTGCACATCTCATGGGGAGTTAGATTTAGGATCCCTTGGCTGACCTTAAATTGGAATCTGTCTTGGTGTCTTTACTCTCGCTGTTGGATGCTTTGGAGGTAGTAGATTGGAATTAACTTGCTGGGATTCCAATAGTGACTCAGTGGGATTATCAATATAACTGTTTGGACTGTGAGGAAGACTGGAAAAGTGATTACAATACATAGATGGCTCTACTCAATATTTGGGATTACAATACACTTGTCTACCCATTCATTCATCTGTCCATCTATCTGTTCATTCATCTGTCTGTCTTTTTTTTTGTTTGTTTTTCATTTTTTATTGGTACCAGAGATCGAACTCATGACCACCTGCTTGCAAGGCAGGTACTTATGCCGCTGAGTTAAATCCCCTGCCCCTATCTGTCTGTCTTTTAATCCATCGATGCATTTACTGATTATTTCTTTCTCTCCTTGTTATAACTTTTTCCTGTTTTAATGAGCTATCATCAACAAATAGGGTTTACATTTATTTAAAGTGTACAGCTTGATACTCTGATATATGCCCTCATTAAACCCCATTCCACTAGGTAACATACCTATCTCATCACACAGTTACCAGGGACTGTGTATGCATGTGTTGCATACACAGTGTGTGCTTTGCAGTGAGAGCACTCAAGATCCACCTTTGTAGAAAACCTCAAGTGTGTATCACAGTCTTATTAACTACATCTTCACATTGTATGTTAAATCTCCAGAACCTGCTCATTTTTAAATAACTGAAACTTTGTACTCTTTGATGATCACTTCCCATGGGTGCCTTTCCCCAGCCTCTGGAAACCAGCATGATGAACTCTGCTTCTATGAGTTTTGACTATTTTAGACTTCACACAAGTGATCATAAAGTATTCATTTTTTAGTGTCTGGTCCATTTCACTTTGCATAATGACCTTCAGTTTCTTCCATGTTGTCACAAATGGTAATGTTTTCTTCTTTATCAAAGCAAAATAATATTATATATACTATACTGTAAACTGTGCTACATATCTGTGTGTATCATGCATCTTTAAGCTTTCATGTGTTGTTGGGGATTTACATTGTTTCTGTGTCTTGGATATTTATGAATAATGTGTCAGTGAACATGAACACAACATTTACTTCATCCATTCCTCTATTGATGGGCACAGGTCACTTCCAAGATTTAGCTATTAGGAGTTGCGCTGCTATAAATATGCACGGCACAGATCACTGTGATATGATGTCTTTAACCCTTTGGGGAACATACATGTTAGAAGAACAGTTGAGTCAAATGGAATTTCTGTTTAGTTTTTTAAGGAATCTGATTTCCACAGTTGTGGTACTAGTTTATATTGCCACAAACAATGCATAAAAGCTTTTTCTCTCTGGAATTCTCATCTGTCTGTATTTGTTATTATTTGACTTCTTTATGGTAGCTGTTCTTTTGCTTTCATTTCCATTTATTTGATGGTTAGGAATGTTGCACATTCTTTATGTATTTATTAGCTATTTATACTTCTGCTTCTTCTAAGTTTCTATTTGCTTCACTTGCCCATTTTTTATTAGACTTTTTATTTTGAGGAGTCTATTTTTTCCTTTTGTGTTTAATGTATTCTTTATGTTAGTCTTTTTTACAAGCCATAGCTGGCAAAATTTCTCTCCCATTCTGTAAGCTCTGTAAGCTCCCATTCTTCACTCTGCTGGTATTCCTTTGCTTTGCAGAAACTTTTTGATTTGGTATAGTTAGTTTGTTGATACCATATGTTATTTCTTGTAGAATTGGGGTTTTGTTCATAAAATCCTTGTCTACATTTTGTATGGAGCAGTTGAAGCTGGAGATTGATCACATGTGTGGGGCTAAAGCAAGGCCAGCCCTGAAAACACAGAGAGCCCAAAACAAGCCGTGTAAACAAGCTGTTCCAGCCTCAAGAAGGCAAAGGGCCCAGGCCAGCCAGGCAAACAAGTTGCTAGGTAGTGGGGTTGAAACTGACATCTTCCTCTTGAATGTATAAATAAATGTGCTACAGTGGTTGAGCAGTTCCTTCCTTCCCATCAGGAGAGTAAGGGCTCCACTTGACCCCAGCTTTTGTCTCTTTATTTTCTCATCCTCTCACTGCCCTTCCCTTGGGAACATCTAGAGCTGCACCTGGTCACTACAACACTTACGTCTTCAAGAGCTTTACTTATTTTATTTTCCAGCAGATTAAATGTTGCTGTTTTAGTGTTTGGGCCTTCATTCATTCATATTTTAGTTTAGCATATAGTGTTAGGTGTGGGTCTAGACTCTTGCATGCAGACAGCCTGTTTTCCTGAAGGCATTTGTGAAAGTGGCTATATTAGCTCCACTGTGTGTTTCTGGTTTCTTTGTCAAAGCGCAAGTGGCTGAATGTGTTTGGATTTGTTTCTGTGTCCTTTATTCTGTTCCATCAATGCATGTTTGATTTTGTGAAAATATCACATTGGTTTTTTTTTTCACTATACTTTTGTAACATAAATTGAAATCTGGGATTTTGATGACTCCTGGATTGCTTCTGTCATCCTCATTTTTGTTTGTTTGGTTTTTGTTTTGCTCTTCTGGATCTCTTCCATCTCCCTATGAATTGTGGGGTATTTCTCTTATTCTTGGAGGAGTGCTGCAAGTATTTTGATTGGGATTGCCTTAAGTCTACCTAGGAGTTTGGAAAGTAACACCAGTGTGACAACATTGGTTTTTCTTACTCAGGGGCAATAGATATTGTTACCAAGGTTTCAAAAGCAACAAATGCTGGAGAGATTGTAGAGAAATACAAGGCTCAGAGACTTCCAGTAAGATGGCAGAGCAGTGAGCAGGAGAGAAGGAGACTCTGAAATTTCATGTCTGGACCCTGGAATATAGCAACATGAAGAAGAGAAGAAAGAAGGTAATAGTTCCCAGAACCCAGGAAGGACCTGAGGAGAGACTGAAGCCCAAGGGGAGAGTAAAGAGAGAAACCAGCAAAGGAGAAGGAGGAGGCGAGTGGAGCTTTCTCCCTGAACTCTGACTTACCTCACAGGAGGGGCTGCTCAAACCTGCAGGTGCAGAGTGACTACAGGCAACCCCAGGAGCCTCCACAGACAAGCACGGCAGTGGAGCAGATCCACGAACTGCAGTAGACTGCAGTGGCCGGTAGTGAGTTTTCACACTGGGACATCCTGTAAGAGATGGTGATGGGCCAGGAGCTGTTTTGGAGGAAGGCCAACTGAGCTCAGGACTCAGAGTGACTGCTTGTTCCATCTAGAGGCACTCAGCCCAGTTCAAAACCACAGGGACCTGGAAACTGTTGTTAGTTGGGTGGGTCTGGTCCCAGTCTCGCAGCTGAAGACCAGTTTAAACTTCAATGGAAATAGAGATGCAGGATCACTGGGATTATCCTCTACTTCACCGTGGAGCTGTTCCTGGCTTGCAAGGACTGACTGACATGGATATGAAATCTTCATACACTGTCAACCAGTAGCAGCAGAGCTGCATCATAAAGTAGACTTTTTTCTTTTCTTTTTTTCTTTCTTGTATTTCTGATTGTTTGCTTTTTTTGTTTTTTTCTTCATTGTTCTTGTTGTAAGTGTGAACATGGTTTCTAGTGTTGTTGCTCTGCTTCTTCTTCCTTTTATTATTATTTCTTCCTTTAATATTATTATTTCTTCCTTTTCTCTTACCTCCCTATCTTCTGCACCAGTTGCCCAAAGTTTGCATGATCCTCTTTTGTACTTCTGTCATGCTTTAATCTCTCCTTTTTCTTCTGTTCTCTATTTTCCCCTTAACATCTTATAAATTTTCTCCCCTGAGGGTAAAATTGACATACCAAAGACTTACTTATTGTACAATTTTCTGATTTGATTTAGATCTTGTTATATAACTGGAAATCTACCTCATGCTGTTAAAGGTGGCAAATTAATAGTCACCTCAATTTATTATCTAGGCTGTGTTTGAAACTATTGTTATTGCTGACTGTACCACTTTTGCCAAGGTGACACTGTTCTAACCAGCTTCCTGGTACACCAAGCTGAAATTGCCTAAGGGTCATAAATAATACTATAGGCCAGTGACAGAGAACAAAGGGCTGGGCCAATTAGGTGGCAACTTATCACCCCTAGTAAATTGAAGAGGGATAGATCTTGCAACAGACTCAAAATCCAATAGCTAGTTATACCTGGAAGACACTTGTGAAAATAGTAATTCCCTAAAGGTTCCATATACTAGCAATAATGCTACTCATCACAGGCAATTTTCAAGCATCAACCAGGGAATTAAACTAAGATAATATACAAAATGAGAAGACACTAAACAAGATGCAACCCCAGAGAGCCAGCTCACCAAAGGCAAACCCAGGGTGCAAGGAGGTGAAACTGTCAAAAAGCTGCTGCCTGCACTCTCTGAAGGGGTAACAATAAAGTAAATGAATAAGGCTCTAGAAAAGAAACAAATGAGAAAGAGTTTATCAGCTAACTATGGAGACAGTGACCATAATGAAAGACATGCTTAGTTTCTCTAGATCAGAGGCAGATAAAAAATAGAAAAGCTTAAAAAATAATTCAAACTATGAATGCCCAACATAGGAAAGAAATGGGATCAGAAAAACAGACTCAAACAGATACCCAAGAGATTAAAAATTCCTTTGAAAATATAGGTAGCAGGATGAGCCAATGTGAAGACAGAATCTCAGAGATAGAAGATGGGATTGTGGTTAGAGACCATGAAAAGTAAGATTTCTTAAAGACAGTAAGGGACTGCAAGACATTAATCTAGCAGCTGCTAGAGGATGCAAAGATGAATAAAATAAGATTAATTGGAATCAGTAAAAAGCATTAGATAATGAAAATGACATAAATAAACCTGTTCACATATATTATGGCCAAAACTACCCTGACAGGGAAAAGAATTTGATATGTAGATAAATCAGGCATAAATAGAACTACAATTAGCATGTTCAAAAAAATCTATAGAAAGTCACATAATAGTCAAAATTTCAGAAATTCAACATAAAAATAGAATATTGAAAGCTGTAGAGGAAAGAAACAACTCACAAAGAAAGCCCATATAAATCATAGTAGAAGTCCTCAAGTCAAGGAGAGTTTGGAGTGAAGTGTTTCAAGTTCTAAAAAAAAAAAACAAAAAACAAAAAAAAAAACAAACTCCAACTCAGATTTATATACCCTGCAAAATAGTCTTTCAAAATCAATGAACAAATGAGATACTTCCATGACAAAGAACACCTGAAGAAATTCATGAACAGCAAACCAGCACTTTGAAGTGTTTTGAAGGACATTGTAGAAAGAGATGACAAGGATTGCAACCCAATGAAGCCCAACAGAATGAATCCACCAGGCAAAGCAAACAATATAAATAACATGACAAACGTAAGTCAATACATATCAGTTACAACCATCCACTTTAATGGTGTCTATTCACCAATCAAAAGATACAGACTGGCAAAATGGACCAAGAAACAAGATCCAATGGAATGCTGCAAGCAGAAGCACATTTAATTTAAAAAGAAATTCATTCCTACAAGAGAAATTTATAATACCCATATCAGGAAAAGAGTAAGCTCAAATAAACAATATAATTTGAAACTTAATCTTCTAGAAAAAGAAAATATTAATGCAATGGAAACTAAGAAAACAATACAAAGAATCAGTGAATCGATGAGTTGATTCTTTGAAAGTTTAAATATAATTGATGAACACTTAGCCAGCCTTAAAAAAAGGAGGAAAACTCAGACCCGTGCAATTAGGAATAAAAAGGGCTAAATCACAACAGATCTTGTAGAAATCCAGAACATCAGCTTTACCTACTTTGAGAATTTGTATTCTAATAGGATGGAAAATGCAAAAGACGTTGACACATTCATAGATACACATGAATTATCAAAGCTGAATCAAAAAGGTATAAAAATTGTAAATTAAGCAATGCCAGTCAATTAAATAGAAGATGTAATTAAAAGCTCACCAAAAAGAAAGCCCATACGATTATAGTTTCACTGTTGACTTATGCAGGTATTTGGAGATGACCTAATACTGCTATACTGAAAACTACAGTACTCTAAAAAAGGAGATTGAATGGAGAGATATTCCTTGCTCTTAGGTAAGAAGAGCCAATATGGTGAAAATTGCCATACATTCAAAAGTGTTATACAGCTTTAATGTAATTCAAATCAAAATTCCAACAACATATTTCACAGAATTAGAGGAAACAATCTTAAAATTAATTTGGAACCAGAAGAGACCCAGAATAGTGAAGACAATTCTGGGCAACAAAGGCAAAGTGAGAGGCATCACAATCTATGACTCCAAATTATACTGCAAAGTTACTGTGACAAAAACATTATGTTACTGGCAAAATAACAAACAAACAAACAAAAAACCCAAAATACTAAAAACAAACCTCAACAAAACAAAGCACCGGACCTGAGGAACAATGGAACAGATTAGAGGATGCAGAAACAACTACAGATACCTTTAGCCACCTTATCTTTGAAAAATGGGCCAAACATGTTCACTGGGAGAGAGATAGCCTCTTTTGTAAATGGTGCTGGAAAAACTGACTTTGCACATGCCAAAGATTAAAACTAGACCCATATCTTTCACTATGTACTAATAATGAATCACATGAGATTCATTATAATCAGTATGGTCAAAATGGATCAAATATTAAAGCAGACGTGTTAAATCTGCTTGAAGATAGAATAAGTAAACTGTTGAAGACATAGATGTAGGCAATGACTTTATGAACAAAACCCTGATCACATAGGAGCTATCACAAAGAATCAACAACTAGGATTTCATCTTATTAAAAAGCTTTTGCACAGAAAGAGAAACTACCATCAGAGTGAAGAGACAGACTACAGTGTGGGAAAAAATCTTTTGCCAGTTGTTCCTCAGACTATCTAGGATATATAAAGAACTTAAACATGTCAGACCAACCAAATTTCAAAAAACATTCCAAAAATGGGTTTCTGAAACAAATAGACACTTCTCAGATGAAGAAGAAGAAATGGCAAATTAATGTATGAAAAATGTCTGACATCATTAGTCATTCAAGAAATGCAAATCAGCAGAATGCTAGGATTTCATCTCAACCCAGAAAGGATGGCTATCATCAAGAAATCAACCAGCAAAAAATGCTGACCAGTCTGTGGAGAAAAAGGAACCCTTCTCCATTGTTAGTGATAGTGTAAACTGGCGTAATCACTGTGAAAGTCAGTGTGGAAATTCTTCAAAAACCTAGTAGTAGAGGTTCCATTAAACCTAGTTATCTTGGCATCTTCCCCAAAGAATTAAAAGCATCATACAACAGCGACATGTGCACACCCATGTTTATAGCAGCAGAGTTTGTAATAGCTAAGTCTTGGAAGCAGCCCATCACTGATGAATCGATAAAGAAGATGTGCTTTTCTATACAATAGAGTGCTACTCTGCCATAAAGAATCATAAGCTAAGTGGATGCACCTTGAGGCCATTTTCTGAAGTGAATAAATCAGACACGTGTAAATACTGCATTGTTTCTCTCATATGAGAAACTGAGAGTGTAAGTAATGACCAAAATGTATAATAAATGTTGTACAATAGTAAGAAAATATTCAGATGGGAAGAGGAGGTAGTGGGGGGGGGGAGAAAAAATGATGACAAAATTAAAAAGAGAAAAGACATACGAGTATCATTATTTCAGGGGCACTCTGACCCAGAGGACAAATACTGTGCCACAGAAATATGCCTGGGATGGAGATTTCACTCGTCAGGTGAGGGAACAGTAGCCTCCAAAGGAAGGGCAGGTGCTTGGCATGGGATGGAGGTGCAGGAGATTGACGGTGCTCCGAAGGGGATGTGTAGTATTCCCTAGTGAAGATGAGCATTAGGAAAACTTCCTTGAAACCCACAGATCTTGAAGAAGTACTCACATTTCTCAGCTGCCACCTGTCCTGACTCAGAGAAACCACGAAAATGCCACCTAGCAGGCCCATGGGAACTAAAAACAGAGGTCTGAAATAATTTTAGCTTTTCACAAGAAGTGGCCTCTTCTTTTCCATTGCTGGGGCAAGGAATGAAAATAAGTATAAAGTAAGGGATGAATTAGACAAGGAGCTAGGGCACTGCCTTGTGGAGAGAGAGAAAGAGAGAGAGAGAGAGAGAGAGAGAGAGAGAGAGAGAGAGAGAGAGAGAGCACAGATGGGTATGGTGACTCTGGGATGCTAAAGCAAGAGAATCCTTGCCTAGTCAAGATATCAAGATATATTCTACCTCAAAAAAATAAGTAAAACTACAGAGTGCATCTCCTAGGTAAAAGGAATGCGTGTTTCTCAGAATGGTCAGGTTTATTCTATGGAAGTCAAGCAATATTTTGAGGCTTCTGCTGGGAGAAGGTTACAATAGTGAAACTCAGCAGATTCACAACATATGTGATGTCTGCATTAAGGAACATTTTTATGCTAAGAGATATACACTGTATATGGACAGAAACCTAGGGACTGTGGTCATGGCCTCACCTTCCTCTGGCTGAGTGAGCTGGGAAGCATGAGAATGCGGTGCACTACCCTCTGGGTATAGCCATGCTTCTGCTTAGTCAAATGATCACTATCATACCACATACCTCCAGGATATTTGCTCTCCTATGTCCTAAGCGTCACAGTCACCAGTCTCTGCTTCTCTACTGGAGATAAGCAAATTCCTGCTTTTCTGTTACCGTAGTGAAGGCCCTTGCCTTGAAACACCAGACTCTTTATCTCACCTGCTTTTCTAGAGTAGTTTTCTAGTAAGCATTTCTACTGCTAATTTTGGAAATCTTGAAAATCTAACTCATAGTTTTCTCACTCTGAGTCTTGGAATCACTGATCAGGCATGAAGTCCTTGGGTCAGGAAGACCAGGAGTCACCACAGATTTTCTGCTGTTCCTCAGGCTGTCCTACTGTGTCCATCCACAGAATTACTTTCTGCTTCCAGGTGAGGCTCTCTGCATCGTTAGCACAGGAAAATTCTGGGTATTTATTATTTATTTGTTGGTGCTCCTCAGAATGGAACCCACTGCCTTCTCATTGAGCTACATCCTCAGCCTACTTTTTAAGTTGTTTTTGCTATAAGACAGGACTTCGCTAAGTTATTAAGTTAACCAGCCCAGACATGAATTTATGGTACTCCCAACTCAGCCTCAAAGAGTATTGGGATTACAGGCATGTGCTACCAGACCTTGTTAAAATTCTGCTTTTTACTATGACAGAATTATGCTGTGTAGCCAGGCACTCCTGCAATCTAGCACTTAGGAGGCTGAGGCAGGAGAGTTGTTTGCAAATTTGAGACCAGCCTGGGCTATAAAGTAAGCCCACATCCAGCCTCAACTGCATAGTGAGACCCTGTCTCAAAGACAGAGAGAGAGTGGGGGGGGGGTTGTGTTACATTTCTCTTTTTTGTGTTTTGGGGCAGATAACTCAAATAAAATGTCCATTCCTTGACATAACAGCAACATGTTTTGCCCAGGGTATAAAAATATAGATTAAATTAGTGAACAATTCATCCCATAGATTTCTGTGCTAAACCAAAAAAACTGAGAGAGAGAATTACCCACGGAGTACAGGAAATATACCCCAAACCAAGTTAGTTTTTCTGATGGTGATTTCTAGAACACTAAGAAAATCTTTGAGACATGGTTTCCTCCTCTGTACAGTGTGGACGGCTGCTGAGAGAGCTGAGTAACAGTAGCAGGGCAGTGCTGTACTGAGTCAAATTAGAACCAGGGAAAAAAGGAAAATTCAGTAAGACTGCACTGACCAGTCTTTAAACTCCTAGTAAATTGCTCCCACAGACTTCTGGTATTGTTTTGATTTTTTAAAACTGTACAATTATTTGTCATGATTTCTTTGGCGCCTCTTTTAGATTTCAAGCTTGAAATAACTCGTTCATTCCCTTTGCTTGTCTTGGTCTTAAAACACAAGGTTTGCCATGAATCTGGAGTCAGTGAATGTTAAATACATGTATTTATGCTCATCCATGGCTCTATCATCTAAATTCATAAAGTAGGTCAGGCTAAATGCCTTAGAGAAATTCTAACGCAGGGATTGTTGAGCTTAACTCAAAAGAAAATTGGATTAATTTGGTTTAACTCAAAATTATCACCTGTTTCATCCCTAACATAGGAAGAAAAACTTTAGGAAGGATGAAGTAGGTTTAAAGTGTTAACTCTGTTTTTTTTTTTTTTTCTTTTTGTCAATGAAGGTTAAGAAGCTCATAGTTTTCTTAACACTAGAATACCGAGTACAGATTAGACCTATTTATTAAGTTTCTAAGTCCCTATAAACTGCTTATTTGAACAAAGTTATTAGAAGGTGAGGGGAAACAACATTGGTAGGAGTTTCACCATACCCTATGCATTCCAAACCATTTATTTTTATTTAACCTTATTTTATCAGGGTATTTGAAACTAGAGAGATTCATTGATGAAATCACAAGTGTTTGAAAATTCACCTTTGATGTTATCTATAATTTTTTAATGCCTAAATACTACACTCAGAAAAATATAGTAGTCATGAAATATTGGAGCTAAAAGGTCTTTTTTTCTGGTCCCAGGACTTGAACTCATGACCTCATGCTTGCCAGGCTGAAGCTAAAATGTCTTAAATAAATTCCAACCCAAGAGTTGTGGAGGTATAAGCGTCTCAGAGAAACATAACAAAACACATGTGTCATAAGTGTGGTGGCCTCACCTGTCATTCTAGCTCTGGGAGGCTGAAAAAGGAGGATTTCAAGTACAAACCAGCTTAGGCAACTTAAAGAAAGAAAAAAATTAAAGGTCTGGGACTATAGCTTACTCTCAAGACCTTGAGTTCAGTAAGTAAATAAAAATAGGTGGTTAACAAAATAAAAACTAGCTGGTGATTTAGCTCAGTGGCATAAGCTCCTGTCTTGCAAGTGCGTGGTCAGTTCATCCTCCATACCGATTTAAAAAAAAAAAACCTAAAAAATTTCAAAACCTGACACATGTGGCTTTTCCAGATGTCTCAGCGAGTGCAATGGCTGCAGCTTCATGTCCCTGCCTGTGGACAACCTGCTGCCAGCCTGATACATGACTTGGGTGGGCGTGCCCCCTCATCAGCTGCAGGAAGTGGGAAAAGCTGAAAGCCCTAAGCTTGCTCTAACCTCATTGGATGGAGTGGAGAGCCCAGGGGGTGGGTCCACATCTGAATCACGCAGGTGTCAGAGCTGGCAGCAGGGCCGATGGAGTCTTGGGGCCTCAGCCAGCTCCTGTGGGTTTCCTTATCAAGTAGTGTTGAAAGGCTGTGCACCTGGGAGACACAGTGGCTAAAGGCACATGCTGAAAAATCCCACTGCCAGTCTGCCAAATTAGCTACCACCACTTGTTAGCTATTTGATCTTAGCTACTTGACATTTTAAAAACCTTAGTCTCCTCATTAGTAACAGGGAAATATCTACTGAGTTAACCCCTGGTTTGCAGTGGTGATTAAGTGAAGGCAATGTACCATCATTAGGTGCCCAGCAGGATGGTGGTCTTTTTTATCAACTGTCACCTAGACTGATAGCTGGAATTAGTGATTTGGTCTCCAGGGTCTTCACTGCTGTCTCAACAACACCAGAAACATCTTCTGCTTAGTATACTTGATTTATGGACTAATTTACTTATCAGAGTTATCTATTCATTAAAAAAGACTTGTTGAGGAAAGTACTTAGTAGTCACTGCTGTATCTTGCGTTAGTGTAGCATCCCTGGCGTCTTTGTGAGAGGAAAGGCCGCACATGCTCTGGTCTTGTGCTTTGTTTTCTGCTAGGACTTTCTTGAAATGGGTCATCCGTTCCCCTAGCACGTGTACCCACAGCTTCACCAAGACCACCAAGTCTTCTGAAGTCAACTCTCACATTTTTATACAGCTTGCTGCATACATTTCCATTTCCTGCTTTTGACGCTTAAGTCTTGAGAGACTGCTGCACTGCTTGTCGTTTAAAAAGTACTCAGGAGCTGTCTTTTGGTACCAAGAATGAGACAAAGTGTAAACAATCACAGCGTTAAGTGAAATAAATTAGACACACAGGCATACATGTGGGATGGTTTTTCTTATGTGATAAGCCCAAAGTATAAATCAAGGAGCAAAATAAAGGCTAGATAATAAGAATCAGAGCGATAGAGCTTTATCAAGTAGGGAAGAGATCTAGAGATGGAGAGAGGGGGTTGGGGAAAGAGGGGAAGTGAATTAAGTTGTGCAAGTACCAACTCCCCATGATGAATATAGTCACTATGCATGCAAGCATGTCCTAATAAAAGCATTTGGTAAGTTATAAGGACTCTTAAAAAGGACCTCTCCATCCTAAAAGGTAAAGTTGAATCAGCTAACATAGAGTCAATACAATTAATGGATCATTACCTACTGATTTGTACAAACTCCACAGTTACACTCACAGTGTTGTAATTGGAACATGCATGTGCTTGCTTGAGGGTCCCTGTGTCAGTCAGCTTTTCTGTTACTAGGACACAATACCTGACACCCACAAATTAGAAGAGGAGAAGTTTAATCTGTTTGACAGTGTAGGGAGTTTCAGTACATAGTTAGCTCGGTCCAAGGCAGAAATATCATGGCATAAGGGAGTGTTAGAGCAATGGTGCTTAGTTCATGGTGACCAGGGAGCCGAGCAAGGGAACTGTACAAGAGAACATGAGATAAAGGACTAAGTGTAGTACCCAATACCGCCCCTCCATGACACACCCAGACACTCAAGAAATGTGTGAGTCCCAAAACAACCAAACAAACAATGAAAACCAACAATCACAGTCTCG
Organism: Cavia porcellus; assembly: GCF_034190915.1. Taxonomy (NCBI): domain Eukaryota; kingdom Metazoa; phylum Chordata; class Mammalia; order Rodentia; family Caviidae; genus Cavia; species Cavia porcellus. The sequence goes on along the minus strand of NW_026947520.1, from coordinate 11,299,250 downwards.
TGAAGATCCTGTCTCTTCCTTCTCCTTTCCCCCCACTTAGGGAACACTTAACTGTGGATTGACTTGGTGAATAACAGGAGTCTCTCCCTAAGGAGAAAGAAGTGAAACGTGGATAGAAGGTAACTGCAAAGCAATATGCTTTACTTTGGTATAGGGAGGAGGATGGATTATTTTAGGGACTGTGGGTAGGTGAAGAGGTGTCAAAAAGGACTTCTAGCAAGGGATAACATCTGATGTGATGTTTAACTAAAATCGTTTCACACCATAAATGCTAAAGATGGCAATCCTTGTAAGAGTCCCACAAAATAGTATAGTTATTCTCTCCGCCTTCTCAGTGCCCTGTACATTCCAGCCCTCTGCTCTGCATCTTGTCCTGCTTTTTTGGACATTCACCTTACCTGTCCACACTTCGACACTGAGTTTAGATGTGGGACTTGTATTGGACAATGGAATGTGTACAGACTGACTAAAACATTCCAAGCAAGAGCACTACTATGCTTTAGTTGGTTTGATGGTCCTCCTTTTGGCAAGGAGAATAGATGTGTCCAGTATTGCCCCTGCTCATTCAGTGCAGGCACTAGTATAAGAAGACTTAAGAAACAGAGCCACACAGAACCTCATCTGACCCACAGATAAAAGTACATGATGTGTGTAAGTAATAAACTTTTATCATCACAAGGTACAAAAGCATTACAGTTTATGTGGTAGCAAGATTGGCTAGAAAAACTCTGCAAAATATTGTTATCTCTACTTCTGAAGACAGAGCTAGATATGGAGAGGATTTGGGTAACAGGCTCCATCATGAATTTAATAAGAAAAGAGGTCCATGACTTACAGGAAAGTATACCGTGTTCCATATTTTTCAAAGCATCCAGTCCATAAGCAACAGCTTATGTAAGGGAACAGACATGGACAATTTAGTATGTAAACAACTTGGTATTTCTGAGTTAAGCATTGTAAAGAGTATCAGGGATAGTTACAGATGAGGATAGGATAGCAGATAAGTAGGTTTGATCATGGATGACCTTTAAATGTGTTAACATGTTGACTTGTAGCTAAAGAACTAATGCCTGAGTTGATGTGTCAGGCAGTAGAGATAAAATACTGTAGGTTGGGGGCTTATGCAAGACAAATTTGTTTTCTGATTCTGCTGGGGGTAGTCTAAGGACAAGATGCCAGGAAATTGGTGTCTGGTTAGGCCTTTATTCCTAACTTGTAAGAGGTCACCTTTTTCCGGTGTTCTCTTTGCAGGGAGAGAGGGAAACAAGAAGAGGAGAGAGGAAGAGAGGGAGAGAGAGAGAAGAGAGAGAGAAGGAGGAGGAGAATGGGAAAAGAAAGAGACAGGAAGGAGGAGGAAGGAAAGAGGAGGAGGAGGAGAAGGGAGAGAGTGAGTTGAACAGGTGTCCTGTTATCTCATGCTTTTCTTATTTACTTTTGACACTACCCTGTAAGACCTGGTCCTACTCCTATAACTTCATTTAACTTGAATCACCTTGTGTCTATATACAGCTGTACTAGGAGCTAAGACTGTTGAGGAATGAATAGTTCAATCTGAAATAAGTACTTTGGAGGAAACGTATTGAATATTTTAGAATTTTCAGCGCTCTGTATTGATCTGCATTAAATAAAATGCTATAAATTTAAGCTTACAGCAAACACAGATATATTATGCTTTTATTCTAGATCAGTTAACCATTTTACTATATAAATCTGCAAAGGAGGAGAGATTTTGGCCAAGGTCACATGAGTAATTAATCCCAGCCAAAGGAGAAGTCACAGTCTTCTAACTCTCCCCGGGTTTCTAAGAATCCAAACCAATCATCTGGTTAAACAAACTTCTTCAGCAAAGTGCTGATTTCTGTCCAAGTCTAGATGCTTTCCTTGAACTTCTGAAGTATCTGTTTTTTCACCTCAGGTAACGTTCTTCCAGGAACCCTGAATCTGCACAATGCCCCTCTCATTCCATCAGTCTCTGTTGTCACATTTCCATCTCAATTCCTGCCCCAGGTGATACTGCTCCCTGGGAGAAGAAATGAGCCATCACTGTACCCCTGTGCTAACCCACTAGCTTGCTGAAGTGTGCAGATAAAGAAGCCTGGAAAAGAACTAATAAAAGTTTTCCTAATGATATGTCAGTTTTTCAAATTGCTTCTTTCATTCACACATCACTTTCAGGCCGTGATAACATGGGAACAAACAATATTTTATGCAAATTTTCAAGTTAAATAAAAGCATTGCTAGTCAGTCAGTTAGGTTCCTATGCTCAGTGCTGTGTTCCTCAAAGGAGAGCACTGGTTCTGATAAAGACCAAAGATGGAATTTATCTGAAGCTAGCTCCAAGGAGGTGGAGAGGCGTGTTTGCCTCAAACTCCCATCTCCCCATATTCAAGTGGGCATGGGTGCTTACTGTAAGGAACAAAGGGAAGAAGGAGAACAGAGGGAGGATATTTTATCCCCTCTGCCACCTTCAGCTCATCTGCTTTTTCTTGTGGAAAGGAAAGCTACTCCAGCCTCCTGGGTCTGCATGTTCTATCACTTCATCTGGGCCGGGGAGGAGGAGGTGTCGGACATGTGCTCAGAGGAGGAAGCTTACAGAAGCTGCTTTTCTCTAAAAGAAAAAAAAAAAAAAACTCCAACTTCTAAAATTCCATGTTGCACTGCTGGTTACAAAAGAACAGAGATGGGACTCTACCAGTTAGATGCCTTCTTCCATGTGGGAGTTCTCTGCAAGCAGTTCTATGTATTCGGTCAATGATAATAATTTCATTGTAGATAAATCTTATAATTATAGAGTTGTAGCAGCTACTGTAATCACAATATAGATGCCATTAAAGAAGCTGATGTGAGAGTGACTTTCTAAAAACTGTAGGTTATTCTCCTACCTCATTCAATAAAGTAATAAGTATTGATTTAAATATCTCGGGACATCATTTATACTCATTTTAAAGTGTAAAACTCATTAAAAGCAACAAATATTTTCTAATTTATAATATAGGCTAAGAAATAGTCCTGGTATTCAAAGTAAAAATAACACAGTAAAATAGTGGTTCCAGGATCGCTCCCCTCCACTCACAGGAACCTGACCAGTGCCCCAGGTCTAAGCTCCCTGACCTCTGTCCTGATACCCACTACATAGCCTGGCCTATAACGAGCTTTTCTCACCATCTGCTCCTTAAAGGTTCATGCACATGGACCACATCTCATAAAACCAATTATAACAGACGGAATTGTGGGAAAGGTCATGCGCAGCAGACACGGCTGCCAGGCCCCAGGCCATGTCAATCACGCTGCCAATATGCTCTGAAAGAACCGATAGAGGCGCGCTAGGCTCAGCACAACTTTTGAGTTCCTTGAACCCAACACATTTAGCTTTTGTGCCATCTGCGTTTCTGTAGTGGAAGCCCATCACTCTGAGCAAACCTCATTCTTTAAACATCGCTGAACACAGATGCTTTTTCTTTATTGTCCTGTGCTAGATCCAATTCTTTTTTGAGCACTGGAACTTGAAAACGTGTTCCAGAACCCCATCACCCATGGCAACAAAAAGAGGTGAAGTATTGTTTCCAAACGTCTTGAGACAAAACGTCAGAGTAAAGCAGTGACACTATTCAAAGTTATTTCCAAGTAATTAATTAATTTTTCATCGCACTGGAAATTAAACTTCGGGCCTTTGCACTAAACTATTTCTCCACCTCTGCAACTTTAAATTTTCTAAAAAATTCAAACAGGATCTCTCAAAGTCAGGTAAGCTAAAGGCTGGTCTTGATCTGGTCCCTTCCACACAGATTTCTGGGATTATGATTGTTTCCACTTCCAAAATGCTATTCAGTATTCATTAGTCTGCAGTTTGACCTCACCAGCACGAGAATGCCCGTGTAAAACTGGGCTTGCTGACCTGTGTTTGCCAGTCACTGGGTCCTGCACAGCTCCTTACACCCTTCTTTCCTCTTCGGCTTCTTTCACTGGCTGCTCTTCTTGATTGGTCATTCCTTCAATATCTTCTTGAATCATTCTGTCATATTTCTTCTGATTATTTGGTCTTGAACTTGAAGCCTTTGTTTCCTCTTCTTTATTTTAATTTTAGCACTTTATACTCCAGAACCCTGTCTTGGCACTTATTGTTTATTTTAGCTCACAGTTTGTAGAGTTTTGAGCACATGGTCAGCTAGTTCTAAGGGAAGGGAGGAATAGCAAACAGTCCATGGCAGGACAGTCAGGAAGCAGAGGGGCATCAAAGAACAACACATATATTTGCCTACCGTGACCTACCTTTTCCCACTAGGCTTCACCTCCCAACATCATACTCAGCATAAGTCCGTCAGTCGATGGATCTGGTGTCCATGATCCAGTCATCTCATAAAAGGCCCACCTATGAGCCAAGAGGCTTTGGGACTCATCTAGATATAAACCATAACATTCAGCCAAATGCTGGTTCTCAAGTCTCTTTTCTCAGCTCAACACCTTGAACCCTGGGCCTAAGGTGCTTAGCAGACAGCAGCACTTGAGTGCTTCCTAGAACTTCAGATCTGCTTCTCCATGTGGAAGGTGTGCTCTTTCTCCACTCTGCATGCCCTGTGGTACCTTCTGTCTCTGTGACTGACATCAAGAATAAATCCAGCTCCTGTGCAGAGGTTTAGTTGTCCATGCACGTTTTCTATTTCATACAGGCCTCTAGAATCAATCTAGTTTGTTACCTGCCATAGAGATTCTATGTAACAACTATTATATGTAGACATGGCCATCTCCAACCTCATACCTCTGTATTGTAATTGCCTTATAATTGGTCTACTGCCTCCCCCACACCCCATTTGTAATCTTCTGGCACATTTTCAATGGTTCATAAGGTGAATCAGTTTTCTTTCAATTCATCACATTCTTCTGCATCATAGAGTAATGATAAAATCTAAATTTTTGAGCGCAACATTCAAAGCCTCTATTACGTGCCCCGATCTTGATTTCTCATCCTTTTTTTCAGTAGTTTTCATCCAATTTTCTTGTAATTTTAAATTACTCATAGGTGTTTTTCATTGCTCACCTGTCCTAAGGCTGATCATTTTCTCCCTGAAATTTTCTACTCCTGCACTAACTTCTTGGAATACCACTTTGTTTTGTGCATTTTGTATACTGTGATACTTCTTTGGGATAACATATCAAGATCTCTCACTACCATAGTGAGAAGTGACCTTTACAATAACCTGTTGTGCACCTTACATAGTGATTATGCAAATGGGTCGATACCTCTATGTCCTCCTGGACCATTTGTCCCTTCTCTTCCTAGGTGTGATGCCTAGAATGCAATAGGAATGTTGCTATAAAAGTGGCTTTTTAATGCAAATGAACAAGAGAAAATAACTTACCAATATCTAAAGAAATGACAATATTTAGCAGAAGTTTTTGGATAGGGATTAAAAAAATTTCTGTGTTTCAAAAGCAAGATAGGAAACACAATTTCTGGCTTCGAGAAAGATTTCCTAAGGGAAATGTCATTGTTTCTGGTCTATGGGAGATTTAAAAACCTACAAAACTGGCAACTTATCTTTTATTCCTAATATCCTTGATTAAATATATTTGTTTTGCAGAAAAGATTCCTGGCAAATTGCAAGTTCTCTCTATTTGTGCAACTGCAGTTTCCAGGACAGTTAGCAGTAAAACCTCCACATCCTATTGCCCTAATTTATTTTTTTCTCTTAGACATTTCTTCTCCCTCTAGCCTTTGCTACTCAATACTTTACTAATGTCTAAAACCAGAATCCTAGGTGTTTTTGTTTCAGGACCTATCTATCCCTAGAAAATACTATTTTTTCCTCAGAAATCCTCATAAAGATAGAGAACATTAGCAGCACCTCTGTTCTTATTTTACCTTTCTATTGGACCTCTGAGATTACTAAGGAGATGTCTGTAGACAAGTAAAAAAATACTATATATGTATTTCCAAGGCATTGTGTCTAATGATTTGTAATGAATTTTAAAGTTGTTTTTGTTTCTTATAGAAACCACAGAAAAAAATAACTCTTTACCTGTCGTATGGATTCAAAAAATATTTTGGTTTGCACTATTTTAGTCTTACAACCAAGTGGAGAGCAGTGTTGAACTGACTTTGCAGAGGTGAGAAAGCAAACTCAGATGAATATTTTCATCCAAAGATACAGTGGTGGTAAATGCTAACATTGAAGCATTGAGACTGTTTTCATTTAGAATTTTCTTCAGGATGGTATTTTCTTTGGGCTTTTGCTATTGTCCTTTTAAATACTTTATAAGAAGGCTGTGAAATCTTAGCTGTTTTTGGACCAGTTCTATACAAAACAGAAAATCAGCTCTATTTGTAAGAGGCAGGAGACTATTAGACTGCAAAGTGGTGTACTTATAAGGCCAAGTACTTCAAATTTGCAATAATTCAGATTATTGCTCTAGTAGTATAGGATAAACATACATAATAAAAAGCAATGAAAATTGCATTAGTCAGCATTCTGTCAGTGACAACAACCTGAAGGATTACCTGAGGAAAGCTTTGTTTTGGTTCACGGCTTTGGGGGGATTCAGCCCATGGCGGTTTTATCCATTGCTTTTTGGACCTGGGGTGAGGAGAAGCAACATGGTTGGACAGAGGACACTTTTAATGTCATGGTAGCCAAAAAGCAGAGCAAAAGGAAAGGCACCATCGGAAAAGGGCCAGGGCCAGATCTAGTCCTCAAAGTCCCCCCTCCATGATCTTCTCCTTTTAACTGAACCCTATCTCCTGTTACCTTCACTCCCTTTTGGATCCATCAAATTATTCATTCATTAGTGGATTATTTTACTGCTTCACTTAGAGCTTTTATGGTCAATCCACTCCCAGGAGCCCAGTAACCAAACCTCAAGCATAATAAGTCTTTTATGGGATGTATTTTATCACAACAGTAAGAAGGACTTGCAATCACTCACCACCAAAACAAAACTTAGTGGCAAGAAAACTGGAATCACCAAGAATATTTATTCATGCATTCGTTCATGTCTCTGTTTATTTACTTAAAGAATAACTTGCATAGAAAAATATTATAAACCTGCTATGTGCTGGTTCTTTTTATGCTAGAAAGATAACTCAGTGAGAAGTTACTTTTAGGATAGATCACATCATGACAAGAATGTTTTCATTTGAAATCTTATTCATATGAAAATTATTATGCATAAATAGATGTCAGAATATTTTGAACATATGACCTGCCAAATCACAAAATTTACTGTTGATAAATACTCCTGAAATTAATTTCAGAGGTTCAAACCAAAAAATATGTTGCTTTTTCTAAGGAACTAGCTTATTCTTTGCACAGTAAGACTGAATTGTGACACTGTGTTCATACTTGTCTCTTTAATTTGGTGACTAAAATATTTAAATTTTTTTTATTTTAACAGTACAAAACAGAATAAAGCCAATCAAAACAAAGCAGTGAAAGTGATACATAACTTTAGAACAGGACAATGGATCATCAATAATGCCACCATAGTATATCCTCACAATAGCTGTTCATTTTCTCAGACACACTAAAATCAAATAAAACAAAACAATAAAACCAACAAAAACAGAACATTGAATTAAGTAAAACAATAAATCAGAATGAAACAAAACAGTGAGAATAATATTGGATTTCCAAAACACGACAGAAGGAAATCCCCCATATTGCTATATTGCATACTGTTATCCTCCAAATATATGCTTAAACTGCTGGCTTTAGTCCTGCAAAGTCAATCAAACAATACAAGCATTTAGTTGTTTTTATACCTCAGTTTCTATCAACTCAGCCTGTTCTATGAACCAGCTGGTTGCTAATGGGGGGTGGGTGGGTGGCTGGAGGGTCTTGATTCTCAGCCCATGTGCCTGCCGGCTCATAGGAAAGGTGACCTGGCTTCTCTTTTCCTCCCTGCTTGATTTATGTGGCTCACAGGAAGATCAAACTAGATTCTTGATGTGCTCTTCCCAGACTTGGCATGGCCTCTGCAGACTCAAAGAAACAGTGGACTGGCTTCTCTTTCCCTGGACTCTGCATGGTCTCTGGTCACTAAAATCTTAAAAGTCAATTTGCTTTGGTCACTACAAGGTACACACAAAGAAAAAAAAAAAAAGAATCATATTAAGTAATTTATGTAACCATAGCATTTATGGTTAGCTTTCTGAATTTGAAAGTTTTTACTATCCTCTTCTGTTACTGCTTATTTTGCCTCTATTTTTATATTTTGTGTATTGTGAACATCTCTGTGAAGTCTATTTAAGTATTTTTAGTGACAAAATCCAAAGATGTAGTAGAATGTATGGAAAGAGAAGTTTGGATTTATGAGGGACGTTCAGAGTTAATTTCAACAAAATTTGCCACAATTTCAACAAAATTCTACTACATGATGTTTGTCTGCTCTTGCCTGGTACAAGGTCATAAATAAGAAAATCACTGCCCCGTTACTCCAAGACAGCCCACTCCACTGAGGGCAGCTCTGGTTATTCATAAGTTCAACCTCCTGTTAGGTGAAATCTGCCTCTGACAGAACTTTCTTTTCCAAATTCAAAGCTTTGAATGTTATTTAAAATTGTAAACAAGGGAACAATAAATAGTTCTCTCTCTCTCTCTCTCTCCCCCCTCTCTCCTACTCCCTTTTCCTCCCCACCTCTTTCTCTCTCTTTCTTTACTTTGAGATGACAAGAAACCCAAAGCCCAGTTGTTAGAATGAGAGGTGTTAATAGGATCTGGAGGAGAGGCACACAGTTTGATATTCAGTGTTAAAGACAGCTTGCTAGGCTGTTTCTTTATCAAATCTTCATTACCCACCACACTATGTCATTACTTACAAGCTTTAGCGTCAAAGTGCTGCTCTGACAACCCTCAACAGCCTTTCTTTCTCTCTAGAAATAAATACTATTGATCAGCAGAAGCCATACCTAAAGCTGCCAGGAATGTGTGAACCTATTACTTTCTTCTATTAAAGATGAATATAATCTGGAAAGAAGAGTTGATTCTCCTTGGATTTGTGGTCACTTATGGTTTTCCCTTGTAACCTATTTGTAACATTTCATTACACACTGTAATGAATAGGGTTTGGGATAGTTTTGTTTAGTAAAGAATTTTTGTCTCACTGCTTTATAGGGAAAGATGCAGAGTGAGGCTGTGGACATCTGCAAGCTGAACACACTTGCTCTGATTTATAAAGGGTTATGAGACCAAGTTTTGGATCCTAAGGACACTGCAGTGTCCTTCTGTCCTACTTATCATTTTTCTTTCCTGTCTCTCAAATGACTTCAGGCTATGTTTTTCTATAGCTTTTTATATTTCAACCCTCCCTCAAATTTCAGCAAACGCTTCTTAACTGACCACCTTGCCAACAGACCACTTCTCTTCTTTCTCTTTTGTCCATCTTTCAATTTTCTTCTGTAATCAATATGCTTCATCTAAGCCCAAACCCAGCTCAACACCCCAGTACTCATAATTTCCAAGTTTTTAAGTTTCATTTCATCCCAGATCCAAATTCATTCTCAAACTTCAGATGTCACACCTCATGACTCACTTCTCATTATGCAACCCATTCTATTCCATCCATCAGATCCCTTATTTTTCAGTTTCAATGAGCTGCATCCCATGTACTTCCACATCCGCGTAACTGTGCCCACAGTACAATGTAATGGCTAATGTGAAATGTCCACTTGGTTGGCTTGGCAGCTGCTGGAGGAAAGCACACTGCTGGGTGTGTCATAAAGGTGTAATCTTGGGTACCATATCTGGTCCTTGGCCCCCTCCTCTCTGACAATTTTGTTTCCCTGCTCTGCTTTCCAGATGATGTGAACCAAACATGATCTTTGCCAACCCCGTGTCCTTTTGCTATGATGTTCCTGACTTGGAATCCGCTGACCCTGAACTGCATCTCCTGAAACTGTGAGTCAAAATAAACCTGTCCATTTTTGAGCTGTGAATGCTGAGTGCATCCTGTGATAGGAATGATGACTATTACACATTTTATCTTTTCTTCATCTAGCTGATTTTGTCCTCTAAGAGCTTTTTCTGTACCTTCTGTTTTTGTCTCTCATGCAGATCCCTTGTTTGGGCATGCCTGTCAAGGCACTTACCACATTAGACTTTAATTACTTGTGCTTGAGTTTGAATCCATTATTCCTAAACATGTTGAAGAGAGCTCTTGTGGCTTTATCAATCCTCAAAATGTAACTTCTGGCTTTGTTCTTGATGCAAAGCAAGTTTCTGATAAAACTCTATTAACTTGAGTAAAAGACTAGATAAATCAATGAAATAAACTGTAGCAAGGTGTACATATCTTGTCAAAACAATTTTAAGCTCCAGAAAACAAAAAGTGTGATGTCAGAATAAAGACACCTGGATGATAAGCTCCAGAGAACTGTAACTCTCAGTAAGATGACCTGGAAGGGACATTCGAGAGTTCCCAAGGGTTCCAAGCAAAGCCAATCCAACTCTTCATGTGACAGGGACAGAAACTGATTCTGAAGGAGGCTGAGGGGCCACTTGGGGTCACAGAACCTCTGCCTCAGAGCTGAAAACAGAGGTTCCCATTACTGCTCCTCTGTGACTGTGAAATGTTAGTCACTTCATTTTTACCAAAGCTGCAGTGGTATATGGTATATGCTACCTTCATAAAAATATATATATTACTCAGTAACCCATATGGTTAGAGGCAGGAATTCTAAAAGAAGACTGTTCAAATCACAGGAGTCTTCAAGTTTTCAAGTTTTACTGGGGATGATTTCAGCATTTCTCTAAAATACTCTCTTGGCTCATCATGAGTTACGAATGCATTAACACCCCCATCAAATGTAACCAGGAAAATCTGTTTCACCTGGAGGTGTGTAGTCTAATTAAAAATGAATAAAGCCTGAATATCTCAGTTTCATCCTCATACTTATTTTTCGTTCTATTATGAATATATTCCAATTATCTACTTCAGCCTTTCCATTGGATATCAGAAGATAGTTAAATTTCTCACCTTTAGGGAAACATAAGGATAATTTTGAGCAGACATTCTTTAGGCTTATTAATGATAATGTAAGAGGCCCTAAAGAACATTTTAATATTTCTAATGCTAAAATAGATATTATGTGATAACTTTGAACAAAATTACATAGATTTATTAGAATTTCAAGTTAGTTGAAATGATTAAAACTGGAGAGAGCACACTGATAGACACTATACAGGCAGCCTGTGTTTCTTTGCCCTACAACAGATGGAAATAGAGAGTTAACCATGACAAAACCAAAACAACACAGTTTATTTGGTAGACTTTTTATTCCTCAAAATACTGTCTACATGTCTCACAAAACTTGCATTATATTCCTTGGTTGTATCAAGATCAAAGTTCTTGATAAGATGTCATTCCTTCTTTTTCCAAGTCTGATATTTTAAGACAGAAGACTGGGGACTTGGATCAAAATAGTTCTTTCACTATGGATGATCCCTGAAGAAATAAAGAACTCGGGGGACTAAGGATTCTCCTGAGCCAGATTTCCCAAGGATCCTTGAAGTTAAGAGAAAACTTGAAGAAACTCAGATATTATATTTGCAGTGCTTGGCTAGGGGCTCATGATTAAACAGACTGAGAGAAAGCTCTAGAATCTCTGTTAATATTTACACAGTGAATATCACATTTAAGTGAGTAGGTGTGAAGCATGGAGACAGGAGAGTTTAAGTGCTCTCAGTTGATCTGGAATAGAGTCTACATTTCCTGAATCCTGGGTACCATCACCTCAAAGTGACAGCTTTCTGTAAGTCTGCAGAGAACACAAACAGTTGACAATAAACTCATTTACAATTTATGACATCCCCAAATTTGTTTCAGAAGAAGAGATACAAAAACATTTGAATAGAAATGACACTATTATGAAAGCACTTCATAATCCCAGCACTCAAAGGCTGAGGCAGGGAAATCACCCTGAGTTTAACACCAGCCTGAGTTACATAGTAGAATCTTCTCAATCCCTCCCCTCAAAATTAAAAAATATATATATATAAAGCACTTCTCGGTAAATTCTAGGACTTAACTTTTGCCACTTTTTAATCTTGTTTTTTGAGAAAAGCTTTATTTTGGTTCCCATTTTTCAGTTACTGATGCATAGAAAATATGAATCTTTAAAAAATACAACCATTATGGAAATTTCTCAAAGTGGTAAAATTAGAAAATCCATATGACCCAGAAATCCTTCTTCTTGAAAGAATTAAGAATATCATAGGATAACGATACATGCACACCAATGTTTATGGTAGCATGATTCATAACAGCCCAATCCTGAAAGCCGCCTGCATACCCACCAACTGATGACTGGATACAGAAAACGTGGTGTCTATACCGAAGGGAATACTGTTTGGATGTAAAGAAGGACTAATTTGAGACATTATAAGAAACTAGACATGTGTTGAAAACATAATGTTGAATGAAATAAGTCAGAAACACGAGCAAAAATACCAGAGTAACTCTTATTTGAGAAAGGCAAAGCACAGAGGGCAAATTAAAGGATGCTAAAAGGAGACAAGGGTCGATCTCTTGCAAACAGGAAAGGATCTAAGAGACCACAGGACGGAGGAGAAATAAGTAGGAGGATGGTGCGCCACCTACAGGAACCTCGTAACCGCAGTGAATATGAACATTATATGCCGCTGACACTAATCAAGATTAATATCAACAAGAATGAAAAGGGAAAGGGAGGTTTCCAGCAGGAGGGAAGAGGAGGGGCATTTGAAAAAGAACCAAAAACTGTGTCAGTGCTTGAACCCACTCTCCAAGACGACTGTAAAGGGCATGTGCTGCGTGCATGCGCTGGTAAAACAACATTGGTATTGAAGATATCCTCTGAAGAACAGAAGACGAACAGGTGGCATAACCAGTATCTAGCTTGTTTCTTACGGGAATTTTTGCATCACGCTTCTTCAGCCCTTTCCCCTTCCTTACCAGATCCTTGACCACGAACTTAGGGGTCATTGCTCACTGTGCCCTCAGAGCCTGTTCAGCTCAGCTCAGGGAAAGAAAGCGTGAGGCCGGGTCTTCCGCAGCAAGGATAATAACCCCTTAGAGAAGTAGCCCTAATGTCCCATTTGTACACTTTTCTGGCAAATTATTCCTTTGCATTTGCCTCTTAAATGATCTCTATGTAGTAGATAGCTCACATACACAAATCTTATGGAAATTAGTTATTTCCCTAAAGCATAGCCATTTTTCTGCTAGGCTGAATTATTAAGACTTTTAAAAAAGTTTTTCCTTGAATTATTTTCCTTCCTCCAGTGGTTGATTGGTGATGGCTGAAAATAAAATTAGAAGACATCCCTCAACTGTGAAATGACTCATGGAAAAAGTTCTCTTTTGAAAGTTATTTGATTAGGAAAGTACTTTATTCCCTTAAAATATCCTAGATGAAATGTCCAACCCTCTCCGACTGATCTAATGTTAGTACTAGAAGGGACCTTAGTTCTGTTTTATACGGTATCTTTTCCTGGATGGCAAATTTAAGATTCGGATGTATTTTTCTGGCTGGGGAAGAAGACGAAAAAGAAACAAGCCTCCAATATCTTGCATTCTTTATTCATAATGATTTCTCATGTTTGCATACTATTTTATTATTTACAAAGCACTTTCTGCCATAATAATTTACAAGTATCATCAATCAATAAGATAGGAAAGGCATTTATAAATATCTTATATTATAAATAAAATAATTAGCAAAGTCAAAAAAGACTTTCTGATTTAGATAACTGTTGTTTCTCCTCACAAATCTACCTTAAGATTTGGTGTTAGTAGAGGCATGAATAAAGGAATGATATTATCATGATTTTCAGCTATTATTTTTTCTGGATAGCTTCCTAGATAAAATTATTGTCAATAGCGACATTGATAGAAATGTTCCTGCATTTAGGAACAACCTGCTGTACAACAGTAGAAGGAGGATTATACACAACTCTTTATGTTTCTTTCACTATTTGCTAGCAGAATGGTAGGCGATAAGAAAAAACTAGGCTCCAAAGGAATAGAAGTCAAAAACCTAATGTGTACCATGAGCTGTTCAAATCGCATGAGTCAGAGTTTGTTCCCACTCTGTAGCTGTGTTAATGCATTATGAGAGTTATGGGACACAGCTGTTAGGGTCACTGTCACCTCTCCATTTTGCTGAGCAGTGCTGGAAACACAACACAGGCACAGCGGGTTCCAGTGTTTACCCTTTTTCTCAAAAGATGTTCAAAAAGCTAGTAGCTCATGGCAAATATTAAGTCAATAACTATGACATATAAATTAAAACCAAGCTCTAAGTGGGTATGGACTACAGAACTCCACTGTGAACTAAGATATACCAATATTAGATGCTTAGCATGTATAGGGAAGTAATAAAAGACGGCATAGTTGGTTAGGAAGAAAACCCCAGTTTCTGTGTAGCACAAACTCTCAGAACCAGGTGAAAACTAAGCAAAAGAAGGAAGTAAAAGGAGACAGCATTCCCACGAAGAGCACAACCTCTCCCATCCCTGCCGTCTCTCCCTATATCTATGGTCAAAAGCATTGGATATAAGAATCACCCAGTTATTCTGGAAAGTTTGATTTCCTTCAGTTGTAGTATATAGGTTGCTTTCCATTCACTAGGACAAAATACTAAATATCTACAACTTAGGAAAGGAGAGGTGTACTGTTGCTCAGGGATTCAAAGGATTTAGTCCACGTTTGGGTTGCTTGCTGGAAGGCAGACAGGTCTGGTAGAGAGGCGTGGTGGAGGGGCAAGGCAGCAGAGGGATGAGGAGCTGGGACAGGAACGCACACTTCCATGTCACATCCACTGTGACTCAGCTCTTCCAACCACCTCCTAAAACAGCAGTTCTGCTGTGAAACCATCAGCAGTTTGATCCACTGGTGGACCTTATCATCCACCCAAATCCCAAGGCCACCACCCACAAACATATTAGAGATCTGAGGGATATATTAGGACATCTGGGAAGACTGAGTTGATGGTGTCAGCATATACCAAGGGAGTAGCAAAAGGAGAGCCCTTGCCAGGCTTCAAAAGAGGCCAGTGAGAGAGGACTGCAAATCCTAATGCTGTGCAAGGCGATGTAGTCAGCTGTTACAGTTCACCTAATGCCTCACTTTCTTAGGCAACTTGAAGAACCATCACATGAAGAAGTTAAGCCAAATATGTTTTAATCTACAAGTGAAAATCATGAGAACTGGGAATGTCAAAGATTTGCTTAGGACCATGTGACAGTCAGGGTGGCATTCGATCTAGGGACCTTGGCTCATGGTTCATGGATGTTTGCTCCAGTGGGTTTCCCTTACTTGGGTTTGACCTTTTACAGCATAATCCATCCATTCATCTTTACATAGCAGCATGTTGTGCATTGGGTTGGGAATGGGTCATCTCCTTCCCTCAGGGGATAAGGAATACAAAGTGCTTATGTTCTCCTGACTTCTGTGGAAAACTCCATTCTGGTCACCTTTTATTCTTTCTTTCCTGTCGATACATAGCTATTGTAGAATTGATTTGCTCATTTCGGGACCCAAGAGTGTGCATAAGAATCAGAAACCCCACAAAGCCTAGAGCTTTGCTGTTTCAAGAGATGAAGTTTGTGGAGATTTGGTGTAACAGCGATAAGGAATTAATGTGGGCCACTGCAGGACAATAGCACATTTAAGAGACTAAGTGAAAGAATGGAGAATTTAAGTAACTCAGTTTCACATAGCTTTATTTAGTAGGGAAGTAGCATTTTCATTTTACCTTTTATTTTTTTACTTTTTTGTTAATCCATGGGTGCATGCTCAGTGAGTATCAAAGTTTACAGTCCAGCACTGTCGAGTGGGTTTCTCTCTGCAGGAAGAATGGCCTCTGGGATACTGCTGATCTCTACAGGCCCTTATGCTTTCTGGACTGTGACCTTGGATGGGACAATAAGAGCTCAACACTGGACGGCCCCTTTGACATAGGTCCAAGGGTCGGAGTTGGTGGAAGAGAAGCAGAATCAAGCAACTATTGTTTGTTTCTGGGTTTTACAAAACACAGGCTGATAGCTTTGGGATCCCTGTCCTGCCTTCCTGGGGAGAGAAGCCATGGAATCAGGACAGACACTTTGTCCAAGGATGAAAGCAGGGCTCAGGTACAGATGGGTCTTTCTCTGTGTTATCTCCCAGGTGCCTGTGTATGGTAGGTGGAGTGAGAAGAGAGAGCCTAAGGATCCAAAGATGTGGCTTAACAACTAACTCAGGCCAGGATCTGTGGGATCTGCCTGTCCTCACAGTAATCGGCGAGGCTGAAGCAGGAAGGTAGCATGTTTGTTCCCAGCCTGGGCAACTTTGCAAAAGTGTATCTAGAAAAAAAAATGCAACAAAGGGCTGAGGATTTAGCTCTGGTCTAATTCCTAGTAGTGAATAACAGCACTTGGCACATAGAATTCAAAATTTATAATAGGTCTAGTTGAATTTCTGGCCTTTTCATTGAGTACCTATATCCCCAGACAAACAGTGGGGCTTTCTTAATCACTTTGCCATTGTAAAGGACAGGTGTGAATGCGGTTGGAAATTGGAAGCTATTTTATCTCATAAGAGTCAATTGTGCTGACCTTCTTGGAACATTGTGTGGACTTTATTTTGTTTTTGAATCTTAAAATAACATCTTTATCAAAGGTGAGAATTTCATATGTTATATTTATATTTTTCTTTTGAAACACCATTCTTAGTAAATAGCTTTGTAAAAACCAAAAGTATACTTGTCATCATGGTGATATTGCTGATAGTATTATGAATAGTAGTAGGTAATATTTATCAGGTTCTTGTATATGAAATTTGCCAAGGATATATATATATATATATATATATATATATATATATATAACCATAAGGCAAGGTATGAAACATTGTTATATCCATTTCATCAATCAGGAAACCAAGGCTCAGAAAGCAAAGGTAGCCTGGATAAAAAACTTGGCCTATGGCAGAAAACTGAGAAGAAAATTTGTCTTCTGAATCCCAAATTTTGCCCTTATCCAGTGAAAAATACTATTACTGGAAGGTCAGAACTTGGTCTTTAAGGCTACAAATCTGAGACACGGTATACATCAAAGCTTGTGGTAGATGCTTAAAATATTTATTGAATTGAATTTTCATTTTGACCTGGTACAGTGGATTTTGTTCCACCACAAATGTCTAAGACACTGAATCATCAAGAAGTTCATAAGAAAAGTACTTCCAATCAGACTACAAGTTTTGGTAAGAAAGTGTCAATCCTCTTAAGGTTTGTGGTCATACTCATGCTAAAACATAAATACCACAGGGTCCAGATAGCTATGGACCACCTCACTGTGATGAGGCAATGACCATGTTCTGCACATTTCACCCACTCTCTGGCTGCCAGGTAGACTGGCAAGTCCTTTGGTCTCCAGCAGAAGGGGCAGAAAATAACATATAGGCTCATTTCCTTCAATAGCCATTGTTAGTTTATGTCTAGGTGGTCCCCCAAGCCTCACATGGTCATGGAGGCAGCTGAATCTAGTGTTTGTGATTGATTTGCTGGCTAGTGCTGGGATGGGTGGTCGGAGTGCTGCACCCACCCAGGGGCGGGGAGCTGCATACAATATATGGGAGGGAAGGAGGTGGGCTTTCCCCTTTTGCCCTTTCACTCATACCATGTTTGGTTGCCATGAACAGCTGCCTCTTAGTGACACCACCCTGCCTTGGAGCCAGCTGAGTATGACTGAAACCTCCAAAAACTGTAAGCTAAATAAACTTTTCCTTCATTCAATTTGGGCATCAGAAGTCAGGTATTTTGTCTCAGCAACAAGAGAAAGGTAACCAAGACAGCAATTTTCCCAGAGATGCATAGATCACATGAAGCAAGTGTCTAATATTCAACTGAATAGAAACGAAAGTTTCTGTGGACAATAAATGAATTCTGCCTTTTTAAAAAAATCCTCTTTCGTCTCACATCATTACATAATATTAATTACTGACCTCTGCATCCCACTTAAATCCAACATTAAAACAAAATAAAACTTGCCAAATATAAGCAAGGACTTATTGATTGATTAATGACTTGCTTGATTATAAGAATAATCTTCATGAGAACCAGATTGGGACCAATTTTTTTAATTCATTAGCTGTAAAATGTGTTTCAAGCTCCAACATGAAAAAAAAAAAAAAAACTCACTTGCTGTATACAACTTACCACAAGCCTTTAGGTCTGCCAATTCTTTGCCAAACTACCATATAACTTAGTTTTTCTATGTCTGTGTCTCTTGCTTTATCTTTTATAAAAAATGATCTTTTTAACTCAACTTTGACATTCTTTGGCCTTTGCTTTTATTGTTTATTATATTTATAAAATTCTCTTTACCACCAACTCTGCCTGCATAAATTCTATGCACATGGTTTGGTCCTTGGAACTCAGGGCAGGAAAAACTGCTAGAAAGTAGAATGGCTGTGATACAAAATATCTGTACTTCCCCTTATCTCAGGCCCTATCTTGTATTTCTCTGAGTTTTGTAAACACTTTTTCTGTCCTGTTGAAATTATGAGCCTGCCTTATGCATCCAAGAAACTCTTGACCCTAGTACAACTTAGTGAACAGAAGAAACCCAGATACTTTTAAGACTGCAAGATAGAGATTATTAACTTAACTGAAAAACAAGGGAATAAAGCACAAAGAGGTCAAGCACGTTGCCCAGGCTAAGGTCAAGTGGACTTGGCAGAACCTACCCTGGTGCATACAAAGTTGTTCTACACCTCAGACGTGTACGTATTGAGGGAAATTTGTGAACAAAACTATATCCAATCTCTTCTATATTACACAACCCATCCTCCTGCAGAAGGGAAAGAAACAAGAAAAAATGAGTACACAGAATAAATCTATACCATGATAGCCAGAGGACCCGCCAGTGCAGGCAGGAAGTGAGAGCATCTTGGGACAGGTTCTCATGATTATTCACTTTCATACATAGTTTCTTTTGAAAGGATGCAGGGAAAACATCTTTTGGCAAATGTAGTAACAAAAATAAAGCCTTCCTTGTTCCTTGCCACTTCATTTTCTAACCCTGTGTTTCAATCAGTATTTAAAATAACAAAGAAGAAGGCTGCACAGGTCTGGAGCTGCTCTCCTGGGAGAGTTTGAAAATTAAAAAGAAATCACAGCCCTGGACCTAACCAGTTTCATGCTTGTTTTCTGATGATGGCACCAGGTTGAAACACAGTGAGGCTGTGGGATTATTTTCAGGAGTGATATTGAGGTTCACCTTTGACAGAGATGCTGTATTTGGAGGTAGCCACTGCCAAAGTTTTTCTCTACAGGAACAGAGAGTAAAACTGTAAGCCTGTGAGTCAAAAACCCAGACGGAGGGTGTAATCCAGGACTGGGCAACAAAAGAGATCTTCCTGCCCTGGCGATGTTTGCTTAGGGCTACCAAAGGGCATCTGCATAGTGAGAGTGTCATGGGGTGCTGGCTAGGAATGGGAGGTCAGAGTGGAGGAGGAGCACTGTCACTGGCTGCCTCAGTTTCCCTTGCAGAGCCTGGCTAAAGCAAGGTGACTCACTGAGTCAAAGTTCCCACAGCCTAGACAAGGCTGCACAGCAGGGGTCTCCACCCATAGGTAGCAGAGGGGAAAAGCAAGGCCCAGATGCCAGCTGCCAGCTGGGGTGCAGTGCAGGATGGAGGTGGCAGGATGCCTGGTGTGGTTTCCGCAGCTCACCGTGCTTCTCTGCTGGAGCAGTGCAAGGTGCACACAGAGGCAGGAAGCCGGCTGGGGTGCCTACAGACAACCCGGGCTTAGAGCAAGGCGGAGCATGGACAGAGGTCCTGTCCCCTGATCCTCAGAGGAAGCTGAGATTCGCCTTGGTTCTTCTTGTCTTAGTGTTTCAGGCAAGACATGGAGTCCTCATCCAGAGGACTGGCCGGGCCACTGGCTTAGTGACTGTTTTCAGAGGGAGAGGGGGAATGGGTCTCCATGTGTGAAGGTGACAAAGTGCCACGGTGGGACAACCACTTCTTGGATCTCATCTACATGACTAAGAGAGGCTAGGACTCCTTCCCTTCAGGTCCTTGTTCTTTCACAAGGAAAACGGGCTCTTTGGGCAATTTGGAAGGCAGAAAGTTTCCTGACCCCTTCCTGGCTACATTGTTTGTTTCATGTGTTTTGAGACAGTGAGGTTTTTCCCAACCTCTCACCCATGGTCTGGACTTTCCGGGTCCGGACCTCCAAAGTCTAGACCTCCTCAGCAGGCTCAGAGCAGATGACATCCTCTTGGGCTAGGGTTTGAAACCATGTGCTTGTTTGGATTTTCTTTGTCGTTGATGATTTAAAAAATGAAAGAAAAAAGAAAAAATCACATCTTCTTTGTGTTTCGTGTACCTTGTCTCAAAGCCTCGAAATGTCTAACTTTCTGCCTAATGTTACCCAAAGGAAGGATGTAGACGGGATGGAGACAGAAACTAGAGCAAGATGCTTAATGTGCACACATGTGTTGCGAGCTGCTGGTTTGCTGGAAAACACAGGTCACTGCATTGCTAAACCCAGAATCAGTAAAGAATTAAAGAGACGAGATTTAAAGTAAAAGAACAGGATTTATTTAAGGATGGGAAAGGAAGGCAAGAGAGTAGGGAGAATGTTAAAAGTAAATTCTCCAGGGCCCTGGTCACCAGCTCTTCTTAGGAGGCTTCTTCCTCCTATCTGGGCTCCTGGAATCCAGCTGGCTTCCTGGTTTGTCTTTCACCTTAACTTAGGATTTTTTCTGGTTTGTAACCTTTCCCTGTCCTTAGGTGGCGGGTAAGACTGAGGGTGGGGGCCTTAAGGACAGGCTACTTAGATTAAAGTTTAAGTGAAGGGAAAGTTTGTGATTTCCTGTTAATTGCACTGCCTGGGACCCTCCCAGGACCTGGTTTCCTTGTCTTTGTGTTCCTTATTGCTGGAGTTTAGCTGTCTTTGCCTTTCAGTCTGATATAGAAATCAAAGATGTCTACTAATTTTTATTAAAGATCAATGAGGCGTTTGGCCTACATTTCTCTACCTACTGCGGCCCACTGTAAAGAGAGTGAAACCACTCCCATCCAAAGTCCTAAAATTCTCAGCAAAGCTGCACATTACATGCCAGGCACATGGACTAAGATTAATGGTATCAACAAGAATGAAAAGGAGGATAAAGGAACTGGAGGAGGAGGGGATGAGGGGGGGGAGGATTTAATAAAAAAGCGAGCTGTGTATGTACAGGAACCAGCTCCTCAAGGTGAGTACAACATGCATGCACTGCTGACATGCACTAATAAAATGTTTTTAGAAGCTGAAAAGACATCCAGCTGCAGGTAGAGGATCCCAAGGCAGAAGACAGAATCTAAAAGGCATGCACTTAAGAAGTAGTTGCCTTAGGGTGGTGACAAGCAGGATGACCGCAATTTGATCAACAGTGGTTTCAAAGGGGCTGGGGATTTAGCTCAGCGGCATAAGTGTCTGCCTTGCAAGCAGGCAGTCGTGAGTTCGATCCCTGGTACCGATAAAAATGAAAAAGACAAAAAAAAACAAAAAAAAAACAAAAAAAAAAAACAGTGGTTTCAAGATAACTGGGACCTCTCAGAAAGATGTAGGTCTTCTCACATCTGTTTCCTTCTCCCCCTGCAAAGGGACCTCACATCTCTGCACTTTGGCATGCAATTTGGGGAGTTTTGTGAGGGAGCTGTGGCCTCCTCATCCGGCTCTTTCATGCAATCTGATTCAAGAGTGAAAGCCAATCACCGACAATGGAGCAGGAACTTTTCATGCTTGGCAGTGATAGTCTTTTTTTCTACTTGCTAAGCAGACATCTCTACTACACCGGGGAGGCCAGGAGCCCCATTGTGTGAATTGAGAACTAAAACTCAAGGTTTTTTTTTCATTTGCTAAGATATTAAAGATATTTATTATTACACCAAAATTCACTAGTTCATAGCTGAAAGTAAACAAAGTTTCCATCAGTGAGTAAACAGATCACAGAGACCAAGCTGAGAATGGGGTGCACATCTGCAGTTGATGAACCTGGGCAAAGCATCCTGAGGCCTTATTTCCGATATGCTTGACAAGATGCTTGGACAGGTATTTAAGCATGATGGAGAATGCTTGGAATCTCAGCACTCTGGGAGGCAGAGGCAGGAGGATCACAAGCTAGGGCATCATCTAGGCAACTTAGTGACTTAGAGCCTGTGTCAAAAAAAAAAAAAAAAAAGAAAGAAAGAAAGAAAGAAAAAGAAAAAGGCCGAGGGTGTAGCCCAGTGCAAAGGCCATGGGTTCAATCTCCTGCACTGCAAAAACAGACAGACAGACAGACATTTCACCCAAGCCACAAGGTGTGTATCACCTGTCTGTGTTAAGAGTTCTCTACTTTATATCTTAAAGCCCCATCAGAGCACAAGATACAAAACACAAAGTAAATGATTAAGAATAAAGCCATGCATACATCCCAGGTTTACCAAAGAGTACATTAACTACTGCGTTACTCACTAGGTACAGCAAGGCTATAAGAGGAGCGATCAATTACTCATGGTGAGGAAGACATCAATTATTAATGTTTTACCCAGGACCCAGGGTCACAAAGGATGAATGCAGGCAGCTGGATACAAGAACTGGTGTGTACGAGGACTTGGGAGTGGAAGAATAGTAAGGAGCACTTTAAATCCTCCTTCTTGTCAAGAGTGCCACAAAAGCAGTTCTTAAAGGCTTCCTGTACCAAGGGCAGTTTATAGCACAAGTTCTCCCAGTCTTAGTGAACTGGCATTTCTGGGTCCAGAAAGGCTGGGAAATATGCCAAGCTGCCAACCCTCAAGATGCTCTGTGTGTTCAGCATCGAGATTTATGGATGCAGGGAATGGGACTCACACAGGACAACACGTTTAATCATCTGTGCAGCTTTAAAACCACACGGATGCCTCACCTGCCTCTGGAGACTCTCATTTGATTGATCTGTTATGGGTTGAAGCATCAGTATGTCTCAGAAGTTCCCCAACCTTGCTTTTTGGTTGAGTCAAGTTTGAGAACCATCGATGTAGAAATTAAATCAGTTCTCAACAACTGTATAGCCATCACGTGAAAGACAATATTCAGGGCACTTTAGTGGCTACAGAGTTAAAAATGATAGCATTCTTTCTTGGGAGGATCTTCAAATAATGCAGTCTGATGGGGAGACAGTCTCTGGTACAGGTTACACCTTCAAGTCATATGCTGAGTGAATCGGTGAAATTTCTCCAAAGGTTTTGGGCATTTTAATCAAGCACTGCATGAGAAGGAAAGGCTGGGAAGGGAAAAACACCAGGATACAGTGCGTCCCAAGTGGCCATAGCACAGGCCCCAGAGCTAGATAGTCAGAAACCGGACAGGCCCTTAAGGGACATTTGGGTTAAGTAACCAAAACCCGACTCTCCTCCTGTCACTATGCACAGGCTTGGGAGCTTCCTGGTTGTCCTGGTTTGTTTCTTTCCCCCGTGTCATGCTGCCCTGGCTATGTTAGCTTCCAGTTCCTGAGTTCAACTCTGCTCTTAGCCCGGTTCTAGCCCAGCCTCTTTCAGGCACTGTAAGCACCATTTTCTGCTCACCTAAATCACTAGCAGCTTAGGTCCCCTCATTTCTATACCTCCCATTTCAGAGAGAACTGGGGATCTCAGAAACAGTTCCGATTGCTCTGTCCTCGTCAGCCTTGACATCCTGTCAGATACAATCCGGTGCGCTTCTGTGTCTATAAATACCCTTTGGAGCTCTTTTTTATTTATTCTATTCCTATTTTCTAGTTTTAGAAATTCATCATTTCTTCTCTACATTATGAAAATACCCTTCGATGGATCTATGTGTGCTCTGGCATCCCTGAGTTCTACTGTCAACTTTTTCAACAAACTTGTATTTTTGAAGGCCATGTCTTTTCTTTTGCAACCTGTTAGGGAATATCCATGTTTTTAAGATATAATTTAAACCCTTTATGGCATCAAATTTATTAATATCTCAAATTTTACTCACTTTCAAAATACAGTAGTTTTAAATATATGTCACCGCACCTCATTCCCACACAGTGAATGTTACAGCCTTCTTTATATACAGGAGTGCTCTTCCCTGGTCTGGGTTTTAGGTTCCTTGATTGGGTAAGAATTGAGTGTCGTAATAACTGCTGCCCTTCAGCTTCTAGCACAGTGCCTGGCACTTTTTGCATATTTAAAAACGTTTATAAAATGCACACATGCACAAATCGGTTAGTGGAGAAAGCAGAGGTCAGTACCACTTTCTGTCCCTTTCTTCCTGTTCTCTCTGGGTTTGATGCTTCCCACATCAGCCTATGAGATAAAGAGTGACTTCTTCAGATACATGGGCAGAAGTAAGTTTGAATGACCAAGCAACTGTCCTGTTTCAGATATAGGGCGAGCGAATACCCACTGGCCCTTATAATAAAGAAAACTGTCATTCAAAGGATTTTTTAAAACTCAAATTTTCTGCCTCTAGCTGGCAAAGAGGAGATCATGTTGCAAAATTATTGTGAAATATCTTTTGCAAGTTGCAGGAAATAGGAGATTACAGCAAGTTGTTTATAAGGTTGATTCCTGGGAGAAAATGAAAATTTTTTGCGGGTGAAGAGAGGATCTATGAGTTATTTGTTCTTTGAGCCTGAAATCCTATGACTGGAAGGCAAGGTGGGGTACTGTGGAGGTTCTTGGAGACACCCTAAAACTATCCACCCCCTTTATTCTTTGAACACCACCCTGCACAAGACCCCGGGAGGAGCCAGGCATCAGAAAACAGTCAAGACAGGCTCTCTGCTCCTGAGCTTCATGGGCAGCAGGGCCGTGGCGTACAATGAGCTATCCTGAAACAGCAAGGAGATGACTAGAGAAGGAGCAATGTCCCCTGCTTTTGCACAGAGTACATATCAGCTGTTGAAGACATTTCCTAGGAGACTCAGGGGGAGGGTTTTGCCAAGGTGACAGTTGAGTGGGCTCTGAAAAGATGATTCAGAGAAAACAGCATTCAGGCTGCAGGGAGCTGTTTGTAGAAAGGCCTTAGAATGTGAAGTGTGGCTAAGTAATGATCAAGGGATCAAAGTGGTTGGGTGAGAGGGATGGCCTTGAGTTTTGCTGAAGAAGTTGGCTTGGTTTAGATCAAAAATGTCCCTCAGAGTCTCATGTGTTTGGAAGATGGCTGGATAATGGGGGTCCTCAACCTAACAGCAATCCTTCCATGGATATTGGTAGCTGAATGTGCTGCCAGAGGCAGGGTGTGATTGGAGTTGCTCCTGGAGATGGGACCTGGAGAAGTGTGTCTTCATCCCTGGGTCCTCCCTTATCTCTCTGCTTCCTGGCTGCTATGTGAGCAGCTTTCTGTCCCCTGGGTTGTCCCACTGTGTCTTTCCTGACTTAGATTCAGCTAACTGTGGACAGAAATCATGAGCTCAAATCAATCACTGCTCCTTGAAGCTGTGGGTGTTGGTTATTTTGTTCCAGTTTCAGAAATGACTAAGACAGGCAGACTGGCTCCTACACCCACAGAGGGAAGAGGGCACCCATGGAGAATTTGAAAGGGAACACTGAGTGAGGAAAGCAGGCTGGCATATTCAAGAGAATCTTAGCCCTTAACGTGTAGAAAAATTAAGATGTTTTTTGTCAGTTGAGGAATATTTTATATTCGAATTGTATGCTAATTTAAAATAAGATGCAGGCTTGTGAAAATAAGGAGCTCTGAATTTAAGGCTCATTATCTTCAAGAACAAGTCTTTCCTGGTTTGTAGAAGGTGGAGTGCTCCGGTACAATGCATCCTTACTCTCAAATGAACTCCTAGCATTAGGAGGGACTTGCTTGGTAAGAAGAAATCTGGCATCATGAAAAACAACTAAAAATGCCCTTGAGAATGGCTCAGTTGATCAGTGTGAAAATGTCCCTTCTCTGCCTCTGGGATAGGAATGACAGACTCTGCTTTCTGGTAAACTTACAGTCATCCTGGGAATTCTGCTCCCTGCTGCTCCTGAAAGGGCACCAGTGCACTGAAGCAGGAAGTGGACAGAGTAAGTGTGCATTGTGGCGGTGAAGGATTCATTTTTTAGGTTTTTCTCCTACCCCAAGACTCAGTAGATGTTGTTAATATTTTGGCTACTCATTGCATGGAGAAAATGACATCACCCTCCAAGCTCATCCATGACCCTCCTCTTCTCCTTAACAGGATCGGACATAATTAATCAAGATGTACAATTCCATTTTCCCAAGCATATCTGGAAAAACAACATGGAGAAAAAAATACTGAATTGCTTCAAGATTATCTGTATGTCATGCATCTTCTACCAGTCAGACAGCTTCAGTTTCTGTGTTTTTGTGATAACTTTTGCACCCCAGATTTCTGTGGAAGGTTCAATTTCTATAACACTATAATGAGACACATGTTAAAATAACAACTGGAAGAGACAGAGAATCTCTGCATGGAAGATGAGAACAACTCACTGGACCAAATACCCATAGTTCATAAATGACAGTTCACATTTGAAATCTGAGTCTTATTAAACTCCAAATTCAGCTTTATCCCAGGAAAATTTTAATTTCTTAAGGGCATTATAGTATTAAAATAGGTGAGACCACCAATGGCACAGCTTAAGCACTCACAAATATTCTAAATTGCTTTCAACTGATGGGATCTTTAAGTAAACACGGGGAGTTGGCCTCATTGCTGGTGGGACATTCAAGGATATAAGATTTATTTTTCCTCCATTTTTTTCCCATAGATTTTCCCATTTTGATGTTTCATTGCAATCTCCTTTGCACAGAGAAGCTTTTTCTCATGATGGCAGGTAGATGGGATTTGACATACAACAGCGTTGTGTCTCAAGTACTCAAAGCCCATAATATATGAATCAGACCGTGTTCCTAGATAATCCTAGAGTTCTCACCCAGGAGAAAATGTTTTCCTTCTCTTTTCACTCCTGGAATGGTTTTTCACATTAATAGCTATTCAACTGGTTTTGAACTTTGAGAGTAAATTTTGGCACCTCAGGTAACCATGTCTTCAAGTCCTCACTGAGTCATCTTATGTGAATGTATACCCTCTCAGCTTCTGTAATTGACTCTGGCTTCTTCAAGGTTATAATCAGTGTCTGGTTAGTCTTTATACATCTCATATCACAGAACACAGTTCCGAATATGTCTTTATAATTGCTGGAGTGAATGGGTGAATAAATTTGGTATAATCATCTTTGACAAATCTTATTGCTACTGTAACATCTCCATAATAGTAGAAGTCGATTAGAGACAGCAATTTTATGAAATCTCTTCAAATTTCATACTAAATGTAAATTCTTAGAAAACTTTAAAAGTGATGTATATGTGTCAGTGATAAGGCAGGAAGCAGTTTCTAATGGAAGAATCTACCCAGATAGGTGACTTCACATGTCTATTCTCTATGACTGGCAGATATACTCATCTCCTTTTAAAGAGAGGGAAAGATTGGGTAACCCGCTGGGGACCCTTTCTGTCTCTCTTCAGACAGAAGCTTCCTTTCTCTCAATAAATATATTCTGCTCTAAAAAAGAGAGAGAGAGAGAGAGAGAGGGACAGATTGCTTGTCTGACATGAAGACATTAAACTTAAATGAATGGAACTCAGTGAAATTTCTATGCTATTGACTTCAGATATTTAAACCAGAGTCCTTAAGATCAATATTCTTTCACAATGATGGAAAACCACTAAATGCCCTATAGAAAGCACCATGTAGGTATAAAGATAGAACCAATCTGAATTGAATGCGTTTAACATTGGAAAGTTGGCTAAAGAGACCTATGGGAGCATTTTGCAGAAGGATAAAAATTTAAGTATATCTCCAGAGTTTTTAAACTATCTCTCCCTGACAGGAATTTGAAAACCTATCTTGGGATATACTAGGGGCCTAGACACAGATAAGTAGGTTCAAGCATTGAAGACAAAGTAGAAGTGCCTTGCTATGGAATTTCTTTGTTAACAAAATTTTAAAGACTATCTTTTTTTTTTTGCAATATTTGCATTGACAAATTACATGAAAATACACATGATTCATTTATAAAAGTAACACATAAAATAAGACTGAGTGGGATATTTACATATGAAATTGCATTTAAAGAAATTCTGCACAGTGGAAAAAGGAAACTGCTCTCAGCTACCCAAGGTAAAATAACTGATGATGAAGAATTTGAAAATCAGTAAGTGAGAAAAATTTCATAAACACTTGTGAATGCTTGGTTAATTGGGAAGCCTTTGGGTGTTTACCTAGAGATAAAAAGACACATCATGGCAATTTGATTATTATACATAGATCAAAGTGCATCATGGGGAAAACAAGTTAGACTTCATTAGGTGGCTTAGTGGGAAGAACCCAGGATTAATGAGTGAACATTACTTTGAATTAGAATATCCTTGCATGGAGAAACAAATTTAGTCAACAAATGGTTCCTACACACTGTGATGTACTCAGAAAGATGGTAGTGGGAAATAGAATGAAAAGAGGCTAGTGTGTTGGTGACTTGCTGTCATTGCTCGGACAAAATATACAATGCCAGAATTAAGGAAGAAAAAGTTATTTAGCTCACAGTTTGTGGAGGTTTCAGTCCATAATCAGCTGGCTCCAAGGCAAGGTGGCAGGGCACAGGGGCAACACTTAAAGAGAAGACACCAAAGCCACAAGTGCAGAAAGCTGGGGATGGTGCAGAGGAAGCTTCTTTTCCTACCCTCGATGGTAAGCAGGCTATGCCCCTTGGGTGGGTGCAGCACTCACACCATCTCCATGCCCTCCTCTGCACAGACTGATGGTGTTTACAAAGGAAAGACCTGGCCCCTGCTGAGTCACTTAGTTAAACTTCTGACCTCAAGTTAACACAATGGACAATATCTCAAAGAGCTAAGAACATGTCCTTTACACACCAGGATGGAAAGCTGTTCAGTTAATTAGTTAAACTTCTAGATTTCTCAAGTCAACACAAATTTTCAACCATAACATCTGGATTATAAATGAAAGGGCCAGATACCTACAGTGCTCCTGCTATGTATTGTATATGGTGACTTGATCCACATCATCAAAGAAACTTTCACCAAAGATGGTGGGTTTTCAGGGTTTGGGTCTTCAGTTTTTTTTTTTTTTTTTTTTTTGGTACATCCAAATACTGAAATAGTCTTGAGGGTGAGAGTGAAGCCTGGGCATAGCTGCCTGAGTTAGAGAAGAACAGACCCAGAGTGGTAAGGACGTGTGTGTGATGTCGTCACAGGACACCCAATACGGAAGTGTGCTGAGTACCAGCAGCTGTGTCGGGCCAGGATCCTTCCTTGATTACTGAACCTTGACTTGATCACCTGAGCAACCACTTTCTTTCCAAAAACATCACACCTCAAAGCATCAGAAGTTAGAACTTGAACATTTCTTTTGGCAGGAACAGAATTCAGCCCATAGTAGGTACCTCACATGTATTAAGGCATTATTAGAATTCAGTCCAAATTTCTTGAAAACACAGGCAGCTACTCATAAAACAAACATTTTAACAATGTTGATATGACGGCCAAAATGAATCCAAAATGCTGCATTTTGCATTTAAAGAGAACTAAGTGTGGAGCGAGGTGAAAACAGCTTCTAAAGATCAAGCATGCAGGAGAACATGGCGGATAGTTAACAGCAACTACCGGAGGCTCTCTGAAAGGCTCGGCTCAGAAATCAGGAATGATGCAGACTAAGGAGACATGAGCCAGTAGAGATATGCTCTGCTGACTCAGGAACGAACTGGGCTGAGAGAAACCAACTTGGAATGCAGTCCTGGCGCTAAAATAGGAACAGAAAAGTCTCAGTGTGGAGGCTGGACCCCGCGCCATTGGAAACCGCGGTTTGGATTTCCCGCCGCTCCGCGGCTGACTGCCTCCACAGTGGCTCGGCAAGGAGAGACACGCAGAAGCTCTGGGAACGGGAGTCTGTGAACGGAGTCGAAAACAGGACGGACAAGGAGGCGTACACTGACTGGTGGCGAGGTGAGTGAGAGAAACTGACACTCCACCACAGTTTGACTCCAGCGGAGGACTTTCTGGGCTCGGGCAGTCCTGTAAGAGCAGGGCGCGGTGGCAACTCCAGCCACACATTCCCCTCTCGGACGGGATCGGTGAAAAGTGCCTAGCCTGCGTGACGCTGTGGGCGGACTTGGTAGGCTGGCCTAACCCAGATCCCAGAGCCTGACGGTGGCCCGGAGGGGTGACTCCCGCGTAGGCTGCCTAGTCTGTAACTCCCTGGTGCGCAGCAGTGGGGGGGAACACCTAGCCAGCGCAATTTGATCAGGCTGTGGCTGACAGGCAGGGAAGCTTGGCCTCCTATGTAAGCTTGCATTTTATGAGGAACGGAGAAAATGGGGAAGGGAAGCAACAAGAAAGGCTCCTCAGCCCCCAATTCTGAGAAACAGGCTATAGCGGACACCGCACCAATAGACATTAAGCGCCATATAGAGAGCCTCATAGACCAATTCAGGAATGAAGTTATCAACGACCTGAAGCTAGAAGTATGCAGAATAGTTAGAGAAATGCTAAGCACCACCCAGGAAAAAACAGATGGTGGAATGGAAGAACAGAAAAAGAGGGGAGAATTGTTTGATGGAGAAAACAGAGAAGGCATAGAGTACGTGAAGCAGGTTCAAAGGGACTATCAAGAAATTAAGAAGTCTATCCAAGACTGGCATAACAGCTTGAAAGAAACTAAAGACAGACTATCTGAGCTGGAGGGCAGACTTGTAATATGGGAGAATGAAATGAAAAACTTCTTAAAAATAACAAAGAAACAAACAGCAATAATATAAAGACAAGAAGATGATAAGAGGAGCCATAATTTAAGGATTAAGAACATAAAAGAAGAAGTAGGGACACAAACAAGTGAACTACAAAAGCTACTCACAGAAATAATCCAGGAGAATTTTCCTAATTTAGCAAAACGTAAAGATACTCAGACGTACGAGGCATACAGGACCCCAGCTACCAACAACCCTAACAGAGAAACACCCAGGCATATAATAATAAAAATTCCAGAAATTCAATACAAGAACAGAATATTAAAAGCTGTAAGAGACAAGAAACAGACCACTTACAAGGGAACACCCATCAGAATTACAGCAGATTTCTCTGCACAAACCATCAAATCATGAAGAGCATGGGGGGAAATAATTCAAGCTTTGAAAGATAATAATCTCCAGCCAAGATTGAGATATCCTGCATAACTGTCCCTGGAAATTGATGGAAAAACAAGGTGCTTTCAGGATAAAGAGGAACTGGGGGAATTTGCAACCACCAATTCAACCCTACAGAAATATTGCAGGATATTCTAAAAAAAGAAAAATACAAAGAACCCAGAAATGGTGGTGGGGAGGCCACAACGAATGGAGCAGAGAACAAAATGAAGAAGACAAACTGACAGCTACTGACAGAAAAAGAGCTCAACAGAAATGAGACAGAGAAGATTGGATGATAGGAACAGCTATTTTAGAGAAAATGACATCTTAATAGGTAATACTGATTTAGTATCATCTTGTCTTGAAGTCTCATCTAGCTTTTATTCTTCTGTCTCCAATGGTCTAAACAGGTTGTATCTTATTGGATTTTATTATGTACGATAGTATAAGCAAAAACCTTTTAAAGACAAGGAGATTATACAGAAACCATTGTTCATTTTCTGTTAGTCGATTCTAAATACTCTGTAATGCTGTCATTCTCTTAAATGGTTTTTCATTGTTTTGATATACTTAATGCTACAGTATATGAAGTTGTACTCAAGGACTTCAAGGAAAGAGTCAATATGGTAACTACTTTTAGGTCGGAATTATCTGGTGGTGAAACACTATTCTGCTTAAATGGTTATGTTTTGATCTGCGCTGTTTTGCTATTATGCCCTCTTTTTTCTCAATCTCCACTCCATTATTTACTTTTTTATTTTTATCCATTTAATTAAAGGGAAAAAATAGCAGGATATAATATAGTAATCCACTTTGACTTTCTATTATCTCAATTTGAAGCCCTGTATTACTCTCACCATCTTGTTTTTGATTGAGGTTCCTCTATTCTGTTTTGATGGATAGTATCAGGTTCAAAAGTTTAGGCATCAGCTGTGAAGATAATGAGATTCATTATAACGCCCATTCTCGTTGACTTTTATTTCCTTTTGAAGACCTACAATGTCTCCAATGTTTTGGTTTTGTCGGTTTTATTCTTTACTGTTTTGTTCAATTGTATTATAACTAACGATATAGGCAATTCTATTAGAGATAGCGGGAGGCATTATGGTAACCATTGTTGATCACCTTGTATTATGTTTTTATATTATCTATTATGTCCACCCTTTTGACTTGACCGATTCTGTCCTGTTATGTTTCATTTGGTTTTACTCTCTTCCAAAAAAGCAATAAGAACCGTGGGAGCAATGAAACCCAAAATATGTAATAGTCATTGTACAAAAGAGAGGAAAAGAAAGTGCTCTAAACTATATAACTGCATGTATATTTAAGTGTATAAGATAGAAAATGATATCACAGTTTTATTGGATCATTGAACAGAACTGTTTGCAGTATCATTGTTGGAATGTCCACTCTACAAGCTTTAATTTTGTGACTTGAACAATTATTTCTAAGGTGGCAATATGTAATCCATTAACTAGTGATTTCCTACTGTTCATTTTTTCTTCTGTAAATCTGTATAACTTGTACCCTTTCACTTTTTTTTCTTTTCTCCTTAAATAAAAAAAAAGATCAAGCATGCATGATTTTAATTTTCTCTCTTCAGTCTTTCCACATAAATGCACCTTTTTGAGTGACATGGTTCTCTTATTAGTGGATTTGATTTAGCTGACGCTGTGAGCAGACTTTGGAGATGAAAGTTATTGAGGCACCTACATCAATATTAACTGCTTCCTATGGAAACAGCCTTTTTCTGTGAATGGTTATTATCTGGTACTCACTCATCAAACACAGCACAGTACTTGTACTGTGGCATGAAGAGGATTGAATTTTGGGATTAAAAATAATATTAACTGTATCTTTTTTATACAAATCTTCTGATAACTCCAGGCCACAGTGTATTCTTGAAATAAGGCAATGGGGCATTGGATTTTAGCATATGTATTTATGTTCCTAGAATGCTATTATTCTTTCTGCTACTTCTGATGACAGCATTCATGAAAATAGATTATACTGCACATCCAATAGACTCCTAAACTCCAGGAGATGTGTGTAGACATCAGAGATAATGGAAGAAGTGATAAAATATACTCAAAAGAGACAGGTTTAATTAATGAAGAATTATTGATTCTTATGTTCATTAAAAACAGCTTTTTGGAAAATTCCTCCAGTAGATTTAAGAGGAATATAGATTATTGTTTCCTTATCTAAAGTAATATTTTAACCTACTGTTTTTGAGCCTGAGTGACTGTTTACTAAGTCAACTTAACATATCATGACAGAATTAAGGACAAATAATAGAAAAGAAACAAACACCAAATCACGTATTAGCATATTAATACTGGGTCATAGGCCAGGTGTAGTGTCACATGCCTATTATTGCAGCACTCAGGAGGCTGAGACAGGAGGATTACTGCAAGTTTCAGGCCAACCTGTGCTACAAAGTGAGTTTAAAGACTACATAGTGAGGTCAAAACCAATCCATCAGTGTGTGTTGCAATATGCAGCACATTTTTGACAATGAGCTCAGCCAGAAATTTAAAGGTGACTCATTTTCTCAAGTACCACCTATGAAGCACTGTCTTTTCCAGAGGTTTGAAATCACCAATAGAATATAGGATCACAGTAAATAGGATGAAATGAGAGCAGTTTGACCCCTGTTTTCATTAAGATACTGAATAAACGGTAAAAATAAAAGGATGCTTTATAGAGGGAAGGTAAATCTACACTAGCTAACAAATTTCCTAAAGAAAATACAGCCTTTTAAAATTAGCCTGGCCTTCCAAATATAGGTGAGCATCACACCAGACTATGAGAAAATGGCATTGCAGCAAACTTAGAAATACACTTTTTAAAACAGAGATGGGGCCGGTTATCTAAAGCCAGTAATTACCAACTCAGCGTCCTTTGTCCTTCATTTCTACCTCCCTTCTCAGCCTCTTTCTCCCCATTCCAGTTCTTTTAAGTGAAATTCTTGACACCATCTCTAGATGTCTAGATATGAGCAACTGTTACTACTTTAAATATTCCAATTTTCAGCACACTTTTATAATGGTGGATATCATGAGCTGCTACTGAATACATACTAGTATGGAAAGAACCAAAAATACATAATAAGCGCTGGTAGAGAGGTTGACAAATTGGAACTTTCACACTGTTTGGAGCAAATGTAAAATAGCACAGTCAGTGTCAAAAAGTTTGCAGCTTCCCAAAGTGCTAAATATAGAGTTCCCAAATGATTCTATAATTCCACACCTGGTTACCTACAAAAGAGAAATGGGTACGTGCATACACATCAAGACTTGTACCTGAATGTACACATCAGTAGTCAACATATAGAAAGAAGAAAAATGTCCACAAACCAATAAATGGGTAAAATATGTGATATACTCTGCAGTGGAGTACTATTTGGCAAAGAAAAGGGATGATGTACTGATATATCTCTTAGTGTAGACAACCTTTGAACAGGCGGTGCTGAGTGACAGAAGCATGCTACAAAAATCCATATAAGACAAAAGTTATTTCTATGAAATGTACTAAATAATAAACCCATCGAGATAGAGATTAGTTATTGACAATTAGAAGGAGATGAAATGGAGAGAGAGAAGGACTGATTATTTTGGGGCATCGGTTTTCTTTTGAGGATAACATAAACTCCTAAATTTTATTATGATAATAAATATGCACAAAATATGCTACATACCAGTGAGTTGTATGCTTTCAACAAGTGAATTTTATGAAACCTAAAACTATTCAACTAGTCATTTTAAATAGGTGACTTATTTAGTGGGGATCTTGTCTCACTAAAGCTGTTATTTAAATAAATGAAAGAAAAAGAAAAAGAAAATAACCAGTAGACCAAAAGCACAAAAGACTCCTATTTCCCAAAGATAAGGGGACACTGAGAACTCCACAGCTCATCATTGTATGGTTAGGTTGATGTGAGCAAACATATTTTTGAAAGGGAAAGTACGTAAAGCAAGGGCCTTCTGTATCATGGACGCTCTCTCTTTGTTTCTGGCAAAGGCTGCAAATGTGGTTAAATCCACATGAGCGTGTTGGCTAAACTTCTCGATTATTTTTCCTTTGGAAAAATACCCAGATAGTTCTGCTCAAATGAAGCCTAGACTTCCGATAGGAGGCCACGTTCACTCTCCCAATCTTGAAAATCGAGCATTCACTTCATGCCATTCATATCTATAATTGGCAGCGCTGATTAACAGAAATCTGGATTTGAATCAGGACCCATAAGCAGTGGTCACTGTGGCCCTGGGTGGCCCGCTGCATCCCACGGGTGATCTCTGTCTGCCCATCGGCCCTGCGGTCCTCTCTGGCTTCTGAATTGTGCATGTCCGAAACCCAGCCATCACTGTCTCTGTGGCTTATTTCCAATTGAAACGTGCATTAAAGAAGGCCTTTTAAAAACTGTGTTTATAAGCAACTCATTCCCAGCAGTGAAACACTTCTATTGTCCTCCTTTATAACATTTAACATCGTTATATAATTAATGCCATTTTTAAGGATCCAGAGAGACAAGATACCTTCTCTAATAGAAAATCCACATACAGTTCATTCCTGCCTCCCCTAAACGTTCCAGCTTTCATTTCCCTCTCTTCTTTCTTATGCCCTCCCTTTCTGTTTCTTCCATTTTTGCCTAAGTCTTTTAGTGGTAAAATCTGAAAAATGGTGAAATCTGTTTCCCCTGGAACAGGTCATTATAGGTGACAGCAAGACATCATGTTAGCACCTTGCTACCTGGTGGCTGGGAGAGACTCTGGGTGGAGATGTTAGGGGTGGCATCCTCCAGCTGTTACCTCCAGCTGTGACTGAGCAAACGCTTTCATCTTGCACCCCACAGTGGTACTCACCCCCTCGATTGCAGTTCCCAAAGCTGCTCACTTGCACGCCCTCTAAAGGCTGATCTTTCTTGGAGGTGAATACTCTGTTTTGACATTTATAACAAAAACAGTAGATCTGCAACCTGCTACAGGTAAGAGCTCTTTATTATAATTTTAGTTTCATTAGTACATATTTGCAGCACATGATGTTTGCATTCATCTTGGGGAGGGGGTCCACATGCATAACACAGCTCCTTGTCTCCTCCAAGCCACCTCTCTCCTTGTCTTTGAACCCCATCCCCCACTTTCATGCTTGTCATTATCATTCTTAACACATCTCCATGACGTTATATGTATATTCATTCTGGCTATTTGGCACCTGTACATAGCATATCATAAATCTTCTCCTTCCCCTCTCTTCTCATCCTTGGTCTCCTGGACCCCTTCTCATTTGCAACAGATTTATCCTCTTATTTCCTCTTGTTTATCTTTTATTTTGCTCATTGGTGTACTGCACTCAAATGAGAGATACCATACAGTATTTAAGCTTATGTGTCTGATTAATTTCATTCTACATTGTATTTTTCAGGTGAATTGATTTTCTTCTAATGAATCAAATTTAATCTTTTTTATAACTGTGTAATGTTTCATTATGCACAGATGCCCCATCTTTTTTTCATTCATCTGTTGATGGGCATAAACCTGTTTCCAGCATTTAGCTACTACCAACTGTGCTGCCGTACACACTGGTGTGCATGTGTCACCGTAGTATGACTAGCTCTTTAGGGAAACTATTCAGAAAGGAAATAGCCAGGTCCAGTTAAATTTCTAATTTTAGTTCTTTGAGAAATTCAGAGCTCTTTGTAGACCAATCCACAATATAGAGCAATAAGTTTTAAGCTAAACTTGTCTTAGCCTTGGCGAAGACTCTTGAATCTGAGGACACGCGTTAAAATGCACTGCAAAAGAGCACAGAAACTCTGCTCCGCTTCCACATTTCACAATCACTCTGCAGAATATTAGGCTCCAAAATTTGTGATAGGAAAGAAACACATTTGCATCACATGTGTGTCTTATTCTTGTGCTGTGCAAAATTACAAGTGTAGCAAACAAAACAGAAACATACAAACAAATGATAGGCGTCTTCCATCCAGTTAGAGGAGTCTGCTGCACAACTCTTGGCCTCTAATGTCTTTGTGTGTCTCATGATAAGGTTTTCTTTCTCCTCAAAGGATTCTGGAAATCAAGTCTCAATCATTTATTGTAAATCTCGGCTTGACAATGTTTTAGATGAACTGTCACTTTTGCTTCATAATTAAAAAATGAAATAGAGCCCTTTTTAGCTATTTCTCTCCACTTTGCCATTAGAAATACACACAGTTCACAGCTCATAGATAGATTTATATTTGCTAGAAATAGTGAATGTTGATGGGCAAGAAGATATAAGCCAACTAAATTAACCAGGCTCTGCGTATGAAATGCCTGCCCACTTCTGGGTAGTTTTTATTCCAGCCATAAATACTTAATGGAAATTGGTGGTCTGTGGGCTTTGCTAGAGGGAATAGTTCCTATTCTTATTGACTGGAGAGCTCTGGTGGCTCTTGGGGGAAAAAAAGGAATGGTTATAAATGATTTATTTTCCCAACACAAGTTTGTGGTCACATAGTCTAAATGAAGGCCCAGGCACCTTTGAGTATTCTACTGTGCCTTGATTTTATCATGTGCAGAGCAGATAGGAAGGGTACTTTTAAATCCTGTTGGTTTCCTCAAAGCAATAGCAAGCAGAAAGATGCAACTATAATGCATAGGTTTGCCTGTGATGCACCATGATGTCTCCATGGCAACTGATGGGGAGGAGGCAGAGTCAGGCTGAGCTACAGAATCCAACTTGATTCTAGGTCTGGCTGATTAGGACTGGTCTAAGTTTCACTTGAGGCCCAGTCCAAGTTTCCCAAGAGGAACAGTGGTTGTATATCTTTGGACCTTTCATTAGGGTCCAGGAAGTTTACGCAAAATCATGGCCATCTCAGCACTCTGAAAGACTTGAGGGAAGAAGTGGGTGGCAAGTTCCAGCCCAGCTTCAGCATTTCATCAAATTAGCAAGACCTTGAATTTTTCAGAAGTAAATTCTAAAAATGTTGTCATCCTATTTCTACTAAAACAGGTCTCATTGTAACAGCAAGGTATAATAACCTCAGCACCATCCCATTTTGTAGCAGGAAGTGGTTTTGGAGAGACTTCATCTAAAAACAAAAAAGACTGGGAATGTAGCTCAATGTAACAGCCTGGAATGAAACCCCTGAAAAGTCATAGGACAGAGGAGTGAGGACTGGCAGGAACAAATGATTCTCAGGGCTTTGCCAGATATCTTTCCAGTACTTCCAGTCACTCAGCCTCTTTCTACCAGCATCACTGGCAGCACCTGAGGGTGTGTGTGTGTGTGTGTGTGTGTGTGTGTGTGTGTGCATGTGTATGTAAGCACTGGAGAAGGAGGCAGCAGAGAGTTGGATGATGAAAAAGGCAATGCATGGAGCGGTGAGAGACAAGTGTGTAAAGAATCTAACCTCCCAGCAAGAGAAGCTGGCAAAGGTCAAGGGGGCATATGAAGGCCATACAAATGGGAAGTGGGATGGAGGACAGAGGAAGCTACCAAGAAAGCTCAGGTATGGTCAGACACCAAGGGAGGATAATGGTGGATAAGAGTGAAGAAGAGTGGTCACATTGGTATAGTTATGTATAACTATAGATGGTATAGTTATATCAAAAGTCATCCCCAAAGCCCCATAGTGATTGGATCACCAGGTATGACATTTAGATCAGCACATTGGTAAGTTTACCACCACCGAGATGTTGGGAAGTGGAGCCTGCTTAGAGGAAGTGGTCATCAGGCATGTGGCCTGGAAGGGTCTATCTCCCTCCTCCTTCCTTGATCACATTCTGCTTCCTGTCTGCCATGCCATGAGCTGTTTCTCTTCCACCAAATCCCTCTCCAGGTTAATATGGCACCTCTGCAAAGAAGGACTGAACACTCTGAAATTCTGAGCCAAATTATACTGTCTTCCTTTAAGTTGTGGGTATCAGGTATGATGCCTCGGACACTGGAAAGTGATGGAGATGTACCCTTTACTTACTTGAAGCAGCAAGATTGGTTCCACACCAGGTCGGCTGGGCTGGATTGAGCTTCCTAAAAAACTACCTGGTTAAGTCCACTTTTATTAGGGAATTTACCAAGACCAACCTTCAGGCTGAAAGTCTTTATTCCCTGAGGCCAGACAAGCAGGACTTCAGAGGTCAGACCAGGACTGGCTGCCCTAGGAAAGAAATAAAGAAATATTCCCACTGGATGTTTTTAAGACTTACCAGCCTGTAGTGTTTTTTTTAAACTTCATTTGAAATTGGACTCTTAGCCAGGAATGGGGCACTCGTCTGTAACCCTGGGACTCTGGGAGACTGAGGCAAAAAGGATGAGAAGTTGGAGCCCAACTTGAGCAGTTTGGAGACTTAGTGAGACTCTGTCTTAAAATAAATAGAATTTTAAAAGGGCCAGCGATGTAGCTCAGTGTGAAGTCTCTGGATTTAACCCCCAGTTTGGCAGTAACCAAGTTTGACAATTAGGTTGTAAAGCAGACTTTTTTAACATAAATTTTTATGTAAATGTAAAATATAACATGCATTCTACTGAGTTTGAGCTATAGTCTGAAGCCACTATTAAAAGAGACACATGAAGTCTAGCATCTTTAAAAACTCTAATAAGCAGCATCTGACATCGAGGTAAAGCTCTCAGAAGGAACATCTATTTTTACTTGGATATGTTAATGCCAGGAATAAAGATCAAACGCAGAGTATGTGCATATGTCAATCATATTGAACTCCTCACCTCTCACATGCATTAATGCTTGCCTGTCCCTCATGATGTCTGAACTGGAGAATGTACGAGGTAAACAGAGGCCACCGTTGCCTCTCCTGCTCTGTGTCACTTCCTGGTCACTGTTCGCTCTTGCCATCGGCTGCTGTGTCTGTGTGGGGTCCAATGGCCCCAAAGCCCTTAGTCACAGACTCTGCTGTCACACCAAAGAAGCTGTATGGAGTTGGCTCTCCTTGAGAAGGCACACAGCATTCAGGAAAAGCAGGTCGAGGTGTCAGGTGGGCTCCTGTGGGACTCTGCAACATAGAGGTGTAGAATTCATGAGAGCCTTGTTCAGCTGAGCAGAGAGAGCTGTGCCCAGCACAATCAGCAGAGTGGGAATTGCTAAACTAGAAGTAGGAAGCAGTGGACAGTTCCTCCAAGGACAAGAGTCAAATTCATGACAGGGTTGTCTTTTTGTCAGAGCTTTAAGAGCAGGAGTGAAGTTAAATGTGAAGCATGAAGCACTAGGAAGAGACAGGAGAATGGGACAACTGCAAGATGCATGGGTGCAGAGCTGTCTTTTGAACCTTAATTCTTTCTCTTTGTGTTTACCTCAATCATCCAGAAAGCTTCTGAAGGCAATTAAGATTAGTGTAGGAGGTGTGATTAAAAAATATATTGTGTATTTAAATTAAAAAATATATATATATCCATAGAAGACAACGGCCTTTGTGTGTTGTCTGTGTTTACCAGTCCAGGTGAGAAAATGTGAAGTACAATGAGACAGACTGAATTTCTGGGGTGGGGTGGGAGTGTGTTAGAATTTGCTGTATGCAGTGATTTGCTGTGTGCAGGCCTCTTCCTGAATCTGATATGGCCATGTTGTGCTTCAAAACTGCTCACAGAGGAAGTCTGCACACCAAGAAAAGCAGCAAAAGCTGTATAACTGGCCTTCTTTCTTTCCCAGGAAGGCTGCACTTAACATTTTCCAGCACCCCTGGGCTAAGCCTGTCCAGAATCTGCACCAGGCAGGGATCTGAGTGTGAGGTGTCAGAGACAGAACAAACAATGGTAGAGAAAGGAGGTGGAGGTCAGGAGGGAGGCTTCTGGGGAGGGGAGGTGATCCTGGGAACGTGAGTGTCTGACACTAACAGAGCAGCCCCAGGAAGACACCTTGAGGGGTACATCCAGGCCATGCCAGGAGGTCTCAGCAGACAGTGAAGTCCAGCAGAGGTGCCCAGCAGGGTCCTGAGCATTGACCACGCCCTTTGAGTTTTCCTGTGATCCTGGGTTTGGATGACAGACAGCAAAGGCAAGGGAGACCCCATACGCCCTCCCAAGAGCAGCCCTAGCCTAAGTCAAGAGGGAGCCAGAAGGAGATGGAGACCCTGCTACCAGAATGCTTTGGTTCGGGAAGAATGTTCTCTTACAAAGCTGAGGCTGTTTCCTTAGGAACTTGTTCATCACCCATCCTACAGCATCCAAGCAGGCCCAGGTGGCCGAGGCTTCATCCCATTTTGATTTGATCTGGCCCACTAGAGCTCTCTAAATCCTGTTTGCCTGAAGCCAGAGGTGTTTTTCAGACCCCGGGGAGGTAATGAATGTCTGGGCGGTATGGGGAGACAGAAGTGTGTTATGACATTTCAGCAAAGCGGGCTGCAGAGCTGGTAGCAAGGTTGGTCCCACAGGGTGGCCAGGAAGGCAGCACCAGAATCCCCTGGGTGAGTGGGGAGTGAATGTTTCAAGCACAGCTTGCTGGAGGCTACTTTCCAAGGCTCCGATTCTGCAGACTGGATTGGGGCCTGTTACTTGCTTTTGCAAGTTGCTACGTGATGTTGATCCTGGCAGTGATCACACTTTCAGCATTTGTATCTTAGTGCCACCCAATGGAAGCCCAGGAGCCCAGTAGGTACTCCTACACCCTTTTTAGTTCAATGTATAAACACAAAATACAATTCCATCTTTTTGTATTCCCCCACCAACAGCTGAACTTGGCACCATTCTGAAAGGAACTTTTTTTTTTTATTTAAGGAGAAAAGAAAAAAAAAACAGTGAAAGGGTACAAGTTATACAGATTTACAGAAGAAAAAAATGAACAGTAGGAAATCATTAGTTAATGGATTACATATTGCCATCTTAGAAATAATTGTTCAAGTCACAAAATTAAAGCTTGTAGAGTGTATCCAACAATGATACTGCAAACAGTTCTGTTCAATGATCCAATAAAACTCTGTGATATCATTTTCTATCTTATACACTTAAATATACATGCAGTTATATAGTTTAGAGCACTTTCTTTTCCTCTCTTTTGTACAATGACTATTACAC
This sequence comes from Cavia porcellus, assembly GCF_034190915.1. Classification (NCBI taxonomy): domain Eukaryota; kingdom Metazoa; phylum Chordata; class Mammalia; order Rodentia; family Caviidae; genus Cavia; species Cavia porcellus. The sequence continues at coordinate 11,257,110 of NW_026947520.1, read as the reverse complement.
ATTTTGGGTTTCATTGCTCCCACGGTTCTTATTGCTTTTTTGGAAGAGAGTAAAACCAAATGAGACATAACAGAACAGAATCGGTCAAGTCAAAAGGGTGGACATAATAGATAATATAAAAACATAATACAAGGTGATCAACAATGGTTACCATAATGCCTCCCGCTATCTCTAATAGAATTGCCTATATCATCAGTTATAATAAAATTGAACAAAACAGTAAAGATCAAAACCGACAAAACCAAAACATTGGAGACATTGTAGGTCTTCAAAAGTAGATAAAAGTCAACGAGAATGGGCGTTATAATGAATCTCATTATCATCACAGCTGATGCCTAAACTTTTGAACCTGATACTATCCAGCAAAACAGAATAGGGGAACATCAGTCAAAAACAAGATGGTGAGAGTAATACAGGGCTTCAAATCGAGATAATAGAAAGTCAAAGTGGGTTACTATATTATATCGTGCTATTTTTCCCCTTTAATTAAACGGATAAAAATAAAAAAGTAAATAATGTTTTGATCTGCGCTGTTTCGCTGAAAGAAACTTTCAAAGTTGCATAGAAAAAACATGCCTGCCTGTCTCAGCAATAATTCCAAAAACAAGCTCAAAGGAAATGCTGTATTTGGTACAATAAACCATCCTCCAAGGAGAATCAGGCACCGACAGTACCACAGACCTTCCATAAATTCTGACACACCAGCCAAGAGCCATTCTGTTTTCTTGACATCCTGAAGTTAGCATTTTATAGCCTCGCCATAATAAGATCATCTTGCTTTGGAGTCATTTGTGTTGTAATTGCTTTAAAATTTGAAAGAGCTCTGGATTTCCACAGCTCATAAATTGGATTACATCAGGAAAGCTGGGGATTAAAAAAAGAAGAAGAAGAAAAAAAGAACTAGGAAAGTGACCTTTATTTGTTCCTTTATCCTGCCGTGTCATTTTCTTGCTGCCTTGTTTTCACCACTGGATGCTGCCGAACCCTCATCCACGGGCCTCAGAAACCTCAAAGTACCACACATCCACAGTTCTTATCCTACTTTTTGGGCTTCTTTCCCATGAGGCAAAAACAACCAGGAGGCACCTGTGGACTTGGATTTGAAGTTTCTCTAGGAAAGGCTCAAGCCTGATTAATCCCATTACTCTTCTGTGTGGCCTTGGTGACGGGAGGCCTAGTTCTTCCAGCCTTTGGCCCTGACACATCAGGACACCGAGGCAGGAGGGGAGTGAAAAGAAAGGCAGGCGGCCCCCACCCTCAGTTATATTACCAATTCAACTTTCAGATGATTTGTCAATGCTTACTATGAGCCAGGCACCAGTTTATGATGACGCGTACACATTGTATCAGAAAGAGGCACATTAACACTGGGAAGTGGACCTAGACTAAAGTGCCCGGAGCTAGTGAGCAGCTCCAGAGACGCCCAGGATATCTTGATCCCTAGAAAAATTATTTTTATGGACTTTATAAGGGGTGACTGTTTAAGCTTTTTTGACTTTCTAAAATTATGTTTACTGATTGCAACTTAGGTATGTACAATGATCACATTCCCTCCAGGGAATTTGTACCTGGTATAATTTTATTCTTCATGTTCCCATTCTCCTAAGCTCCCTTCAACCCCTCTTTCTCTGATTTACAAAAGCTTTGTTTTTACTTTTCCTTCTTTTCTCATTTTTCCCCTTCCTTCCTTTGCCCTTTTCCCTCTCTAGTTCCCCTTCCCATTTAACTTTTCCTTCCTATTTCACAGTGTCTGTTAGACACTTTGGTCATCACCTACACTTTTGGTTTCTCATACCAGAAAACAATGTGATATTTACATCCGTGTGTCTGCTTTATTTTGCTTAAGAGTATGGTCTCAAGGTGCACCATTTATACACACCTTATGCACACACTAGGTGCACCAAAATACACATTGCTGTGAACTTCCTCAAAATTTCCCCCTTCACTGCAAACACACTTATCCCATTATTTTTGCTACTTTCTGAGGTATCTCTGGAGTCCTCTTTCCCGAGTGTCTTTCTGAGATGGAATAAAAAAAAATCTGGTAACTGCTGCTGCTGAGCACCATCCACTAGAAAGGTAGCTGCTAAAAACATACCACTGTGTCCCTATCTTGCTTAGGAAGGCACTGTGTGACTCCTGGTTCTTCCTCAAAATCAGAATGACCAGGAAAGGGAGATATTTTGAGTCTACTAAGGGCATTAAGACAGCCAGGATGGCACAGCTAAACACGCTCAGGAGAGAGGACTCCAGAGCTGCTGCAGGAAGCAACAAGGATGGGATAGAATATGTTTGTAATGAAGGGGAGGATTTTGTGGGCATTCATGCAGCATGTTCTTGCCTGTAATATATTAAGAGCAAATAAATAAAATGAGTATTCACCATATTTTCCAATCATTGTTTCAGATTTAGGGATGCACATTATAATCATATGTGACAAATATGGGAAACCTGATGTCAAGAAGTTCAGAAATAGTTTGGTAAATGACGTCATAGTATAATTGGAGGAATTTTTCAAGTTTACATGATAGAAAAATAAAACTTACAATGGAGAGTATGTTTGTTTCCATGGAATACGATGAGTTAAAAACCATTTTGTGTGTGAGATACTATAGAAAATGGAGAAATTATGGTATCTGATTGAGGGAAGGAGGAATGTTTTGAGCAGAAATTATCCCTTTTTCTGAGACTTAGAAGATGTGCAAAGGTTCAAATGATTTCACTGTGGCCCTCCCAAAAGGGTTAAGGGAAGGGGAGAACAAATTTGCTATTTCTGAAACCTTTATATCTTGTATTGAATTTCAAACTCATTCCCCTATTATGAAGCTTTTTTAAAAAGCATTATGAAGGTTTTAGTCTACTTTTTGTTGCTGTAACACACCCCTGAACTGGTAAATTTGCATGGTTCGGAGGTCCCTGCCCACAATCAGTAGGCCCTATTGCTTTGAGGTCTGTGGTAAGCTCACACATGATGGTCCAGAAGAAAGTGGTCAGGGTCTCACCATCCTCTTACAGAGCCTGAGAGCAGAGACCTGAATCCCACCTGGTGAAGTACCTACCAGCACCCAAAAGGTGTAAGTTAAGTACTTAATTTTTAATGCATGGCCTTTGGGAGACACTTAGGACCCAAATTCTACTAATGTATGGACATATATTTATATATGCATGCACATATGAATATACAAACATGCATGTACACTTGTATGAGCAATATGCAAATGCAAGCATTAACATAATCATGTATGCGCAGAAGTGCCCTCCTATTATCATTTCTCTTATAGACTTGCCACTTTCTGCCCTTTCTGGCCTGTGTCCTCCCTTTCTTTCTCCTCATCTCAGTTTGATTATAATCTGAAACTGGAAGTTGCTCTCCATTATTTGTAGCGGATGTATGCATTATATATCATGAACATGTATTTATTTATTTCGTGTCTTAAAGAATGTATTAGAATCTCCAACATAGTTAAAAATGAAGTGAGCTGGATTTTTCTAGTAACTCTTCACAAAGACAAGTAATGTATTTTGAGTTCAAAAATCAAGGAGCTCAATGTTTTATAATGTGCATGGGGATGGATGGCAGCCTTTCCACTTTGTTGTGAGACCTCTTGTCTTTCTTGTTGAGAAAGTTTTTTGTCTTTTTGATGTTTACAGTTACCCATGCATACCAATGTTTTCTGCAGTACAATTCCTAATGCCTAAAACTTGGCAGCAGCCTACCTCCCCACCAACAGATGAACAGATACAGAAAATATACTGTGAATACACAATGGAGTACTATTCGCTGAAAGGAATAAATTTAAATTGTTTGTAGAAAAGTGGATGCACCTTGAGACCATAATCCTTAGTAAAATAAATCAGACACACAAGCTTCAATATCACATGGTTTCTCTTATAGGAAAAACCCCAAAGTATAAATAATTGAAGAGCAAAATAAAAGACAGATGATAGGAAACAGGGAGATAGATCTTTTGCAAATGGGAAGAGGACCAAGAGATAAAGAGAAGTGGAAGAAGCGGAAATAAAAGAATTAAGATGCAATATGTTCCTGTACGAACTCCTCACGATCAACTGTGTATCACAAATGTGTACCAATAAAAAATCACCAACACTGAAAAAGAGTTTGAACAGCTTGATTAGAAGCACACCATAAATCGTCCCTCTGTGACATCCCTAAGTTTCATCATTTTCCTTTCATGTATTTTGGGAGAGGATATGGAAAAAATTGTATTTGCTCACTACATTGGGAAAATTCAGCATTCACATTTGTCAGGTGGCTGCATTCTTGAAGCTGGAAGGCTGGGTAATCTACTCCAGGGTATGATTTGCAAGACCTTCTCTCCCTAGCTCCTCCTTGGTCAGCATGAGATGGTTGCAGATACATTTTGTCTGTCTGTTTTGCTTTTGTTGTGTACTTTTTGGTGCAGTTGATTTTGCTTTTATGTGAAACTATTGCTAGATAAAATGTCAAAGCACAAAAATGTCCCTATGGTAAAGAGGGAAATAGCCCCATTTGTCATCAATGTGAATGCTGTCAGTCTTTCATAACAGCACAATAGCAAAGGTTCAAGATTGCAAACTATGAGAACCACAAACATGTGCAAACAGAATAAAAAATCAGAAAAACAAACAAAGATAGAGGACAGAGCTTTGTGCACTTATGAGGTGGAGTTCAGGGTGGTGTGTGTGTGGCACAGCCACCAAGGCGCCAAAAGTGCCAAAGGAAAACCACTGTGGTGAGGACTGCAAAAGACACTCATGTAATGATCCCAGAAGTGAAGGAGGGTGTTTCCTGTGAGTATGCACTTTAAGGATAATATTCTGCATAAATAGGAATAAATAAAGTATATTTTTGAAATGAATTTAGCCATTTCTTTAAAAATACAAACTACCAAAAGATGTAAAATTTCATTTATAAAATTCACCTTATAATGCTAGGTGATACTATCTTAGATAACGTTTAGAACATTTCCTTTAAAATATCCCATGAAGCAGCTAAGTGCGATGACTCACATTGTAATCCCACACTCTGGGAGGCTGATACAGGAGGATTGCAAGTTGCAGCCTGACCTGGGAAACCTATTGTTTTAAAAAGACCCAGACAGAAACTGAAAAATAGAGAAAAGCCTGGGGAGATAATTCATTGTGCAGACCCTGGGGATTCATCCCCCAGCCAAGAAAATATAAAACAATTACTAAAAACAAACGAATGAATGCATAAATATTAAATAAAACTTAATAAATCTTGGGGAGTCCACTTTGGAGAACTACTCTAAAGACAGGCCTGTGGAAGCACAGAGACATCAAACCACTAGGCAGTCATTCATTTGCTACCCAGGCTCTTTTGTGTTTAGAGTTAAGCTTAGTATGTCCTGCTTCCCTGCAAAATGACTGTCCTTTGGCAGTAAGGGCTCTCCTTCTCTAATGGAGCAGTGTTTAAAGTCAAGCAGGGATGGTACAACTTCCCCATTCAGGCAAGAACTGGAAATGCAAAAAAGAGAGAGGTGATGGAGCCATTGACTTAGTGACCCCTTCCCCAGTTAATGAGAATTGCTCAAGACATACTTAAGAAGGAAGTAGAAAGGCATAAACAATTAAATATGATGACAGTGATGATGTCCTGACAGAGTAATGCTGGTCGTTCCAATGTTTCCTAACAGTTTTTACTTTAGTAAATGCTGGTCTGGTGAGTATCTGTGGGACGGCGCATTTGCATTTATAGAGAGAACACCACTCTCTAGCTTGCGAGAATAGTCTTCTAAAAGATTGGTACTAACTTTTCCTTGACTTGGGCAGGAATTGGTTGATAACTATAGGAACGGTCAATGTGCAACTGGACCACACAGAAGACTACAATGGATCGTTTTAATGTTGAGAATCCACTTGCCACATTTATGCAGAACTCTTTCAAAGTTCTGGAAAAATAAGCTGGCTTTCATCAAGGAAGTAGCAAGAACATGAATGGGTTTCATGGAATGGAAAATTAATCTTTGCTTATTTACCTAATCTTCCTAAAACTGCAGAATATTATTAGCTATAAAGTAGGAATAATCACTCCAGTGCAGAACTGTTTTGAGGAGAGAGTAGAATCATAAACCTAAGTCACCAGATACTATGCCTACCTTAGCCAGGTGCTCAATTAATAGCTTGATGATATCTAGCATTGTAAATATTAACAGATACAATATTGCATTAGTCTGGCTAATGCTATGTGTGGAGACAAGCGTGATAGATATAGACCAGACTGCATTCCTACCATTCTTATGTGGTGACTACAGCAAGTATTCTCTCACCAGCTCAGCGTGATGTGTGTGATGCCCTCTCTTCAGCGCAGGCATCTGAAGTGGAAGCCTTGTGGGTGAAAAAATGGGAATCCTTGGACTTTTTATCTCTCTGAGCTGTGTCTAGTGCTCATATTTCTCATCTATTAACATTTTTTGTGATTAATAATTCACAAAGCTCAGATTTGGCCATAAGTAGCAACAATGGGCATTCTTAATATAATTCATAGAAAGAAAGAAAAAACTATCAGCTATAATTAAAATCAAGCCTTCAAAAGAGAAGTAGCACGGAGAAGCAGTAATAAAGTAGTACTCAAAGTCAAAAGATAAGCAGCTGCTCTCCTCTGAGCAGATCTGGGAAGTCTTCATAGAGAAGCTGGCCCTTGAAATGTGTCTGAAGGATGGGCTGGATTCAAACAGGCAGAGGAAGGTGCATGCATCTTCTAGCAGGCAGTCATGCCTGCATGGATGATGACACAGAAGAATGAGGGGACAAGACTTCTGCAGTGACTGAAGCACAGGGCAACAGCAGGAATCTTACAAGAGCAAAAGAAAAGTGTGTGTCAGGTTTTATGTAGACAATGGCAGTGATTTCTGACCAGAGGGAGCATGAAAAAAATGACTTAAGATACAAATGGAATTTGCTGTAGTAGTTGTGGTTAAAATCCCAAGGATAGAGAGACAAAGGCACACAGAGCAGAGAGGAGGAGACACAGAAATGTAATGGTATTTTGTTTCTGATAATCAGGAAGGATGTGGATGTGAAAGAAGATGTAATCAGATCATGCCAAACTCTAATATTTTTAACAAAAAAGTGATGGGTTAAATCTGTATCTTTTTGTTTCCTGTCAAAACCTAAAGGAAATGAAAAGAACTCTGGTTTGTCTCTTGTGTCCCTCACTGGACTGGTACATGCATGGTTTTCCAAGAACCTGGCTCAGTATGTAACCCAAGGCTGATGTCATCTGGGCTCCCAGTCAAGATTGCTGGAGGACCACACGTGTTCAACCTGCAGCTGAAAGTCTTTCTCTGAACCCTGCCTTCCATAGAAGGGCTTGCAGGTTTCCTGTGGGAGTGAGATAACCGGTGAGCTATGAAATATTCAGCCCCTGCACGGTGTGCTGGAGGACACCAGGGTTACACAAGTCTTCAGAAGCAGACAGACAGGTCTGTCTTCACTTCTTTTTTGGAGAGAGGGCTTCTGGGGCATGATCTGACCTGTTTGCTTATTGTGCTCATGTTCAGGTAAGGCATAAACTTCAGTTGCACAGAGGCAGGAAAAGCTTTTCTGAAGATATGGGCAGAGTGACTAGGAATGAAAAACTAGGTGCGGTAGGTGTGGAGCGCCCTCCCTTGGCCACGGGTATGGGGAGACTTGGCAGCCATAGCTATTCCTGGGTAACCACGTTGCCAATTTTTCCAGTCCAGATCAGTTGATGTCGCAATCCCTGATGTTACCATTTATTTGGCATAAACCATTTTCTGACTTCTTTGGAAGGAAACAACACCTCCATTTCCAGATTGCTTTAATATCTTATATAAGATGTGGAACATGGTTATGGCTTGAGAAAAGCACTACTTGGGAAATTCCCTTCCTAAGCGCTGTGCAAACAAAGCCAGGAAGGAAAGAGACATCTGTGGAGAGCAGTGGGCCACCCTTTGTTTTTTTTTTTTTTCCCCTTCCTTTGTCTGTTTGTAAACAGAGACAGTTGACAGGGCCGCATTACTCACTTTCAAACAGCTCCTGAGACATCACTGAAGTGAAAATTTCTTTCCCAATGGTTAAGTAATGGATACTCTTTTGCATGAATTTACTGGCAGAGCTTGGTTCAGAAGACAAGAGACTGGAGCAGGTAAGTCCATAATGAGAACACAATTGTTAGAAATATTATAGGCAATCAGACAGGGGTAGGACCTTGAAGGAGCCAGAAGAGAAGACCAGAAATCTTGCAACCTTGGAGGAGACAGACAGCTCCATTGGGCTAGATCTCGATACAAAAGGCAAAACAAATGCAACCACACCCTAAATATAAACATCAGGGATTGATATTCTAAATAAGTATGAATCCAATTGAGGAAGCCAGAAGCAGCCACTAAGCCAACCTCTTACCAGCAAAGATCCTATTCTGTATTCATGCCTACTTGCTTTGTGACTGGACTCCCCATTGTTCCTGATTTAATCAGTCTTACCTGAGCAATTATACTCACAATATTATTGGCTGACCATAGTTCTGTCCCACCTCATGCCTGCCTGCCTTGCAAGTTCCTATTTTTCCCCATCTTGGATCTGCCTCATCTTGTGGTTTCGCTCTATAAAAGTCCCTAAAGAAGACAGAGTCCCTGGCAACTCACTCAGGCCCCCTTCTGTCTTTCTGACAGAAGGTTTATTTTTCTCAGTAAATGTATTCTGCCCTTACCCTCTACTGTTCCTAAAATTTACTCTTTGATTTTAGAGAACACAATCTCGTACTGAACATCTAGTAGATTGGGAGCTTCTACCTTTCTATCACAATCAGCTTTTTCTGGAATAAATGTTGGGGAAATTCAGGTGTGACACAGACTATGCTATGAGATCTTGGGATAATGTCGATAACAGTTAAGTGGTGTTTACTAGTGTGACTAAGAACCCCTGGCCTTAGACCCTTGGCAGGGTAACAACTGTGCCTTGTTTTATGTGAAAGAAAGAGTAAACTGCACATTCTAATGACGAATAGACTTGGAAAAGGGGATCAAACAAGGATGGACATGGAACTGGTGGCTAAAAAACTCCTGGATAATTCTGAATTGTGTTTCCCAGAGTGTGTCCAAAGTCTTGGTCCTGGAAAGTCCATGACGCTGACTGGCCTGTTCATTCTCTCTTTGGTTTCTTCTATCTTATTGCTCCGCTCCTTTCCCAGTGTTTAATAGAAAGTGATAGTAGATTTTACTGAAAACTCAGATCTGATTGATCCAAATTTCAAGCAACTTTTGATGAAAACCCAAGGTGGAATCTCCCAGATAGGGTACCAGTCCTCAGCAGGACTGACCACAGATGATTTGGACCTCTCAGATATTATACTAGGTTTACTCTCAGATCCAAAATCCAAGAAGATGATTCACAGAAATATCTAAGGAACTAAAGGAGAAGTTTCTTTGCATATTACGAAAAAGTGTTATCGGGGACCTGGCCAAGACCTCCAATTACTTCTGATAAGGATATGGTGAGAGAACAAAATAAGAAACCAAGACAAATTTAGTAATTCATGATGAGTGAGTAGGAAGTTGATATCTCCCAATAGTCCAAGAGAGTGACCCTCAAGACAGCCACTATTTACTGTGTGTATACATGATAGGCAGAACTAATGAGAGATTCCAAGTTGGTAGAGGACTCTGAGGCTTGTGACTCAGTGGGCAAATACAATCTTGGGAGGACTTAAGAGGGTGGAAATGGTTCCATGCCAAGAAGACTCTTGCCCTGGAGTGTTTCATAAACTTAGCAGTTTTAGTTTTAGTTTTAGTGGGTGGGAGAGGATGGCCCATCCCTAAGGAGTTAATGGGAAATCTCAAGTGGAGGATACCAATAATCCCACACCTTCATTTTGTCCCTTAGGGAAGGATGCAAAATTAGCCATTGTGAAATTGTGGCTTCCAACTAAGTGACACATAAGTAAACATGTTTATAGAGTAGAATGTGATAATGGGATACAGGTATGCAATGTGTAGTGATTAAATCACAGTAATTAACACTTCCATCTCCCTGAACACTTTGTGCGTGTGTGTGTGTGTGTGTGTGTGTGTGTGTGTGTGTGTGTGTGTTGGGAGCTATCTAACTCCTCTCTTTTAGTTCCTTATAAATACATAGCAGAATTTGTTGCAAACTGTAGTGTGTATACTGTGCTATAGAAACATTAAAAGCCATTTCTCCAGGCTCCCCGTATTTTGTTCTGTTCCCCAAACTCTACTCTCTGTCTTTTCCTCCCTGCCTGGCATCTACGGAGCACTATCATAGTCTCTTTGATTATCAGATCAACTGTTTTAACATCCACATATTGGGGAGAACATATAGGATTTGTACTTCTGTGCCTGGATTATTTCATTTAACAAAATGACCTCTAGTCCTATTCTTACTGCAACAAAAGGCAGGGTTTAATTATTTTAAGGTTTTACCATATTCCTTGGTGTATAGCTACCCCATTGTTTTCTTCAGCCACCTGTCAGTGCACAATTCGGTTGTTTCATGTCTTGGTTATTGTAAATATCATTGCGTCAAATATGGGAATGCAGGTATTCTTTACTATGTTCAACTTCTTTTCTTTGGATGTCTACATGAAAGTATAAAACTTGGACCATATGATAGTGATATCTTTAGGTTTTGTATTGCATCATAAAAAGCATCATTTTGACTATTCAGAAAGAGACGTGATGAAGGAAGATGATACCATAACAATTGACACCACTAATAGTTCTGCACGAAACATTTCCAGGTGCTCAAGTCTTACAATGACCAAATTTGCTCAAGGTTCTACTGACACAAAATACTATGCTTATTTTAATTCTAATACATTTTATAGCTATGGGCAGACTTTGATTAATTTACTTTCACTGTCAATTGTAGCAAACATGTAAAAAGCACTGAAAATGAAAGTGTTCAGCCTACTGAATTATAATGTGAATATCCACAAGATCTGGATCCAGGCAAAAAATAAATGAATGCTGCCAGTACCTTGTAGCCCCACACATGCCCCTCCTATCTACCAGCACACCTATATCGTGACAATGTACTACGGTACTCACTGCCTTTCTTTTTTATATGAATAGCTCTGATTGTTATGTATTCCTGCCAATGAAATATAGATAAATTTCTATTTCTGCATAGCTGTATTTGCAGGTGTTTCAGGATTCTGTTCCTTCATCCCACTGTGACTGACATTTCTGAAGTTGCCTGCAGACTGGCAGTATTTGGGGACAGTGATCATGTTGGGTCAGGTAACATCCTTAGGAGGTGTTTCATGTGTCAGGAAGAGAAAACATAACCTAGACATCGATTCAGGAGTCCCACACAGATGTCCTGGTCATCAAGCAGGGTTTACCATTTCCCTGCTGTTCAATGCTTCTTCCCTCACCCAAAGGACCAAATGACATCATTATCGTCTAAATCAACAACAGGTTCATGGAAGGGGGGGAATTTTCTTTGCCACAGTTTGCTCAGAAGACAGACCAAAGGGCACTCTCAAGTTTTCTGGGATATGAATTTAGGCGTTCTTTCTCTTGCAAATGCTTTGAAAACAAGTGCAGCGAGGCCCGCAGTGCACAGCTATAATCCAAACTCTCTTTGAGGCTGAGGCAGGAGTTTTGCCATGTTTGAGCTCAGCCTAGGAAACTGAGTAACTTAACATGATCCTGAATTAAAATAAAAATATAAAAGAGGACTGGGGATAAACTTTAATGTGAAGGCCCTGAGTTCAATACCCAGTATGAAAAAAATTTAAGTAAACCACTAAATACGACAAAGACTATGGTTTCCAAGATCTGTATCTGATGATTTTGACTATTCTCTCATGCTCTCCTTCTTGTGGGGATAAATTCATTTTATTTTGGCTTTGAGCAGACATTACAGACTGGGAAAAAAAAGCAGTGAAGAGGCTTGCTTGATGTACTGGGGATATTTGGGCCCATAGCACTGTGGTTCCTGCAGTCCACTTTGGGAGAGCTCCAGTTCTATCTGTGGCTCAGTCGCTTAGGAGAAGGTATTTACAGCCAGACTTCAGCTTCTCTATACAATCAAGACAGGAAGACAAAATGTATAGGAGGTTAAATCTGATGGTTAAAGGGATATAAGTCAAAAAACATGTACATTATGAACAGGATCCAGAAGGAGTGACTGAATGCTAGCTAAAATTAAAAGTAAGCTAAGTCAAAGAGAGGTCCTGTTATGGATTAAGAACTGGTGTCAATTTAATGCTAGCTGGATTACATCAGCCTGGTGCTGAGCATAGATGTCCTACTTGAGGAAAATTGCCAGTATAAATAGATACTTGGAGAAGGAGAAACTATTGCATTGAGGCATTGTGGGTTCTCCTATGAGTTGCTCTTTGAGCCATTGGTTCTCCTGGAGAAGCTTTAGTCATTACATCGAGCATTGCTTCCTGGCTCCAGAGGAGAAGACATGTGCTGCTTGGTCTCCAGGATGAAATCATCACACTGGCTTCCTGGCATGTACCCTAATGTGCTTGTCATCAGAGGAGCTCAGGGCCTCCATGTCACTAAGGATGGCTGTGGTGCTTTTCAAGACAGCCCTGGTCTTGTTGTGAGTATGACTTCCTCGGCTCCAGCACTGAACCCTCATCCCACCAGCACAGCTCCTTCACCCCACTGGCATGAACTTTCTGGCTTTCACCACTGACCTTTGGGCCTTCCCAGCATGGATCCTAAAAGAGACTGGCGCAAGTCCTTTTTGTGGGCTCTGGACCACCAGTTGGACTCTTGGGAGGCACTGTCATGAGCTCTGGGTTTTCATCTGGACTCATGTGGAACATTGCTATGGGATTTAGTCCTTTGTCTAAATATTCTAGGTCCTTGGTGTTGCGGATAGATTTCCTGCATGTTCTTGTGTTAACTCCCGGTGACCATTATAAAAATAATATTATAAATTCCATGTCCTGATTCTAATTGTTCTCTGCACAACCCCTGACTACAACAGGTCCTGATATTTGGCTCTAAATCTGGTCCACTTTTGGTATAGAAAGAAAAGCAATCAAGAATATTTGCTTCACAAAACAGTAGCATACTTTCTCATGCACTGATTTCAAGTCAAACAGAACAGCTTGGTGCACACTGTGTGTTCTCTGTAAAGCAGTTCCAAGAGCTAAACACACAGGGAACTTACTGTACTCAAGCAGGAAGCTCAGCCCAACATGAGAGTATGGGTGTGGGAATGTTCTGGAAAAAGAAAGAGCTTCACATGCAGTACATTCAGTGTGTTCAAATCCCAACTCTGGAATGATGCATTTAAATTCACTGAACTCGGTTTTCCCCAATGGTGACATAGGATGACACTGTTAGATAGGACTGGTATAAAGTCAAATGATAGTCAAGAGTTGATATTGTCTGCCATAGAACTAGACATATGAATAGCTTGAAATGAACTGTAGTGTCCCTTGAAAATGTTGGAGAATTGACTGAAAATAATGTGCCAAAGAAAACTCATGTTCAGAAGCTTATATCCAGAATGCACTTCTCATAAATACTGTCATCTCATAAAGTTCATGAGTTCTTCATGTTTCATTCAGTGTCCAGTTGAGCATTTTCCACATTTAGGCTTAGTCTACTGCAAGCTGTGGTCATCAAAAAATTACTTACCTTCTGCCACTAGTTATTTTTTTCATCTAAAAGTGAAGTTAATGATATTTAACTCAGAGAATTTGAAGATTTTATGGTTAATTCACATGACACAGAATTTGGACCTCAATAATTGGCAGTTGGTATTACCAGTGTTATTTGGAATATACTGTCTGGGGCTAGGGATACAGCTCAGTGGCACAGTGACTGAGTGTAGTATAGTCTTTCCTGAATAAGCTCTTAATAAAGAAAAACGGGAGGGGGTGAGCTGTGTGTCCTGGCACATGCCTGTCATTCCAGTACTCTAAGAGATAGAAAGGTCAAACTTCAGCCCACCATGGGCAATTCAGCAACATACAACTCAAATAAAAGATAAAAAATGACTCAAAATAAAAGATAAAAAATGGTGGGAGTATAGCTCATTGGGAAGACCCTGTGTTCAATCTTTAGTACTGCTAAAAAGAAATAAAGAAACAGAAAAGAAAGAAAGTGAGACAGAGAAAGAAAAGAGAGAGAAAGATAAAAAGAAAGAAGGAAAGAGCAAGAAAGAAATTTGATGTGAAAACTGATCACATTGGGGCTGGGGATTTAGCTCAGCGGCATAAGTGCCTACCTTGCAGGCAGGCAGTCGTGAGTTCGATCCCTGGTACCCATAAAAAAAAAAAACCGAAAAGGACAAAAAAAAAAAAAAAAAAAAAAAAAGAAAATTGATCACATCAAATTTCTAAATATGAATCTTTCACAAATGTAACTTTGAAATGATATTTGATATGATATTTCAAATTCTGACCCTCAGCATGTAGGACTAAATGTGATATTTGGTAAGGGATTCCCATGTCACATGAATGAATATACTAATTTAGAGTAAAATTTTGGACACTGATTCCAAAAAGATAACTTTGTCTTTTAGTTAATTACAACATTGATACAAATAAAAATTGTCTATAATGTATTTAGAAGATGATGAAACCTTACAGTGTGTTCAGGAGGCTGGAGACAGAGGATTAAATTAGGATATATGTATAGCACCTCATTTTTGATAGATTTATTTTTTATAAGACTTTGCACCCTTATTAATGTTGTTATTGTTTCCTCCCAATTCTTTGGTTGCAGCCATTGGAAATTCCAGGAATGTGCACAGAATTTCAGCTTTGATGTGTTGCATCACAGTTTTCCATACCTAGGCCTACTTCTTCTGAAAACTGTTACTGGGTCTTCCAGGTAGTGTCAATGCCGCATTGTGGGTGAGAGTTTATCAGTTTCCTACCATCAAAGAAATAACTTCAGTGCCACAATGTAGCATTTGAGTTTGATTCTGTTGACAAGGTCTCTGTGGACTCATGTTTATATGTGGGTCTCCACTCCTGGTAAGAAACGTGAGGACAGGGGCAGTGTTTTATTTGTCTTCTCTCACCTGTGAATCTTCCCTCACTTGCAACATCCATTAGTAACTCGGCTGAGGAAGAGGTAAGAGTCCTGTGTAAGGGAACTACTGCCCATCATGCCTCAAATTGGAAGGGTGAAGTAAGGTTGTGAATTATCACTTATTATAGGCAGGCAGATGAGGGAGAGGAACAAGGAGCAATGGACCAGGAAGATATAAAGGGATGGCAGGTCTAGGTGCTTGCAACAGGAGTATGGGGAGGTTGCAGGTGCAGGGAGGTTGCTATTTTAGTAAAACCCAAAAAGAAACTCATTGTACAATGCTGATCTCTTTCAGAAAACCTGACTGCATTTAAGGAATTGCTAATCTTGCAGAAAATATTTACAATTCCAGTGATGGCAATGTGCATGCATGTATGTATTTTCTATATTATATATGTAGCCAAGCAATGTGGTCCATGGAGGAGGAGACATAAGAAGTTGATCACAAAATGTTGAAGTTTGAATAACAATTTATTATAATGAAAGATGCATTGTGATGTATGACCCTCAAAACACTCGCTTCTCTTAGAACACACTTATCTCATTATTCTAGCCACTTTTTGCTGCAGCTCTGGAGTCCTCCTTGTTGAGTGTCCTTCCAGGTGTGATAAAATTACAGTGACTGCTGCTGCCAAGGGCTATCCATGGAAAGGCAGCTTGTAAAAACATGACAGCACACCCTCATCCCGCTCAGTCACTGTGTCTGCTACCATGTGACTTCTGGCTCTTGCCAAAGTCAAAATGACCACAAAAGGGAAATGTTTTGAATCCACTCAGTACAATGAGGCAGCCAGAGCAGCTCAGCTAAGGACTCTCAGAAAAGAGGACTCCAGAACTGCTGCAGAAAGTGGCAAGGACAATAAGATGAATATGTTCAAAAGGAGATTTTCAGGGGAGGAGGATTCATGGAAATCTACCTTTAATACAAAGCAATTGCTTTAATTTAACTATTCACTATTTTGTGTCATACTCATATAAGACTGTTTGGTCACACTTTTAAGAGATGTGAGAAAACCTTCCATGAAAAGGAATGTATCTGTTTGTTCAAAATTAGAGGGCAGGGGATTACCTCAGCAGTGAGTGCCTACCTGGCAAATGCAAGGTCCTGATTTCCATTCCCAGTACTAGGAAAAAAAACCCCAAATTTAAGTCTACTTTCTTCCTAAACACTTCAAATGCTCACATCTATAGTCCATGCAGCACACGCTCTGAAATAATGATGTACTTTGCAGTGCCTTGGAAGTGCTCTGAAAATGACCACCCAGAGGCCCTGATTAATCATGTTATTGCTTATTAAATTGTGTGTCACTGGGGTCAAATGTCCCAACTGCCCCAAGTCAGTGGTGAGCTCCCCTTTTTAATGGTTCCTCCCACTGCTTGCCCTTTTTGCTAAGTTTTCCCCCTGTGGTTTCAGCCATGTGCTGGGGTTTATAATTGAAAGCCACATTGCTCCAGGATGCAGTAACGATCAGTGTGATGGAGTTCACATATTTGATTTCACTCAAACAAAGGTGCTATGCACAGAGAAAGACTGTGAGCACAGTGTTACAGAGCCTGGCACCTTACTCTGCGGTCACTTGCATGGTCAGGAAGCTACTGTGGAATAAACAATGTGACCATTTCACTTGTGAGTGAGGTTGGAGTTGCTTTGTTTGAAGAAGTTTAGTAAAAACACTATGCAGAAGTTCATTACATGCAGTTAGAAAACAAATTTGTTTTGGAGTTTGACACTGTTCTTTGTGGTTGATCTTTTTGTTTGTTTATCTTCCATCCAAATTCTCTCAACTCTATGTTTCATTCTTTCATATTCAAATTATTTGGGGATGTCTTAGCCAAACCACATAGGCAAGCTGGGCACAGAGGGGACGAGGGTGAAGGTTACAGCATCTCTTTTACTGATTGCCTCTCTGATGCATTTGATGCCAACATCTGGCCTATCAGAGGCTGGGGAGTCTGAGTTTACACTTTTATCCCAGGAGGATACCTGGAATTTGTTTGGATTCATGCTCTATTTATACATTATGCACCTACAATTTCATTGGAATCTGAGTTAAGGTTGGACATCGCTACAGGGTTTTGCAAACAGAATGGAGACTTAGAATCACCTTCATCAGCTGCTCAGTACTAGTTCTTTATTAATTCAGTAAGTTTCCTAAAGATATTGAGAACACACAAGTGGAAAAGACTGCCCCTGTCACTGATTTTGGACTTCAGGAGGGACCCTTTAGGCATGACAACACTTAAAATGTGGAAATACAAAGAGCTCATCTCATCTGGAAACTGTATTTTTCAGTACATATAATAATAAGACATTAGGGTTGAAAATAATAGAGAATACTTTTCTCCTTTTGCTGAGTAACTTGATGTGTTGATTCGCTTGACTTAATCATCCCACAATGCTGTTTCTTTCCAGTTACTGGTTTTCATGTACATAAAACAGAGGACTAGAACTGGGTGACCCCTAAATTTCCTTTCAAGTCTCAAGTTCTTTAGAAACATATATGCCAGCCAGGTACAGTGGTATATGTAGGTAACTGCAGTACTCTGGAAGGCTGAGGCAGGCGGATCACAAGTTTGAGATCAACCTGAGCAACAGTGATTTAGTGAGATCCTGTCTCTTAACATTAAGGAAAGATGTGGATATAGCTCAGGTGAACATGTCGGATTCTGTCCCAGGGGCCACAACAACAAAAAAGAATAAAACAAAAACATACGTGCTTAGTGCCTATATGTTCTATAAATTTATTAAACTATAAGTGGATTAATAACATTTTTATGGAAAAAGTAGTCATGCATTTAATGTAAACTGTAATGTATAGTATGATTTTTTAATAACACATAATAAATATTTTAGGTGGACATGGATGTTCACTGTCAGGTATAGATTAAGGGCAGCCTGGACCTCTTTGATAATCCTGTGTCATAATACTGTCCTTGCTATTAAATTCTGAGCCTCTGTTATGAATCACACTTTCAGTGGCCCTAGTTTTTTTTTTTCTTTTACTTTTCTTTCCTGTGATGCGGATTGAACTGAGAGATGCCAGTCAAATGCTTTATCCTTGAGCTAAGTTATGCTCAGCTCTTGTAGTTTTTTTTCCTTGTAGTAAAAATTGCAACACGTTTCAAGCATTTTTTATTTTCTTTCCCTTTAATTTGTGTAGAAATTCAGTTTCCCTGTTGAGGAGACATTGTTCATATGACTTGGTTCTATTTAACTCACATATGATGAGAAAGAGAATGGAGCTAGCCTCTTTACTATTTCTTTCCCATACTCTTGGTGAACATTTGCAACCACTTACAGAGAACTTAAAGTGTGCAGGTCATGACTGTAGACTTCTGTGTGTTGAAACCAAGATTCAACGCTGAAATTATCAGGACTTTTCATGATTTGATTGTTAAGTACATTATTTATTAAAAAGTAAATTCCAGCCAGGTACGGTTGAGTAAATTAGACTAAAGACAAACATTTGTAGATTTTCAATACTCATTATTGCCTAATATTTCACTACATGTCTTACTGTACATGCTTATTTATTGAATTATTATGTTAATCCTGAGGATTGAATCTAAGCATTTACTGAACTCCATTCCTAAATTCCCTTCTCTTTTTAAAGTTTTGAGTCAGTATCTTGCCCAGGTTTGGCTTCAACTAGTGATCCTCCTGCCTCAGCCTTGTGGAGTATAGGGATTATAGCTATGTGCTACCATGCCTGGCTTAGTGCTACCTTTGGAGGTAGTCTGGGTTGCTCAATCCCTAGAACTGAAATGCCGTATATGTGCACACTTTGTAGCTCATTCTAGTGCTATATTGCATGGCCAGAGGTTGCAGCTCTGAAATTGGCCAAAGAAATACTGATACCACGTTACTCTGCAAATACTACAAATATGTCCCCTTGCCCCCCTCCAGCACCTTCATTAATGTTTAGTGGATCTTAGTTTCTTGGTGCTACATAAAATAAAACCTTACATAAGCAAGGTCCACAAATGAAGAGTGGTGGTTTGAATCTGGTGCTGGTCCATAACTAAAATGCAATGGGCGGGTGATTAAAAGGTAACTGAGAGAAGCATTCTGTGCTTGGGACCAAGGGCTGCAATTAGGTCCAACACATGCTTTACCAGCTGAGTTCAGACTATAAAGGTTGCAGTGAACACATGGACCAAAGTTAGTAGAAGCTTTGGATGGACTTTGTTGTGGTACAGATGACTCTCGTCCCAGCACCCATTCAGGTGGTATGGGTAGTGTTGGTACAAATATCTGGGTCATTTTACCTTTAATACCTTTGAGTGATGACATTATTAGTTCCCTATCATTTGTATGGGGGAGAAACTAGCAACGTGCCAGAGAAGGTGTGAGGCATCTTGCCTGAACAATTTTGTATCCCCAGCCCCTGTAAAAGGGAACAAACAGGGACAAGAGAGCACTGATAAGTACTGAGCACACTGACAGTATTCACACTTTCCATGGAATCATTGCAGGTTTATAAGCGATATGATTTATTCTTATTTTATAGCCATGAAGTGGAAGCTTGAGCAATGTAAGAAGCTTTTATAAGATAATGCTGTAAGTAAATGGCAAAGTCACAGTCTTTAAACACATCTGGACCCATGAAATGTTCCTGGGATGCACATTACTGCCAGGCAGCCAGGATACTGCAGAAAATGGTTAGCATTATGTCAACTCTCTATACAAAAAGATTGTGCCTTCCCTTGAGAGGAAGAAAAGTCAATTGTGACCACATGCTTAGATATTATATGGGCTTGTATACTAAGTTTATAGGACATATAATCAACATGGTCCACAGAACTTATGCCAGCATCCAGGAGTTCTCTAATTCATGTCTTAAAGGACAAACAGAAATTATGCAGGTAGAATGGAACTCAGTTGGGAAAGCTCATTTCAGGCAGACAGAACAAATAGCCATGTGGCAGGGTCAGAAGAAAAAAAGCAAGTTAATCATAATAGGAACCAATAATTTTGGAACCAATAATTTTTGGAACCAATAATAGGAACCAATAATTATTGGTTAATTAGAGTGAGTTACTCTTTTTTCAACTGAAAGAGAAAAAAATTGAAATAAAACAGAATTTCAAAACAGGCAATAGGGAAATAACAATAATTAATACTTTATGTATTCATGTAGGTAGAGATTTCATAAACAAAACCCAGACTGAACAGAAAATACTACTAAGAATAACAAATGGGAACTCGACAAAAGAAATCGCCTACAGAGTGGAAAGACAATCCATAGAGTGGGAAAAAAATTAGTCAACTGCTCCTCAGACAAAGGACTTCTATCTAGAACATATAAAGAATTGAAAATCATCAGGCCCCTTAAATTCGAAGACCCAATCCAAAAATGAGCATTTGATACTTCTCAGATGAAAATATACAAATGGCAAACAAATATACGAAAAAATATTCAACAACACTGGTCACTTGAGAGACGCAAATTAAAACAAGACTGACATTTCATCCCCAGAAAGAATGGCTGCCATCAAGATATGAACCAACAACAAATGCTGGAGGGGCTGTGAGGAGAAAGGAACCCCTCTCCAGTGTTGGTGGGAGTGTAGACTGTTGCCACCACTGTGGAGGTCAGTCTGGAGATTCCTTAAAAAACTAGGATTACAGTGTTTTATTCTTTTACTCCTTCTCTGAGTTCATGAATAGACTCAGCCATTGTAAATGATTCTGGCCCAGATCTGGATCATGACTTCCTATGTGAGTTTTTATCTTGAGTATAGGGTATTCCTAACATAGAAGTATGAGGACTGGATTCGTGTTTTACAAGGCCCACTGTTTTGAGTAATTGGTAAAATATGACTAGTAGTTCCTTTGTTTAAAATCTGTTGCTCTATTTTACGTTTTTTTGTGAGAATTGAATGGATAATACCTAAATGCCAGAGTTGCAGTGAACTCTTCATAGTCGGTGGCTGTTATTTTTGCTTACTATTTCTCAATCTGTCCCTGGCCGGCCTTCGACCTCATTTCTTACTTTTCTTCCCTTAAGCGCCAACATCCACTTACTGGAAATATTTTTTTCTCTTTTTCCTGAAGGGCTTCCTTCCCTTCACTACTTTACTTAGTGATTCCAGCAACAGTGGGCTACAAATGACTTCCAGGACAGGAGATCGTGGGGTCCCACAGCACAGAGAAAAGCTTACTTTCTCTTTTTTTTGTTTGCTTCTCACTTTAACTCCAGGAGGGTCTATCATGCAAGCTGGTGTGTTAGGAAGTAAGTAAAACATGTAAAAAGAGATCATTAGATGGCCTTCCATCTTTACCTGGTTTAAGTTAACAGAGCCACTCTAATTAATTGTAATTACTATCGGGAAGGGAATGGCCTTTTCACAGAATTGAAATTGCTCTGGTCATGAAAGATATCATGAAACGTCTGCACTATCAGAGTGATGAGAGAATTTGTAGAACCACCTACTTGACTTTTGTTCAGGATTTTTGAAGAATTCTCTTACTAAATACATTTTTATGACAAATTTAGGGAAATAAAATACTGTTTCATTTTTATTATAGTCATTCTTTTCCAAATTCTAAAAATAAAATAATTTTGCATATTAAACTCTATGGAGTGGGTTTGGAATAGACATCCTTAGATGTCTAATGTGATGGTACAATTTGAGACCTGGATTTTACTCAAGTGATTATGTTGAAATAAAAAGGGAGAAAAAGAGGAATGTGTAATTCATGCAGGACCCATTGAGACTACATGGAAGATTAATCACACAGGTCACAAGCCAAAGATTCAGCAATTAGAGCACTGAGGAAAGTGTGGCATTTGAAGCTATTTATTCTTTACGCTTCTTGTTTCATAAACTCCGGACATTTGCATTTTTGGCTTCTCCTTTCCATGTCTCCATGGTGCATTTTAGGGCCTTTACAAGGTACCCATGACTGTGTAGCTTTACCACAGTCTGGGGTCAATTCTTTTTTTTTTTTAATATCAGTGCATGTTGGAAGTACATGAACTCTGCAGGAGGTACATGAACTCTCCTTGGGGAGCCAGTGCGTGTGCATAATACAGCTTGTTGTTTTTAATCCCCTGGCTCTTCTCTAATGCCCCTCCTGCCCCTTTCATTCTTGTCGGTATTATCAGTCTTAGTTCATGTTTATGGCAGGTGATGGTCACGTTTATTGATGTCGCTAGGACCTTGTCCATGACATATCTTCACTGGTGAAACTGGCGGAGTTTGGAGTCAATCTTAACCATCCAGTCTCCGTCCTGAGCCGCTCCCAGCCAGTTTACCTCACTCCAAGGCTGGCCAAACAAAGCCTTCATTTCACTGGCTCAGCCTGGCCAATGACTTTCAATTCATTCTATTTTCTTTACTGTGCTGCCAATTCTCACTTCATTCTTAGAGACTGTTAATTTTCCATCATCAGAACACGTCCGTGTTATGTACAATGGAGTCATGCATCCCTTTGCACTGTGCCACGGTGTCTTTGCTCATCCTCGTAGACCTCAGGATTATTTTGACAATAAAATGTGGAGAAGAGTTCAGCACTTACCAGCAGCTCCTGTCACAAATTATTCCCGATGTTTTACAAAGCTTCTTATTTAATCTTAAAATGACCCTGCAGCATGTATCACGGTATCTATTTTACAGATGAATTAGTCATCTCAGTAAGTTAATTAACTCCTCCAGAGGGACACCAGGAGAAAGGATACAAATGAAATCTTATCCCAGTCAAAGTTACTCTCATTTTACTGTTTTACAGCATATGAAATCATGAGTGTTTCTTGATTCTAATGCTAGACCTTAACCCCTCCAGATGTGGGCTCCTGATTGTTTTGGCCTTTTGTGACAGACTTTTTTTCTTTTTGTTCTCTCTCTCTCTGTCTCTCTCTCTGTCTCTCTCTCTGTCTCTCTCTCTCTCTCTGTCTCTCTCTCTCTCTCTCTCTCTCTCTCTCTCTCTCTCTCTCTCTCTCTCCCCTTTCTTCCTTCCTTCCTTCCTTCCTTTCTTTTTTTGCATGTGTTGCAATACACAGGGATCACACTGACCTGGGAGAGCTGGTATCCCTGTATATCCCATCTCAATCATTTTTTCTTCCTCTCCTCTCACCTCGCTGCCCTCTTGTCTCCCACCTACCCAAATCTGCTTCCTGTCTCCAAAAGTAAACCAGACATAGAGGCAGACTCTGTGTGCCTTGTTTCTACATCCTTCTCTTTCACTGATTTTATTTCCTTGCTACTCTTCTAAAGATTTTATCACATGGATGGGTCTAAACAGGAGAAATTCACCTTCAGAATTCAGGAGAACTGTCTCAGAGGGTAAGTGGGGGTTGACATGGTACCCTGAATTCTAGAGATCAGGCCAGCAAACTCCTGGGAGAACCAGAGTGTGAGGCTGCGGTAATGATTCAGACTATAAATTTGTAGATTCTCTTTGTGTCTCTCCTGACTCTGTCTCTGTCTCTCTTTCTCCCCAAATAAATTTTATTCCTTGCATAATGAGTCTTTGGTACTTATATTTGGATTGGTTTTCTTGGCTGATGAATAGATGCCTTCCTAAATGACATTTTTATTTGCTCTATTTTACTATGAGGAAAATAGTACTGTCTTTTATCTCTCTACCACTGTAATTTAAAAGAGGATGTTCTACCCACAATTATGAAAAATAGCACCAGCATGTGAGAGAGTTAAGAGGACATCCACCATCTCAGCTTAAAGCTACAACAGTCATTAAGTGTGATCTCAAGTCTTCTGACTTTTGGGTTAATGTTTTCTCCATCCTATGTCTGTGGATTTAAAAACAAAAGAAATAATAAAAGGAATCATTCTAGTTGAGTCTTGACAAGACTGGAATTTTGCTGTCTGAGATATTTTTGATCACCTGATAGCTCTAGTGACAAGGGGTTTGAATACTCACACTGGACTGGATTGGAGGAACTCAGGGTCCCGTGACACCAACCAGAACTTCAAACATGTTCAGCCTTTACCTGTGTCAGGTAAACCTGTGAAGGTCTCCCGGGGATCCCGTGAAAGCCAGTACTTTTCGAGCCTCACCTCAGTATTTGTAGAAATAGGTGTCACTAAAGGGCACCATTCTCCAAATTTAAATAAATAAAGCATTCAAAGGAGACGGCAGTAAATTTTACTCAAGGTAGAAAGAAGCCATGAAAAATTCACTTTCCTAGTGTGCCTGATTTGGTAGTACGCATTCAGTCAGCTCCAATGGAAATTCAGGGAGTTGCCAGGTATGAATGCACACCCCGGAATCGTTACAGTTCTATGCAAACCAGAAGCAGGTTTCCTCCCAAATCAGACAGTGTTATTTGTGACTGCAAATGTTGTCAAATTCCTGGCCCTGAATTATAGCTAGAGTCTGGGCTGCTACTCTTAATGGCTATGTTTACGGGATTGTCTTCTATTAAGTCTTTCTGGTATGACCAGAGTGCTTCAACACTGCCAAAGAGAAATTATTGATGTGACTATAATAGGCTATGAAGAGCTATCTGTTCCATAATCAAAGCAGAAAAACAATAGCAAAAATATAAAAGAGGAAGATATTATTTCCAAATTCAAAGTACTTACATTCCTGTGTATGCTTGAGAATCAGCCAACCATGAACTGAACCTTCTGAAACGTGAGTCAAATTACATTTCTCCTACTAAAATGTGGTGTTAGGTATTTTTTCCCACAAAGAGGAAAGCTGACTAATACACTTTGACCTAGGAGTTATAATAAAAATATGTTGAGTACTTAAATTAAAAATTTATGTACAAAATGGGAGGGAATCAAAAGATAGGGGATGAGTGGAGGGAGGGAAGAAAAAGGGAAGGAAAAAAGGAATTAAAATGTGTTGTGTACATGTAGTAACTTCCCATGAGGAATGTAAACACTATGTACTACTAACACGTGCAACTAAAAATATAATTATTTAAAAGAATTATTACAATAAAATATCAGCACAAATTCCCTTTAAAATTCCTCCCCTTACTTGGAACACATTCATCCCATTGCTCTTGCTGCTTTCTGAGGCAGTTCTAAAACTTAACTTCCCTGCATGTCTTTTTTGGGTTATGTTAATGTTCTGAATCAATGCAAAACATTTGTGGAAATTTCTGAGAAATAAAATTTTCACAGCAAATCTTTATCCAAATTTCTCACCAAATCAGGCACCATGTGACTTCTGGCCCTGCCCCTAAGTCACAATGACCATGAAAGGGAAACATTTTGAATCTACTGAGGACATGGAGGCAGCCAGGAGAGCGCAGCTAAAGACCCTCAGGAAAGAGGACTCCAGAGCTGCTGCGGGAAGGGGCAAGGATGATGGGACCAGTGTGTGCAAAGCAAGGAGGGCTGTTTGGAGACCATGGGATTTTTACTGTAATACATTCTTTCCAATTGTAAGAACTCCCAAGTTTAAGACCACACTTTGTGTGTCTCTTATTGCTCTTCTTACTGACTTGAATGTCCTTCCTCATCTCCAGTCACTTCTTAAAAATTTCTTTGAAGTACTTATCATATATCTTCAGAATAGTTAAGAGGCTTGCACGGGGACACACTAAGGGTCCCTGTTTGGCCCTACACCTTTCCTTGTCACAGTACACAGTGTTTGTACTCAGGGCTGGCACTCCCTGTCATTCAGATCTTGAGGTTTCCTCACTTCAAACTACAGCACCAAAGACGTCACACCTGCTCTGGCACTATTTCATCACCAAGACGGGTACATAGCAAAACCTCTCCAGCTTAGCATCTGGGTCTTGTATATCTAACTACAGTGAAGTGCTTGAGTCCAGAGGAAGCATCATGGATTTCTAGGAGCTCAGTCAGTGAATGGAAAGCAAATTGCTAATGCTGATGTTTTTATAGATCAAGAGCGAAGCCTTTGAGAGCACCAGAGGGGCTCAGTCTTTTCTCTTCTCTTCTCTTCTCTTCTCTTCTCTTCTCTTCTCTTCTCTTCTCTTCTCTTCTCTTCTCTTCTCTTCTCTTCTCTTCTCTTCTCTTCCTTCTCTTCTCTTCTCTTCTCTTCTCTCCTCTCCTCTCCTCTCTTTTCTTCTCTTCTCTTCTCTTCTCTTCCTCTCCTTCTCTCTTTTTCTTTTCTCTCTTTCTCTCTCTTTTTTCTCTCTCCCTCCTTCCCTTTCTTTCTTTCTTTCTTTCTTTCTTTCTTTCTTTCTTTCTTTCTTTCTTTTTCTTTCCTGCCTTCTCAGTCAATGATGGTAATACATTCCTCACGTGGAATCAGTACATGGACATAATACACTTTATTCCTTTTTCCTTCCCTTTCCTTTCACCCCTCCCATTCCCTCCTTTTATTTATGGATCCCTACTCTCTCTCTCTTTCTCTCTCTCTCTGAGAATGCTCTATCTCTCCATTTCCTACATCTGGCACAGCTCAAACTTGGAAGATTTATTTTTGCAATCATTTAATTATAAATGGAGATGTTCATTATAACAAATTTAAAATTTTTATATTTAAATCTTTACTAGGAGTGCCTATTACATACGGTAAAAGAACTCTTTGGAAATTTGTTTCAACACCCTCATCATGAGGTTATCCATAATTCTTTAAAAATCCACAAAAATTAAAAGAAAAGTTCAAAAGCAAACAAGAGAGAACAGACTGAACAGTGCTGGCAACTAAGTCCAAATCACAGAATCTAAACAGATGGCGCCTTTCGGATGTGCTTCTCTTTAGACTTCTCATCTAGAAATAGAAGTGGAGGGGGAGTTCTGCAGGAACCTGCCAGTCACAAGGCGCATACTGTTAAGCCAGTGCCTAGGGGCTTTATGTTAGTTTCCTCATCTGCAGAACGAAGCTATCATAGGAGCACAGTGTAGCAATGCTCGGAGAACCAAAGGCGTTTGCATACTTCAGTGCGTGGAGTGATGACTGTTGTTTTCCTGCTTTTTCTCCTTCTCAATCTGGCACTTCCACCAGGATGTCAGACTGCTCCAGTGTGCTCATTCCCGATCACCTCTGACCCTGGCAGGAGGTTTTCATATAAACCACAAGTTGTCCTTGAGGAAAATGAACACAAACAACAAGACAATTTGCATTAGGTCCTCCCTGCTGGGGACCAGGCCTATAGTCTACCTTTAGCTGGGACATATGCTGTGCTTTTAGTGGGCTTTCCACAGTGCTTGAAAACTCACAGCTGCCTAAGGAACACTGAGGCAATGAGAAGGGTTGCTTTTCTTTCTTGGGTGAAAGCGAAATAAATAAGCTACAGTGAGAACCTTGGACAAGGAGCCGGCAGGAGAGGTCTGCCATCCCGTCTTGATCTTGACTCTTTTGGAGCTTCATTTCCTCTTCAGAAGGAAGCTGGAAACCGTGTTTTCAGTTTGAGAAAAACTTTGCAAATTAGACAGGATCATTTCATGAAAGCATTTGGAAAATAGTGTAGCTTTGCATAAAATTGAATGTTAACTATAATAACTTGGTCACATTTTTTCACTGTTATTCCAATAAATGGCAGGAGAAATGTTCTATTCTAAGGGTGACAGTAAATTGTAGCTTCTTCAAGACTGGTGCAGAGAGTGAGAGGAAGTTACTTATTTTCTACTCAAACTTTCTGCTACAATGGCATTGGCGTCACCACCACAGAGAAGGCGTGCAGAGCAACATGTCTTGAAAGCTGCAATGGAGGCAGGAGCTATCTGTGCAGCTGGGGAAGCGATTTCAACCAAGCATTTAAGCTAGAAGTTGGATCGAATTTGTTATTCAACGTGAATATATGTGTGTAATACGTGTGTGTGTTCATGGATAAGTATAGATTGTGTGTGTTTGTGATATTTGCTGCAGACTCCAAATTTCCTTTAAGAAGAACAAGGAAGTAACAACATTCTTTTCAACTCAGCCTTTCTGGATTCAACAGTTTTCTTCATTATTCTTTTAGAACTGCTATACTATGTTACTTGCTGTGGTAACTGACCTGCTGGTGCTATTTCGGCTTTATTTTCAAAAACTTACAAGAAGCTACTTAGAAATATTTAGCCCTTTTTGTGTACATTTTATGAAAGTCTCTTCTCACAGGCTGTTGTACTTTGTGATGTACTGGGTTCCGGGATTCTGTGCACACCTGCATCATAGCATCTGACACCCACGTGATAACACTTTCCCTCTACGGCTGTCTTCCATGCCAATATGCAAGGTTTTAGAATACCTGTGTTTTATTTACTCTGCTGCATCTATAATTTCGGTACTCTAGAGACTGAGGCAGAAGCATCAACAGTTTGGGCCCAGGGAGGCAACTTAGTGAATTGGTGAGACCCTAAATTAAATTTAAAAAGCACTGAGGATATAGCTCAATGGAACTGTCCTGGATTAAACCCCTAATATTATTTTTGGCAGTCAATATGAGGCAGTGCAGAAGAAATAAAAAGAGACAAAGAGTAGAATGTCCTTTAATGTGGACACGGGAGAGCTTAAAAAGAAGTGCAGGGGCTCTCCATTAGGACAAAGAAATGAAGTCACCTTTATCAGGTCTGGCGGGAAGGAGTTTTAGAGGTGAGCAAAATGACATATTAACCACTGATTTGAAGAAGCACCTTGTGTGCAAAACAGGATACACAAAGATTTACTGGAGGCTTGGGTGGTTGTGGAGTTTTGGGGTTGGAAAGGGCTCAGCGCACATGCAAAAACGGAGTGGGAGATTTATCTCTGGAATGAGGAGAAAGTAGAAGTTACTCTTAGAGAAGTTACTTTTCTGGGTCCAGGACCAATTTGGGCAGCTGTCATGTTAGCTAAGCCCCAGGCTAGCAGAATCTATCACCTAATACCTCAGGAAAGGATAGAAGAAAGAAAAGAAAGAAAGGAAGGAAGGAAGGAAGGAAGGAAGGAAGGAAGGAAGGAAGGGAGAGAGAAAGAAAGAAAGAAAGAAAGAAAGAAAGAGGACTGGAGATGTAGGGTCACAAGAGCCAGCCTGGCAAGAGTGAGGTCATGAGTTTGATCCCCAGTACCAACAACAACAATAAAAAGGAGGAGGAGGAGGAGGAGGAGAAGAAAAAAAGGGAGGAGTGGAGTGAAGGAGGGAGAGATGGTAGAAGATTATAAGTAGTTTTATTAACTAATAAAAATTTTTTGATCACTTCAAACACTTTCAGACTGATTTCACCTGCTAATTGAGGCATTTCTGCCACTCATTCACCCCACCATCCCTTTTCTCAATTTGGTATTTTCACACCTGGAGTGGGGATGGGGATTAATGTTCTGAGAGACTGCACTGTGACTTGATCATAATACAAGTGAGCAGGCAGGAAGAAAGATCAGATAATTGAAGGCTTGTGATATGAGTACCCAAGCACTCTTAAGTGAGTCCTCTAAATCGTACAGGGCCTCTTTTATTACCTATTAAACCTTGGCAGGAACAAGGTGTAGATGATATATTTTACAGTTTAGGATTTTTCTTTAAGCAAGAGGTGTGGGGAGACAGCAAGGTGCTTGTCTCATCAGGAGGTGGAGAGAAGTGTGTTCTCCTAACTGCTTGTCCTTTCAGCATGGGCCCTGTGATTAATGAAAGGCACACCCACTAGACAGGCTGATTCTTTGCTATATTCCCACTGGAATTATCTTCTTTCAGGTCTTCCTTCCTGTTATTGTTTATGTCTAAATGTCTCCCTAAAGCCTCATGTGATCACTAGTGGAATTTTTGGAGCGTGACTGGATTATGGGGCCATTATAGCTGACTTCCTGTCAGGAAGTGGGCCTGGTTGGAAGAGGAGGTCACTGAGGTCATGATCCGGAAGGCTTTATGTCATCCTTCCTGGTTCCTCTTTTGTTTCACTCTGCGTCCTGGAAACCATGAGGTAAGAGTTTTGCTCTTCCCAAGCCTTGTGCCATGCTGTTTCTGTGATTAAATCTGCTGAACATGGAATGGAACTATTGAAACATGAGCCCAAATAAACCTTTCTCCTTTTAAGATGTGGGGGTGGGTGTTATGTCTCAACAATCAGGAAAGTATTTGTGCTACTACTTTTTTGGACAATATTTCATGCCTATATCTTGTATATCTTTGAATGACTATTATGACTATAACAATAATCAATGTATTAATTATTGTTACTCTACTAGCTTGTTTTGAAACTGTTTTGTCAGTATTGTTACTTTTTTCTGTTAAAATAATGAGGAGACTAACTAATTCCTTTCTCTTCCTGGACTGAAACCTATCCCAGTGTCTTCCTCTTCTCTCATTGTCCATCTTCTGCACTTAACTTCCATATTACCTCCAAACAGGATTCTGAAGACCCTCTTTCCTTGTCTTAGAACCAGTGCAGGACTGTTTATTCCTGTCACAACATGGCTACAAGATGCCTCGTTCTCTTTGCTGTTTATGTTCAAATGTGCTCTTGGGTTCTTCTCTATTGTCCCTTTAGTATCCTGGCATTCCAGGATGCCATGGCAAAGCAGTCCTCGAACATTCTAGAATCCTCAGGAATCTGTGTTTGGTATAATATCTGAGCTACTTCGAAATATTTAGCCCTTTTTATGTAAGTTCCATGAAAGTCTCTTCTCACAGGCTGTTGTACTTTGTGAGGTACTTGATCCTAGGATTCTGTGCACACCTGTATGATAGCATCTGACACCCCCTGTGATAACACTTTCCCTCTACGTCTGCCTTCCATGCTGATATGCAAGCTTTTGGAGGTTGAGGGCTGTGTTTTACTTACTTTGCTGCCTCATATTTCTTGTAGAAACTGTCACGTCATAGACACTTGTAAAATTACTAAATAAACTAATGAATGAGATATTTGTTTTCCAATGTGAAAATACTGGTTTAGATAATAGCACTTTATTTCTTGAAAGGAAATATTTTATATTTTTATTGGTGTATATTTGCAGAAAACAATTGCAGTTGTTCATTTTGGGGATTTGGTACATGCCTGTAGCATATTTTAATTATTTGCCAAAAGCACTTTAATTCAGTAGTTTCCATCATGGAACCCTTGAGTGCCAGGATGAGAAGTCTGGGTTTGTTTTGAAGAGAAGAATGATTTGAAAAGCTCTACCTATGCAGGAGATTAATCTGTCATGTGTGGCAAGCCAAGACAAGGACAGGAAAGCAGCTGCGGGTATATGAGAAATGGCATCGTCCCTTTGTGGGGGCCTCGCAGCCCCTGAAGTTGGAACACACAGCTGGAGCTGTTGCTTTTATTCTCCTGATGGTCACTCCTCGAATCCACAAAAGGATGGCTGCAGCTTCAGGTATTAGTAACGAAGGCATAATAGGAATCAAGATTCAGTGCTTCTTCAGGGTGAGAGGTCTGTCTATCCTGTATTTTAAAAAGTTGTAATTTCCTCACTTGCACAATAAACCTCTGAATTTTCATGCTC
The DNA here is from genome assembly GCF_034190915.1 of Cavia porcellus. Classification (NCBI taxonomy): domain Eukaryota; kingdom Metazoa; phylum Chordata; class Mammalia; order Rodentia; family Caviidae; genus Cavia; species Cavia porcellus. Next base: position 11,225,796 of record NW_026947520.1, on the reverse strand, counting down.
TAGAAATCATTGCTTTTGTCATCTGTAAATGCAAAAAGGAGCCCGAGAGTCAGCAGATGGTACATGTTATTAAGAAGTTATGGAAATGCAGGTCCTTTCTCTCAGCATCAGAGTAACAAAAAGTCTGCTTGGTAATTACTTTCCAGCATCCTGTTTTAAAAAATACTAGTCTCTCTATGCCCCACTCTCAGTGGGCTGTTCCTTCCCAGAATCTGCAGGGAACTTATAAATAACTCTATGCCACCATAGCAATTCTGACCAGGCTGAAGAATCTAGTGCCACATTGGAGTCTGTTCCTTTGAAGCACGTTTCAGTAACAAAAATGTCACAAGGAAAAAATATTGGGCAGATATTTAACACATGAAACTAGAAACTCATGCAATCATCAAGAGGGCTGGAGTGTGAATGTTGGGTGGTGGGTTGTAGTTCATGCCTGTAGTCCCAATATTCTAGGATGCTGATGCAGGAAGATCCCCAGTTCCAGTCTAGCTTGAGCAAGTAATCAACTTAAAGAGAACTTGTATCTAGATAAACAATAAAAAAGATCTGGGGAAATAGCTCAGTGCAGAGCTCTGGGTTCAATCCTCAGTGTAGGAAAGAGATAGAGACAGAGATAGAGATTGAGATAGAGACGGACACAGAGATAGAGTTAGAGAGGTGAGAAACAAGAAAAGGAAGATGAAGAGAAAGAGGAGGAAGAGAATGAGGAAGAAAAGGAGGAGAAAGAGAAGGAGGAGAAAAGAGGGAGGGGGAAAGGAAGGTAATAAAATTAAAAATAGAAATTAAAAAAGAGAAAGAGAAAGCCCTGGGTAGAAAGACAGGGCTCAGAGGTAGTTTAGTTTAGGGATCCCAGCTGCCCCCAGAAACAGGGTGTGTGGCTCTCTGGGTGCATGGAAAGCCTCACCAACAGTTGTTTCTATTTGACTTCTTGATGATAGCTATTCTTTCTGGAGTAAGACAGAACCTCAATGTTGTTTTGGCTCACATTTCTTTCATGGCCAGAATTGCTGAGCATTTCTTCATGTATTTATTGTCCATTGGTACTTCTGAGAAGTCTGTTCATTGCAGTTGCCCATTTTTTTTTTTTTTTTTTTTTTGTCTTTTTTGTTTTTATCGGTACCGGGGACCGAACTCACGACCGTCTGCTTGCAAGGCAGGTGCTTATGCCGCTGAGCTAAATCCCCAGCCCCCTGCAGTTGCCCATTTTTGATTGATTCTTTTATTTAGGGGAAGTCTAATTTTATGATTCTTTGCATATTCAAGATATTGCTCTGCTTTCCAAGGAATCACTGGCCCTTTGCTGATTGTTTCTTTAGTTTTCAGAAGCTTTTAAATTTGATGTGTCACATTCATTGCTTGTTGGTGTTATTTCTTCTGTTCCAACATTTCTTTGCCTATGTCTTCAAGTTTTGCCTATTTCCTATTTCATATTCCAGCAGGTTAGGTGTTTCTATTTTAATATTTGGACTTTGATCCACATTCTGTTGAGAGACTGGGTCTGTCTTCAGTTTTCTCAGTACCATTTGTTAAAAGCTAGTTTTTTTCCCCAGTGTGTGTTTTTGGCCCCTTTGTCAAAGTTCAGATGGCTGAATGTGCCTTGATTTGTTTTAGCATTGCCTACAGTTTAGCACTGATCCATCTGTTCATTTTAGTGGTTTTATTTCCACTAAATTTTCATAGTATAACTTGAAACCTTAGATTGCAATGCTTTGGTCTTGTAGTACAAGATGTTTTTACTACTTTAGATCTCTTCTGTCATGAATTATAAAATTTTTTCCTAGTAAAGTAAGAAATGCTCCTGGTGATTTGATTGGAATTACACTGTTATAAAGTATGACTATTCGGGCAGTGTTAGTTACACCTATCCTGGCACAGGGAACAGACGTCCACTTTATGATGTCTTCTTCAATATCTTTTTCCAAGGTCCTAGACAAACAAGAATGATCCAATGCAAGTACAAGAAAAGAAATTGTAAAGATGATAGCACAAATTAATGAAATTGAGACTGAAAAATCAAACAAACAAAAAAAAACCCAATATAATCAATGAATTGAAGAGCTGGTTCTTCCAAAGGATAAGCAGAAGAGGAAAACTCATAGTCATTATCAAAAATACAACAAACAAAAAAAGTAAAGAAAAAAAGCACAATAGAGTGATAGAAAGGAATAAGGCAATATCACAATGGATACAACATAAACCTAGAAGATTATTGGTAACTACTTAGAAAACATATAATCTAATAAACTGGATACTTCAGGAGAAATGATTAAATTACTAGATACAGACAAATTAAAACAAGCAAACTAGTTGATATAAAAATCCTGAATAATCCAATAACAATCAATGTAGTTGAAGCACTATTAGAAACTATCAACTAAGGATAGCCCAGAGCCTGATGGATTCATCACTGAATTCTACAAAAATTTTAGGAAAGATTTAACATCAATGCTCCTCAAATTCTTTAATAGAATTGAAAGGGAAAGAATACTGGAATACTGTCAAGTTCATTCCTAAAAATTAATGTTACCTTATTTCCAAAACCAGATAAAAACTCAACTCAAAAACCCTTCTAGCCAATGTCTTCAGTGAAAACAGATGCAAAATTCCTTAACAAGATACTGGCAAAGGGTATGCAATGAATCATTCAAATGATCGTAGATCATAATCAAGTAAGCTTCATTCCAAGGAAGCAAAGAAGGTTCCACACATGCAAATCAATAAGTGTAATGCATTACATAAACAGATGCAAGGGCAAAAATCATGTGATTATCTCAATAGATACAAGAAACAAAAGGCCTCTGATAAAATCCAATATCCATTCATTATAAAAAAAATTTGGTGTATAAGGACCTAATCTCAATTTGATAAAAACCATTTATTGCAAACTTATTGCCACCATCATATTAAGTGGAGAAAAGCCAAAAGATTTCCCTCTAAAATCAGGAATGAGACAAGGATTGTCTACTCTCATCACTCCTGTTTAATAAAATCTCAAAGCTTTAGCAAAAGCGATCAGGTAAAAAGAAATTAAAGAGATATCAATAGAAAAGGAAGAAGACAAACTATCCTTCATAGATGATATGTTCCTTTATGTAGAAGACACAAAAAATTCCACCAGACTCCTAGAACTAGTAATGAAATTCAACAACATAGTGGGAAACAAAATCAACAGTCAAAAAGCAATAGTGTTCCTGTACATCAATAATAAATTCACAGAGAAAGAAATTAGGAAAACAATACCACTCCCATTAATTTCAAGAAAATTAAATACTTAGGAGTTAACATAATGAGAAAGTGAAAGACCCATGTAATGCTTTTGAACTCATTTTAAAATATATTGTAAGCCTAATTCAGGAAACAGTTGATAGTTCATGTTAAATTAATGTAAATGCAATGTTTGTAACTTGTCTGTCTTTATGATTTTACTACAGCTTTACTAGCTAACAATAAACAGTCAATAAGTGTTAAATTGAGTTTCTGAGGATGTAGGTTCTATACATGTCTTTTGGTTCAGAATCTAACCTGAACTTTATGACCAGCTGGGATTGCTGAGATTTGTCCATTTATGTCAGGTGACTTTCACTGGTAATTCAGAGGCTTAAGATACTGGCTTTTCATTGAGATTGTGATTCACCCTTAGCTGTAGGGTTCTTTGGTGTGAGCCAGCCCAGGTCTTCTGCTCGTCTTGCTCCTGTATCTGTGATGACCTGGCAGGTCAAGATGTGCTGAAAGCTGTAGTCTAACCTCATGTACTTGTCAACCTGACAGTGTACTGTGGTCCAGGGGGCAGGGATGACTTGCTACATTACTTCCATCATCCAATTGAATGCTTTGAGTATTTTCAGCTGGTCCACAGTTCCAACATCACCAAGACAGGGCATGCCACAGGGTACGCTTTCAACTCCCTGCTTCACTGTTTGCCCTGCTATCAGGATAATCAAAGCAAGTGTGGACCAACGTGAATTTAAGGAGTGAAGAGACAGATTCCAGCTCTCGGAAGAGAAGCAGCACAAACCCCATCGTAGAATCCCATGAATCCTGGGATGGAAAACACAGGGGCCTTCTATAATCCACCACAACAGAATATAAATGAGACTAGAGCTTGCCGTAGCTGCTTGGACTGGTGACATTCGTGTCTTATGAACCATTTGGGAAATCTCCTGTGCAGATGCATGGAGTTTCTGGCATTTTAATGGCAGTCTTTCCTTTTTCCCTTTTATTGGACCCTTTTAATTGCTCTGCACAAGGCTGACTCTTCCTTACCTGCGTGGATAGAGATGACTAACTTGTAATAAACACTTCCCCACAGAGTTATAATGGAGCTTTTTGCAAAGAGAATGTGTTTTTCAAAGGTTAGAGAATTTTACAAAAGTAAAAATGTAGTTATAAAGTTTGGTGATTTTATGAGCCTATTAGATCTTGTAAGCTTTCTGAAGGGAGGCACAGGAGGAAGGGACATCCTTTGAAAATGAAGAGGCAAATTAAAAATGGAAAGTTTTCTTCTGGAATTGACTGGAATTGGAGTTGGAACACTTCCATTTTGGAAGAGGAGAAGAAGATGCACAAAATTGGCTGTTGTGGACATTGTCCGAGGTCTCTGTTCGGAGGTCGTGTATGACAAGAAAGCCGTCCCACGCACCCCAAATATGAGGACATGGCACCCAGCCAGGTCAGGCTGCAATGAAAACTAATTTGCCTAAAATATTTCAGTAAGTAAAGGCACCCAAGTTTAGATCGTAAAATGAAAAAAAACAAGAAATAGTCACAGGTAAATCATGTATTTGGTACTCGGTGATTAATTTATGGTTCATTAAGGTTCATTGATTCACACAATTCTTGGTTAATTCAGCAAATATTCCTTGAAGACCCATTACCTTCAAGATATTGGAAGTTAGGAGATCATAAAACTGAAGACAGAAAAAATAGGCAAATATTAATAAAAGTACTAGACTTCTGCTTTTAAAGAGACAGACCAAAAAAAAAAATAGATAAAAACACACCTCTAATCAGGAAGAATATTTATTTATGATTGTTAGTCCACTGATAATTTATGAAAACCACACAGCCAGACCTTTGGTTGTGAATTCTTGATGTATTTTCCTATGTGATGATGCTTTTGCATCTTTATTTCAGTATCTCTTAAGGAAATAGAAAGTTTTTAGCACCGAGTTATAGCACAAGTGCTTACTCTTTTTCCAAGATAAACAAAAATAGCAAAATAAAGGACCATGATGAATAACAAAGCTAAACAGTTTCTAATCAGTGGAAATTATACTAAAGGACAAACACTAAAGTTAAAGCAACTTGCTTGTTCTTTGAGCAAATGAAGGTCACCCTGCTCTAGGTAATCAGAAAACACATTGGGTCTTGCAGTTGAACTACTCATCTGCACTTTAAAAAATGCTTTCCATCAACCAACTTCAACTGTAAATTACAAACAAAAATTTGCTGTTTAAGTGAACATTTCAGTGTGACTCACATATTTATGCAACTATTACAGACTCAAGGTAGGAAACACTTCCTTCGCCCTGCTCACTCAAGAGTCCACTTGTCTTTTCTTAACTTCATAGAGGTGGAATCGTACAGGACTCACTCTGGTTTCTTTCTCTGCCTGCCCCACCGAGTTTTAAAGGTTTACCCATTTGTGACCATAACGGTCCAGTACTTTTCTAGCTGAGTAACTTTTCAATGCATGAATTTATCACAAAATGTTTATTAATTCATCATTACCACCGTTCATTATATCTAAGTTTCTTCTAGTTTTCTGACTACTATTTTCTGACTACTACTTGTGTATCATTCTGGATTTGAGTGTATTTTTTCATTTCCTTTGGGAAATTACTTTAATGAGGTTTGTGTGTGTGTTAGTATCTTACTGTAATTGTACGTTATATTTCTGTGGCAACTAATGATAGGGAACATCTTATTCTTTTCACATCTTCTTTTGTTAAATTTCAAATTTTTTCATATTTCTGTGATGGTAAAAAATATATATATGCATTTAGATACATAGATACAGTCAGTATCAAAATGGGTAAAACATTTTCAATATTTCTTTAAGATTGGATATTCTCTTCATTATTTATCAATGTCATTCAAAGAATAAATATTTTTAATTCTGATGCAGTCTAATTTACTGATTCATTTCTTTTATAACTTGTGAACTTTTTTTCAGTACCAGGAATTGAACCCAGGACCTTGTCTTCACCAGGCAGACCCTTTCCTACTGAACTATATCTCCAGCCCTGGCTTGTGACTTTGTCCTGAGGACTTTTACTTCCTCTGAGTCCAGAAGTGGGTTTCTCTCTTTAATCTTCTAAAAAGATTCATGGTTGTAGGTTTAGTTTTGCGTAAATGATCCATGCTCAATTAGTAGGTATATTAGTTACAGCTTGAGATTTCTTCTTGCTGTGTGGATTGCATTTCTTCCAGGACTGCTTGTGAAAAAGGCTGTAAAATTTATGAATGAATAAATTTGACATCTTCTTTGAAATTGGCCTCTATTGCCGGAATCCTTTTATTTTCCTTTGATTGTAAGTCTATGTTTGCTAAATAGTACTAGATTTTTCATTGTGAATAAACTATTGTAGCTCTATAAGTGTTGAAGCAAAATATCATGACTCTCTTACCTTTACTTTTTTTTTTCCAAATTGATTTAACTACTATAAGTCTTTTGCATTTCTATTATTTTTGTAGAATTAAGGATTGAATCCAGGTTACACTGAACTATACCCCCACTCCTATTTTATTTTTATTATTTTATTTATTTACTTACTAATTTAATTTCTTAAAAATTATTTATTTTGAGAAAAGGTCTTGCTAAGTCACTACATTGCCCGGGCTGTGCTTGAATTTATGACCAGGCTTCTAGATTTATTTTACAATAGCTTGTTTATGTCTCAAAAATAGGCTGCTAAGGTATTTATTGGGTTTGTATGAATTACTAGATTAATTTGAGGAAATATGCCATTAAAAAATACAGAGTTTTCCTACCCTAGAGCACAGCGTTCTTCCCCATTCATCTTTATCTGACTAAATTCTCTCAAGAATGGTTTAAAGTTTTCATCATAAAGATTTTACGCAGGCAGAGTACATTTGAATCTCAAATATTTACATGTTCATGATTTAACTCTAAATCTGATATTTTAATTTGAATTTCTATTTTTCAATGTTGAGACTGGAAAAACGTTGATTTTTTTAAAAAAAAAACTGATACCCTAAGTACACTAAATATATTTTTGAGTTCTAGTGAGATTGTATTTATTTACTTTTGAATTTCTAAGGATTTTATCCATGCACAAGTATCTTGTCTGCAAACAATGACAGTTTTGTTACTTTTTTTGCAGTTGGCCAGATTTTTACTTGGTTTTATTACAGTGATTAGACTCTCAAATATGATAATTAAGAGAAGAGAGTGAGCATTCTTCTCTTTTTTAAAAATTTTAGTGGGAAAGTATTTGGATTGTTGATATAAATGCAATGCTAACTGTAGTTCTGGGTTCTTTGCATATTTTTGTTTGGATATGGTACTTGTCCTTTACCAGGCTGACATCTCCATCTGTTCAGTCTGACATTTTTTAAAATAAAAATGGTGCTTAAATTTTGTCAACACTGTTTAGGCATCTTTTGGAATCTCAGAGTTTGTGTTAGCTGCTGAAAAGTGCATTCTGCTGATCGGTTTTTTCCCCCTTTCCATGTTGCTGCACTGCAGAAGCCTGTTTTATTTATTTATTTATCTTTTATTTTAAAGAGAATAAAATATAATTTGGAACAAGATAATCAGAGTAACAATGGTTACTATGTTGCATATTTTATCTTTAAATTAGTTACTTAGAGTACAATATATTGGTATTTAATTGTCTAACCCATACTAGCTCAAATCTTTCTTTTCAATGAACTAAGAGAGAAATAAGTCTCATAACTATCTTAACTATCATATTTACATATACATACATGCATATATAGATACATATATATTGCTTTTCCCTTTCTTCTTATCTCCATTCCTTCATTCTAATTTCTCTTTTCTTTTGAAGCTTCCTCTCATTTTACAATGTCTGTTGTACATTGTAGACTTTACTTACCCTTTTAGTTTCTTACACTAGGGAGAAATATGATGCTTATACATGTGCGTCTGGTTTATTTCACTTCTGAATATAGTCTTGAGTTGCATCCATTTACCTATAAAAGTATTCAATTTATCTTTCTTTATGGCTGAACAGTGCTCCTTTTTTATAAAAAGACCACACCTTTTTTATCCATTCCTTGGTTGATGGACATTTGCATTGTTTCCAAGATCTACATGTGCTGCTATATACATGGGTGCACATATATCACTGTGGTATGATGTTTTTAATTCTTATGGGGAAAATACCCAGAAGGGGAATGGCTGGGTCAAATGGGACCTCTAATCCTAGTTTTCTGAGAAATTTCCACACTGATTTCCACAGTGTTTGCACCAATGTACACTCCTACTAGCAGTGGACAATGGTTCCTTTTCCCCACAGCTCTTCCAGCATTTGTCACTGGTTGAATTCTTGATAACAGCTATTTTGTCCAGAGTAAGATGGAATCTTAGTGTTGTTTTAATTTGCATTTCTCCAGTGATCAGTGATGTTGTATGACTTTTCACATATTTATTTGTTGTTTGTATTTCTTCATCTGAGAAGTGTGCATTCATCTCAAGTGGCCTAGATTTTTAAATTTTGGTGGTCTGATTATTTTGAGTTCTTTATATGTTCTTGATAGTAATCCTTTGCCTAATGTTTGTTTTCTGGCAAACATTTCCCCCCACATTGTGAATTGTCACTTCACTCTGTTGGTGGCTTCTCTTGCTATGTAAAATCTTTTTTGGCATCAAAAACAAAAAAAAGGAAATACTTAAGAATCAATCTAATGAAGGATATAAAAGATCTCTTCATTGAAAACTACAGTACTCTAAAAAGAGATTCAAAAGGAATCAGAAAATGGAAAGATATACCTTGCTTTTGAGTAGGAAGACCTATATAGAGAAAATGGTCATACTTCTGAAACTGTTATACAGATTTAATGTAATTCCTATCAAAATTTCAAAAGCATGTCTCACAGAATTAGAGAAGAAAACAATCCTTAAACTCATATGGAATCAGAAGAGACCTAAAATAGCAAAAGAAATCCTGGACAATAAGGCAGAGCAGGGGCATCACAATACCTAACCTGAAATTATATGATAAAGCTATTGTGATAAAAAGAGCATGGTAATGGCAAAAAACAAAACAAAATAAAAATCTTGCAGGTCGATAAAACTGATTAGAAGATTCAGAAACAACTCCAGACATAGTAAGCCACCTTATTTTTTACAAAGGTGTCAAACACATCCACTGGAAGAAAGATAGCCTCTTCAATATATGGTGCAGGACAAACTGGCTCTGCACATGCTGAAGATTAACATGGACTCATTATCTTTCACTATGCACTAAACTAAATTCAAAATGGATCAAAAATTGAAATACTAAAACAGAAACATTAAATCTGCTGGAAGATAGAATAGGTAGAACTTTTAAAGAAAATGGTATAGAAAAAGAGTATGAATAAAATTCCAATCACCCAGGAATTGTCACCAAGAATAAAAAATTGGGATCTCATATTATTAAAAAAGGTTGATTGTTTTGAAGGTCTATTCAGCCTTGTGTTCCTGGAAGAACACCATCTGACCATGGTTCATTAATCTTTTTTAACATGGATAAAGTCAGTTCATAATATTTTGACAATTTTTGCTTTGTGTTCACAAAGCATGTTGCCCTATGGTTTTCTTTTTGTCTGGTTTTAATGGAAGGTGATGACTTCATGAAGCATTAAAATCTATTTCCTGCTTTCTAGAAGTTTAATGGGTTCCCTGTTTCTTAAAATTCTGACAGAATTTGCCAGGGAAGCACATTCACATTGCATGTACTTTTATTTTTTTGTCTATTTATGTCTGGAGCACACAATTACTATTTACATTTCCATAATATATGCAGAGCTATATATTAAGATTTTAATTTTGTGGAAAGCAACTTTTTTTTTTTTTTTGTCTTTTTCATTTTTATCGGTACCAGGGATTGAACTCACGACTGCCTGCTTGAAGGCAGGCGCTTATGCCGCTGAGCTAAATCCCCAGCCCCGGAAGGCAACTTTTGAAAATAATTTCCTCCCTAGAATTTGCCCATTTTTTAAGTTGTCAAGTTTGTTGATGTAAAAATTTTTATGGAATCTTCTTATCGTAATATAATTGCATGAAGTGTGAGTGATGTATTTAATTCCAGAGTTTTCTGCACTTTCTCTTTTCATTTGGATTAGGTTAGTATTTTATTGGTTTTCTTTTCTTTATGTTATTGTTTATTTGTTGTTCCATTGACTCCTGTTAATATATGCACACACACTTATTTTAATTTATGTACTTTGCTTTCCAGTTTCTCATTTCTTAAGTTCAAAGCTTAAATCGTTTGCCTTGGAGTCTTTTTTTGTTTTGTTTTGTTTTGTTTTGTTTTCTAATATAAAACTAAAGTCATTTCTAGTCAAGCACTGCTTTCACAACATCCCATTTACTTTGGATGAGTTTTCATTATCATTTAATTGAAATATTTTCTCCTTTCCCTCCTGATTTTTTTCTTGGTCTTGTGATGTTTCAACTGCAAATCATATAATTTCTAAAATTTTGTGGGGTTTTGTTCACCTTGTTCTTTCTAAATTAGTTCTTTCATAGCATAACCTATGTCAGTATTTTTCAATGTATGGGAATACTGTTTTTTTCTGATTCTGTTTCAGGCATGCAGATTTTAAAATACAAGTGTTTCAAGACTCTGATATAATATATGCAAATGTCTCACAGCTGTATATATCCTTTACCCCCCCCCCAGGTGTTCTTCATTCTATGCCTGTTGCATTCCTTTTTCCAAACTCTATGTTTTATTCTATTAGTATAGGCATTTCAGCTATCCTGTTTGCTAATATGTATACTAAAAATCTTCTTCCCATATGGTTTTAGACTGTATCCAATTTTAAATTCAAATTGGTTTTCATGTATTTAACAGGTTGATTCGTATTTTTGTATCCAGGTTGGTAATATGTCTTTTAATTGGCAGGATTAGACAACTTTATTTGATATAATTTTTGGTATTATTTGATTTATTCCTAAAGTCACAGTATATATTTTCTATTGTTCCACCTGTTCTTTATTTTCCTCATATAATAATTCGCTCAGTATTTTTAAGATTATATTTTATGTCTACAGTTACCTTTCTTTTACTTAAACTTATGCAGCTTCATTACATTTCATTTACTCAGGCTGATATAACCTTAAATATATGCATCTTTAATTTATAACATTTTTCTTTCAAATGCTATTTATACTATCTTGTCAAAAATGGACTTTCAATTCTATCTCCAGTTTTCGAGCTCTCGTTTTCATAGTCTTAAACTTCTTCATGGGTTATAAACTCTCCAACACATTATTATTGTAATTGCCTTTAAATATCAATGGTTTTTACAGGGATTTTTAAATAAGAAAATGTTTTACACTGGCTATGTTTTTTTTTGTTTTTAATCCCAGCTTCTTCATTCTCTTGATAGCATTTTCCATGGGACAAGGTTCTCCACTGAGTGTTTTTGTCGTTTTGTAGATTTGTCATCAATAGAATCACTTGACTTCTTGTTTGTTTTGAAAAAATATTTTTGGTTTACTCCTCGTTATGAGAGATCTGTTGATTAGGCAAAGACTTTTTCTTCCATAACACTCTTCTTTGCTTTTGTTTCTGTGTAGAGACACAGATGGTCTTAAGAGTCTGTTGTTATTATTACTTGCAGCTATCTGAGTATGATGTACTTTTGCATGAGTATATTAAACCTCTTGGAGCTATAATTTTAACGTTTTTGTCAAATACTGAGAACTCCTCACCGTTGTTTCATTGGTTACTTTATTTATATGTTTGTTTATTTATTTTTGCCTTCTCTCTTTTGTTGAGACTCAGATTCTGCTTGATGTCTTTTTGTAATTTAATTAGACTGTGTTTACTTTTACTGTCTGTGTTTCTTCCTATTTTCTTTTTGTAGTCCTATCAACTGAACATTGAACCCAGGGCCTTCACAATGAGGTACATCTGAGATTGTTTTGTTTTGGTTTTTTCCCTGAGAAAGACCCTTGCTAAATTGCTAGGTAGTATAAATAGGACTCAAACTTGTGATCTTATAGCTTCAGTGCTTCAGAGCATTAGTATTATAGGGATGAACCCCAACAACCAGCTTCCAGAGATGGTTTATCCTTTGGTATGTTTTCAGTACTTCATTTTCACAAGTCATCACTGTGTCTTCAAGTTAGTGATCTTTCCTTCTGAAATATTCAATCTGCTGTTAATCTTATTTTGTTAATTTATGAAATTTCAAATATGTACTTTCAGTTTAGAAAGCCTGGTGGTTCTTTTTTTAATCTCTTATCTGTGATTATTCTTTAGCTTGCTGTTAAACATGGGTGTGCAGACTTTTTAACAGATATTGCTTATGTATTCATGTGTTTTAGTGTAATCACATGCCATTTGGTTTTAAGATAAACTTTTTAAAGTATTATAAGCACTTCTTGGAAAAATAATGTAGTCCTGTCTTAGTGTGCATGAATAAATTATCACATTGTTACTTACTTTTTACATTCTCAATGAAGTAGAATAAGCATTCTGTTGCAGAGAAAATACATCTTGTAAACGTGGTTGCTCTTGGTTAAATGCACATATTGGTCATAAATCCAATCATTACTGATTAGAGCTAGACTAAATGTAAGTGTTTTTAATTTACAGAATTGTTATACAGTTATTAAATATTTTCATAGATTTTCCTAGGCTTTCTGTTTTCCCACTTTTATATGTTGGGACACTTAAAGCATTAGAGATTATACAATGTTTATTATTTGACAGTGTTTTAAGAATATATCTAAAGCTGACTTCTAATGCCAAAATTTTCAGTGTTAACTGTGTTAATGAGATATGAAGCAATAATAAGAAGAATTTACTCACTGGGTTGTCACATGTTGAGATTATTGCCAATACTTACTGGGGTAAGTCATGAAAAATATCTAGTGTAACACATGGTAAGTGATAAATATTATCATTATTTCATAAATGAGACACTAATCAGTAAATTGGAAGACAAATATATAGATTTTTGCCAGTAATGGCGATTCAATTGATGATGAAAATGAGTCTTTTTTCTTTCTGTATTGCAAAATATAAAACCGACAGAGAAGTGTGAACAAACCAGGGATATATTTTTCAGTGACTTACCAAAGTGACTGCGCAAAAAAATCAGAATTTTCCAGCCCAACAGATTCTTTGTATGTAGTTTACTGCAGGTGGAATTACTTTCCTGCTGGCTCTCAGATAATACATCAGTTCAATCTGGGGATGATAAAGCTGTTCCCAGTGTCGGCTGATGTCACACGGTGGTGGTGTTGAGGGGCTGATGGAGAAAGGAAGGAAATGGGGTGCTCGGAAGCTCCCTTCTGAGCATTGTTGCTGCAAGTTGGATTCCTTTTCCCTGAGCTTGGCAGATGCTTAATTACTGTTTGTCACATGGAATCGTGTTTGCTGATCTTTGTGGGCCTATCTGGTTCCTTCACAAGGGATCACAATACTGTTCCCTTGATGATGCCAGCTGTATTTTCTTCTGTACATAATTCACTCCTCCTTCTGCAGCCTCAAAGCAGTGAGCGGTGATCATTCTATAAGCTGATATCTCCTCAGCCTTCCAGGACAGGATTTTTTTTTACTTCTTGTGCCAGAACAGAGATGATCCATGCTGCACCTCTGACACAGCTGGAATTGCAGCCAGTTCGCAGCAGCGACCTTCTTTGATTTGAACTAACTGGCCAGATGCCTTCTCCCTCTTTGGATTGTTTTGGTTCTGTTTGCAGCCAACACTTGTCCAGCTTCTCAAATATGGGGATATGAGTGTACAGACCACATGATCCCCGGAAAGTTCCCGGTGCTGGAGTAGGGGGACTTCCCTTCTCTCTTTTTCAGTGCTAACTGCCTGAAGGATGATTTTGCTTTCCTTTTATGACCTCTCGAGACTAGAGGTAGATGACAAGAAAGAATGAAACATTCTATTGTTCCTTCAAAATCTTTGGCAGTTTTATATACTGGCCTCACACCAGACTGGTACAGAGCTCAGATAAAAACTGCAAGTCCTGAAATCATACATTTTCTTGTTTCACCTTATAATATAAAGTTTCACCTTATAATGAACTCTGATGTAGCAATTTCCCCCACTCTATAAGAAAACAAATTATTTAATAATTGTACCGAAAGGCAAACTAGGCAGGTATCATTTGAACCCAGGCTGACTCACATGTCTTTCCCCCAACACAGAGGTGGGATTTCTCCCCATCTTTCAGTGTATTTTTCCTCATCTGCTGCCATGTCTGCATGACTTTCTCCTGCCTGCTGATAAGATGCTGCCTGACTTATCCTGGAAGGTGACTTTCTGAGATGCACACTAGTTAGTGGAAAGCTGGGCCTATCTTCAGGGACCCTTGATGTCTAGTTTAGAAATTGTCCTGCTGGGCTGTGCAAGCCTCATGGTCCTTTGTGCAGGATAAAGGTCCTCTGTTACCTAAATACTCTACATCACTCTGCTATATGCTTTTCATACCAAGGTCTACTGAGCTGATACAGAGACAACATAAAATGCATCAAGCAGACACATTTATGGATGGGACCTCATTGTCTCTGTAGGGCTGGAGACTTGGAGGTGGGAAATGGAACAAGTTATGGATCTGAATTTCCTCCCCTGTAAAGTCAGGGGCCTGATGTGAAACACATACCCAAGTGTTTGGAATCTAAGGAAACTGGAAATTTTCATCCATTATGTGCAAAGGCCGTGAGGAGATTTCAGGTGTACAGGAAAAATCCAAGGATTCCTTTTGTGTGGCAACTCTTACGTAAGTCAAGGTTTAGAAACAGGAAATAGAAGGTCTAAGAAAATTGCTTAAATGGACCAGGCTCTGTCTCTTGGCTCGCAGCCATTGGAGAATATAGAATTATCCCAGCTTTGCTTAAGAGTATGAGGTTAAAGCTATGGACAGTTTCCTAATATTTACTTCAGCTCTTTCAAAAATGTGGGCTTTCAAATCAAACTGAATGTCAGAAACAGACTTTTAGTGATGAGATGATATCTCAGCTTTGGCCTTCAGCAGAAGTTTCATGGATCTCATCAAAATGTGATTTACCATAAAGGGTGATCCCACTGAGAGCAATCTTAGTTCAATTAAATCAAACACAAGATGTGGCAGGACTTTCCGATATTTTCTGTATTTTCATGAGTAGTTTCACTTTAGATTGGACCATGTATACGAGAAGTCAGATGTCAGACCTGGTGGATGTCAGGGGTCTACTACCCAGGAACAAAATGCCAAGACAGCATCCTGGGAAGACAGGATAACTGCCAATTCTCAGGGTAGGCCGAGAATGCTCTGCCTAAGGCCCGAGTGTAATTCATCTTTTTGGATTATTTGTGAAAGAAAAACAAAAGAATTAGGATGCTACCTCAATCAAATTGAGTCACTGGGTAGGAAATAATTATGCTATTTTCAGATCAAGGTTTCTTTTTTGACTCAGAGAGAGAGAGGGAGAGAAGAAAAGAAGGGAGGGGAGGAAAGGAAAGAAGAACAGAGCAGCGGTGAAATAAAAGTATTTTGGTTGGAGAATGAGTTCTAAATTCTGGATCTTAATTTGCCCCCCAACTTACTCTGTGACTTTGAAGCAATCTTCCCTCTCTGACTATCTACCCTATTGCTAAAGCCAAAGACTTGGACAAGTCGATCCCTATGATCCCATCCAATCCCGAGGTCCTGAGACCACACTCAAGACAGAAAAATGTAGGAATAAGTTGAATGTACAAAAAGCAAACTGGTTAGATACCTCAGTGGATATCTGCATTCTTAAACTGCATTTTAAGCACAATGAGATATTTTGTTATCGCCAATCTCATTTGAAACTCTCATCCAGGAAAGGGTTTGATTTGGAGAAAATGTTTGCATTTTAAGTCAAGTCTAAAATAGTCAAGAAATCATATTTTCATGGAAAGTGTTAAAGAACTTTGTGCGTTAAGCGCATGCCCAACAAGTCCCAGCTTACAGGGACTGAACATGTTCATTGAACTTTAGTGTCATATTTGCTAACAATTTGCTTTTTGATGTGTTACAAATTAATCGTATGTTCCTGTTGAGAGCCATAAACTTTTTTGAGTGCTGTTTTGTAGAAAAATTAAAGTCCTCAGATCTTAGTTCCAGAATACCCACTGTTTGTGATATTAAGGTAAGGTGCTGTATAACTTCGCAGCCTAGCACACAGCTTTACCTAAAATGTTAAAACCACATTTGCTGACCTGAGGAGAAATTTTATTTTTTCTGTGATTGGGACAGATAATGAAGGCTATTCAAGGAAGGCTGTTATATTAATAAAGGAATACCTTTATTAATACTTGCAGTTTATCTTCCCCTCATTTTTTTTGTACAGTCTTGAACACACATAAAATTGACCTACACATATTATGTTGCACAATTATACACATGCTGCTCTCAAACTGAGTTGCTGGATAGGAAATAATCAAACTGTCTTCAGAAAAAGGTTTCATTTCTACTCTGAAGTTGTGTGTGCGCTTATTTCATGTGCAATTTGACAAGTTTTGACAGATGTGTGAGCTTATGAAGCTATCATCACAATGAAGATAGTAAACACAGATGTACATGTATGTATGTACATACACAAATACCTCTGTGTTTTTGAACCTTCCCTTTTAACAGGAGTGACTGATGCATTTTCTGGCACTATAGATCACCTCAAATTTTCTAGCAATTTTTTTTCAAATGAAATTATTATATGTATTGTATTTTGCCTTGTTTTTATATGTAACATCATTCATTTGAGATCTACTGGTGTTTTTGTGTACATTGAGATTGCGTTTTGGCTTTTAATGAAACTCTCTTGACATTACAAAGATTTGTATAGTGCTGTGCTGTAGTTTTTCTAATTAGTCTGTTGTTGGATATTTCAATCATTTCTATTTTGGGCAATTGCAAATAAAACAACTATGAACACATCTGCACACATTTTTTGTAAGGATGTGAGCCTCCATTTGCCTTGAGTAGATAACATTGAGGTCACCAGATTATATGATAGATGTGTGCTTTACTTTTCAAATAAACTATCACCAAAGGCAGTTTTAGTTCTTTCTCTCCTATGTGCACATTTTCAATTCATTTTGAGCTTATTTCACTGGCCTAGAACCTTAGTGTAATGAGAGTACAAATGGTGAAGACAGGCATCTCCTGTCCCGTTCATTTCCTTCAGGGGAAATCCTTCAGCCATTTGTCACCGAGTATAATGTTCGCTGCAGGC
This sequence comes from Cavia porcellus, assembly GCF_034190915.1. Classification (NCBI taxonomy): domain Eukaryota; kingdom Metazoa; phylum Chordata; class Mammalia; order Rodentia; family Caviidae; genus Cavia; species Cavia porcellus. The sequence goes on along the minus strand of NW_026947520.1, from coordinate 11,208,394 downwards.
TTTCTCTGTCCTTTAGAGCCTCAAAGCTTTCTTCTGATTCTAGTTTCCTGAGCATTTTTATGAAAAACAGATACAAGATTTTGTCAGTGACTTCTGCATCTATTGAAACAACTTTTGTTTTTATTTTATTTTTGGTTTTACTGATTTAGTGAATATGTAAATTGATAATATTGAATCATCTTGCATGCTGAATTAATCTTGAGTTGGCTAGGATATTTTATGCTTCTAATGTATTTTTGTCACATTTTAATGTTTTACTTTGGCAGTACTGGAAACTGAGGCCAGGGCCCTCACAGGTTTTACTTTTTTACTTTGAGACAGGATCTGTCTAAGTCATCAGGGTTAGCAGATCCTCTTGCCTCAGCTTCCCAGGGTGATGAGTTACAGGCATGAGCCACTACACATGGCCATATTTTTGCTTTAATTTGTTATAATATTGTTAAAATTTTTTGTATTTTTGATCATGAGGTGTATTGATGGGAAGTTTTCTTTTCTAGTAATGTCTTTGTCTACTTATTTTTTAATTGGGCTGATACTGGTTTCACAGAATCAGTTTTAAAGCATAGATTCTGCTTCAGTTTTCTGGAGGAGATTGTGCAAACTTGGAGAGGTTTCTTCCTGCTTGGTGCAGTTCATTAGTGATACAATCTGAGTACATTTACATTTATGAAATGTATATGTGCAATTTTCTTAATGATTTTAAAGAATAAATCTGGTTTCTCTAATAGATGTGACCACTCAGGCTACCTGTGTCCCCCACCCCTGTACCCAGTCCTGGGCTCTGACACTGGCAAATGCTGCCTTCCGGGACCTCCAGCCCCAGCCCGCTGTGTTACTTTCTTGAATGACCTATGGCAGTTTGTGTCACCCAAGAGATGGGCTCATTTTATTGGCTGTGTGAAACGCCATCACATTGCTTTGTTATAACATTATCTTACACTTTTCATAGAGGCTATGTGATATCATTTCTCATATTTCAGAGATGGATATTTGAGTCTTTTTATTTCCTGATCAGTCTGAGAAGCTTATCAATTTTATTGCTTTTGAAAAATTCATCTTTTTTTACATTTACTTTTGGTTTCTATTTTTCTTTGGTCTTGTGTTTCCTTTCTTTACACAAGCTTGCTTTTCTTTATTCAGTTTCAAGTACGAAAGTTTAGGTCATCATTAGAGAACTTTTGTCTTTTCTAATATACGTGTTTATCGCTTTGAATTTCCCCTTTTTTCTCTTGATTTTTAGCAAGAAATAAAAATAACATAAAACATGCAATGAATAATGAAGAACAAAATTTATAACTATTATCAGAGGTAGTCAAGGTAATTATTTCACCTTCTCAAACTCCTAAATTGAAGTTTATCCTATAAATATCTGATTCTAAGGTAAAATTTCAGATGTGTTCAAAATATTGCAATTCTTTAAGTTTGAAGGAAGCCCTGATTTAAAAAAAAAAAAAAACCAGGATTGAACATCAGTGAAAGCAGCACATGTAGGCATAATTAATCCTTTACAAAGCTTTGTCTATTGTGCCTTAATAGAAATACACAAAATGTTTTGAAATATGATTTTAACTGACTCTAAATTTCATTTACTTGTGTTGCAGTAATTTTGCATGCTTTGTTTCAAATCATCAACGCATGTAAAAAACAAGTCAATATCTTTGCTAAACTCACCTCTACCAGAGCACTTGTCTCTCAGCGAGCTAAGTGAGACTGTTTGTGTTGAATACATCACTGTCTTAAAACATGTGATTGACAGTTTCTCCTATGAGTACTTTTTTTCTCAATATTGCCATTTTTCATTTGGTAAAGAAATGTAGTGCTATCAGGGGGCACCCATCTTCCTGGCCCGCGTCACCGCAGCCCAAGAAGTAATGGAAGGAGAGAGAGGATGACGCGATTCCCGAGTGGATTCAGATCCACTCTACCACCACCCTACGGCCACTCCGTGTTGGCCCAGTGCCTGCTGCCAGCCTCTGGGAAGAACTCTGGGAGAAGGCACTGCCATGTGTCTCCTTTCCCTCTGTCCTAAGCAGCGAAAGTTTCCACCTTCACATCGTTAGCATCTTTTATTTTTCTTCCTGCAAAAGGACTTCTTTGAAGGCTGAATTTGGACAATAGGGAAAAATGTTACTGCAATTTGCAGGAAAACAACAGAAACGTAGGAGAAGGTGAAAGGTGCAAAGGGAGTTGGTGCAAGGATGGGCTTGTCTTAGTGCTTACAGTCACATAGGGTGTTTTTTTCAGTGCTGGAACGGTGTGTCCTGTCACATGGACTTTCCTGGCAAGAGTCTTTCCAATGAGCTCTCACTTTGACGTGGAACCAGAAAGGAAATGTAGCCCACAGCAGCAATGTGTTTGGCTGACCAGGTAGGAAAAATTAGAGAAACTTAGCTACCCTGTTTGGGTCAGAGCTGGTGTGGAACACAGTTTTGAAACACTAAATCTGATTTCTGATATTCTAAGTCATGAACACATAACCCCTAAGGGAACAATTTGTGAAATGCTTACCTGGGTCTTTCTGATCTCTTCCTCCTCTGCCTGTTAAGAACTTCAGAATACTTCCCTTCTTAGAGGTGGACAATGATTACTTCTTTTCCTCTTCCTGAATCTGTCTAGGCACCCTTTGTGCATCCTTGTGCAGTCACTCTTTGGATTTTTGTCCTCTCTCTCTTTCTCTCCCACTTACTTTCCTTCCTCTCTCTCTTGCCCTCTGTGGAGCTGAGGATTATGCGGGCCAGGGCTCTCTCACTGAGCTACACCCCAGCCCTTATAAACACTTCTTTAAACCTTTTATTTTGAGACAGGGTCTCCCTAACTTGCTAAGTTGCCGAGCCTGGACTTGAACCTGTGATCCTCCCACCTCAGCTTTGCAGAGTGTTAGGACTGCAGACTTCACTACCATGGGTTCCACCCAGGCCGGAGACCATGGTCTCATGATGTACATGAGGGCTGGGAAGTTGGAATTCAGGTCATTTATGTCTAGAAAAGTTTGGCTGTAATTTTTACAAGCTGTATTTTCCATTCATTCTTAAGAATCGATAGGATTTAGGGTCATGTGTGGTGGGCAAACACTCATAATCCCAGTACTCAGGAGGCTGAGGCAGGAGATTACTGGGAATTAAAGCCCAGCCTGAACTACAGACTGAAACCCTGTCTCAAAAAGACAAAAATAAATAAACAAATAAATAATAATGGACAGGATTATAAATCTCCCAGTGATTGATAAGGTCTGTCACACAGAATACATCAGACAATATGAGTGGCAGAGCTCTCACCTCATGACTTACTTTCTCATAAATCTAAAGTGGATGGTACAGTGCTCATGTCAGCTTCTTGCTTTCCCTCTTATTCTTTTATTTACTGGTTCTGGTAGTTTCTGGGGTTCTCTAACTCCACTTTGTTGTCAAAGCCTTTAAAGTTCAGCCATTTGCCAATCTCTTCGATTTTGGAAATATCAACAGACTACAGAAAGTGAGAGCAAAGTTGAAGGGAACAAAATAGTCACACCTCCTCCCACCATAGAGAAAAGGTCCCTGATTCCCACATGGGTTCCCTTGGATTCTAGTCCTCTGTGAATGTTGGGCATAGTCCCCATAGACATGTGCTGTTTGTCATTGAATAATTATCATTTTATCTGAAACCAGGAGAGCCTGCACAGAAGAAAGAAGAAAAAAAGCATCATTGTGCAGAAGGCAATGTCTCCCCAATGTGAGACAACACAAAAGCACGCGCAGGTCCTTGTGGATGGTTTTCTAGAAAATCTCAAGAGTGCGTCAAAATCTGCTCCCCCCCATTTCAGTCTAGTGTGAATAACTTTTATTCTAGAAGATGAAATCTTGGCTGGCTGTGGTAGGTACGTAACTATCACCCCAGCACTCTGGGAGGCAGAGGCAGGAGGATGGCAAGTTGGAGCCCAGCCTGGGTAGCTTCTAGACTTGGTGGTTACCTGTCTCAAAATCTAAATAGGGACAAATGGCTGGGGATGAGACTCAGTATGAAGGCACTGGGTTCAATCCCTAGTATAGAAGAAATGAAACAGGAAAGGAAGAAAGGTAGGAAGGAAGGAAGGAAGGAAGGAAGGAAGGAAGGAAGAGAGGAAGGAAGAGAGGAAGGAAGGAAAGGTCCTTACAATTTTCATGACCCATCCAGTGTGGACACTGCATCCTGTGTACTAGGAAGCTGGGGCGTGGTGGTGCAACAGCAGGACCCTTGGCAGTGCTCTTGTGAGCCTCCCACTGGCTTCTGTCCTGTCTTACAGATAATCATTACTGCCTGTCTTCTGATGGGAGAAGGGAACACCCGACACCTGTGAAACCTGCACAGGTTTCAGAAAGCTAGTTTCCCTCAGATTCCTACATCCTGGGAAACAGATCTGCCTGGGTCTTCCTCTCATCATTCAGTCATTGGGATGCCTTCCTCTCCTCACAGGGCTCTGTCAGCAGTTGTCCCCTGATTATTTGTAACCTCACAAGTTGCTCAGTGTGGCCGCGGTGGTGCTTAATCAATCCCATCTGGGACTGGGTATTTTACTTTATTTTAGTTTTAAAGATAACAAAACCAAACAAACAACCAAAATAAAAATAGAATAAATCCAATCAAAACAAAGCAGTGAAATTGGTACAGAACTTCAAAGCAGAATACTAGGAAAACAACAATAGCTACCATAGCATATCTCTCATTATCTTCACAATAGTTGTCCATTCCATCAGACATAGCAAAGTCAAACCAAACCAAAACAGAATAAAACCAATCAAAACAGAACACCGAATAAAGAAAAAAAATATTAATTGGTACAAAACAGTACAGTGAGAACAATGTTGGATCTCAAAAACATGACAGAAGGAAATCTCCCATATTTGCTCGGTTGCATAGTATCAATTCTCCCAAAAGATGTCAGACCACTGGTTCCAGGCCTGTAAAGTCAATCAAACAATACAAGCATTCAGTTGCTTTTTGTACCTCTGTTGCTATCAACTCAGCCTGTCCTCCTAATCAGCCAGTGGTGGTGGGTTGGGTGGGAGGATAAGAGAGTAGGTTCTTGATTCTCAGCCTGTGCCATGCTAGGCTCATGGGAGGTGCCATCTGACTTCTCTCTCTCTTCCTAGGCCCCACATGGCTTGTGCAGCTTACCAGAACAGCTGGCTAGTTGGCTTCTTGGTGGGCGCCCCACAGTCCCAGCATGGCTAATTCTCAGGAGGTGCTGATTGGGTTTTGCTATGGCATCAGGACAGGCAGAGGATGATGCAGCAGTGTCCTGAGGTGGGGGGGTGGGAGGGGAGGCTGAGCTGGGGGTCTTGGCCTGGAGAATCAAGTCTGCACTTGATGAATTGTGGCCTCAGTGTGTGTCACTACATGTGGCTGAGCCTCAGTGCTGGAGCTGGGCAGCTGCAGGTGACAGCAATGGTGCTCAGCGCAGAGCCCACAGATGCCTTCCCCACCTCCCGGTACTGATGCCCTCCTGTCCCGTGTGTCTTGGTACTACTGCTTGGTGCCCATGACATCCTTCCTGGGGATGCCTCGGAAGTCCCAGAGACTCCCTGCTGCCTATGCACAAATACAGGGTGCCAGGGACTGTTTCTGTCTCCTCTTAGGCACTCCTGGCTTTTAGCCTGTGGCAAGATGATACACAAATGTAAAGCCTAAGCAAAGGAAGATAGTGCACACCTGGAATCCTCTGGGAGGCGGTCATAAATTAGAGCCCTGACTAAACAACTCAGACACTTAGCAAGACTGTGTCTCAAAATGAAAAAGTAAAAAAGGTTGCAGATGAAGCTCAGTGCAAAGGGCCTAACTTCCATTGCCAGTAAGATGAACAAACAAACCAGTACACAAATACCCTATAAAAGCCATTTCTTGTCTTCACGTGCAACAAGTTCCAAAGGAGCAAAAGAAGTAACGCCTTGGACCACACCTGAAAACTCAGATTTTCTGGACTTCTACTTCTGTCTTTCTTTCTTCAGTCCACATTTGCTTCCCACACACACATGCCAAAAAACAATTCTTTATTCCTACGTGTTGGTGTTTGTAGCACATAACAATCGCGTCCATCTCTAGCGGTGCTGCAGGTATGGGACACAATGGCGCCTTCCTGCTCCCCCAGCTCTTGGGCCCCTTCTCATGTGCAAAATCTCCATTTCTGTTTCTTTATATAACTTTTGTTTTTAAAAAATTCTTCCCACCTTCTTTGTCTCCCCTCCCTTCTCTCTCTCTCTCCATCTTTTATTCCCATCTCTGGGTGCACTTTAAGCATCGTCTGCCCAGAAACCCTCATCTCAGTGTCAGCTTCTTCACAACTCCGCCAACTTCATTTACCCAGTTGTTTAAAGTCAAATAACTATCCAATCAGCATGGAAATGATACGATTTTAATATTTCTTACAGCACTTTAATTTTGCCTAAGTGAATTCCCATGATGAGACATCCGTGTCTTAGGGCTCCAAGCCTCTGTTAGTGAGGATGGGTAGATTTGCCACCTTATGGTTCAGATTCAAGCCAAAAGAAAAAAAAAAGTTATGATTTCACCTAACATGTTTACTACTTGCACCATATCAGGAACCTGAGGTGAGAAGGAATTCGTGTTGCATCTCATTTTTTTTGTTATAGCACTGGAGATACATGCTAAGGTAAGCATTCTATTATTGAGCTACACGGACAACTCCTGCTCCCTTTTTTAAGATGAGTTTTTGCTCTGCTGCCCAGGATGGCCTTGGCTTGCAGGTCCTCCTCCTTCAACCTTCTGAGTGCTTCAGATATCAGATATGGTTATTATTGCATTGTATAGATGCAGAAGTAGAACTCAGAAAGGACCCAACACTTATCTATCTAGTAAGAGAATTGAATTGCACCAGTAACCCAAGTCCCCAGCTCCAAACTTAAAAATTCTTTACCCAGCAGGGAAATCTCTCAGCAGACATATTCCTTGAAGCCTCCTGGGGTTTCTTCACTTGGTTTCCTTATCTGCCTGCAGAATTTTAATACCATGTTTAATATCTGAGAAATATCAGCTAGGATATTACCTGTTCAGGACTTGCGAATCATAGATAAATAATATAGTGCTTTGCAGTATTTTAAGGTTTAATATTCAGATGAATCAAAGCTAAAATGATGCAGAAGGTCTTTACTAAAATTCCAAGTTATTCCATTCACAGTGTGACAATATGGGACCTGTAGTTTTATGTATCTTCATGTTTGAAACAAGATTCATTTATTCTCTCTTTTTTCCATTTTTCTTCTTTTCTCTTTTTTTCTTTCTTTCTTTCTTTCTTTCTTTCTTTCTTTCTCTCTTTCTTTCTCTCCTCAGTTTCTTCTCTCCTTTCAATTTCTTGGCAATTGAACTCAAGATCTTTGGGGAGAGTTATACCATAAGTCCCTGTCTTTTTAAAGTATTTTTTGAGACACATTAAATTACTGAATTGCCTAACATGGCTGCAAACTTGTGATCATCTTGCATCCACCTCTTAGAATGCTGAGATTACTGGCATGTGCCACCAGTCTGGACTCACAAATCCTCTTTTAGGCTGGTAAAACTGGCTTTCCACATGCTGCAGATTGAACCTAGACCTATGTATCTCACCATACACTGAACTAAAATCAAAATAGACCAGAGATCTAAATGTTAAGAGTTCCTTTTTCCCCACAGCTTCACCAGAATTTGTCATTAGTTGACAGCCACTCTTTCTGGAGTGAGATGGAACTTTATCATTGTTTTAATTTGCATCTTTCTAATGGTCAGGGAGGTAGAACATCTTTTCATGTATTAGTTTGCCATTTGTACTTCAGAGAAGTAAGTGAATGTGTTCATTTCAGATGCTCACTTATGGGTCAGGTCTTTAAATCTGGGGGGGGGAGGTATGATTTTTTCAATTTTTTATATGTTCTACTATTAGTCCTTTGTCTGAAGAACAATGAGCTAAAATTTTTTTCCCCACTCTGAGGCTTGTCTTTTCACTTTGTTGGTGACTTGTTTTGCTGTGCAAAAGCTTTTTAGTAAGATGAGATCCTACTTGTTCATTTTTTGTAGTATTTCCCTTGGCAATGAGGTTTGTTCATGAAATCTTTGCCTACACTATGTCTTTGAGAGTTCTATCTATTCTTCCTTCCATTAGATTTAGGAGTTAGTGGGAGTTAGACTGGTGCAACCACTGTGTAAACCAGTGTGGAGATTCCTGAAAAAGCTAGGACTAGAGGTTCTATTCAACAGAGATTTTCCTCTTCTAGGTATCTTCCTGAAAGAGCTAAAGTCACAATACCATAGTGATATATGCATATATGCATATCCACGTTCACAGTGTTACAGGCAACTGAGTTAGATAAAAATATTATAGCTGGTCACACAGGGCTAAGCCCTCTATGGAGTTAGTGCAGAAAACCAGATACCTTGTTAATGTGGGGAGACAGACACCTCTGATGTGGGCCAGATCTCAAGACAAAAGATAAAACAAACACACCCACATACTTCCTAAGGATAGGCATCAGGAAGTGATATTCTAACTAGGTCTCTATCACCCTGAGGAAGCCAGGGGTCACCATCCCAACTGCCTACAGGAAAGTCACTGCTCTTTAAGCATGCCCCTTTGCTACATGAGGGGCTTCCCCATTTGACCTCAATTTAATCAGTTTTATCTGTGCAATTAGTCTTATTGGTTGACCATAGTTCTGTCCCACCTCAGGCCCACCTTGTGAGTTCCTATGTTTTCCCCACCTTAGATACTTTGTGGTTTCACTCTATAAAATCACTAAAGAAGACAATCTTCAGCAACCGGTTCATGACCCCTTTTCTTTCTTTCTCTCTCTCTGTTTCTCAGACAGAGCTTTCTTTCTCTCAATAAATACATCTGCTCTTAACCTCCATTGTTCCTAAACTTCATTCTTTGCTTTTAGAGAACATGAACCCTTACTGGACATCTAGTAGGCTGGGAGTTTTGTTCCACTTTAACAATAGCATTGTAATTCATAATGGCTTAATCTTGGAAATAGCACATATGCCTGTTAACAGATGAATGGGTACTGGAAATGTGGTGATTATACATAATGGCGTACTACTGTACCATAAAAAGAATAAACTTGAGACATTTTTAGGAAAACAGATGCACCTTGAGACCATAATCTTAAGTGAAATCAACCAGGCACAGAATTTTTTTTTTGTTTATTACATTGTTTCTTTTGTGTGTGAAACCCAAATTATAAAAAAGGGGTAAAATAAAAGATGAATATTAAGAATTAGGAAGAATTTGTTCAAACTGGAAAGGGAGCAAAACATGAGGAAGGGGGAGGAAAAGTAGAAAAATGGGATTTAAAGGAAAAAAGAAGGGAAAAACAGAAATATATCTCTATCATTGAGAGGGTACATGGAGTTGGAGGGAGGGGAAGGGAACCCCCCCACACACACACACAAAAGAGGGTATTTAGATTTTGTACATATGCAAATCCCCCATGAAGAATGTGATCATTATGTACTGCAAACATGCACTGATAAAAAGAAAATAAAACAGCAAACATGAAGATGAATCACTTTGGCATCTCTTTATGACTTTGTTTATTCTCCAAATCATCTGGTTTCTGCACATCAATTTTTCTCTAGCAAAAATGTGTGACATTTTTAAAACACCAATTGCAAAATGCAAGTAATGTTCCTCAGAAAGAGCAGCAGCGAGTCAGTTAAGCTTTAAGGAAACCTCTGCTTTCCCGGAGTCTCTCAGCGGGAATAGAGCACTGCAGGAGCTGAGCTCCCCGCAAGGCAGTTCTTACATTTTGTGGCCTTCTCCACTGAAAGGGAGAAAAGTCTCTCTTACTGGGTCACCAGGAGGCCTCTAAGAGGAGATTAGCACCTTTCTAGCTCAGGCAGCTGACTGAATTCCTAAATCCGCCCAGGCACTAAGAAGATAAAGTTTGCAGAAAGCATTTCTTTGCTGGGAGTCCTTGAATGCTTGGAGAAGCTGCATCCAAGCCCAGGTTTGGAGCCCCAACTCTTCATGTTCAGCTGTTCCTCTCTGGCCTGTTGGAATCTGTATTCCCTGCACAGAGGGAATTCCTACCTCTAGGAGCAAGATGGTGACAAGTTATTTCAGTGTAGGCCAGCATTTCTCAACTGGAGAGACAGGTTTTCATCTTGCTGCTTTTGCTCTTCATATCTTGCAATAACTTTGAAATCTGCCCAGGAAGATAGTTATGATGGGGAACGAAAGTTTCTTGGTGAAGAGTTTCTCCCTGGAGGGACAGTTGAAATAAAATAGCTTAATAAATAAATAAAATAAATAAGATACTAGCATGCATTTTTTAAACATTTGAAGATACATAGAGAAAAAAAGAATTCTGGATATAAGCTAAAAATGTCAATTACCCATTATAAATGAACTCCAAGATTCGATTTTTTTCCCTGTGTATCTTTGAGGAGGATCAATCCATTGAAGATCAATGCATAGATCGTGCATTGATTTCAAACAGTAGATTTGTCTCAGCCAAGCTGCTTCAAATAAAGTGAGTTCAAGATTCCCAAAGATGTTCAAACACTGAAAAACCAAACAAATACCAAGATTAACTACTGCAAAATTCATAATTAATTCTTCCCTTTTGCTGTGTGTCTCCTGCCAATTTAGTAAAACTAGAGACAGGAAGATGATAATGACCTTTCCACTCATACCTACACACGTGTGCCTTCTGCTTAGGTGTTTTCTCTCAGTGTCTTCTTTATAATTGTGACAGGTTGTAAATTTTCAGAAATGCAGTATTTTGGTCAAGTAAAATGCTGTTATGTGACAATAAAATACAAGTCATGCTCATAATGAGATATGGAAACATGTACAGGGATTACAAAATCTATTTTTGCTAAGTAATGTAGAGAAATTGTACTCTAACATCTGCTTATGTGAATATGTATCATTCCATCTTTTATTGTTAAAGACAGTGTTAGAAGTTGAAGTGCTTTTACTCTTTGGCCCAGCAATAATTAATTCCTGGAAATGTATGTTTCAGAGACAAACCTATCAATAAGTGAAGCTCTATGTACAAGGGACTGTTTTGTGTCATTATCCATACAGAAATGTACCAGGAAACAACAATGAATAATTAATTTTACAAATTAAGATACATTCACACTATGGAACAAAGCCACTGGAAAGAATGCGCTAGAATTCTGTCTGTTCATTGGGAGTATATACATCAGCAGTGGAAAAAAGTAAGGTGAAGAAAATCCTGTAGGTTTTAATTTTTGTCATTCATCATCCAAAGAGATTCATGAATTTTAAATTTAGGTTTCTGTGTTTGTCTATGTATTTACCTATGTGTAACACACGTGCTGGTATGTCTAAGTAAGGAGTCAGGTATGGAAGATGCTAGCATGCTTTACCTAAAGGGTTGGAAAAAGGAAAAGAAGAATGTAGACAAATAAACGCAAAGCCCTTTACAAAGGAAAATAAATGCAAGTCCTGTGTTAGGAAATCTGATGTATCCTAAAGTTCCATGATTGTGGGATTTATATAGTTATCTGTGTAAATCAAAATGTGTAAGACATTTTCAGACAGTTGGGGGAAGGTACTAAATTCACAGTTTATTATCCTAATTCTGAAATTTAAACAATAGATACTATTTGGTTGAAAAAAAAATAATAACGTTAGATTCAGTTTAATAGGGTATTTGCTTATTTATTTATTTCCTTGTTGATTGTAGTTCTGATTTAATGAAACTTGCAATGAAAAATGTAGCATAACCTTAAAAATGATTGAGGAAATTACAGAATGGGTACTCTGGATACATTTCACAGCTATTTTTTTTTTATGAGCAATAACAGAAAAAAATCTCAAATCTACTTTGAGTAATCGAGAAGTCGCACACGACTGAAGAGTTTATGCATCCAAGCAGAGCATCATCAATAGTCTTATTGAGTGGGGTCCTTGATGAATTTGCTTCGTTTATCTCTGTGACACAGCAGAGATTTCTTCCCTTGGACAAACATTAAGGCATTGTTGAGTTTTGTCATACTCAATAAGTCAATGGTAATTTGGGGCAAGAAAAAAGTTCTTGCTTTAATTGAATCTTAACATAGGAGGTGGAGAAAGGAATCTATAGCATAAGAACTTAATACCCTCTAGCTTTCCATCTCCAGTTTTGTTTAATTTAACACTTGAGTGAACTACTTAGTGGAAGCACACTGCATCTGGGCATTTACAGGTTTTTATTAAACGCCACAAGTTAGCGAGTTCAGGTTGGGTCAGCGTATCTTATTCCTGAAGTTTATACCTGGGTTCTGATATTCTGTGTGTCACTAAATGCATCAGGTAAGAATGGTTTCCCTGGAGCTAATAGACAAGAGCGCATTTGTAAAGCAGCGCTGCCTATGGTGCTGTGACTTTGGGCCGGGAATTTTCACACAGAAATGAATGGGTCTCTTAAGACAGTGGGAGGATCTACCTCTACCTCTGATTCTCCCCGCTTTCCAGGGATTAAAACAGGCCTGTTAGTGCTTCCTCAGAAAATGAGGCTTTCACTCTAACCTCTTGCTGCAGGAGTTTGTAACTCACTTGCAAAAATCCTCTTGATGTTATGCAAGGCATGTTTTCCACCAGTTCCACATGTAGTTTTTAAAAGACAATACCTTAGATTTCAGGGGAAAAAATCCAAAACCTCTTAAATCTTCTCACTTGGGAGATCAATAATATATTCCCCATTGAGTAAAACAGTGTAAACAGTAACTTAAAATTCAAAATGTCTGTTCACCTTGTACATTTAAATCTATCCTGGCTTCCTGTTTCACTGTTTTCCCTCTCCTTCCTTTCTTTGTTTTTCTGTAACACTTACCAAGCATCAGTTGAGTTCCTATTGTGTACTTGACACCGATCTAGTTACTGCTACAGTTGCTTTCCTATTCCTGCTGGTGATCAATAATCTTGATATATCAACCTGATTGGATTATGAAACAGCAAACTCACCTTGGGGTTCTATATGTGGTCCCTGTTCCCTTTCTTTCTGCTCTGTTTCCCTGCTGTGCTTTCAGTCATTATGAACTGAGCTTCTGTTGTGATGTTCCACCTTGGTGCATCTGACCATGGACTGAATGCCCTGAAACTGTGAGCTAAACAACTTTGCCTCCGTTAAGTTATGAGCTTCTGAAATTGTGGCCCAGTGATGGAAACTTATTAATACACAGCTATACTGAGTTTCTATTCCTGCTCTGCCTCACTACATATTTTGGGGTTAAAGTAACACACATTTATTCTCTTGCACTTTTAGAGTCTTACACATTTAACTTAAGCTGTCAGCACTTAAGGTGCCTTTTGAGTAGAATCTCTTTCCTCTTTCCACTTATAGCTTCAGGTGGCTACTAGTTTTCCTTGGCTGTATCCCTGCAGTACCATGCTTGGCTTTTGCCATCTTCTTGATTCTCCACTTTTACACAAATTGCCCCCTTTGACTTTCTCTTCTAAGGACACTTATGACTCTGCTTAGGGTGCACTCAGATAAACCTTTCTCACTTAACAAGCTCCTTAATCAAATCCATAAAGTCTCTTTTGCTTTAGACAGTAACATGCACAGGTTATAGGAATTAAGGTCTGAATATTGTTGGGGAACCAGTATTCAGCCTACCACCATGGAGATACACAAAACATTCAACATGTATCTGCCTTCAAAGACACTCACCAAGACATGCAGACATCAAGTATGTGCCCTCACACAGTCTGAGATCAGAATATATTCTTGCCTAAAATGATTCAGAATTATCTGCTTCCCTGTTATTAATTGCAGTTCAATGCATAATCAACTATATTCATTAAAAATTAGCATTCAGGTAATAATAGGCAGATGCTTTTCTATGTCTGTGATAGGTTACATAATGACCTCACTGGTTCGTCAGTCCTACTCCCTGGGTCCCATGAATGTTTGTATGACAAGGAGACTTTTTAGCTGTGGTTCCATGAAGAATTTTGAAATGATGAGATCATAGTAAATTAAGAGCTGTGCCCAAACAGAATCACAGCAGTGTTTATGAGGAGTAAGGCAGAAGGAGGTTTGAAGGCTGACGAAGGGAAAGTGAAGCAGTACCGGAAAGAGGCAAAGACTTGAGAGCTGCTAGCAATGAGCTGAAGGAGTGAGCCAGGAGCTAAGGGATGCAAGAGAGGCAGCATCAGAAGCTGGGGCGGAGGAAGGAAAGCACAGGACAGGGCCTCTTCCATGAGCTAGTTTTTGTTAATTTATTAAAAGAACTGCAGCAAAATAACTCTGTGTTCTCAGAGGCCAGATGAAAGCATTCTGGAAAGGATTGGAGCAGGCAGGCTCTGTGCTGAGAGACTCCAGGCAGCAACAGAGCTCGTGGAACACGCACTTCCGAAGCCCCGATTCTCTCTGTGGGCCATTAGAAGCAGGGCTTTCTTTCATGTTATTCATCTAAAATAAATTCCTAGCTGGAGCTGGCAGCACACGTCTGTAATTTCTCAGGGAGGAGAATCCAAAGTTTGTACCCATCTTAGGCAAGTTAGTGACTTAGCAAGACCTTGTCTAAAATTAAAATTTAAAAAATTAAAAGTAGGGAGAGTGGCAGAGGGTATAATTCAGCTTGAAGGCTCTGGGTTTAATCCTCAATACAGAAAGAATTCCCTACAGTTAGTCAATTTTTTTAACAATCAGATTTTTTAGTACATTTTAGATATACATAGTGATCACATTCATCACAGCAAATTTGCACCTGACATGATATAACTTGTTTTGTTTTTTCCATTACCTTACCCTCCCTTCAACCACTCTTCCCCTCTGCAAAAACAAAAGTTTTGTTTCCATGCTTTCCTTGTTTTCTCATTTTCTTTTACTTTTCCCTTCTTTCCTTTCCCTGTGCTCCCTCCTTATTCCCCTCCTTATCTGAAAATTTCCTTCCTGTTTCACAACATCTATTACAGTCCTGATTCACACGTTCGGTTTCTCAATACACCTGCCCTACACTTAATCTTCCACATATTACATTCAAATATACAGTAAGAAACTATCAAATCAGGAAGATAGTATTGATATAACTCACATATTCCTGAAATGGATTTTTAGTCCAAAAATGTAGAGTAGTGAGATAACCAAAGCTGGTCTGCACAGATAGATAGTCTCAGGTCCTGTTTCCAAATAATAATCCATTTCAGGAACAAGCACTGCATTCAACTTTCATGTCTCATGAGCCATTTTTATTTTGGGACAGTTTCTCAGGGTTTCTGTTTCCATCGCTTGGGACTTTCAAGCCGAGCACCCCAGGTGTTTTGTGTTGTGCTCCTCGGATTGGGTTAGTCTGATTGTTTATGATGATGACCTTTTAAGGAATACTGATGATGACACAGAAGCAGAGCTGTGTCCTTCCCAGGACATCCCATCAGACCACAACCCTAGTCAACTTAGCCCTTTAGGAAATTTGTGTAAATGGCATACAAAAATTCTTTGTATTATGTTGTAGTATTATATGTCTAAATAATAGACGAGAAGTAAAAAGTCCCTATCCTTCAGTAGTAAAATATCAATTAGTAAATCTTTATAGCTTTAAATGCGTGACATGAAAAGGTGAAAGAGTTAACATCTCCCCAAAAGAGCCTACATATCAGGTCATAAAATCTTGGATGAGTTAATGGTGAACACTAAAGAGCAGAGCATGAAGGTAAGATCCAGGGTCTGGATCTGAGTTGACTCAGATTAGATCTGGGGCTGAGTTGTACTCTGCCACTTCGCATCACTGAGGTCTTGGACAGTACATGGCAATGATGGCACATAGTCAATACCCGAGAATGGTGGCAATTAGTCAACATTTATTGACATGCTCAGTGTTCTCTAGAGATAAGTAAGCTATTTGATGATGTCCTTACACAGTAACATAATGTAATATTGCTTTTGTGCTCATCTTAGAAGTGAGATAACTAGCTTAGCATTGTATCTCATGCCTGTAATCCCAGCATCCTGGGAGGTTTAGACAAGAGGATGGCAAGTTGAGGTCAACCTAAGCAATTTAGCAAGTCCCTATCTCAAAATAAAAAGGGGCTGGTGTGTAGCTCAGTTTGAAAGGTCTGGGTTTAATATTCAGTATCTCAAAAAACAAACAAAAACAGTGAAATTACTATAGAATAAAGTTAAGTCACTTCTTCACATAGGAAGTAGTAGAGGTAGGATTTAGATCCACCTATACCCAAGTTCACGAACACTATGTTATACTATAGTTTTAAAACTTTTAACCACAGTTTTCTCACCTGAAAAATGGAAATAGGAATCCCTATCAATATGATAGTTACCTATGATTTTTTTTTTTTTACCGATACCAGAGATCAAACTCACGACCACACGCTTGCAAGGCAGGCACTTATGCCACTGAGCTAAATCCCCAGCCCCTGTTACCTATGATTTAATAAAGGAATGTTGTAGTCAGGCATTACAAAATTATATACAGGACACAGAATTTATAATACTATTTTATGTCAGTCACCCAGAATTAAATACAAGAAAATGCAGAAAATCTATCCACAACACTAAAGACCTAGAAAATTCAGCTGAGGGCCTGGATCACACAGCAATGTCCTGCATGAGGCCAGCTAAAGACCTGGAGCCCATGACAGTGCCTCCTATGCATCCAACCGGAGGCCTAGAACCTATGACAAGGACTTATGCAAGTCTATTTCATGGATCTGTGCTGGGAAGGCCCAAAGATCAGTGACAGAAGCCAGAAAATTTATGCCAGTAGGGTGAAGGACCTGTGACAATAGGTTGAGGGTTCTACACTGGAATGAAGTGACACTCAAGATAAGGACTCCCCTGAAAAGTATCACAGCCACCCTCAGTGACAAAGAGGTCCTGAGCTCCTCCAATGATGAGAACAGTCCAGTACATGTCAGGAAGCCAGTGTGACAAGCTTCTCCTGGAGATTAAACAGTAAACACCTTATCCTCCAGAGCCAGGTAGTGATGCTCAATGTAAGGACCAGAGCTCCCCCAAAGTGAACCATAGCCATTCTTAGCAACAAGGTCCTGAGCTCTTCTGATGATAATGGCTGAATTCCTATCAGAGAAGTTACCATGACAAACTCCTCCAGGAGAACCAATGGCTCCGAATAACAACACTAAGGAGAACCCACAACACTAAGCTCTTCCTCTCCATGTCTCCTTTAGTGCTGGCAACTTTCCCCAGGTGGGCCATCTACACTCAGCACCATGCTGATTTTATTCAGCTGGTGTGAAGTTGACCACCAGTGTTTAAGCCATAACAAGGACTAATTTAAATTTATGACTCTCAGTAAATGCAAATTTATATCATTGCACCTAGACTTCACTGATGGGAGAAAATATTCAGAGTATTTATATAATTTTCTAAGGTAGCACATTATAAAATACAGTACCAGTGTTCCTTGTACACACCGTTTCCTACAAGTGACTGTTACCTTAAAATCCAAGGGACAGATCCTATCATATAGTGCAGGGAATCCCAGGTTTTAAATGAAGACATAAATAACTGAAAAACTCCTGCTAAGGAGGGGAAGCAGGATCCCTGCACTTCCATGAATGCAGCCTATGCTAGCTGTCCTGCTCCTGTAAGCAGCGCGCGTTCTCCATACGTAGGAACACTCTAAGAGCTTGGAGCCACAAGTCATTTGAGGAAAAGTGGGAAGAACAACTTTCCATACCCTGGCAAGAGACCAGTAGTGCCACACTGGAAGCCATTGCTAATTGTAACCCATTTCCATTTACTTGCCTTCTGTTTCCATAATCATAAAATTGAGGGAATTGGGTTAGAGAAATTTAATATCCTTTAATGATTAATAATTTTATTGTATTCTGAAATGCTTCATTATTAAATTTCCCATTAGTTTGAGCTTTTAGACCAGGCATTGAGAAATCAATTGACTAATAATTAATTTTTACTTGGTACAGTGCTAATTATTCATATTTTTCATAAATTATATAATATTTTCACTGAAAGGTCTGCCTTTAAATGTGCTTTTTCCCTGTGCTGATTGTCATTGGGCTGATATCTTATTGTAATGTGCATACTCAGGCTTTGTCTGGTTGCTTGATCAAAAATCCCAGCACTCTACAGAGTTAATGACCTTGCATTAACCTTGTTAGGCATGAGCTGAAGCACACTCATAATAAATTTCACATTTAACCTGCTCTGTGAACTTCCCTATGTTGTACCAAAAGACAGAAGAGATCAAGTACCATTTTTATTTTGATTGCTTTTATATGGAAAATTATTCTCAAGACCTCCCGAAAGAATAGAATTGCTTTGAACTGCTTCACTATATGCTACATATTTTAATATCAAGATGTGTACATGTATATATATTTATACACACACAAGATAGATAACTGTACTACTAATCTCTGTAAATTCATTGACAAGAACAGTTTTTGCTTTCACAGTTTGATTGATCATTTTTATGCCTAAATTTTGTAATCTGAACAATTATTTCTAAAATAAAATTATGCAATATATTAACTAGTGTTAATTTTCTACCAGTTTTGAAATTCTGTATTGTTTTAAACTTTTTTGTCCTTTTTTTCATTTTTTTCAAATCCATGTTATGCAAATATAAAAAGAAAGATGAAGAAGAAAGAAAGAAAGAAAAGAAAGAAAGAAAGAAAGAAAGAAAGACAGACAGAAAAAACTATAACAAAATTTCAAAGTACACAAATCAGGGGGCAACAATGGTACATACATTTTCCATTGTCATCCTCAAATCATTCACCCAGAGCACAAAACATCTGCATTCAATTGTCTGAAAATTACCAGCACAAATCTTTCTCCTCAGCAAACTCAGAGAAATCAATAGTATAACTATCTTAACACTTTTTATACACATATACATGTTTTTTCTTTAGTTTGTCACACTAATTTAACAATATGATATTTACACATGTGTGTCTTATTTATTTCACTAATGAGTATGTTCTCAAAGTGCATCCACTTACCTATAAAAGTGTCCAGTTTGTCATTCTTTATAGCTGAGTAGTACTCCATTGTGTAAAATTACCACATCTTTTTTATCCATTCCTCTGTCAATGGACATTTAGGTTGTTTCCAAGATCTGGCTATTATAAACTATGCTGCTGTAAACATAGGAATGCCATTTTAGTGTAATGAATCTATTGTTTTATTCTTCAGAAATTAATAATTAATTTAAACAACTGCTCTCTAACATGTGCTTAAACTTGAAATATCTTCTGAGAAATCTTCTAGCTGAAAGTTTAAACCAGGGTTAATTGTCTTCCGTAAGTTACACTTCATGATGAGTAGAAAATTTCAGCGCTAATTTTGTACATTATTTATATGAAATGAAGCCCAGCCAATGCTAGAGTTCTAAGACTATAATTACATTTGGGGAAGAACACACTTTGACAAAGAATCGTTGAGATCACATTTCATGCACAGCATGGTCCAGTAAACCTCAGCCAGTGGAAGACAGAAGAGGATTGATTCAGAGAACAGAGCAGTAATTTTGGGTCCAATTTGCTGTCATCCTGTAAGGGAGAAAAAAATGCATGTGAATTAGCTGAGGGAGACTGTGTCCCATAATGTGAGGGGCTTGTGGCATGTTTTCGATTGCTCAGCAGGAACTACACGGGCCTGTTCTTGGGTGGTAGATGAGGAAAAGCTCTACAAGTAGGGGAATATCTGTACTGGATCTTGGAAACTACAAAGAGCTGTTAAAAAAGTAATGTGAATGTAGAGAATAATGATTATAATAAAAGTCATGTTGACTTTAATTCCCTCGAAATACTCTCCTTTGTTTCAAACACAGCTGTGTCGTTGTTATTGCCACTTTTTGAAGCAGTGCCACAGGTCCTCTTTCTTAACGTTATAAAAAACATAGTGTATGCTGCTAAGTGACCCGCAGTGAAAGGCGGCTCATAGAAAATGACACTGTGTCCTCATCCGCCTTATTCACCAGATCTAGTGCCATGTGACTTCTGGCTCTTCCCCAAAGTCAAAATGACCATGAAAGGGTAACGTTTAAATCCATTCAGGACATCAAGACAGTCAGGACAGAGTAGCTAGAGACCCTCAGGAAGGAGGACTCCAGAGCTGCTGCAGGAAGTGGCAAGGTCAATGGGATGGATGTGTTTTAAGTGAGGGGAGGATCACAAGGAACATTAATGGCAATGTGTCACCTACTGTAGTTGTGTAAATAAAAAATGCATTGTATTTGTATTATCATATTTTGTACATCAAACATACAGTCATCGAAAATTCAGGATAAGGTCACTTAAAGGAGAATGCATAACTTAAGAAGCAGTACAAAGGGAAACAAATATAGCATGTGCTTCGAAGATTGAGTATAGTTTCATTAGAACAGAGAATGAATTCTAGGAAAAAAAAAAGATGAGCAGGTGAGAGGAGAACCCAGGAAACAGAAGAAATGAATTCCAGCCCAAAGTTTAGTACCATCTTCCTGATAATATCCAGTCAGAAGCCTGTATTTAACAGAGAGGAAGGAGGCCAAACATACAGAACCAGGAAGTAAATGAAAGTGACAGGCAAGATGTAGCTGGGCTAACTCAGTGTTTTCCCTGAGAGCAAACTTCTTAATGAAATGCAGGAGAGGGATGAAGGCCTCTTTAATACTCTTGCAGGTAGAAAGAGCATAGAAAAGCAAACAGCAAACTCTGGAGCTGTGATTACTTGCAATCCGATGTCAATGGACTTGCTCAGAGTGCCGAGATTTTTTCTTTTTGAAAGATGCCCAGAGAGAGGAGAAGTCGGAATGCAATTTGAAGAGGAGAATAGGCTTTATGAATTCTGCCATCACTTCATTTTGCCTCTATGCAAAGAAAATTGTATCTTATGTCCCAAGTCACAGTACATTTGTCCTCGATCGCTCCTCACCATAGTCACTACCACCAATTTCCTGTCAAAATGTTTATGTTATCTGTGGGTCTGTTTCAGAAACTAACAAAAATTGTTAGGCTGCAGGCAACATTGAACTGGGTTGATGATACACTTTGGCTTCCTTTACCAAATTCAAGCGCTGCTCGCAAATTACATATTATTGCAATATTATGTCTGTCTCATAGCTTGAAAGTTCTATGCAAGAATATCAAACTTAATTGTTTTGTTCTTCAAATAGCTGGGAAAGATGCTGTTGGAGAATGCTGGCTTGAGACTTAAGCTTCATTAGATTTCAGAGTTGCCCAGGTTAGGAAAAAAATACCCAAACTATTCTTTCTTTGTTTCTCACTTTATTGTATAACCGTCCATATGTACATTGCTTTCCCTACGGTGAGTGATTTTTTTAGGCAAACTTATGATGGATATATTTCTCATGGTTAAAATGAGTACTTTTTAACCTTAGGCTATGGCAGATGGGTGCATAAATATGAAGCAGAAATTCAGCCAAGGGTTGACTTGTTCTGTTTTTAATTCTTTCTTCCTCTTCTACATTTTTTTTTTCCAGTAGAATATTGGTAGTTCTTAAGACTTTCTATTGGATTACCTAAATTTCTTCCAAAGCCGTGTATTTAATTTTGGCAATAACACAAGCTGTTGAATTTACTCAGGGGTGTCATTTACCTTGTCTGTCTAAGTCTGTTATTTATTTGTGGGCTATGCATGTCCTGATTGTTATAACCACAGATAAAGTTCTTCTCATAGCAATACTGGCAGAAATTATTTTCTTAGAAAATTATAAGGACACCTAGATATAATTAAAAACAGTGTTTATGTCATGCCTGAACCCTTTTGTGTATAACATCTTTTTCTGGTTTTGTCACGGTGATTGAATGAATAAACTACACAAATGTTTCTTGGATTACCTAAAAGCAGATTTGGAGACATTTTTCATGAAAGAACACATAGTACAAAAACTAAATTCCGTAGTAGAACCACGGCACACTTAGGTTGAAACACTAATTTAGCAGAGACACAACAAACGAGTGTAGTACAACAATTACAGGCATGAAGTTTCACTTTTCAATTTTTTATTTCTCTTCTGGGGGCTAATTATGAGTGGGGAGAGAAATACCTTTTGTTTCATGTGATCTAGACCTTGCATTTTCCCACATTATTCTGAATAGTCTTGATTTTCTAGACATTATTCTTATCATATCCTGAAGCATGCTAAATCACTGCTTTGGCTGGCGTTAAATCCTAATTGCTGTGATTTCTGGCTTCCTGGGATTGTTTAGGGTTCAGGAATTTGCAAGAGGAGCTACTCTGCCTCTCATGACTCCTGGGCTCTGGGTCACTTTGATTTGACTCTAAGTCACTTGTGTGTGAATTTTCCTACAAATCTCTTCAAATACATTCAAACCATGGAAAGCTTCTCCCCTCTTTGAGCTTCAGACTTAACAATCCCATAGTGTTAAATCCAGGCAGACAAAATTATCTTCTGACTGGGACTAATTACATTCTTCACTTGAAAGCCTTCCCCTGTCTGCTTACTTCCTTATCACCTGGATTGCTGAAGACTGCTGAGGAAAAAGGAGAGAAGATTCCTGGATGAGCATATCAGAGCACCTCCCTTCCTAGGAGTGCAGAGAGGATACACTGGCACATTCCTGAGCTGTCTCTTAGATACTGTTATGGTCTCCATCAGAAGTGCTCCTAGAAGATTCCTGTGCTCAGAGGTGGGGCTTTCGGATGGCGACTGCATCATGGTGGTGGATACTCACGAACAATCCCTTGGTGAGTTTGTAGCTGCATGAACTATTAAGGGGTAGGGTCCATGTGGGGGACATGGGGGACTCAGAGGGATGCCTTTGACAGATGTATCATGTCTCTAGTTCTTTCCTTTTCACCTGCTTTCTGTTTCTTGGTTGCCATGAGATGGGCAACCGTCCTCTGCTATTTCATTGTGCCGTTCTGTTTGTACCTTGGAGGAGCCGGCCACGGACTGAAATCTCTGGAGTGGTGAGCTAACAAACTTTTCTGTTTTTAATTGTACATGTCAGGTATTTTGTCTCAGCAATAAGAAGCTGACCAACACAGATATCCAACTGGAAATACTGAGTAGAAATTACATATCTAAGAAATGAGGGAATAGTTCAGATTAAATTAGGGGTTATTGGAACATGTAGATATTCAGCAAAAACACAAAAGGAGCATGTTTTTAAACAGGAAGCACTAAGGGAGTAAGGCCAGAGAAGAAGATAAAAATTTATGCAAAACAACACATAGGGTTATGAATATGTATAATAAATGTATACATTTACATTAGCATGAAAGTTTATTCTTGAAATTTGTAAAGGGGAAAAATCAAGAAAGTGGGGAATAAACTTTATTTGGATTAGTGCTGTGTGTGGAGCCTCGGTAGTAGTGAACTGACTGGAGTGCTTTATATAAAGGGTGGCTCCTGAGCCTGCCTGGGCTCTGTGGTAATGAGCTGGGTTAGAGCAGGCTGCTATTGTGTACCTGGTGCTTATTTATATTCTATAGGAAAGGGAAGGCCAGCTTCACTAACTGGGGCTTTAAGTAATTTCTCCATTTTTGAAGGACCAAAATCATCTTTCTTGTATTATTCATTCAGTAGCTTTTTCTCCATCTGAAGGGAAATGTCTTGGCAAGTGTGAATGTGCTTCCATTTTCTTTCTTGTTTATTTCTTTCACATGATAAATTGCAGGGAACTGTGCTGAAATCCCTTGAAATTGAAAAGTCAGCCTACATGAATGTTTAGAAGCAAAGGTTTTAACTATAATAAGT
The DNA here is from genome assembly GCF_034190915.1 of Cavia porcellus. Taxonomy (NCBI): domain Eukaryota; kingdom Metazoa; phylum Chordata; class Mammalia; order Rodentia; family Caviidae; genus Cavia; species Cavia porcellus. The sequence goes on along the minus strand of NW_026947520.1, from coordinate 11,184,757 downwards.
CCACAGATATGTAGCTGGGAAAATTTTCAGAAACATTTGCAGTCAATCTTTCTTTTATAGAGACGGCGAGATTCATTTGCATACTTTCAATGCTACTGACTTGAGCATCAATTAATGTTCTAAAAATGATTTATAATTGGTGATAGATCTAAAAAAAGAAAGCATGAGAGTAGTGACTAAGCCAATAAAATTGTCCAGCATCACTAATCTTCAGGAAAATACAAAGGAAAACCACAAAGAGATATCATCTCACTCCATCCAGGATGGTTATATCGGAATACAAAGGTAATAAAGTTGGGTGAGGCTGTGGAAAAAAGAGAATCTGCATGCTGTCGGTGGAAATGGAAATTTGTACAACAGTCACAGAGAACAGTGTGCAGGATCCTCAACAGTTAAAAATAGATTTTCACTTGATCCAGTAAGCCATCTATATTTATCCCCAAAAGAAAAGGCATCAGTATGGTGAAGAGACAGACATCTGCATTCTAATGCTTATTGTAGCATTATTATTCAAATATATAAAAACCATGAAATTAACTGAGATGCCCATCACTAGATGAATGGATGAAGAAAATGTGGTATACATAGTGTGATAAAAATAAGGTGACTGTATGAATGCTTAAGCAAAAAATATTAGAGTAAAAGATGCATAGCCACGAATCCTCCTCAAAATCCTCCTCTTCACTTCCCATTATTATTGCCACTTTCTGAAACAGTTCTGGAAATTCTCTTTCCTAAGTGCCATTACTGGTGCTGTGTGGCTCCCTTGGTGTTCTGAATCAATCAAAAACATTTCCCTTTCATGGTCATGTAGATCTTTGGGGAAGAGCAGAAGTTGCATGGTGACAGAACTTGTGAATAGGTGGGCACAGATGCACTCTGATGTTTTCACAAGCTTGTGTTCCCATTTCATAGTACTTGGCGGCGATATTCACTATTATTGAGATAATAGCTCAGAAAGAGAAGAAAGAACTTCCAGCACTGCTTCAGGCAGTGGCTAGAATGGTGTGATAAGTGTGCTTAGAATGAGGAAGATTTTAAGTGAGACTCATGGTAGTGTGTCTTATCCAATACCACACTTTAATATAAATATACACTGTATATTTTGATCATACCTCATATAAACACAAGGAAGTACTCACCCACCATATAAAACTATGTCATTTCAATAGCGTGGTTCAAACTAGAGGTTGTTATGATAAACTAAGTAAGCCACACACAGAAAGACAAATAGTACTTTGTCCCAACTGTATGTGGAATTCAAAAAGAGGTGATCTCATAAAAGATAGGGCTGCAGAGTGGTCATTATCATAAGCCCAGGAGAGTAAAATAGAAAAGAGTGTGGGAAAGGCCAACAGTTGGAACTATATTATATTGAAATAAAAGAAGTTTTAGTGCTTTATTGCATTGTAGGGTGACTACAGATAATGATAATGCTTCTTATATTTCCAAACAGCTCCTAAACAGATTTATGAATGTTTCTTTTATGATGCTAAGTTGTAAACTGATTTACGCAGATGCTGCGCTGCCTAGGGTGGCTGCCCAGTGACTTTAGAGCAAGCTGGTGTTCTCTGCCTTTGTTGCTGCCTCCTAAGGGAAAGAGCTGCTCAGTGGCTGACTCACCTCCACTCTTTCTTCACTCCCCTTTTCATCCCTTCATGAGTATCCTTCACTGAATATTTAAAGTTAGAAAGCAGCACTTTGAAAAAAATTTAAGGAGAGACACCAGCCTTAGCAAGGTTAAAATTAAGTATAATTTTTACGATGAACACTGACATAAAAAAGGAAAATTAATAAAGAGGTTTACATTAAGATAGATTACATAGCTCAGTAGCTCAGCATAATGTGGAAAATTTTGATCATCTAATAAATCCAATATTCAATTGCTGTGATATTAATTGTACTATTTAATTTTCTACCGGTTTTGTGGAAATTAAGCAAATAAATTTAGACACCCACATAACAACAAATTACAAGACAAATTCTAGAAGATTCAAAGCATTAAACATGAAAAATCAAACAATTTTAGCAAATAGGAATGAATCTATGTCAAATCTAGCCAGCAAATGGGAGTTTATATTGGAATGGAATGGTTTTCTTTACGTAAAAGCTAATAGAAAAATTGAAAAAGAGAAATAAAATAAAATAAAGTCTCCTTGATTCTTTAAAAATATAAAGTCATAATAAATTGGCTAAACATTTACAGTTATTAGAAAAAACAAAAAATATTAATGCCAAAAATTAAAAAAAAAAGTGTCAGGCAGCGAAATAATAAAACTGTACTTTGCCTTAAAAAGAACAGGAAAGAAGAGTGGATGACTTTGGAAATTTGTTGTCTTAGTTACTTTTTTCTTGTTGCAGAGACAGAGTATCCAATGCTCAAAATTAAGGAAGGAAAGATTTATTTAGCTCATAGTTTGTAGAGGCTTGATTGATAAACAGCTGGCTCCAAAGCCGAGTTGCACGGCATAGGATCAACAGTTTGTGGTGGTAGGAAGCATTAAAAGCAGCAAAAAAGGGAGAAGCAAGCCTATTTTCCTCCCTTATACTGTATGCAGTCTACCCACTCTAGAGTGGCTGTAGCATTCATACCATCTCTGTGCCTTCCTTTTGAACATGCTGAGGATGTTTACATATCGAGGATCCTGAACCCTTGAGTCAAGCTGGAAATTCTGTAACTTTGTTTTCTGAGGTGGGGACATGAAAATGAGAGGTTAAGGGTTTTTTTTAATTTATTTTTTTTTGTTTTAAAAAATGAAACAGTAAAAAGAAGAGAAATAGTACAGAATTTCAAAAACAGTAGGAATTTAACACTAGTTAACATATTGCATATTATATTAAAAGTAGTTGTTCAGATTACAAGATGTAGGCATAAAAGTGATCAAACAATGGCAACAAAATATTCTTTTTGATGAGCTAACAGAGATTAGTAATATAGTTATTTATCTCATATACATGTAACATACACTTATATATGTATACCTACATATATGTAATCTTTTCTTTTCTTCTTTTTCTCCTTTCTCCTATCCTAGTTGTTTTTCCCTCTTGAGCACTTTCTTTCCCTTTCATTATTATAATATCTATTGTACATTTTGGAATTTTTTATTATTTCAATTTTTAATTTTTTAAAATTTAAAAAAATTTTTTTCCTCTTTTTTTATTCAAAGAAAGACAAAACAAAATAGAAAATGGGCAGAAATAGTACATAGTTTCAAAGAAAAGAAACAGACAGTAATAAATCACTAGCTGATGTATACATATTGTCCCCCTATAAATAGTTGTTCAAGATATACAAGTGGAACATATAAATGGGAATTCAAGCAGAGAGACTGCAAACAGTTCTGTTCAACTATCCTACAAAAACTAAGTATTATGGCTATCAATCCTATACACTTAGACATGAACGCATATATCCATATCTTCATTTATGTTGAGACCTAACACAACTTACTAGATTAAAATCCTTCTGGAGAAAGATTAATAATATTGCTGAATTTCACATCGTAACACTCTGGAATCAGAATTGGGTACTGCAGTGCCATTTTATTTCCTTCAAAGTTTTTGTTCATTTCATCATGTGTCATCAGATCAGTTCTCATAAACTGTTTATAGGTTTTACATAAGCATGAGTCTTAACATGCATTTCTATCCGTTCTATATTAGAGGGAGAAATATAACAAAGCAGGACAGAACTAAACTTTTTCCTAGAGACATATAAAACTAAAAAGACATATAAATCTGCTGTATAAGAGGTTCTACCATGATCACTGTGCTGTTTCTTGTTTTCATCAACAGAATTGGCTATATCATCAGATAAAGTATAATTGAACATATCAGTACCTAACAGAATTAACAGAAATACAAACTTTGCAGATAGTATAGAGCTACAAAAACAGGTAATAATGAAATCAGAATGGATATCGTACTGAATCATTGTCATTTTCAGTATAGTTGTCTATACTGAACTCCTCAACTTGTTACCATCAACCTTACAGTTTTAAATAACATCTGTCAATAATAAGCAGCAATCAAATAAGTCAGATTAACTAAGATCAGTCATGATACAACAGTATAAGTCATACATGGATCCTGAATGAGTTAATAGGGAATTAAAGATGTCCACTGTTCTATGGATATCTATCTGTGCCCCGCAGATCCAATGCTTGTATACAAACTAGGATGGAACAAGTTCCAACCAACCAGAGTGGTGCAAGTAATAAGGATTTTAATTCCTGATACACTATTAGCTATATTTTCTGCTGTTTTTTTTTCTTTGAGGATTATTCCTCCCTTTTACTCCCCCAGAATGAACTGTGTATTTTTGGGTCTCCACAACACTCACAGTTTTGTATTGGGGGGGGGAACTTGCCTAAGTGTTTCTGAACTTTCTCACTCCTGGGCTGGATTTCCAGTTATATTTCTTCATTTACTAAAGCCTATCTGTTCAACCTATCCATAAACACTGGTCTAGTTACCTCTATTACTCTCTGGTTCCCCATCACATTGAGTTCTATTTTCTCATGTTTGATTTTGGTCCATATAATCTTCTTCATGCTAATTGTATTTCCTATAAAGAGCTTCTTGGTGGACACTCTTTTTTTTAAATTTTATTTAAGGACAAAAAGAAAAACAAAACAGAAAAAGGGTACAAATAATACAAAATGTAAAAAATAAACAGTAAGAAATCATTAGTTAATAGATTACATATTCTCATCTTAGAAATAGTTGTTCAAGTTACAAAATTAAAGCATATAAAGTGGACTTTCAAACAGTGAGACTGCAAAGAGTTTTGTTCAATGATCCAACAAAACTCAGTAATATGGTTATCTATCTTATACACTTAAACATATATGCAGTTATAACCTTTAGAGCACTTCCTTTTCTTTTCTTTTGTACAATGACAATTACACATTTTGGGTTTTATTACTCCCACAGTTCTTATTACTTGTTTTGAAGAGAGTAAAACCAAATGTGACATATCAGAACAGAGTCAGTCAAATCAAAAGTATGGACATAATAGATAATGCAAAAACAAAATACAAGGTGATCAGCAATGGTTACCATACTGCCTCTTGCTATCTTAAGAAGAATTGCCTATATCATCAGGTATAATAAAATTGAACAAAACAGTAAAGAATAAAACCAAAACATTGGAGACATTACAGGACTTTAAAAGAAGATAAGAGCCAACCAGAATGGGCGTCATAATGAATCTTATTGTATTCACAATTGTTGCCTATACTTTCGAAATTTGTACTATCAAACTAAGCAGAATAGGGGAAAATCAATCAAAACAAGATGTTGAGGGTAATACAGGGTTTCAAATCGAGTTAATAGGAAATCACAGTAGGTTACTATAATGTATCTTGCTATTTTAAATTTATTTTTCCCTTAATTAAAAATATAAAAAATAAAAAACTAAAAAAAAGGTGATTGAGATAAAAGAGGGCATAACAACAAAACAGCGCAAGTCAAAACATAACCATTTAAGCAAAATAGTGTTTCACCACAAGATATCCTGACATAAAAGTCATTACCATAGTTTCTCTTTCCTTGAAATCTTTGAGTATAACTTTGTATACTGTAGCATCAAACATATCAAGACAATGTAAAACCATTCAAGAGAATGACATTATTTCAGGGTATTTAGAACCAACTAACAGAAAAGGAACAATGGTTTCTGTATAATCTCCTTGTCTATAAAAGTTTTTGTTTATATTATCACATAAAATAAAATCCAGTAAGATACAACATGTTAAGATTGACAGAGAACGAAGAACAAAAGCTTGACGGGACTTCAAAACAAGATGATACTAAATCAGCACTAGCTATTATGATGTCTTGTTTTCTCCAAAGTAGCTGTTCCTACCATCCAATCTTCTCTGTCTCATTTCTGTTGAACTCTTTTTCTGTCATTCGTTGTCAGGTTGTCCTCTTCATTTCTCTTTCTGCTCCATTCATTGTGGCCTTTCTGCCTCTATTTCTGGAATCTTGGTACTGTTCTCTTTTAGAATGTCCTGCAGTAATCTCTGTAGAGTTGAATTGGTGGTTGCAAATTCCCCTAGTTCCTCTTTATCCTGGAAGCACCTTGTTTCACCATTAATTTCTAGGGACAGTTGTGCAGGATATATCAACCTTGGCTGGAGGTTATTATCTTTCAAAGCTTGAATTATTTCGCCCCACACTCTTCATGACTTGATGGTTTGTGCCGAGATGTCTGCTGTAATTATGGTGGGTGTTGCCTTGTAAGTGATCTGTTTCTTGTCTCTGACAGCTTTTAATATTGTGTTCTTATATTAGATTTCTGGAATTTTGATTATTATATGCCTGGGTGTAGTTCTGTTTGGATTAAAGATGGCTGGGGCTCTGTATGCCTCATAGATCTGAGTATCTTTACCTTTACCTATATGGGGGAAGTTCTCCTTGATTATTTCTGTGAATAGCCTTTGTAGTTCATTTGTTTGTATCCCTGCTTCTTCCTTTACATTCTTAATTCTTAAGTTATAGATCCTCTTATCATCTTCTAGCCTTTGTATTGTTACTGCTTGTTTCCTTGTTATTTTTAAGAAGTTTTTCCTTTAATTCGCCCCCATTAAAAATTTGTCCTACAGTTCAGATACTCTATCCTTAGTTTCTTTCAAAGTGCTATGCCAGCTTTCAATAGAGTTTTTAGTTTCCTGGTAATCTCTTTGAACCTGCATCATATATTCTATGTTTTCTCTATTATCTCCATCAAATGATTCTCCCATTTTTTTCTGTTCTTCCATTCTACCATCTGTTTTTTCATGGGAGGTGCTTAACATTTCTTAACTATTCTACTTACACCTTGATTTACTTGGATAATACTTCACATTTGAACTCATCTATGAGGTCCCAGAGATATCGCTTTATGTCTATTGGTGCCATGCCTGTTTTCTGTCCTCAGTCTCCTTTGCATTTACCTTGGGAACAAAGGACTCTTTCTTGTTGCCTTCTCTTCTCATATTTTTTGTTCCTTCCATACAGGCATGTATAGGAGGCCCAGTTTCTTTCTTTGTCAGTTACAGTTTTTTTCAATCATGCCGGCTAGGTTTTCCCACCCACTGCAATGTACTAGCGAGACACAGACCTAGGAAGCCTGTGCTAGGCCCATTCTTCCAGGTCAGTCAACCTGCTGAAGGCTTCACTGCATTAGGGTGCACTTCCAGGTGCAGGGACCTGATTTGGTCTACCCTACTTGGTCTTAGTCCATGGCGTCACCCAGGTCAAGTGCTCCCCAAAAATCCCACTTGAGAGGGGAATATTTGGCTGAAGACACTGCAGTGTCCTGTTCCAGCTAGTCTGCCCAGTCCCAGAATGTCCTCTGTTGGAGCCTCCTGGTCTATGGAATGGTCCCCATTCTTTTCACTCACCACAGGTCGATGCAGGGCTCCCCACCAGCTCTGCTTTCAATTCAGTTCACTGATTCCCATTCTCAGAGCCTTTGTGTCTCTATCCCTGCTGTGCCAATTCAGATGTAGCAGCAGCATGGAATGCAAGCCATGGTTTCCAGAGTCACGGGTTCCAGCATCGGCCCTGAGATATCAGGTGTTCCAGTCATAGCACCAGGATTGCATTTCCAATTGGTTTCTCCCAGCTTAGTTTGTTCCTGGGTCAGCAGGGTGTATCTCCCCATGCTTAGGACTCCCCACACTGCACCATTCCTGGAGTCTAAGATGGCTATCTCAGAGAGCCACTGTAGCTGCTGTTACCTATCTGCCATCTTCTCCCCTCTCCCTTTAATTTTTTTTGCATTTGAGAGACAGTATGACATTTATAAATAGGAGTTTGATTTATTTCACTTAGGAATATGGTCTCAAGTTGCTTCCATTTACCTATAAATCCTCAAGACTATCCTTTTTAATAGCTGAGTAATATTCCATTGTATAAAAAGTACCACACCTTTTCTGCCCATGCTTCAGTTGAGGACATTTGGGTTGTTTCCAAGATTTAGCTATTACAAATTGTGCTGCTAAAAATATGGGTGCACAAGAGGAACCTACATGCTGTGATTTCTACAAGATGCATCCTGTATAGGAAAGACCCTAGGAGATCCTGAAGCTTTGCAATGAGGAACAATACTGCCAAAGGTGGCTTCCAGCACACCAGCATGAGTCTGGATAGAGTTTAAGATCATTGCTTCTGAGGTTCCTGAGGCAGCTCGGCCTGTGGTGAGTGCTCAGCACACTCTGTCCAAATCTCAGACTTTTCCGGACCCCCCAGGCTTCCGGGTGCAGTGAAGTGGAGCAGCGGGTTAGAGGCCACTACATCCGCCTCCCCATCCCGGCTGCACTTGGAGGTCTGCTGAGCTCCCGATGGGTGGGCGGGCCCACACTATCCCCCGAGCCCAGCCTGTTCTGCTGCCGCACCTAGTCATCGGTGTGCAGAGGAGGACCTGGGTGGATCTGGAGTGCCTGCATCAGCCCCTTCCTTTGTCTGGAGGACTGTGAATATCTCTGCAAGCAGGGAGGGATTGCAGGTTCCTGAGGCACCTCGGCCTGTGGTGAGTGCTCAGCACACTCTGCCCAAATCTCAGACTGTTCCGGACCCGCCAGGCTTCCGGGTGCAGTGAAGTGGAGCAGCGGGTTAGAGACCACTACATCCGCCTCCCCATCCCAGCTGCACTTGGAGGTCTGCTGAGCTCCCGACGGGTGGGCGGGCCCACACTATCCCCAGAGCCCAGACTGTTTTGCTGCCATGCCTTCCTTTGTCTGGAGGACTGTGGATATCTCTGCAAGCAGGGAGGGATCACAGGCTCCTGAGGCACTGCAGCCTGTGGTGAGTACCCTAACCCGGCTGCGATTGAAGGGCTGTGGAGCTTCCAAGGGGCAGGTGGGCACACAGTGTCCCTGAGGCCCAGCTTGTCTGGAACTGTGGAGTTCTGAGCAGGCAGAGGAGGACCATTGGTTCTGCAGGCCCAATGGCTTGGGGTAGTGTGGTGCCAGAGTCTCAGTAGCTGCAAACATAGAAGAGGATTTTCAACAGATCCTGAGGAAGCTTTCAAATAACACTTGAAACACAGAAATATAGGAAAATGACAAAACGAAAGACCAAATTACAACCTCAAACCTCCAGCCCATCTCAAGAAACCCTAGGAGGAATGTATTTAGAAGAAAATATATCCCATCCACCTCATATATCAGACACAATATCTACTGAAATTGACAAGCAACTCCAGGAAGCTTTAAAGAAATTCAAACTCAAAATAATCTCCCAGATAAAAGAAGAAATGATAAAAGAAATGAAAGAGATTCTAAATATATCTAAAGAAAACACAGATAAAAAATTGGAGGAACTAAACAAAAAGATAGAATCCCTAGACGAGCAATATAAGAAACAAACAGAATACATAATGCAGATGCACAGAGATATACAGGAAATAAAACACTCCACTGAAAGTTGTAAAAACCGACTTAATGAAAGTGAAGATAGAATTTCAGACCTTGAAGACAGGATTGCAGCTAGTGAACAGGAAAGGAAAGATCTTTTGAAAATAACAAGGAATCAGGAAACAACAATTCAACAACTGCAAGACGATGCAAAGAAGAATAACATAAGAATGATAGGGATTAATGAAAGAGAGGGAGACAACATGAAGGATGTCAGGAGGATATTTAGAGAAGTAATAGCTGAAAATTTCCCAAGCATGAGATCAGAAACTGACATCAGGATCAGTGAAGCATATAGAAATCCAAATAGTCATAACCAAAATAAAACTACACCCAGAGATATAATAATCACCATCCCAGAAATCCAACAGAAGAATAGATTATTAAAAGCTGTCAGAGAGAAAAGACAGATCACTTATAAAGATAAACCTATCAGAATCACAGCAGACTTCTCATCACAAACAATAAAGTCAAGAAGAGCATGGAGTGAAGTATTCCAGATCCTAAAGCAAAATGATTTCCAACCTAGACTGATATATCCTGCAAAACTATCATTCAAAATAGATGGTGAAATATGATACTTCCATGACAAAGAACAGCTGAAGAACTTCATGAACACCAAACCAACCCTGCAAAAAATATTGAAAGACAGTTTAGATACACAAAGGAAAAAACCACTAAGCAAAGCAAATAATTAAACGGAACAGAAAGATAAAGATGCAACAGCAGAGAGATAACATTCCTACAATTAACCAGCATTTAACAGTAATAACCATTAATGTAAATGGTCTCAATGCACCAATCAAAAGAAACAGACTAGCAGAATGGATCAAGAAACAAAATCCAACCATATGCTGTTTACAGGAAACCAATCTAACCCAGAAGGATACTCACAGACTGAAAGTCAAAGGATGGAAAACAATTCTTCATGCAGCAAGAATCCAAAAAAAGGCAGGAGTAGCCATTCTGTTTGCAGACAATGTGAACTTTAAACCAACAATGACCATAAAGGACAAAGAAGGTCACTACATACTCGTAAGGGGAAAACTCCAAGAGGAAGAGATAACTATCTTAAATATATACGCACCAAACTCCAGAGCACCCAGTTATATAAAACAATTATTAACAGAAATGAAAACTCAAATTATCAGTAACACAATTGTAACAGGAGACCTTAATATGCCATTGACACCAAGGGACAGATCAACCAGACAGAAAATGAGCAAAGAAATAACAGAACTGAATCACACCTGTGAACAAATGGGTTTGATAGACATATACAGAATGTTCCACCCAACAACATCAGAATACACATTCTTCCCAGCAGTACATGGATCATTTTCTAAAATAGACTATATATTAGCTCACAAAACATATTTAAACAATTGCAAAAGAGCTGAAATTATCTCTTGCACGTTATCGGATCATAGCACTCTGAAATTAGAAATTAATGATAAAAGATACTGCAAAAATCCTGCAAACACAGGGAAACTGAATAACACACTCTTGAGTAATCAGTGAGTCACAGAAGAAATTAAAGAAGAAATTAAACAATACCTACAAGAAAATGAAAATGCAGATACAACTTACCGGAATCTGTGAGATGCAATGAAAGCCGTCCTGAGAGGAATATTTATTGCACTGAGTTCCCACATCAGGAAAACAGAACGAAGATAATAAATAACTTGATGCTACACCTCAAACAGCTAGAAAAAGAAGAGCAAGTCAAGACCAAAGCCAAAAGAAGAGAGGAAATTATAAAAATCAGAGCAGAAATCAATGCAATAGAGACTAAGAAAACAACCCAAAGAATCAACAAATCAAAGAGTTGGTTCTTTGAAAGAATAAATAAAATCGATAAGCCCCTAGCCAACCTTATTTAAAAAAGGGAAGAAAAAGCTCAAATTCATGCAATAAGAAATGAAAAAGGAGAAATCACTACAGACCCAATAGAAATACAAAAGATCATCAACACCTATTTCGAAAACCTCTACTCTCAAAAGTTTGATAACACAGAAGAAATAGACAGATTCTTAGAAGCATATGAAGTGCCAAAGCTAGATCAAGAGGATGTAAAACTGTTGAATAACCCAATCTCTGTTAATGAAATTGAAAATGTATTTAAGTCCTTACCCACCAAGAAGAGCCCAGGCCCAGATGGATTCACTGTAGAATTCTACAAGAAATACAAAGAAGACCTAATGCCAACACTCCTCAAACTATTCAATGAAATTGAAAGGGAAACAATCCTTCCTAAGTCATTCCTGGAAGCAAATATTACTCTAGTACAAAAACCTGAGAAAGACCCAACTAAAAAAGAGAACTATAGACCGATCTCCCTAATGAACACAGATGCAAAAATCCTCAATAAAATATTGGCAAATAGGATCCAGCAAATCATCAAGAAGATTATACACCACGACCAAGTGGGATTCATCCCAGGAATGCAAGGATGGTTCAACATACGCAAATCAATAAATGTAATCCACCATATCAATAAAGCCAAAAATAAGAATCACATGATCATTTCTATAGATGCAGAAAAAGCCTTCGATAAGGTCCAACATTTATTCATGATAAAAACTTTACAGAAAATTGGAATAGATGGTCTTTACCTCAATATAATAAAGGCCATTTATGACAAACCTACAGCCAGCCTCATACTAAATGGCCAAAAATTGAAAGCCTTTACTTTAAAATCAGGCACAAGACAAGGATGTCCTTTATCACCACTTCTATTTAATATAGTACTGGAAGTACTAGCCAGAGCAATTAGGCAAGAAAGAGAAATAAAAGGGGTAAAGATAGGAAAAGAAGAAGTTAAATTATCATTGTTTGCAGATGACATGATACTCTACATAGAAGACCCCCTAAACTCCATTGAAATACTCTTAGATACAATAAATAAATTCAGTAATGTGGCTGGATACAAAATCAATACTCAGAAATCAATAGCATTCCTATACACAAACAACAAAATCACAGAGAGGGAAATAAGAGAAACTGGACTATTCACATTAGCAAGCAAAAAAAAAATGAAATATTTAGGAATTACTCTTACGAAAGAAGTGAAAGACTTATACAGTGAAAACTATAATACACTGAAAAAGGAAATTGAAGATGATCTCAGAAAATGGAAAGACATCCCTTGCTCATGGATAGGAAGAACAAACATTGTGAAGATGGCCATTCTCCCAAAAGTGTTATACAGATTCAATGCAATCCCAATAGAAATATCATCAACATACCTTATAGATCTAGAGAAATCACTCCTAAATTTCATCTGGAACCAAAAGAGACCTAGAATCGCAAAGGCAATTCTAAGCAGCAAAGGCAAAGCAGGAGGCATCACAATCCCTGACTTGAAGTTATACTACAAAGCAACAGTAGTAAAATCAACATGGTATTGGAATCAAAACAGAGCTGAAGATCAATGGAATAGATTAGAAGATACAACCACAACTACAAACAATCTCAACCACCCTATCTTTGATAAAGGAGCCAAGCAGGTTCACTGGAAGAACGACAGTCTCTTTAATAAATGGTGCTGGAAAAACTGGCTCTCCATTTGCCGAAAACTAAAGCTAGACCCATGTCTATCACCATGTACTAAATTAAAATCTAAATGGGTCAAAGATCTGAATATTAAAACAGAAACACTAAATCTATTGGAAGATAAATTGGGTAGAAACCTTGGAGACATAGGGGTAGGTAGAGAATTCATGAACAGGACTCAAACCGCACAGGAAATACTCCCCAGAATCAATAACTGGGACCACTTCTTATTAAAAAGTTTCTGCATGTCAAAAGAAATCTCCAGCATAGTGAAAAGAAAACCCACAAACTGGGAAAAGATTTTAGTGAACTCTCTCTCAGACAAGGGACTCTTGTCTAAAACATATAAAGAATTAAAAAAAACTCAGACCTCCAAAATTCAAAGATCCAATCCAAAAATGGGCATCTGAGATGAATATGCAATTCTCAGATGAAGAAATGCAAATGGAAAATAAATACATGAAAAAATGCTCATCATCATTGGTTATTAGAGAAATGCAAATTAAAACCACACTGAGATACCATCTCACTCCTGAAAGCATGGCCAGGATCAAGAAAACCAACAACAAATGCTGGAGAGGCTGTGGGGAAAAGGGAACTCTCCTGCACTGTTGGTGGGAGTGTAGACTGGTACAGCCTTTGTGGAGGTCTGTCTGGAGATTTCTCAAAAAGTTGGGATTGGAAATACCATTTATTCCAGCTATTCCACTTCTAGGCATATTCCCAGAAGAACTGAAAGCATCATACCACAGTGATATATGTGCACCTATGTTTATAGCAGCACAATTTGTAATCACCAGATCTTAGAAACAACCCAAGTGTCCATCAACTGAGGAATGGATGAAAAAGTTGTGGTATTTCTATACAATGGAGTATTATTCAGCTATAGAGAATGATCACATTGAGATATTTATCAATAAATGGGAGCAGCTTGATACCATACTCATAAGTGAAATAAATCAATCTCGCATGTATGAATACCGAATAGTTTCCCTAATGTAAGTAATGATTCAAATATATAAAAATATGTGGTAATCATGATTCCCCGTTATGTGGCCTTGAAGCCTTATAAAGTTTTCACTTATTAATTAGAAAGGCTTTATTCTGGGCTTCTTGATATGGAAATATTTGAAGCTATAGTATATGAAGTTTTATACAAATATTTCAAGGAAAAAGACAGACACTATGGTAACTACTATTAAATCGGGTTATTTGGTGGTGAAGCACGAGGTTGCTGAAACAGTCATGCTTTGACCTCTATTGTTATATTGTTATGTCCTGTTTTAACTCAATCTCTCCCTTATTCTTTAAAAAAATTATTTAGTTATTTCTTATGTTTGTTTTAATTAAGGGGAAAAATTTAAAAAAATAGGATATATAATAGTAACTCTTTTTGATTTCCTATTAACTTGTTTTGAAGTCCTGTAATACTCCCACGATCTTGTTTTGACTGATTAGACTCTGTTCCATTCTGTGCAATAGTATCAAGTTTGAGGGTATAGGCAACTACTTTGAAGGCAATAAGATTTACTAAGATTCCCATTCTGGTTTGAGTATTGTCTCCTTTGGTAGTCCTGTAATGTTTACAATGCCTCAGTTTTATTGGTCTTGTTCTCTACTGTTTTGTCCAACTTTATAATATCTAATGAGATAGACAATTTTTTTTAAGGAACAAGAGACAACGTTGATAACCATTGTTGATAACCTTGTACTCTGCTCTACATCATGTGCTATGTCTACCCTTGGTTTTGACTGACAGCTTTGTTTTGCCATATTTGACTTTATTCTCTCCCCCCCAAAAAAGTAATAAGAACTAAGGAGTAATAAAATCCAAAATGTGTAAATTTTGTTGTAAAAAAGAGAGGGGGAAAAAAAAAGAGCTCTAACGGATATAACAGCAAGTGTGTTTAGGGGTCTTAAATTAGCTGACTATATTAATGTTTTTGGATCATTGAACACAGCTGTGTGCAGTCTCTCTGTTTGAATGTCCACTTTGTATTCTTTGATACTCTGATTTGAGCAACTATTTTCAAGATGATAATATGTAATCTATTAACAGGTGATTTCTTACTGTTATGTTTTTTTTTTGTAGTTCTGTATTATGTGTACCCTTAAACCGCTTTGTTTTGTTTTGTGTTTTTCTCTTTTTCCTCTTAAATAAAATTAAAAAAAAAAGAGATCATTGCTTCCACTGGTTAAGGACCACCCAGATTCCACCCATACTAAACTGGGCTCTGCAGGTTTTGAGCCATTCTTCAAATTCTAATGGAGATTGTTCAGGATGAAATGCAACTGCAATGAAGGGACTGGAGACTGGAGACTTCCTGGAGAACATGGCAAATAGATAACAGAAGCTTAGATTCCAGGAATGGTGCGGCGTGGGGAGTCCTAAGCAGGGGGAGATATACCCTGCTGACCCAGGAATGAACTAAGCTGAGAGAAACCAACTGGAAAGCAATCCTGGTGCTACAACTGGAACACCTAAAGTCTCAGTGCTGAAGATGGAACCAGCACCTTTGGAAAACCATGGCTTGAATTTCTTGTAACTGCTGCTGCATTTGAATCAGCACAGCAGGGATAGAGACTCAAAAGCTCTGAGAACAGGAATCGGTGAACTGAATTGAGATCAGAGCTGGTGGGGAGCCCTGAATTGACCTGTGGTGAGTGAGAGGAACAGAGACCCTTCCATAGACTAGGAGGCTCCAACAGAGGACATTCTGGGACTGGGCAGACTAGCCGGAACAGACGCTGCATATTCCCCTCTCAAGTGGGATTTTTGGGGAGCACTTGACCTGGGTGATGCCATGGACTAAGACCCACTAGGCTAGCCCAAACCAGGTCCCTGTGCCTGCAGTGCACCCTAATGCAGTGAAGCCTTCAGCAGGTTGACTGACCTAGAGGGATGAGCCCAGTATAGGCTGCCCAGGTCTGTGTCTCCCTAGTACACTGCAGTGGGCAGGAACACCTAGCCAGTGTGATTCAAAAAACTGTAACTGACAAAGAAAGAAACTGGGGCTCCTATATATACTTGTATGGGAATAACAAACGTATGGGAAAAGGGAGCAACAAGAAAGGGTCCTCATTCCCCAATTCTGAGAATGCAGATCCAGGAAAGGTAAATGCAAAGGAGAATGAGGACAGAAAACATGGAATATCAGGCATGGCACCAATAGACATAAAGCGATATCTCCAGAGCCTCATAGACAAGTTCAAATGTGAAGTATTTAACCACATAAAACAAGATATAAGTAGAATAATTAAAGAAATATTAAGCACCTATCAAGAAAAAACAGATGGTGGAATGGAAGAACAGAAAAAAAGGGGAAAATTGTTTGATGGAGAAAATAGAGAAAAGGCAGAATACATGAAGCAGGTTCAAAAAGATTACCAGGAAACTAAAACCTATTGAAATCCGGCATAACAGCTTGAAAGAAACTAAGGATAAAGTATCTGAACTGGAGGATCGATTTGTAATGTGGGAGCATGAAAAGAAAAACTTCTTAAAAATAACAAGGAAACAAGCAGTAACAATACAAAGGCTAGAAGATGATAAGAGGATCTATAACTTAAGAATTAAGAATGTAAAGGAAGAAGCAGGGATACAAACAAATGAACTACAAAGGCTATTCACAGAAATAATCAAGGAGAACTTCCCTAATGTGGGAAAAGGTAAAGATACTCATATCTGTGAGGCATACAGGACCCCAGCCACCTACAACCCAAACAGAACTACACCCAGGCATATAATAATCAAAATTCCAGAAATCCAATATAAGAACACAATATTAAAAACTGTCAGAGACAAGAAACAGATCACTTACAAGGAACACCCATCAGTTATATGTGATACTATTAACAAAATCTTTTATAGAAAAGGTGATAATACAGAAACCATTGTTCCTTTTCTGTTAATTGGTTCTAAATATCCTGTAATACTATCATTCTCTTGAATGGTTTTACATTGTCTTGATATGTTTGATGCTACAGGATATGAAGTTATACGCAAAGATTTCAAGGAAAGCGATACTATGGTAACTACTTCTATGTCGGAATATCTTGTGGTGAAACACTATTTTGCTTAAATGGTTATGTTTTGCCCTGTGCTGTTTTGTTGTTATGTCCTCTTTTATCTCAGGCTCCTTTATTATTGTTTATTTTTTATTTTTATCTTTTTAATTAAGGGAAAACATAAATAAAAATTAGCAGGCTATATTATAGTAACCCACTTTGATTTCCTATTAACTTGATTTGAAACCCTGTATTGCTCTCATCATCATGTTTTGATTGATTTTACTCTATTCTGTTTTGCTTGATAGTACCAAGTTTGAGAGTATAGGCAACAACTGTGAAGACAATAAGATTCACTATGATGCCCATTCTGAATTGACTATTATTTTCTTTTGAAGTCCTGCAATGTCACCACTGTTTTGGTTTTTATTGGCTTTGTTCTTTACTGTTTTATTCATTTTATTATAACTGATGATATAGGCAATTATTTTTAACATAGCAAGAGCCATTATGGTAACCATTGTTGATCTCCTTGTATTCTGTTTTTACATTATGTACTATGTCCATCCTTTTGATTTGACTGACTTTGTTTTGTTATGTCACATTTGGTTTTATTCTTTTCAAAAAAAGTAATAAGTACTGTAGGATTAGTAAAACCCAATATGTGCAATTATCATTGTAAAAAAGAGAGGAAAAGAAAGTACTCTAAAGGATATAAGTGCATGTATATTTAAGTGTATAAGATAGATAACCATATTACTGAGTTTTTGTTGGATCATTGAACATAACTGTTTGTAGTCTCACTGTTTTAATGTGAGACTTTATATGCTTTAATTCTGTAACTTGAACAACTATTTCTAAAATGACAATATGTAATCTATTAACTAGTGGTTTCTTGCTGTTTATTTTTTTTTTGAAATTCTGTATAACTTGTACCCTTTTTCTGTTTTTTTTCCTTTTTCTCCTTAAATAAAATTTTTTAAAAATGATGGGTACACATATATTGCTGTGGCATGATATTTTCAATTTTCTTGGGGAAATACCCAGAAAAGAAGTAGCCAGATTGAATGAGATTTACAATGCCTGTTTTTGGAAAAATCTCTACAGTGATTTCCACAGTGGTTGCACCAGTCTACACTCCCATCACCAATGTCCAGTTTAACAAGCTGTTTTTGAAATTCCCACTTTTCAAAACAACAGTAGGATATGAGAGGCTGTCTAGACACAGGCCATAACATTATGACCCAAAAATGGGGTCAGAATTATGCACGCCCTTTTATGCAAAAACCGTTTAATTCATCTGTAAGAATTGCCAAAATTATGACTGTTTCAGCATTGCTGAAAAGTCCAAGTGCTAAGTTTCCTCTTAAATTTAAGGCAAACTCTTAGCTGTGAGCCCTTGTACAAATCAGAAGTTAAATGATTTCAACATTCAGTAGCATAAGATTAAACATGTGCTTTTTAGAAGTTACAAATGGGGATAATAAATGAATAGGACCAAAGCAAGTCCAAAACCCAGCAGGGCAAACATTAAGTCCTGTAGTTCCATGTACAGCATATGAGGCAATCTGTGGCAAGATGTGAGTTTCAAAGGACTTGCGTGGCTTAGCACTTATGGAACTTTTGGTGGTTGTAGCTCCCACAGCTTCTCCCTTGGGCCTGCTCTCCTCCTTTCTTGCATCTTTGGCTTCACTCCCACAGTTTCACACATTGCCCTCTCAGGGGCACAATTACCTGCACTCCCAGGTGTTCTGAGATTGGAGTGGCAGCTTTCTTAATCCCACAACTCTTGCATTCTCTGTGTGCCTAAAACCAGTGCAATGTGGATGATGCCAAGGTCTCCTGCCAGCTGGAGCAGTAGAGACGCTTTCTCCTCTCTTAGCTGTAGGGGTCAAGTGCCTGGATTACTGGGTACTCTGAATCCAATTCTGAGGGACAAATTTTCTTTGCTGTCACCATTCTGGAACATGGTACTCTGCAGGTCTCTTCTCAAAGCCAAGTCTTTCAATTTTTCAGTTTTGGGGCAGCAAAGGGTGGAGACTTGCTGCTTCTCCTGATAACCTCAGGCCATATTTTCTATCCTCTTGTTTCTTCTCAGCAGTTGGGATCACCTCAGCTGTGTTTTTGTTTTCCACAGCTTTACTGGAGCCTCTGCTCTGGCCAAACTCACAACATTTTATATCATTGTACTGGGCTCTCTATTCTTGATTCTCCATGTAAATCCTGCCACTGTCTCAACATTAGACTGTCTTGAAATTTCTTCTGTGAGGTTAGATAATTCATCACCCTTAATTTTAGTCTTCAGCAAAGTATCTTGCACAAGCAAAACACAAACAAACTTTTTGCCAAGCCGTATCACGTGGAGTTCAGCAGTCAATGTAGTCCTTCTTTCCAGCAGAAATCTCCCAAGTCGAGTCTCTACCAGCAGGATTTGTATTGGCCTTCTCATTTTCTGAGCTTGACCAGAATCTCCCATACAGAAATTCTGCTTTTCATGCCAGTTCTACTCTTTCAGGTGCCATATCTGAACTTTCCCAAACTCTTTCCACAAATTATTCCCGAAAGTTCTTGAACTGTATGGTCAGCTATAGTCACCACAACCCCATCCCTGGTACCAAATTCTGTCTTTGTTACTTTTTTCTCATTGCTGAGACAAAATACCTGTTGCTGAAAATTAAAGAAGGAAAGGTTTATTTAGCTCACAGTTTGTAGAGGTTTCAGTTCATAATCAACTGCTCAAATCAGGGTGTCATAGAAAAGGGACAACAGTTCATGGTGGTGCAAGACAGTAAAAGCAAGAGCAAAAAAGCAGTGAAGCAAATCTTTTCCCTTCCATTGTATTGTATGCAGGCTACTCATCCTAGAGCACCACACCCTAGTGTAGTGCTCACAACATCTCTATGTCCTCCTGTTGCATAGTATGTTTAAAAATTGAGGAGCCTGTCCCCTTGCTAAGTTGAGCTGGAATTGCTGTAACTCTGTTTCCTGAGGGCATGTAAACAAGAGGTCTCCACAAGCTGTCTTCAAAAGCCCACTTCATCATGTTCACATGGGTGGGACATCTAGATACAAACCATAATATTTGCCTTTAGACAGATATCTGACAGCCTCTTTGGGGCAGTTAACTGAGAAAGGCTAGACATTTGCAGGCTGGCTTTGGATTTTTCTGGTGTTCTTAATCACTAACTCTGTAGACCTTATTGGGTTATTCCCCTTCAAGTGTCCAACTTCATTATCAGTCAAAATTACTTTCCCTATGCATGTGTGGTAAGAGGAAGTTCTGTTGAAGCCCTAGTGAACATTTGCATCAACATCTCTTTCACAAAATTCTTAATTGCTTTCTAATCACATGAATAAAATAGTTACCATTAATAATTTAAAGTGGGGAAGGTTTATTTTGACTCATGACTTTCTGAGGATTCAATCCCTGCTTGGTTGGCTCCAAGGCAGGAATTTCATAATGGAAGATTCTTCCTGAGAAGGACTGCTAATTCTTGGTGACTAGAAAACAGAGAGAGAAGAAAGGAGTGGATTGAAAGTCACCCTTCTTAGTCACAACCCAGGGAACCACATCTTTTAGCAAGCCCCAATCTCCCAATAGCACATTTGGGTAGGAACTGCAAAGTGTATTAGTTCCCATGATCCATTTGCTTTCCAAACACCTGAGACTCTGGGGCACTTTACACCTAAGCAATTACATCAGAACATCTGCTTTTTCATTTTGATGACTCTGTGCCCCCAAATCAGGACCACTAAGAAAGAGAATCTTTTTAGCACTAACAGAGTTCAAGAGAAAATATGAACAAAAGATCTTAAGGAAAAATAGGGAAACACACAGATGGGAAAATATTTAATCACACTCTGAAAAATGAGAAGTATTTTTTACCAGCCTACCTAATTAACAATATTTTTGAGAAAAAAATATTATTTTTTTCTTGTTTTCCATGGAAGGAAACAATAGTATAATACTATGCTTCTCTCTCTCTCTCTCTCATATATTTTTATTTGTAAACTTTACATAACAGTAGTGAAGAACACAAACAAACCACACATTCTTCCCTCAGTTTCTGGGGCAGAAGGAGACCAGAAAGATGAGATTTCAGATTCCTATTTGGTCCCCTGCCTGGCTTTCACTCTTGGATAGGAAACACCCTGATGGTTTTATGAACTGGTAGAGGCAGACTAATGTATGGGGTACTCAATCTAAGGCACCTGTGTAGCAGTGTCACAGGCACCTGTGGCTCAACTGCAGGCCCCTGGATAATGGTGATCATGAGCTCAACTACAGCCCCGTGAGTTCTTGCATCATAGCCTTGGGGTGCAGCCAGCTGGGTTCCGCTGTCATAGATGGCTCCCCTGGCAGATAGCATCTCACAACCTCCCTTGAGAGCTGGCTAAAATGGTCAGCCAGGTTTCTGCTTGTGTCCAAACATTCTGTTGTTAGTAAGAATCTCATCTTTGGGATGCTATCAACTCCTGTGAACAGGGTGTAGGTCGCAGGTGTGACCTGAGTGCTGTGCTCTTCTGCATGGCTGAGTCCAGTTGTCAGTTGCCACTGTAGCACAAGGCCACAGGGACAAGACTGTGGAGCTGGTGGTCGGTGAAGTTATTTAGCAAAGAGAAAGAACCTTTACATTCAAACTGTTAATAAACATTTTTGTTTTGTAATCTAGAACAGTACAAAAGCTTTTGCATGAAAATTTCTTGTCTCATTTTTTCCAAAACTGATAAATGATATGATTCACTAGTTTAGCTTATACACTTTATAAAATTATTCTGTGACTTATACTGTGCTTATAAAGCTATACTGTGGCTTAAATAATAAATGGAAAATGGCCAAAACATTTGAGCAATATACGAACCATGATTAATATAAATGAAAATATGCTCCCACAATATATTTTTCAGTAAAGTAGAATAATGGAGCACTATTTTATCTCTCATGTTTTCAAAGCATGTTACCTAGTGTTATTAAGGATATGGGGAACATACTATTCCTGTAGATGGAAGTATACATTGGTGCAAGATTTTGAGCAAATTGTCAGTAACAATCAAATAAAAAGTACATAAAATGCTGGCCCACAAATTCTACTTTTAAATTAAGTTTCACATAGAAACACTCAAAATGTTGGAAAGGAGTGTTTATTGACACTTTGGAAAAAACCATTATAGAAAAGTTGAATTTCTGTAAGTATGTCAATCATGATACCAGTGTTTTGATACACTCACTGATTAGATTCAATGATATAGTCATTGAATAGAATAAACTCGTTTGTATATTCTGAAATAGATGTTTGATATATGCCATTGAATTTAAAAGTAAATTTCAAGTTAATACATGTAGTATCATTCTATATTTGTGTTTATTCTGTGTCTAGGTATCTGTCTGTCTGTCTATCTCTCAGTCTATCCATGTATTCCTATCTGGAAACACATACAAAGAATCAGAAAGATTAACCAATGATGGTCTTCACATCATAATTCTGTATTTTTTATTTTTTTACTTATAATTTATAATAAAAATTAGGAAAGAACATGATGTTCTGAGAAGAAAATTATGACATTGTAATTAAAGCTTACATTGTTCAGCATAAGGAAGAAAAGTATAAAAGTATAACATATATATAGAATACATAATCCTAGGCTGCAACTATGTAAAACTAACAAATAAAACTACAAAGTCAGCATAAAATTACAGAAGAATAAATACCTGCATGTTAAATGTGCTTATTTTTGGGACATAAGAGTTGAAAATTATGGGTATTTTTCTTGTTTTTCCCAAATACTGCATAATGAGCCAGAATATATTAAACTTTTAGTGGAGGTAAAAACTTTGTAAAATAGTTAATTTCCTTGAAGTACTGTTTTAAGTATTCCAAGAGTGGGAGTGGGAGATAAAAACAGATGACTGACACATTTGCAGACAAAATCCACAGTTTCTCTAAAAGCTTACATTGGGTAATGTTTTGAATATTGACTCTGGAGCCAGATCATTGGGCTTCACCATCTATGAAGTCGCACCCCAAAGTGTAAATATGTCAACATCCTACAGTTTTCATGACAACCACAAACAAGGAGCCAAGAACCCAAACCCATTTTCCCCTCTCTTATTCTCTTGCATTTGTGGAAGTTAGAGGCTGAAATCAGCATCACTGGGTCAAAGTCAAAGAGAAGCAAAGCGGTGCTCCCCTTGGAAGACCCAGGAGAGAAGCCGATCTACTGTTTTTTCTAGACTCTGGACTTGCATTCCTTCAGAGTCCTGGTCCCTGCCCCAGCTGCCATCTTCAAAACCAGTGATTTGCATCTTGTTTCTGGTGTCCTGAGCTTGCTTCCCATCTCTTTGTGTTATCTAACCCATGGCATCCTGTTACAAGGATGCTTATACAGTACACTAAGTGCTCCCTCATGTAAATACAAAGTAATCTCCTTATCTCCCATTCCTTAGCTTAATCAGAGCTGGTAGGCCCCTTTCTCAAGGATGTAACATTTGTAGGCTCTGGCATTAGGGCAAAGTTATCCTGAAGGACCCCTGTCCAGTTCACTGCAGTACATGTGCAACTTGTGATAGGAATGTCAAAAAGGCCCAGAAAAGTACTAATAAAGGACATGGGAATTTAAAGGAGGCAAACTTCTCATTTCTCTGAGGATATTACAGGTGCATAGAACAGCAGCAAATACTGCTGTGGATAAGTGTTCACCAAGATTGGGAATCACAAGCTTGAGGGGTTACATAATCCTTCTGTTCCTCCATCTCTCACCTTGTTTCCCTCACCCACAAACTTTCGTGATCTGTGTATGGGTTCAGTTTCTGAGTAACTAAGTTCTTTTTCATTTCTGAGTACTAACTCCCTCCCATGGAAGGCAGAGAAAGACTTCTCTCACAGTTTTAAGATTAAGCAGGTTAATGGTTGGGGGACTAGTTTATATAAGCTACCTTCATCTGCAAGTATTAATGTATAGTGCAGATTTCCTACTTATTTCTGGACCTTCTGATGGGCCAAAGGTCAGCTAATTTCTTGGCTTTGTTCTACTCCTGCTATAAATTGGAGTTTTAAAAAATATTTTCCAGGTGTCAGAATAGCTGACTTCCCAATTGGACAAAATGTGAATAAACTTGTTTATCCATTTTCTTGAGACTTTCTCGTATTTTCAATGGAAAAGTGAAGAAATGCAAATAATCAGAGCCTAGTTATATAATGCTGACCCCTTCTCAATATTGTTCATTCTCCCATTATTATTACATCTATGGAAACATTGTTGTTACCAGGAATACTTGAATAGTTATCCATAGAATGCGATGTCATTGAAAATTCACTTTTCCAAAGATCCAGCCCATTACAGAACAGAAAAAAAGATGCTATGACTGTTTGGGAAAGTCAGTTTTAGTTCACAGCTTAGGTAAAGGACTCAGCCAGATGGTAAACACAGGAAAAAGTAAAACTCTGTCCTGAACTACAGTGTCAACAGAATTCAAAATGAGAATAAAGTAATCACTATATTTCCTTATTTGATCTCTCCTCATGTTTTCTTTCCTCTGTTAAACCTAAAACATTTTAATCAAAACTTATTTCACTACTTCTACAAAGTTTTCACATTTATTTTCAATTTTTTTCCTTCAGAACACTGTCATCTAAAACTTAAATGATTTCCTCTAGTGAATTTCTTTTGGGAAAAAAGTGACTTTCTTGTCGCAGTGGGTGGTTCTAGCCACCTTCAGTTTCTCAGAAGATCTCTCTGAAATTGTTAGACACAAAATTATGGCTTCTATACTCTGTTGGTTTGGCTGAATAAGTACTTATTTCTGTTCTTGAGGAGTATAGAAGAGAAAATCTCTGCAGTTATAAACTCTAGGTTGCAGTTATTCTTATTACGAAGACACTTTCTGACTCTCTTTCTATAGAAATTAACGACTCAGGTCACCTTGAAGTGGTTAATGGAATGTGAGGCATAATGAATAGTGAAGGTGAGGACTTACATTGGAGCGCAAATCAATCTTTATTTCTACTGTGGAGATGAAAGAACTATATTTTCCCACCTTTTTGGCAATGGCTAGAGGGGAAAGGCGTCTTATCATATGTTAAGTGTGGAAGATGGGATTTTTCTCTTCGTGCTTAAATTCATTCTGGGTTACACTGGTTACAGATGGGAGCCTTTGGATGTAGTCATCTGTGCTGTCTTCCCAAACACAATGCCAAAGAACATCTATAGTTTACAGAAAGTAAACAAAGTTCTGAATGACCACTGCTCAATTGTTCTCTGATATGTCTTTAAACCAGTGTTCATTAACCCAAATAAGTCTGTAGCTCCATCTAGTTTATATCAGAAAGAACATGCAATTTCTTCCACTGGGATTAAAGTATCAAAAACAAAAGAAAAACTAATTAAACCTGCATTTTAGACCCAGGCATTGGTGACAGATTGAGACTGAGTCTTACATTTTAGTTTTTCTCTGAAGAAAAACTATAAAAATTACATCATCATATACTTTATTAAATAATAGAAGGTGGTAAGAAAAAGTAAAGGATGGTCTACAAATAACACTCTAATATCAATTGATACAAGAAAATTTTTCATCATGTGATATCTATGGAGCATACTTAGATAATGCATGAACTCAGTGTGAAGATACATGAGGTAAGAACTTTGAAGACTGAATGTGTTTTCACATTGGTTGTTTCATTCTAGCCTCTGTGACAGTGACAATCATCCTATTTCACAGATTAGAGAACTGAGGGGAGGATAACTTCTTGTTGGTGGCTGCCCTGCCACTTGGTCTCAAGGGCAGTGTAGATCAGGCTTCTTTGGTTTTGTGAGCAACATGACAGTGCGTTCCTACGGAAGCACCTTCTGCAGGAAGCAAGGGAAGTCGTAGGTGCCTTCCGTACCATTGTGATTTCTTGCTCTCATGACTAAATAGGGCTCCACATTGTAGTGTCAGAAGAAAAGCAACTGGAGTGCCAAGTCAGACACTATCTTTAGATTTCATAAAGCAAAGGATGTCTGGGCACACAGGGTGCAGCTGATGACAAAATGAGACATTTACTGATACAAAGGTCGTTCAATACAGCAGTTTTACTTTGCATGAGTATGAATGTGTGTGTGTGTGTGTGTGTGTGTGTGTGTGTGTGTGTGTGTGTGAAATGTGGGTGTCTATACCACTCTGAAAACATATTCTTGAGGATGGCAGTTCCCCAAGCTTCTTTAAATTCAAGCTTGTGAAATACATTGCTGTGACAACAAACACAAAATATTCACCTTTCCCTGGTGAAGCACATCATTCCTTAAAGGCTCTGCGTAAATATGGTGCTATACATCCAGGGTGCCCCAAGGAAATATTTTTAGATAAGTTCAGCAGGTGGGACAACCTAGCCCATTATGTTTTTAGTTATTTTAGAGATGAATTCTTTGTATTGGGCAAAGCTCATGGTTGCACATGTGTGTGTCCATACACACACACAAACACACACAGCATTAAGAATTGGCTGTGTGTGCAGACAATTCTTAATGTTGTGTGTGCAGCAGACTGACAGGTGTGACAGTAAAATGCAAACATCTGCAGTGCATCCCAAGAGCAACTCATTAGGAAGCGGGGTGATGTGGGTGTGCCATGGTGGCACCAGCACACTCTCTGTTTGAGTTCGGCAACCAGTTGTGTGTCCCTCCTGTAGCACCGCTGGCTACAGTTGTAAATGAGTTACTGCATCCCAGGCTGAGCAGCAAACATGGCATATTAGGAAACAGATTAGAGAATATTTTGCTGCTGAGCTGTGTTTACATTCTGAAGAGATTATTGGTGAGTTTAGGGGTGTTTCTTGATAGGAAATGGAAACAGAGACTTTCTGCAGAAGCAAGGTGATTTTTATCAATGACCCAAAGGCTGACAGACAGTTGCTAATGTAGAGTGAGCACAGTACATGCCAGAGTCCTTCTCTCCCATGGAAAGGCCCTTGCAGCAACAGGTGAGTGGACATTAATATCCAGTGGGTCAACAGAACCTAGAATATGAAAACAGCTTGATTTTCAGGTAACTAGTCATTAATTTTAATATTATTAACATTAATGGCAGAACAGGTTCCTCGCAGATATGCACCAGGAAAAAAAGAAAAATATCAGTAAAGAAATAGAATATTTAACTATGACAAATCAGGGCATTGTGGACAAATATATTTCATGTTCCCGATGGAAAGAAAGTCTCATTGTTTCAAGCACCGTGTGTGGGATAACATAATGTGACTGTTCTTTTCATAGATGTTACCTATTTTATCTTCTTAAGAGTCAGTAAAGACGCATCCTTTGAAGACTATTTTTCAAGAAAGAAATGGAAAAAGTGAGAATTCAAGTGGCCCAGATCACTGTGTCTGTGATGCTTCTAACTTACCATAATCTGGGGGTTGATATATGTCCTCCAAGGTGTCACCTTTGTTGTTTTTATCTCTCTGCTCTGTATTTTTCACTTCCTGAAGGGACATGATGAGCTTGTAGTGAAGCTCTTTAAACTTTAGGCAGGATTTCACACCCTGCACAGGGATCATGGGATGTAGGTTGTGTGTCTTCTATGTCACAGCTTCCGTCTGTCCCATTTACCCTCCCATTGCTGTTCTCTGCCTTTTTCCTTCTTCACCCATTTTTTCTGTCTCTCAGTGCTGATACTTGTAGCATTAACTTGCATAAGCAGACAATGAGGTATAGTTTGAAGCTATGAATCAGAAAGGCTATCTATCTCTTCTTATTTTAATTTTAGTGCAAGATACACCAAGTTCTCACAGTTCCTCTGAGAATATATTTCATCAGGCATTTACTGAGCACTTGCAATTTGCCATGGATAGTAGAGGAAGCGCAGTCATTTCATGTATGTCATGAGGGAGTGTTAGCACTTTATTCTCACATTAAAATGACAGGCATTCTACTTTTCAGACGTTGAAGCAATAAACATATACATCGAAGTAAAAGGTAAGGACTATTACTTTTGTACTAAAAATAAACCAAGTGCAAACAATATGCAATGCAAATAGAGATAACTTACTTGAATAGAAACAAGAAGCTTATAGGAAAAGGACCATTGGTCACTGGTTGTCTGCCAAGTTGAAAACATTTTCTTCTGTTTCTTTCCGTGATGATTTAGAAATATAATAGGATGAGTGTTTTTCATCTTAATTGTTATAATTTATTTAATTTTCCTTATTTGCTTTCCTTTTGCAAATTGTTACTACTGTTTCATTTTAGATGTCTTCAAATAACCATTAAAAGTTTAGAATCTGGTGTCGGAGCTGGAACAGTAGCACATTGAGAGAGGTCGGTGATTGAGCAATGCTCTTAGTCCCAAGAGACACTGAAGCTTGAAAAATATGTAAATAGGATGGCTGCTCATTGGTGCTTCAGATTTGAAGGCACCAATGGTCTGTGAACAAGATGTTTCAGGACTGGCTGCACAAAACATTTCCATTGGATATTTATTTCATAGGCAAGATTTACTGGCAGGATGTGGCTCTGTGGATGCTTGGGGGATCTAGCTGAGTCCTGAGTTTTCCTTTGCATATGGTAGTATTTCTTTTCAAAAACCACCATTTAATTTATTATTCCCTTACCCAGGACCATATTGTTGACACTATAAAATGTTTTCCTCTAACATTTATTATTTACACAAAGCGTTTACTTAGCAGCTGTTATAAACTAGATCTGAGTAGGTACCATACACCTTCCCCAGGAATTTTACTGTTGTTGTATCAATGAAGATGGCCTTCAGCACTCCTTTAATAGCTTCCATTTTTCCAGTTGATTGAATTTGCTGCACTTCAGTTATCTCATTTGAAGTTATAATGGTATTTTAAGAACTTTATTAATAAATTTTTTATAAGAATTAAGCAACAGTATATATAAAGTCCTTAGAGACTACCTGATGCAGGATAAATACTGTATGAAAAAAACACATTTTTTGTTTTGTGATTAGTTCCTCCTCATGTTTGGGAAATTGAATATGGGCTTTTGAGAATAAATGGAAATTAGACTTCTCCAGTTGTAATCAGGGCAGCCCATACAGTGGGGAGCTGTCCAAGGAATGTTCAAATAGCAAGAACTAGCATGGGAATCAGTACATGTGTGTTAATAACAACCAGATACATTTCCAAAAATGCTAACAGCAATTGCATTTAGTATCTAGAAGGCATGTAGAGCTAGGCAAGTATCTTTGCATAGACTACTGCATCTAGTACTATTAGTGTGACCTTGGACAAATTAAATTCATTGCAATTTATTTTGTAGTTCAATTGTCAAATAAGATTTAATTACTATCACACTGTATGTGATCATTAGAAAAAACCTGTAATATCAAAATCTTTGTTAAATATCTTTGTATCATTTGAGATACTTTGGCTGAAACAAATCTTCTCCAACTCAGCCACCTCAGAACATGTTAAGGGACTTGTGTCGGAAAACTCGAAGAGATGTCTTTTCTCCTTTTAGACATGAGTCTGAGAAGAATAACATGCTAAGTTATAGAGTTGATTTTTGTGACTTAGAGGAATCTCTGTACATTAGCAGTCAAGGCAATCTGAGTGCTTGAAAATAGAAAACAGACAAAGGTTAGCAATGGCATTTCAGAGATGAAGTGATCTAAAAAAAAAAAGTGTTTCTGTATAGACACTTGAAAATCTCAGTCTTGGAATCGTTTGTTATTGACTTTTGTGGCACCTAAAGCTATCTGTGGGTATTACATAGAGTGCTTTGAAGGCAAAGATCCATAGTTTGGGACTCTCTCAGACTTAAAGAGCTATTAGCAGGCTTATAACTGCTACATGGGGTTCAGTATTTTACTCCTACAAACCTTCCTTGATCCTTGATAGTTCATGGAGTAAATTGTTATTTTAGCCTAAAAGCAAGCAGAAAATTTTCTGATGAAATTTTCCCTTAGGGGTTTGAGAAAATCAGCCCCATAGTCATTTTTGTGTGACTTCAACGTTCGATTGTGAAATACTTAAAACAAAAGAGACACAAGAAATCAATTCCTGATTTATTTATTGGTAACTTAGGAGTTTTCCCAAGCCTTCAAAGTAGCAATAATTCATTGTAACACCTTAGATTAATTACAAAATGCTTACATTTTCTTTGTGTTGCTTTTGCTACTTTTTGCAATTATGAAATGAATAAAAAATACCTACACTGAAAGAATGAAATGAATATATATATATATATATATATATATATATATATATATATATAATGTTTGGCTATGTCTTGCTACAGAGTAAGTGTTATACAGTTGTTTGCTATTCATTATTATAATTATTTCTATAATTTTTATTACTTTGAAAAGTTAAAAACCATGAAAGGGGGGAAAATTGTAATTTTCTACCCAGAAATAACTTGTAATCCACCAAACTATTTCTTTTAATTATGTTACTCTGCATCCAAATGGGTTTTTGTCCTTTCCTTACAAAATTAGCTTTATGCTAATGTATTGTTTGGCCATCTACAATTGTATGTACCAATTAATCCTGGGCATTTTTATGTCATGAGATACTCTTCCATTGTGTTCTCTACATCAGATTGATTTAAATGATCTCCCACAGGTAGGTATTGAGTTGTTTCCATTTTTGACATGGTTACTAAAATGATGAAAAGGACTTGCTTTGAACTATTAATATTCATGATGTGAATGAAGAAGTTAAGTCCAGAGCGAGCAAGGAATAGAGCAAGGGATGTTGGAGGGGCAGAGCGAGAGCCCAGGTCTTCCTGCAGGAGTCCCACAACTTGCCCATCACCCTCTGCCAAGAGCTGAACACAGAAGAAATGCATTGTGATGGAGCTCCATGTTAGGACGTACTGAGACTCTTCACCATGGCACATAAGTGAGGCTTTTGGAAGAGGACTGGACAGCAGAAGTGTCAGAGCTCACTTGCTGTGAGGAAGTGGTAGCTGGTTGGAAGACGTCATACCCAGGGTGAGACCTGGAAGGGTTTTCATCTCCGGCCCTGGCACCTCCTATTGCTGTCTGCTTCCTGGCCACCGTGACCCGAGCAGCTCTCCTTCGCCAGACCCTTGTGCGAGGTCTTCCTGCTTTGGAACAGCCGAATGTGCTAGGACTGAGACTTCACAACCTGCGCTACAGAAAGTCTTTAAATTGGCGGTGTTGAGTATTTCTTCCAGCAACTGGGAAAGTGACTAAGACAGCCAGCTTCAAGCAGCCCGGGTCCCTGGAAGATCCATTGTGCAGGACCAAGAAAAATCATCAGTAGTCACTGAGGAGGGCACACTGCTTTCCTGCTCACCTCTGTCCACCTGCTGCTGTTTCTCTCTGGTGGACTGGAAAGGAATATGCACAGCTTAGCTCTGTGGTAAGAGGAATGACAAAGACAAGGAGGTGAATCTTTTCTGTTTACTGGATTTTTGGGTCACTCTCTGGATTTGCATCATGACTCAGTTAGGTCCTGTTTTACCTTTCAGAGGAGGCACAGACTATTAGGGTTTTTTTCCCCAAGGATCCTACATTAAACATACATATCGTGGGCTCCATGCTATTGACTCCTGAGGCTATAACGTCTTTCCCATTTTTGAGTGAGTAAGATTGGCTGGGATGTTCTTAAGCTTGTTGAACTTTATCCACTGATCATATTTGATTCATTAATTCAAATAAGGTTCATTTTCCAACTATTATTGGGGAAAAACCCACAAAATAAAATTTTATCAGACAACTAGGTTCACAGAGCTTACGTGTTAAAGGTGAGAGACTAGCACATAGAAAGATAGACAACCATGTCAGATTATGCCAAGGGTGACTGAAAAGTACATTATGTTTGAATAAAACAGACTTATTATAGGAAAAGACATCTTACTGTGAAAGACAGGTTATAGTGTTGGAAGTGAGAGGAAATATTTTGAGCATGTTGAGGGGTATAAGTGGAAATGTATCTTTTGCCGTAATAAAGCTTCCCATTTCAGCATTCACTGTGCTTTCTGATCATTTCTTATTTATCAAAATTTATGGCAGTTTCTGTCAAATAAGAGCACAATGCCATGTTCTCATCCATCTCACCCACTGGACCTGAGGTTCTTAGCCAAAGTCACAATGACCATTCAAGGGGAACATTTTGAATCCATTCAGGACATCAGGGCAGGCAGGAAGCACAGCTAAAGATTCTCAGCAAAGGAAACTCCAGAGCTGCTGCAGGATGTGACAAGCACGATGAGATGAGTATGTTCTAAACAAGTAGTACTATTTTGAGGTGATTCACAGCTGCATGTCTTTCACTGTAATAAAAAAAATTGAATGTAAACAGTCCTATAACTTTTAGTAACACCATATGACACAATTAATGGAAAATTAAAGCAGTTTAAGGAAGAAAAAAGGTGAGAATATTTTTGTTGAGACAGAATATGGAAGAGGAAATCTGTTAGAATATAGGCCTGGGAGGTAGGGATGAGAGAGCTCTCACACCAGGAGAAGAGCAAGAGAGATAGGAGGTGTGGATCACAGCATCTGTGGTGTGAAGGATGATCATAATCCTCCTGCCTCTGTGAACTATGTGTACAAAAAATGGTGAATGGCAGGCTTGTCACGCACATCAGCCTGATCCCTGAAAACCATCAGTCTTCTGTTTTCATATTTGTAGAAGTAGATTGGTGGAGATGGAAAGGAATCTGAGGATGGGGGAGACACAAGGGCATGGAAAAGGAAGGAAAAGAAAAATGATTAATATGTAATATGGATGCACACCCATTACCCAGTATGAAAAGTATTCAGTATCTATTGCAAACATGTATGAATAAAAAAGATTAAAAATGGAATTACCCTGAAGCAAATCTCTGCTAGACCCAAGGCTGGGCAGAATAGTGAACAAAGCACTTATCTTTGCCTCAGTCTATAGTACAACCAAGAGGTAAATAATCTGTCGAGGAGGGTGGATAGTTGAGCGCAGTGAAATGGGTGTCTTCAGGGAAATGAGATCAGGCAGGACACAGGGTCAGCTGCCACGGCGGAAAGTGTGATGCCCCAGATCGTAAACTCTGAGAGGTGCTTAATGGTGCAGCTATGTGGGCACAGTGCTGATGGTGTGCCAAGCAGTGTCTCCAGTTCGTCTGGCACTAGGAGCTGGTTTTATAGAAAGCAGTGTCCCACCAGGGCAGCCAAGATTCCTCACATGCACGGTTTGCAGGAGGGCTAACACCTATGAGATCTAGCTCC
Source organism: Cavia porcellus (assembly GCF_034190915.1). Classification (NCBI taxonomy): domain Eukaryota; kingdom Metazoa; phylum Chordata; class Mammalia; order Rodentia; family Caviidae; genus Cavia; species Cavia porcellus. Next base: position 11,151,607 of record NW_026947520.1, on the reverse strand, counting down.
CCAGAGCTGCTGCGGCCCTCTCTGGGTGACTGAAGCCAGGGCAGTGACTGCAGGCACCTGGGCACTCCTGAGGGGCTGCTAATTTCCTAACAGGTCACAGAGATGGAGAACCTGGCACTGCATACAAAGAGATGCCACAAGAAACTGTAAACTGCGGGCTTAGCATACTTTCATCCAAAAGTATGCTATCCCTAAGTGGAAAAAGAAGGTTGTCACAGGATTCATCATTGTAACATGAAAGAACAACTCATAAGTCACAAAGCATTGGTGAAAAGTCAAACTGAGCCCGTCTATGACCACCCTTGCAAACTCTTGCAAACAACTCATATACTCATTTCTTTATGACCCAAAATGTCTTTGATGAATTTATGTATGATGCTAGATTGACAGTGAGATATAAAGACCAAAGAGCCAATTTCAGAGAGAGGGAAACTGAGTCATAAAAAAGCAAAGGACATTCCATGCCACTAAGGTTTAGAGGTCTTGGTCTCCTGAGTCTGCTGGAATCTGATTCAGGGCGGCTCCCTGGCTTCTTAACAAGGTAACTTATTTTCCTCTCTTTAATGTTCTGGAAGTTTTACGTGATATTTCTGCACTTTCCTTGGATATCTTTAAAATTTTATTTCAAAAATTTACATAATAATAAACTGAAAAATAAAAAAGATGAATGCTGATTTTGTCTCATCTTTGAACCCCCTGAGTACAATTTCCATGAAAACTATGAGTAAATTTATTGTCTGAATATTATTAAAATTTTAACGTCATGTATCAATCATCACTTGTACTGAAAATGAACTTAAATAATGAGTAGCCTGTGAATACACTGTTTGTTTTATTCTAAATCTTCCATTTTCTCACCTGCTTCGCCCTACTTTGTGTGTGGAGCATCCTCAAGGAGGTCTTTCATAAGTAGCGTTCCTTAAATGGAACATTTTCTGTGTTGTTGATTGTCCAATAACGTCCTTTCTCTGCACAATTGTTTTATAATTTGATAAAGATGAAATTCTAGGTCAAAATCACATTTTTATGTGATTGAAATTATTACACATCCATTATTTAGTGCTAATAAGTCTGCATTGATGGTATTCATTTTTAAAGGATGTTCCACCAAGGATTAGGGATTTCTAAATATCATTTGTGTCCTTAAATAACAGGTGCATGTTGCAAAAACTTTTAGTACTCATCCTTTTGAATGGGTGTGTTGTTTCCTTCTGAAAATTAATGACCTTTGACTCTTTTGGGAATTTCTTTTTGACATAGCAATACCGTCGCAATTCCTTTTTATGCTCCCTGACTTCTCTCTCTCTGCCTTTCTCTCTCTGTTTCTGTCTCTCTCTCTCCCTGTCTCTCTCTCTTTCTTTCTTTTCTTCATCTCTGTCTGTCATCTTACTGTACAGTCTGGAATAGGTTGAAGTTTCAGGATCTGTGTTGCTTTCATAACTCTCCTTGTAATTTCTTTTAGTCCTGCTACACTATGTTTCAGGAGAATCTTATTTTTCTTCTTGATTGATAATACAGTCCCAAGATTTGAGACCTTTTTATTCAGCATTGGGTCCAATTATCTACACATTTATTTATTTTACATATACAATATTGATTTCTAAAGACTTCAATCGATTATTTTTCTTACCCACATCTTTTTATAATGAAAATCTCTCCTTATGCTTTTAGGAATAATGCTTTATTAAAATCACATTACCATTTACTTTTTCTCTAAAATATCAGTTGCTCAGAGTTTCATATTTTTTGTTATTGAATTCATATATCTTCCTCTGCCTCTCCCCTCCCCAACTCACCCTCTTCCCTTCTCCCCTTCCCTCTTTTTCTTCTATTTTAGAGTGCTGACAATGAAACCAAGTGTCTCATGAGTGCTAGGCAAACACTATTGTTGAGTCACACCTTCAGCCTAGAATTTCACAACATTCTGTCCCTTAAGTGTTTAGAGATTGTTTTTGTTTGCTTGTTTGTTTAGTGATTCTCTACTCCCTGGTCACCATTTGATCTGGTTAGACTCCTAGCCTTTGTGGGCTTCTTGCTTTGATTACTTTATTAAACTTCTGGAGACTGTGGGTTTTAGTGCAGAAGATGCCTCTGCTGTAGTTTGGATCCCAAATATTCTGCAAATGTACAGATGCTAAAATCTCAGATTTCAGCCCACTGTGCAACTTGGAGGTAGTGAGTTTGTAAGTGGTGGGCAGCTGGGAGCAAATTGGGCATCAGAAGTGGTAGCTTGAAGGGCTGCTGAGACCCTACCCTGTGCTATCTCTCTCCTGCCAGATGGCTGTGCATTTCCCAGCCACACACTCCCTCCATGACCATCATCTAGATCCAGGCCCCAGATGACAACACCAAGTGACCACAGGCTGAAGCCTCCCCTGGCATTTTTGACTTGTTTCTAGTCAATAAACATGTTATCGGTGAGGGGGATGTCACTCCTCTGATTGCATTATATAAACCCAGGAAGAGACAATCAGTAAGTCAGAAAGATTCCCAGCACACTGACCATATTGTGATAAGACTCGTGCCAGAGCCAGGTGGCGTGGGACTGCGGGGTCCTTTAGTACAGGATACGGCCTCATCAAGAAGCAACGAGAAATGAGGGGCCTGGGTCTTCCAGCTTCAAGGATCAATGCCTATAACCACAAGGAACCCGGAAGCTCCAAAGAGGGCAGAGTCCAGCTGACACCTCTCATGAAACCTTACAAACCCCTGAGCAGGGTCCCAGGCTCAGGTGAGCCTGGACATCCGGCCCCAGCATGACTCAGATGGGATAAAACACACATAAACCCCACTATATCGGTGGCAGTCTGTTACTTTGTGTATAAAAATGAATATTTTTAAAATTTATACTCATTTTTACAGAAGTGGTAGCATTCTTCATATACCATTTTGCAAAAACACATGTTGGGAATCTGCCGTCCAGTAATTTATGAAACTTTCCTTATTCTGAAAATCACATAAGATTCCATTTTTATTTGTACTGATTTTTAACATTTGTGCAAATAGTTAATGTCTATTTTGCAATTGTAAATAAAGATAGTGTAACTTTTTAGGGGGATATGACATTACTTTCTTTGTAGCTAAAGCAAGGTCATTCTGTCTTACCAATGTTGTTGGAATGCATTTTACTTTGCAATCTATTTAGTTTTTCTTTGTGTACAATGTCTGTTCTCTGTGTCTCTGTCTCTCTCCTCTTTCTGTATTTTTGTTTTAGAGGTCACCTTAATATTTATGCTTTATATTTATGCTTTGTGTATAAAAATGAATATTTTTGCTTTATATTTATGCTTTATATTTATTGCCTTTATTCTTCTTTTACCTTTCACAATCTGCTTTGTCAGTTTTAAATGGTATTCTTTTATTGTACTTCCAATTCATATATAATCAGTGTTGTGGTTTTTTCTGTCTCCTGTTCTCTTTTTCCCGCTCATTTTTCAAAATTGCAACCTTTCTACTCTTTCAATGCATGCTTCTATAGGTATGACCTTAACAATCTTATGTCTTCTATTAAATATGTACTATCTCGGCCAGGTATGGTGGTATACACCTGTGATCCCAGAACTCTGGGAGGCTGAGGCACAAGGATCACAAATTCAAGACCAGCCTGGGCAACTTAGTGTCTTAGTAAGACCCTGTCAAAAAAAATCCAGTAAATTTTAAAAAGAGGAGGAAGGTATAGTTCTGCACAAAGGTACAGGATTCAATCTCCAGCACTGAAGGAAGAACTGTCACTCTGCTCTGCTCTGTCTCCTAGTTGTGAAGATTTGCCACATGTAACTTAATTTGTGCTTAGTTTTAATCCTACATGGCATGTGTTTGGATGGGAAAGGAAATGTGTAAAGGTTTTGATTCAGGTGTTCACCAGATATTCTTACCATCAAGCTTGCTTTCCTGACATTTTTCTTCTGTGTCATTTCCATATCTGAAGCTGGAGAAGGCCAAATGCCTGTCCTTAAGCTGCTGATCCAGCACCACTGCCATAGTTGTTGGTGGCTCACTTTGCACCCGGTTGCTGGATGAACTTCAATTTCCTGGTTTGTCTGCTCCGTCAAACAGGACATGCATCCTATGTTAGTTCCTTAATCCACCAGTCAGTGCCCCTGGGCTCCTGCAATTGCAGCCTCAATGGAATTTCAGAAGGGCTCTGGAAAAAAATAATCTTGACATAGTTTGAAGAGCTGAAAGTCACGCCCCACCCCATACCTGTTGTGTGCACACCCAGCTCTTAGGGTTATGGAGCAACCTCATCTAGAGTAGGGATGGGCACATCAGGAGCTGGGTAAGAAGGGGCTGACTGTGCTACAGAGGATGGTGGAAAGGCTCAGTGCACAACATTGTGGCAGGGAGAATGATTATGTATCAAGTTAAAGGCTCAATGGATTATGTAAGAGCTGGAGAAGAAAGTGAGAGAGAGGAGAGATGAGGACCAGGAGGACAGAGCTCTGCTTATGCTCAGAGTTTACTCATGAGTGCTGCAACTGATCAGGAAATTCATTTTTAAAATAAATAACCAGAACAGTACATGAGGAGCTGGACATTTCTGTAGAGATCTCCTTTGGTTCCCTGGTGCTCATAGCCATTTTTCATCTTGACATCTTCTAGAGATCTTTAACTTTTGTGCATTGAAAAGGGAATTCTCCCCACACAAGATTATTTTCTATCCCTGTGTCTTCGCATGATTCCTGGCTTTCCTTTCCCTTGCACAGTGACTTAGTCACTTTCTCCTCACTAAGACAATACTGCACACCCTCACCTTAAGGAAGGAGACATTTACTTTGGCTCAGTTTCAGTCCATCATTGGTGGACTCCAAGATAGGACAGCACTGATGGTAGGCATAGAGGAGGAGAGCTGTGCATGACATAGTATCCAGGGAGCAGAGAGATTAGGGGAGGTATCAGAAGGGAGGAAAACTCTTCTGCATCCTGCACCCAGGTCACCCACATCCTCCCATCAGACCCCACCTCCAACAGTGAGTCATCTCTGGGCTCCCACTATCCAGTCCCCTACCCAGTGTTCCTCTTATGAAAGCAGGGGACTCTGAGGGACATTCACATATAAACATTAACGTGTGCTCATCCGTGTAAGTATTCTGTGCTGATATCATCTGCAGCCTTCACACTAGGACACTCAGGTCTTAAGTAGCCTTCTATCTACAGTTGTATTGGGATCTCTGAGGTAGTTCTTTAGCAATAAGAACAGAAGGATGCAAATGCATTCAGGGACCCAGGAGCCTTCTGAGGTAAGCTTTCTTGATTAAGAATATGGAGGAATTTCCTTATATATCATCCCTTATTTTTATAAGCTTTTTACAGATGAGACGAATTTGGAGAGGAAGGGTCAGTAGAAGACAGATAAACTGGCAGAGAGAAGAGTGGGATCATGGGGCAAATGAAGAGAATATTTCTTAATATATATACAGTGTTAATATGCAGTCATACTTAACAACCTCTTTATAAGTTGTCTTGGTTTTCATCACTGAGATAAAATACCTAACAGCCACAAGTTAAAAAAGGAGTGGTTTATTTTGGCTCATGGTTTTTAAAGGATTTAGACCATAGTCAACTAACTTCAAAGTAGAAGGATGGGGTGGAAGGGCCTGGAGGAGAATAGAGCTACTTACATCATTGCAATCAGGAAACAGGAAGAGGAAGGAGCTGGGGAGGGAGACGATTACTTTCAGGTCATGCCCCCAATGACCCATCTCTTCTGATCAGCCCATCAGCATATTTAACTGTGAACTCAAGACGGAAGAATCCACTGATGAACATAACAACCTAGGATCCAACCATTTTCTAAGAGCCCCACCTCTGAATATATGAAACTTATAGGGGAGATTCTAGATCTAAACCATCAGAGATGTTATGACACTCCTAAGCTGTTGGGAAGAACTCGCCTCCCATGGTAGAACATGAAAATTCCATAGGGGTACCTTCCAGCTTTTTAGTAGTTTTGCTTGTAATCCTGATATATGAGCCAAATTATGATAATTTCAGCCCATTAGGATTTTGCATGCCCTGCTAAGGATGCAAAAAATCAGACACCAGAGAAAACCATTTCAGTTAGGATGAGTACATTTGCCATCTACAGCTTTTCTAGGCTGGCAATGGTAGTGATCCCAGTAGCAACTGCCTAGCGTCCAGTGACTGAGTTTAGAATGTGAGTATACACACATGCTCCCTCTGGGAGAGGGCAGGATTGCTAAGCACACCAGTTCTGTGTTGTGATTTTGGCTATGGTTCCTGACTATTTACCAAAATCTGGCCTCCCACTATTTCAGAGAGCTGTTTAATAACCATTTGCATAAATTTGCCCTATTTAGCTCTGTGACTAGGAACTCTAATTAACACACTAAATAAATCATAATGTGCCTTTGGGACTGTTTACTTCTTTCTGAAATTACTGTCTGGCCTGATATTTCAGTAAGTCAATTTAACATCATATATAAATTCATCAAATACTTTTTTGATAGAAATTAAAGAAACGAGAGTAGGAGTTCTTTGAAGTGGAAGTCATAGGCCATAGCGTCGGCCCATTCTGATTTTTCAGATAGTGTTTCATGCTCATTTATTGTTTTCTAATAGTAAATTGATTAATGATATGACAATGAACTTTTTCTTCCCTTTTGAAAAATCCCTGTCTTTGATAGAAGCTTGTTAATCTCAGAAAGGAAGCAATTAATTTTTTAGAAGTGTTAAAGTAAAATGCAAATGAGAAGTGATCTTTTCAAGGGGCGTGCAATTTGGCATTGTGGGCAAAATAACACTTTCTATGGGAATTGCAGTGTTCAAGCTGAAGAGATAATAAAGGCAGTTTGAAATGTTGTCTGGAAAGGGAAAGAGCTCCAGGGAGAAAGGCCTGAGACTCAGAACATATAAACTGAACATTCAACTATTTTCCAGGGGAGGGAAAATGAAAACTTTTTTGAGAACAAAATAAAGACTTCTTCAGACTATTTCCTTCCGGAAGATATTGCAAAGCATTTGACATTCACAGACCTTTACGGATAATGTGAAATATTTTTTTCAGGTTACCAGCACATAAATATATTTCACACATTTACCAATGGAAATAGTTCAGTATCCTTGAGCTGGGACACATTTATTTGACAATATGTTAAATTTGTTTTAAAACATGTAAATTGAAAAAGCAGATTTACTTGTGCAGGTTTCACCAATAAAAAACAAAACCTAAAAACATGGAATGAATTGAATTTTTTTTATAACAACAAGAAATTTAAGAGGTTAATTCTCTTCAAGTAGTTTCAGAGTGTTACATTCTACATCAAGATGTTCCTAAGCAGGGGAAAAACAATAGTGTACTTTTCCAATCACCTTAAAAATCACTCTGACACTCTTGTGATGAAGAGGCTTAATGTGAAAATGTCCAGTACTCTCTAACTAGCCTGAAAACATCGGTAAGAATTGAGTGCTTTCCCCTATTTCTGCATTTGAAACTTTTGCTGCACAGATGAATTTTCTGGTACTGTGACTGACAGGTGCTTCCTCAGATGCATGGTTGGTCTGGATGGTGTTTGTCTCAGCGCCACAGAGGACACTTTTTTACATCTTTTTAGTATTGGCTGTGCGCATCACAATTCTTTATCACTTATATGATGATATCCTTGGTGTGTACATTGATCAGTATTTGCCTTTAAAAGCTTGTGAGCCATCATCTACAAGAACTGGAAAATGAGCTAACCAAATTTTGATATCCAGAATGATGTTGTTGTTTCTTAATTTATCCATATTGTCTTTGACTGAAATTTATTATCTTTTGGGTACTGGACATTGCATTAGGTGAGAAGAAATGATGACGGTGAATAAACAGATTGGACTTTTGAACTGATAGCTAGTGAGGCATACAATATTAAAAATCATACAAAAATTAACATAGGAATTGTAATAAATCTTGGGAAATTATATAAGGTAGGGAGAGACAACTGAACCCATATTCTGTGTGGCTGTTGCTTGCACAGGGGTACTTTGGTTCATGAAGTTAATTCTTTCCACTGTTCTCGTTCCAGAATTTGTTCCATGATTCTGTTTGCGTATGCTTGAAATTCATTTGGGACCAGAATCATGGAACAATTTCTGTGACTAAAATTGTGGAAAGAACTAAGTCTGTGAACTGAGGTGCCATTGCATTCCAGTCATCCAAATGACTGTCAAATATCCCTTTACTAAGAGATGGTTTAACCATTTTCATCTCTCAACAAACCCTACTATTAGCGCCCATAATATGGAGGCTAATTTGGTTCAAGTGATGAAGATGAGTTCTCTGAGGTGTAACTTCTGAGCTGAGAACAGAAGCATGAATTATCTGTGTTCAATAAATAGGAGAAAGAAGACTACTTCAGGTAGAGGCAAGGTTTTGTGTTAATGACACCAAGTTGTGGCACTACTTGCTGGTGTAGCTGGCTCTAATTTGCCACTGGAGATACACGGTTGGCTCATACTATACAGTGTTTGTGCACCTGAGCAAAACTGTCAAAATACAGCCCTTCAGTATAAATTTAAAGAGGAGACCTGGAAGATAGCACAAGCAAATAGAGAGCAATGTTAAGAAAACAACATTCACTATGTATTGGAGGCAACTTACTATGTAAAGGAAGGCACCTTATCCTGAGGATCAGGATGATTACATAAGATAACAAATGTGCTTATAGAACAGAAAAATATAACACAGAAACCAGTTTTTTCTGCCATAGAGAAAGATACAAATCTTTAAGTGGGCACAAAGTTCACCTTAGTTTGAGACACAAGCTTGACAAGTAGGTTTTCAAGACATGATTTTAGACAAGTTAGTGAGCAGGTATTCCTGTGGGATCCCTGGGCTTTGGAGGTGCGGTGTACACCCCATCTGAGTACTTAGTGCAAACAGCAGGCAGTGACAGGCTAGCTCTGATTCTCATTCACCGCCCATGAGGGCTGAGTCCGTGGGCATCAGGTCACCCACATGCAGTGGCTATGGGCAGATGCATCATCCTCTTTTGGCACTGATGATGCCTTGGGGAAGAGAATAGGAAAAACTACTAAAGTATCCTCAAAGAAATCCAGGTTAAGACAAGGAACTGTAGGCAAAGCAGTGTTTGGCTTTTTAAAACAATAATTTACAGTAGTCAAAATTGAAACTAAATTTAGTACAGCTATGGAAATTCAAGGAAGATGAAAATTTACATGAACATGTTGATGATTAAAAGAAGTCACATGCTGAAATAAAACCTTTGGAAGAGGGTTTTAGGAAAATAAATATGTGCAGGCCATAGAATGGAAGACCCAGAACTCAGGGAAAATAGTAATTATTCCCTACTGATGTGGAATCCATGGCAATAAAACATTAGCAGGACACTAGATCCACAAAGAATCCTGTGCTTCACATAGGAGGCAACTAATAAACACTAAGAGAATGGAGGAACACATGAGAGACGTTTTTAATGTGAAGTGGCATCAGTAATCATATGCAACCAATGATTCTTGTTGTTCAAGAAATACCTTAAATGTGCAAGAATAGTATAACCACCAATGAAACAAATGATTCCATAAAGTAGAAGTGACAGAAAGGAAGCAAAACTTCCTTCATGTGACTCCACAGATGTAATCATTCAGTACTAAATCACAATAGTGCTTGACTTGTGTTCATATACATAATAAGTTACACAAATATGCATAAGTGCACATATAAGAAATTGGATGGTAAAATGTATTTAATACTATAAATTACAGAACAAATATAAGCAAACCAGGGATGCAGATAAAGAAAAGTTTATTCCAATATAGACATAATAGATATTCCAAAAGAAAGTTAAATTAGCAAAAATGTATGAACTGTAGAATATTGAATACTGAAATGATCATAATAAACATTAATATCAAAAATGCAAAAGTATTACAGATCAGTATATAGATAATAATAGTTATAAAACACTCCAATAACTATTCTGCAGATCTGAAATTGATTCGGAGCACAATGTATAACTTAAAAATTTAATGTCATGACAAGTAATAATAAAAATAATCATCCAACAAGAATTTTAAAATAGTGTGAAAAGGTCTACATACAGAAACACAATGTGAAAATCAAAGCACTAATAAAAATAGAAACAAGTATTAAAAAGTGAAAATACACACAATTAAGAATTCAATGAGAAATTAACCATAGACATGAAGAATTTCATGCAAAATTTTCTATTTCAAATGCAAAATTTTCTTTAAAACAGAATAGCATGTTTGATTTTAGATTATAGTCTTTGAAATAACAAAGAAGCAAACATGCACATAAATAGTCCCACATATTATCACATGTGATTTATTTTAAGCACTCATGCTTTTAATGGTATTTAAGTCATTCTGGAAAACTTGATATAAATATGCAATTGTGTGTTTGTAATCAAGTTCATTGCAGAATTATTTTCAATAGGAAAATTGGGAACACTATAGTGGATGACCTTTGAAAAAGCATCAATGAAACAAAGTAAGATATATCTACATCCTGGGTGCAGTGAGTGATAGGAAGTTGAGGCATCGTTCCATGTGTGGCATAAAGCAAAGTTCCCCAGAGAAAGTGATACAGTGGTGCATGCATGAATTGGGTGTGGATAGATGGTAGAAGTTACCCCCATAGAGAAAGAATTAGGATAGGCATCTAAGTAACTGTAGCATGCGTAAGGTTGCATAGGCATAATCCACGTAAGGCTGATTAAAAGCCTTGTATATGGGTAGTTAGCCACATATGGGCAAAAGAATGGAAGGAGAAACTAGAAGATTTGGTTGGTAAAGGTAATATCTCATATCAACATTCATTTAGTCATGTATCACTTAACAAATAATTACTGTACAATTAGTAAAGCCTGGAGTGTGATATAGTTAAATTTACTTTTAAAATTACCTAGAGAAAGTATAGTTTCAGAACTTAACAACCATAGACCAAATATCATATATCCAATGCCAAGAATTATACTGTGTTGTAGGATGTTATATCAATTTATATAAACACTAAAATATGTATGTATGCATACATGTATTGCTAATTTTCGTTTTCAATTCCTAGAAAAAAACTAGTTAAATTATTAGCCAAGTGAGGCTCTTGGGAAATCATTCTTTGTTTCATTTTCTTGGTTATTTGATGTTTCTACTTGTCTTAGTTACTTTCTTGTTACTGAGATAAGATATTCAGTGCCCATAAATTAAAGGAGAGATTTATTTTAGCACACAGTTTGTGGAGGTTTCAGTCCACAGTTGGCTGCCTCCAAGGCAGGGTGGTATGGTGGAGGAGAAACAGTCCATGGCAGGGTAGGCAGAAAGCAAGGACCCAGACAGGTTACAGGCCTGTTAGTTGGTGCCACCCACACCAAGGATGGAGCTTCTCTCTTCAGTAATGCCTTTGCCCACAAATTTGCTAGATCAGTCAGTGAATTAAACCAGTATCACACCCATGATCCAGTATCACACACCAATGACCCAGTCACCCCCAAAAAGTCACCCCTCTGACCTCTTGAGGCTTTGGGGGGGATGTTGATAGAGGAAAAAATAACACTACTTCAACCTTAGGAATGATTCTTATCCATGTCCCCTGTTAATGTTATGGAATTTATCTTTTTCATTGAAAATTTAAAAATTGTTGTAAATAATCTACTGTTTCTGTGATTTTCTAAACATTCTCATTTCTTAGTCAGCCTTCATTATTTTTTCTGTAATTACTCACAGAGTACTTTGTAAAAGTTGAAGTCACGAAGGTCACACTGAAATGAGCTTCCTCCATAGAGATGGTAGGAAACAGAGGCAGATTTTAAGGTAAGGTATGCAGGGGAAGGGGGTATATACATCTGCAAAATGAGTGTAACGTATTAAAAAAGTACATTTCTCAAAATGCTCCACTGTGATAACATTGGCAGCAGCTTTACAAACTCCTCTACAGTTTTTCCAAATTTCCCTTGGTTAACAGCTCCTGAAGATTTACCATACTGCCTAGAATCAATCAACACATGTTTGTCTGCCAAAGAAAAATCCTCCACAATGCTCTACTCACTTGCATTTGCCAGTCCACATCTTCCTGTTACCCCCTGATGACTTGTTTTAAACTCAGGATCCAGGCAGCAGTAGGGAATAGAAATCAGAGCCACCCCAGAGACTTGCCAGGGAACCTCTTGTGAGAAAAGTTCTGTCTGTACTCATTGGTCACCCCTCATTCTCCAATAAAGAAACTAGATTCTATTTGCTCGTTCATTAATCTGTAACAACTATTTAATAAAGCTTGGTTATTTATCTGGTAATGAAACACAGACATGAATAAATGCAGGTGTTGCTGTAGGTGTCTTAAATAATTAAGCTAGTTAAGCAGATAGTGGCAATAACATATGATTTGTGGAATGAGTGGCCAGGTGGGAGGATCCTGCAATCCCAGCAATTCAATGAATTCTGTCTCAGGATTTAAAAAAAAATAAAATGATAATGAGGACTGGGGACACAGCCCAGGGTGAAGACCATATACAGTGTGGGAAGGAGAAGAGGAGAAGACTTTTTCTGGAGGATATCGTGTAAATTTTATCATGAACTAGAGTGGGAATTATCTAGAGGAAATGGTGTATGCCACCGAATGATACAGGGAGGAAGAGGTGTTTTCTCACTGGCATATACAGGTATTAGATGAGTTCATTTAACTTTTTTTAACTTAAGCATCTGAGTTTCTTAAAATCAATTCCTACATCTGGAGTAATTCAAGGTAATTTATACATGGTAACGTATAGTAGAAAAATGAGCATTTTGCCTTAGAAAGGTTTTCCTTTGGTTACATATTCAAAGAGCCATTCAAGTGATCATGTAATTTCCATCCTTAAGACAGTTTAGAAGTGACTCTGTAGGCTCACAGAAAAGAAGATGAAAGTAAATATTTATTGGCACAATTCATTTTCTCTTAAGATTTCAGTCGTGCTTTGGATCAAATAGAGCTAAAAGACTTCAAGGTTCCCAAGGCTAAATATCCTGAAGCTCTCACATAAATTCCAATGCTATCTTTCATATTAGAATATATTAAAAGTGTCTTTGGTGATCCATAGGAAATGATTTTATTCTTACGCATTCAATTTGAAATAAAATCTTCCTAGTACAACACAGACATTCATAATTCACTTAATGTTTGCTTTATGCATCTAAAAAGAAAATAAAAATTAATGCATGATAGTGAAAAGAGTATTTTCTTTTGAAGACCATTTATTTATTTATTAAAAAATTGTTGTAGTGCTAGATACTAAAAATGCAGGTGAATGAGACAGGTGTGATTCTTGTCTCTGTAGGATACATTCTTGTGAAGGAAATGAACAACAATAAATAAGCCATTAACAAATACAGGTTCTAATAAATGCTATGAAACAAGTAAATGGGATTATCTGATCGGGCATCACTTAGGGCTGCCATGTTAGGTAGGGAGTAAAGAAAATCTCCACACAACAAGTGATCTTTAATCGAAGGCTTGAATTTTGGCTGTGTGAGTCAGTTTACAGGTATGTAGATTGAAGATCATAACTACCATCTGATAGGGCTCTTGACAACATCAAATGATACCATCAATTACAGTGCCATGTACAGTGCTTTTGTTAAGTAAATAAATAATAAATGTTAGGATCAAAATAGTTGCTTATAGAATACACCCCACCCCCCTTGCCTCTTCTTTAGCAGAGGCTGAGCTTATGCAAGTACCTCCGTACTCTGAAAAACAGTATGGAATTTCAAATTCTCCTTCTTCCTAGAATATTAAGATACTGAAATCCAATTAAGAAATGCCCCAGTGCTTCTTTAAAAATTGCAACTTAACTTGTAACAGCTCATTGGAGTGCAGGAAGAGGGGGTACATGGGGTGACAGGGCTGGGCACAGGAGGCCAGGGGCAGGCACCCTGTGGCTCTTCTTCTTCCTCTCCATTTCGCCCACTGCATCTTACCCATGCTGACCAGAGCTCTGGAGCTTACCTGCGGAAACAAATCTCCCAAAGGCAGGTGACAGCCACAGAGAGCACAGGAGCATATTTAACCCTGGGATTTCATGAAGTTTGGGCTTTCTTGAGTATGCTGAGGGTAAAAGTTGAATTAAATTTTTGAGAAAAACGATGACCAATAATATTTTTGGCCGTTATGCTCCTTTTGTGCAAGCCTCCATCCATGCTGTGGCAAAAACTATAAAATCAGTTAAAATCCACATAACAGCTTACATATGATAAAGTATAGTCTAGTACATTATCCAAGAGGAATCTGGTAAGAATACATCAGAGTTTTATTGTTAGCCAGTATTTTCAAAATAAACAAAATGCTACTTTGAGGTATCAGGTGATTTTCTCAATAACACTCAGGTGTTATTGACTTGAGGGAGTTGAATTCCCATTTCTTTTTAAAATTTTATTGAGAGATAACATACGGGCTGTCATGTTATCCTCAGAAGAGAGGTGGAGGGGCTGGGGATTTAGCTCAGCGGCATAAGCACCTGCTTTGTAAGCAGGCAGTCGTGAGTTCGATCCCCGGTACCGATAAAAAAAGAAAAAGACAAAAAAAAAAAAAAAAAAAAAAAAGAAGAGAGGTGGAAACCAAGCTCGGTCCTGCTGATTGTCTGCCTCTGCAAAAGAGGTTGCAGCACGCGACAGGCAGCCTGCTAGATGGGTTATGGTTAATTCTCCATTCACCTCTCTTCTACATCAACTCTTTCCCTTTGTATCTTGGCTGCTAGGGAGTCCTGAATACATTTTAAATTTCTTCCTGACTGTGGTTATCACCTCGTTTCTTCATGCATTTTCTTTTTTCTTTTTTATTGATGTTTTAACTTTCCTGTGGGTATTTTGTCATTACATTGATATTTACACCTCCAACTGTTTCCAAAACTATATGCATACTTGCATCTTCGTGGGAAGCCTCCTTTAGTCTAGGAGGGAAGCTGGTAGGACATAAATCATAAGTCTACCCAGCTACTCAGAGCAATTGAGAGGCTTGCAATTCGAGAAAGACTTATTGGGCATTACAAAGCAAAGCCGAAGTTTTAAAGCACATTCACCTGCATAAAAACACAGATCCAAGTGAGCTTGACTTTGTAGCCATAACTTTATTTAGAGCTCACTTATTTTACTCAGTTTTTTTTATTTTCAGACCTAAATAAAATGACTCCTTTGTGGGGCCTCCGGTTACATCCAATAGGGCCACACTGAGACTGAGCTTCTGTTATACACAGAAAAAACATAAGAAAGTTCCACTTATAAAAATACTGAGATGATGCAAGAATAATTCACTTGACAAAGCCTAACTGAACTGTGTACAAATTGTCCATTGCTTTGGACTGATATATTTTTAGGTTTAGATGGGAAACATCTCACTGTGTTTTAAGATAACTATAGCTGTGCACATCAAGAATGACAGTAAAGATTTCTCTCTTCACACATAAATAGCAAAGATGCTGGGTTCCTTATATTGAAGTGAAGGTTTAAAAGGATCCTTGAATTTTCCAACTCTAGGGGTATATGTATTTGCATGTGTGTGTGTGTGTGTGTGTGTGTGTGTGTGTGTGCACATGCACATGTATGCAGTTGTGTGTGTATCTGTGATAGTTTTCAAAACTGCACTTGTACTGACTCTTGCCAGTGGGATAATCACTAGATAAATCTGCTTCATGAAAAGATCTTACAGAGCAGGGGTTCCCTAATATTCTGGTTCCCGGTAGAGGGGCTCTTTGTTTATTCATTTCCCTCTACTCTACTGCAGTACTACTGCAAATGAGGAGTTAAATGTCATCGTATGCTCATATTTCCTTAATTTTTTATTAATTTAACACAAATTGTGGTTGAATGTTCATCTCTTGACAACATTCTTAAGGTTATACTATAATGTACCATCTACACTGTGACACTGTAACACTTCTGAAAGCAGTATTATTAACACTCAGTCCCTATAAGTCTTGGCTACTTTTCTTTCATTGCTGAGATAAAATACCTGATCCCAAAAAGAAGGAAGGAAAGGTGTATTTAGCTTACAGTTTGTGGAGGTTTCAGTCCATAATTAGCTGGCTAGAAGGCAGAATGACATGGCATTGGGGCAACACTTCATGGCAGCAGCAAAAGCAATGGAGGGGAAGGAAAGAGTAAGATACTTTTCCCACCCGGCATATTGAACACAAGCCTCCCAAGAGCAGAGTGTAGCACTCATAAAATCTCTGTGCCCTCCTCTTGCACAGGATGAAGATATTTACAAAGTAAGTATCCTGGCTCCCTGCTGAGGCTCTCAGTTAAATGTCTAAACTTCTCAAGTTGACACAATATATCAATCATTACACTGTGTTTTGGGTAAGGTGGTTTAGTCACTCTCTTCAGGGTCACACTGACATAAAAGGGAAGAGGTGAAGCCTGTTTACCTTGGATAAATGTCTCCACATTGTGAAGTTGAGTTCTTTGAGTTGCACCATGGGAATAAGATATTCAGCTATTTAGAATCTCAGAATCCACTTTTCCATGTAAGCATTTTCTCTTAAAAATTTGCTCACTAAAATGATTTTGGAAGCTCATGGGATCATTGGGAAAGTTAGGCAACTAGCACCAATGACATTTCCCTGATCTAAGTGAACAAAACCAAAGCTGAGTCCCAGGTGTCACTTGGTGAAGAAACAGCTCCTCCCTAACACGACTGTTTTCAGTGCTGTTCCCAGGAACGGGCAGTCTAAATAAGAAACTTCCTCTTTCATTGTTGCTCCAAACTGAATTACAGTCTATGTGGCTTTTGGTCACTGGGTCACCTGCTCATGTTTGAGTTGGAAAAGCAACAAGGAAGAGACTGGATGACTGTTTCTTTCACGAAAAAGGTCTCCCGTTAATGCAAAGATGTTTGTAATTGTTGTGGGGTGGACAGGAAATGAAGAAAATATTCATAAGATAGAATAAGGATGTGTGCGTGATCTGTGGCACAGAGTTACTCTCGTGATCCAGTTAAGCAATGGGAAAGTCCACCATAAGTGTTAAAATGCGTGATTCATCGCTATTCTGTTTTGGCATAACCTCGGTTGTATGTAATCCTTTATAGATCACCTACCATTATTGCATTATTAGTTCAGGGACGACAAACACAGCTAATAAAATATTCCAACTACTAATTTAATAGTGTGACACACAGAGAGCTTCAGAAAATGTTCATTAAATAGATACAGATGGCTAAATAAGAATGTTCTTCCAACTTCCCACAGGGAAGGAAAGGGGTCACCTTCATTGTGAGATGTGACTATTTTATGGATTAAGCATTAGATCAGATTCAGGAACGATGTTTGCACACCCAGAAAACCAGTGCTCGTAGAGGTTGCTCCTACCCCCATATATTTCCATGCTCATGTGGGCAGTTTAGTGCCCACTCCCAGAATGATTTGGGCCACTTCTTAAAATGTGCATGTTAAGAGTCGGAAGCATCATGCCACTCGATGAGTAAGGATTATGCCTGGTTGTTACAACCTCCACTTTCTTTGTGCACTTCTACTAATTCTGCATGCTCTGACTCTAAGGGAAAAGCACATAAACTATGACCCTGTCATTTGGGGTCCATGTGACATGGCCACCTGGTGTCCTCTCCTATGGCCCTCTTTGAAGATAAAGGCACAAAATGAAGATTAACGCAGGCTCAGTCCTTGGATCCTGTAAGTGATCTGAATTTATATCCTTTGTGGGAAATTGAATTAACATTTTCAGCTCTTCTTTCCCCCTGAGAAAACAAAGAGTTTAGGTGACTTGTTCTGCTTTATCCTGCTGCTAAGAGCTAAGCCAGAGCACAGTGTGTGTCCTCCAAATGTCGTTAGAAGATGTGAACCAGGGTAGCATCTGTTCTGTTCATGCTATTGGGTAAATCCACATTTCTGAATGTGAGGTTAGAGACCCAGCAGTCAGATATTAGTTCAAGTAAGGACAGGTACCCAAATTGCTCATGAAACTGAAGTAATTTGTGGTCTGTGGTACATTGGCAGAGAAAGTCCCCAAGTTATTACAGTTCTCTTTAAGAATGCCGAGTATCATTTTCTTGTGACAACACCCTTAAACAAGATGAATGGAGGAAACTTGTCCTAATTATGGGTGTTGTGTTGCTAAGGTTCCCAGGATTGAGGTTTTAGGACCATCCATAAGTAATTTCTGGTAGAGAAAAATCACTTTTAGACTAAGAAAATACCTTGAAAGCCTTTCTACTAAAAGTCTCATCTTTGAATTTGTCTCTAGGTGCCTATGTGGTTAGGAAAGGGGCCAAAGAATGAGAGGCAAGCGTGAAGCGAGTGAGGCGAGTGTGCACCCACAAGCAAAGAACCTCCAGGGTCCATGCGAAAATGTCCTTTAAACTAAGGGAAGGTGAGTGTTAAGCAGTCCTAGAGAGAAGACGCAAAGACTGGTCCTTGGACTAGTGGCAGAATTAGGTAGTTACCCAAGATGCACAGTGCACCCGCCTCTGATCCACAAGTGATCCACCATTTCTTTCTCCCCAAGAAGAGACTTTTCAAGCAGAAAAAAGTTCTGATATCCTTTTCCATTTTAATTAAGTAGGGCCCATCCTGAAACTGAGATTCAACAAATCTTATTTTCTTTCAGCTCACACTGGCTCTGAGTTTGTGTGCCTGTGCTTACAAGTGTATATATCAGCAGCTGCATTTGGAATGAAGACAGGAAACACAAAAAAGAAAGCCCTGGAGACAAAAGTACTTGCAATCGAGGTTCAAGATAGATGTAAGATGTGGCTACTTTGGTACCATTAAAGTGTTATCTTTGCTACGTTACAAACAGTCACACGGGAATTCAGCCACTTATTGCTTATTTTCCTAATTAGTGATCTCAATTAGTGGAGTTCCATTTCCCCAGTTTAAGTGCTGTGCTGTGTTGGAGGTTTCCCTGAGCCTGGCCATCCTGTAGCATAAGGAGCCCCACTAGCAGTTGGCATGGAGAGGCATAAAGGGAGTTGGAGACACCAACTGTGTTCTACTTGGGAAGCTGATGGGCTCCCAGGCTCACTGCAAAACCAACAAAGCTGTTCTACCTTGGTCTGTTTCTTAGGATCCCTAGCTAAGGGGAAGGTGAGGAAAGAGAAACACCAGAACTGGAGAGTGCACTAACGCCACAATTGACTAGGTAATATTTAAAGCAATATTTAGGACAACAGGCTAGCGATGGACCCATACTGGTCCTCTACTTTGTAACTAACACTTTATTAGAACTATAGCCAGGAGAACAGTTTGAAGCCAGTCTGGACCACATAGAGAGTTCAGGGCCAGCCGGAACTAAAATACAACACCCTGTATCAAAAAGACAAGCACACAACAATCAAAACAAAATAAAATGTTGCTTTAATACCCTTTGGATTAATACTCTGAGTTCTTTAGAGGGCTCCGTTTGTTCTACACTAATCATGATTTCTGATATTTGGGTCCTAGATTAAATTCTGAACAGAATATATGCTCAAAAGCTGAGATCACATCTCTAGAATGTGCATATTGACAAAGCACTTAGAAACCAAGGCATGGCTAGAGGGAAGAGGTAGGAAAGGGTTCAACAGGGAAGGGAGAGAGCATTTTTTTCAAATACTGTCAGAATTCCACCTTTCTCACAAGTCATTTATGATGTTTTTGTTCTGGCTAAGGGTATGGCTAAATATTTAACCTGGTCTTCGCCACTTAATAGACTTTTAGAGTTGTACTCTTAATTATTATACTTTTAGGATCTCGATGTGTTAAGTAAGCACAATAAAATACCCATTTCATAGGTTCATATTGTGGCTATCAAATGACATTAGATGCATATAAAGTTGTGAAGCTCAGTTTCTGGTATACACAAGGGGCTATATAAATACTAGCAGTTAATTTCCTTGTATTTGATGCTATCATTGCATTATTTACTAAGTGACTTCTCTATTACATTACATAGTGTACTATTAATGTATTACATGAATAGTAATAGGTATTCAATGTCAAATTATATTACCCATGTTACAAGTTACATACAACATGTTGTATATGTAAATCATATATTTTATTGTCTGCATTTCCTGAAAAACTATTTTGTCCTTTGGAAAAAGAGTTTACACAGTATGCCACTCTCATAGCTTGGGTTTTGCTTGCATTCATTTAATTTGTCTTTTATATTGTTTTGATATACTTAATGCTACAGTATACGAAGTTGTACTCAAGGATTTCAAGGAAAGAGACAATACGGTAACTACTTTTAGGTCAGGATTATCTGGTGGTGAAACACTATTCTGCTTAAATGGTTATGTTTTGATCTGCACTGTTTCGTTGTTATGCCCTCTTTTATCTCAATCTCCACTCCATTATTTACTTTTTAATTTTTATCCTTTTAATTAAAGAAAAAAAATAGCAGGATATATTATAGTAACCCACTTTGACTTTCCATTACCTCGACTTAAAGCCCTGTATTACTCTCACCATCTGGTTTTTAACTGATGTTCCCCTATTCTGTTTTGCTGGATAGTATCAGGTTCGAAAGTTTAGGCATCAGCTGTGAAGATAATGAGATTCATTATAACGCCTATTCTCGTTGACTTTTATCTACTTTTGAAGACCTACAATATCTTCAATGTTTTGGTTTTGTCGGTTTTATTCTTTACTGTTTTGTTCAATTGTATTATAACTACCGATATAGGCAATTCTATTAGAGATAGCGGGAGGCATTATGGTAACCATTGTTGATCACCTTGTATTATGTTTTCACATTATCTATTATGTCCACCCTTTTGACTTGACCGATTCTGTTCTGCTATGTCACATTTGGTTTTACTCTCTTCCAAAAAAGTAATAAGAACCATGGGAGCAATGAAACCCAAAATGTGTAATAGTCATTGTACAAAAGAGAGGAAAAGAAAGTGCTCTAAACTATATAACTGCATGTATATTTAAGCGTATAAGATAGAAAATGATATCACGGAGTTTTATTGGATCATTGAACAGATCTGTTTGCAGTATCATTGATGGAATGTCCACTTTACAAGCTTTAATTTTGTGACTTGAACAATTATTTCTAAGATGACAATATGTAATCCATTAACTAGTGATTTCCTACTGTTCATTTTTTTCTGTAAATCTGTATAACTTGTACCCGTTCTCTGTTTTTTTTTTCTTTTCTCCTTAAATAAAATTTAAAAAAAAATGTCTTTTATTCAGTTGGTAACATGTTTTCAAAAGAAGTGGTAGTTGTCTTGCTTCCTCCATATTTGTCCCCCTTTTTTTTATTTTCACAGTGATCTTGTGAGATATAACCTATTATCTACATTTGCCCCTTGAAGAAAGAGGCATTCAGAGAATGTATGTGATTATCCAAGAAAACTTTCATTTGGATGTAATCTCAATCTAGGCACCATTATTCAGGCTTGTAACCTCAGCAGTTGAGGCTGAGGTGGGTGAAGTCTCACCCAGACTCTCTCTCAAGCAATGAAACAAAAATCTTAAATGCAATCTAACATATCAATCCAGTTGCATTCAACAGTTTGTTTTGTTTTCATCTTTTGCTAGATCACACTGCCTTTCAGGAGTAAATATACTGAATATATCCATTATGGCTCAATAAGTGATCCTTTCACTGGCTTGAGACTGCTTATTGTTACTTTTTCTGAGAAGTCGTTTACTTGTATGTCAGAACCATAGTGGATGTTGCTGTACCATCAGCTACTCTTTTGGGACTTCAGCACTTACTGGACACTGTGAAGTCACTCACACAGGTGGTAACTACACATTGACCTTCCTGAGATTACACAGTGTGCTTTATCTACCTCTGTGCCTTGGAGATGCTCACTTAACATACACTGAATGAAAGAGTTTGCCTGTGTGTACACTCATTTGATAAGAGTGGCAATCCAATCTTCCAGACACAGCCTGAGAATTTACACTGCTTTTCCCATAACGACTTCATCTCTTGATTATTAATGACATTCTTTTCAATTTACTCTATGGTTTATCTTGCAAGGCAAAAAATCACCTAAAAAGCATGAAAGAGCATATTAAACATAGTATGCTTCTTCCAAATTTTATAAATAACTGCTTTTGGGATAGTAATAAAATGTCTGATATCGTATTACTCTGAATTTGACATTGCTTGGGAAGTTCAACTTGACTTCTAGAAAGTCTTGCATTCTGTAGATATTTAATAGCTCTTTCTAGATAGATGGCAAGACCCATGGAAGGCTTTTGGGCTACATAGATGAATACATCACAGCCCCTTCTGAAGGTCACTCACTAGGCAAGAGAGGCAGGAGAGGGACCAGTGACTTCTCAGTATAGTTCCTTGGACACATTTTTGGGAAAACTGAACGAGTGAGGTAAGGTCAGTTCCATCACTATTTTTTGCCATAGTATTCTTCATTGTAATTATGATTGGTGTTATTGGACAAAACTATGAAAAAGTCAGTTTACAAAATGTACTGTATAAGAAAGCACGATTCTTGTGGAAGAAATAAGTTTAGTACAGTGAAACAGAACTCCTTGATACTCTAAGCACAATGCAGTTGGAAATGAACTCAGAAGGCAGCTCAGAGGTGCATGGGGCTGTGAAAGTTCTATATTGGGCATGCACTTGCATCCTGAGTGAAGTCATTCTCCATTGAACAAATGCACTTTTTGAAAAATGAACTTGCGTTGATGAGCTTGTCTGTGGCTTTTCCCTGGTAGAAATCTGATTTAAACAAATTAAATTTCTTCTGCTTTTTAAATTGAACAAGCCAGATCCTCAGACCTATCTCCCTCACTCACATGCTGGAGTGAGTCTAAGACCAAACTATAATTGGTAATTAATAACTTCAGATTCTATTATGGAAGTCTCGTTACAAATTCCATCTGCACAGGAGCTTCACAAGAAAAGTACGTGCTTGGGTTTTGTGGTGAGCAAAATCCCTCTCCGTGCAACTAAGAAGGTCAGAATGACATTGAGACAGGAGACTTTGCCCCCTGGTGACCTGCCTTGGGGCCATCACTGGACATCTGTGCCCCTGCTTGTGCCCACCGTGGCAGAGGCAGGTGAGAAGTCAGGTCCTTCTGCAACCACGTAAACTAACAAGGTGAGTCTCATACAGAAAACTCAGGTTTCTTCCGTTCAAAGTCTTCTAAAGAGTGCTTTTCTTGTACCTATGAAGTCCTCTTATTTCTATACATAAATCAGGGCTTTGAATTGCAACCTCTGAATCCTGCAGCTTCTGAACACTGCTTGACTTGGACAAGACCTAGGGAATCTCAGGAAAAGTGAAGCTGAATATGGTCACAGGTGACACAGAAGCAGTCATGGCACCAGGAATGGTCTTTCTGCACAAATTTCATTTCCCTTGGTTGTCATGTAGTTGGTGGTGGCACACTCATCACAAGGCAGAGGGTCTTCCAATGGTAGTCACACACAATGTGGTCCTGCTGGGCCCACTGTAATCCAGTGGTGAGGTTTCTTCTCATCTTTGCCTAGGGTGAAGGTGAAGTTGTCCATTGAGTCCTGCAGGCAGGATCAGAATAAAATGGGGCACTTGAGTCTAGTACCCAGGTTTTGAACTATCATTGCTTGGATTTCTAGTGCTTAACCACAGTGAGACATCTCTCTAAAACAAGGTTTAGTTTCCTGATCATAGACTAGAAGGATCATGGTCCATTCACTTTCTTATGACACTCATGGGAAAGAGGGATTCCCAGTTTATTCCCTGTGGAGATTTATTCAAACCTCCTGTGCTCTGTATTCACAAGAGGTAAGTGGGAAACATGGTGGCTCACCCTTGTTGGATATAGGAATGGCCTGCTATGCCACTATATGTGGAAGGTGTCTCATATGGATGCTCCCCTACGAAGCATGGAGTCAGGGCCAGAGACAGACAGTCATGCTGTGTACACCTCAGGCTACCCGAGAAGGAATTTGCACATCTGCCTCAGACACCACAATCAGATGCTTATTAGCCACCTGTCTCATTCACTGTTTCAGAAAGTGGTCAGCAGGAAGTGATCAAGCCTGTTTTGGTAGACACCTTCCACCTGCCTCATGGAATAGCACTGTGTATAAAAGTCTGAAAACTCTTGCTCCTTATGTTTCCCTGTATCACATGGAATTGGAACAGGACAAACTATCTGACATTTAAGTAACAGCATTTGACAGTGACCCACAAGCATTTCTAGCACACACATGTAGTATGCTCGCAATGTAGTGTGTGATCCTAGAGCATCTGTACTAGCCACACAAGCGCTGTGCTTTCCATTATCTTGAATGGCTACTCTTGTATTAGGGAGTCCAGAAAGCAAATGATCTGGCCATGCACAATTTAGTGTCCCACAGGAACTTGGTACCACTGGAAGAGAGCTCCTTTTCTGTGAGGACACTGATCTCTAGCAACAACAACTACAGGAAGGAGTTTGAGTGCCTTCAGGCCATACACAGTTCCCTGACCCCACAGCTACTCCCTAATCTGCCTGGACATCTCATGCAACCCACTTTGACACCTGCTGGAAGCCAGGAAGCTAGGTGAGTACAGAGTTGAGTCGAAGTAGCTCAAGCTTAGATACAGTGGTCCTCCCTGACACAGCCTGCCAAAGGCAGGATAGTGAGGGTTAATAGGGAAAAAGATCCAGAGAAGGGTCCTGGAACTCCAACTGCAGAAGACATCAGAGGAGTATTTTGTCAGTACGCAGGAGGAACAAGCCAGAGAGTGTCAGCAGCACATGGAAGGCTGGAAACCACGAGTGACGTCCAGTAGCTGGCTTTCTCTTACAGCAGAGCATGGAGCAAAGATTCAGAAGCAAGGACAGTGTCACTGCCTGTCCAGGGAGTTTTTTCTTGGGTTTTCACAGTGCGTTAAGTAGAGGTGCTGTGTTTTACATACATGATACTGAACAGAAGCCAGGCACCCTGGCTATGTTCCATTGTAGCAGAGGTCTCTGAGTGACAATTCAAAAATCTTGATCCCAATTCTTCAAAGGCTTTAGGCAAGAAATGGAGATAAAGGAGAAGACAACTCTCATAGTCACCACAGAGGTGACTGTGAGGAATAGAGATGCAACTTGAGATCCACATCCTGGGCAACTTTCCTTAAGTCCAGATGGACCATTTAGTGTGGTCGTTTAAGACTGCAAGATACTGTGACCACAGGCTCTGCATCCAGTGTCTGGACTGTTTTGGCCTCTGTAAGTACATGGGTTCATACAGTGGGAATTTGAGCGTGACCAGATGTTGAATGTATATAACACCCCTTGGGGGAATTGTTCCTCTCTAACTCAGTTCACAGTGGCATTTCTTAAACACGTGGAATGTACTGTCCTGCTCCATTGTGCCACATCAGTTATGGTTGTGTCACTTTCTACTGCCCCCATGTAGTTGTGAAGCTTCACAGGTTTTATTTGGGGCCCTGTGCAGCAGGGAGAGAGGACACAACCCTATGGGTGACTGGTATAGATCACACTATGTCCTTAGTGCGGGGAATTTATATTAGAAGCTTCTGAGACAAAGTAAGCAAAGAATATTTTGAGTAAATTTTTAATGGACAGAAATATCAGTTTGTGTCCTAGGCTAGTATCAAGGATTTTGAGGCAACTCATAGCAATCCCTGTGTTGAATTTGATATTTTCAAATGACGCAGGAAATTTCTCCAGAATGTCTCCAAGCTCTGATCCTGGGTGCTAATCAGACATTCACAAACTAAATCATGTAACAGCCTCTAAATATGTCTAAATATACATTGAGCTAACTAATCACAAATCTGTAGCTGAGATTGTCAATAAGAGGTGCTGATGCTTTGCAAATCCCCTGCAAGTTACTCTTGACATGTTTCTGCCTTCTTTGAGGCCAAGATATTTTTCTCAAAACTCATGGTCATCCAGCACATATCCAGATCAATGTCTCTAAAGATGCTATTTAAATACATTGTCTGAAAAGATGAGCTTGAAAGTCCTTGGGGCTAGTGGAAATTTCATCCTAGCCAAGTTTATGGCCACATGTGTTACTGTAGCAATTCTCGTGAGTGAGAGGTCTACAACACTGGCCATACTAAGAAGCAAATTATTGTATGGTGACATTTTAAGACAAAATAAAAATGAGAATGACTCCTAGGTGCTGAAAGAATCCAGCATCTTGAGCTGACTTCATCAGGAACATAGTGATATGAGGAGCATCCTGCTGGAGCTGTGCTTGAAAGTGTGTGCTAAATGATATCCTGCTTGTGCTGGGAACGGTTTTGATTTCCACTACTGTTTCCCATTTCCCCATTCAGTGAGTTAAGATATTTTAACTGCACTATTGAAATCTAGGAGAAGTTCAGTGTGCCTGGTGTCCAGCTAGGAAAACATGTATATAAAATGTATCATGCTTGAGACATCCATAGTGCTACCCTAAGGCTTGGCAATCACGAGTGTGAATAAAGTATGCTTGGAAATGTAAGGTATACTCAAGCTGTGTGTTAGTATAGCCTGACATGAAACTGGAAGTAAAGGCTGGATGATTTGAGATCTTGAAGGATACAGAGTGTTCTGTGCAGTCATCGGATGCACATGAAAGCTAGTGGATTAAAGGGATTTGCAAATCCTCCAGTACTGAGGTGCCTCTGCCATTTTCTAAAAATCATCCCTCTGTGAATCTTAATGTAGCTTCCTGATGACATCAAAGATACTACTGGCCATGGTCAACCCAGAAACACACTGGAGGAAGTTATAGAGAAAAGAATAGCCACTGTCTGTAGTTCTGCCATTGATAGCTTTGAAGCTCATTGAATCTGTTCAATAATGAAAGGCATTGTTAGCCATCCTAGCATCTTCCTCCAAATATCACTGCTCATTTGGTACCAATCCAAATTCCATGTGAGTCCTGGTCCAATATACGAACTGTGTTTCACTCAGTGCTTATATTTTCTGTACCGTACTGTGTTTAAGCAGTCTGCTTTCATGATGGTTCTTAAATTCATGGACTGGCAGAAAGCAATGCTGGTACTGCATTTAACTGAATTGATCAAGCACTGAAGAGCCATCAGCAGCATGGCTGTCTGTTGACCAGGCAGCTCCTAAGTCTAGATGTTCATGAACAATAAATCATTAGGAAGAAAGTGATTCTCCAGTGAGGCCAAATTATGAAACACTTAAAAGTCATGAAGACCTGGTCATCTCACCATCAGGATGGTTTCATGGTTTCACTACCACCCTTAGACCTTCTCAGAGGTTTGGTATCCAAGCAGGAGGAGAGCAGAGTGCAATTCCACTTAGTTGTTCAGGACCAAATCCCTGTGGGACATAGTGGCTCTTTCCAACTGCTACTCCACTCACTAGGGCTACCTTGAGTCAGGTGAGTTGAAATGTGAGTCTGACAGCCCTCTGCCCTCTGAACAGCACTGATGGAAATGTTTCAGGGGATGAAGTTCTCCAAAACTGGACAAAAGTAAAAGCTACAACAAGATGAGGTCCTGATGATTCATCCAGGGAGGAGCTTTGGGGAAGAGCATAGTCCAGAATACTGGATAATAGAGATGGTGGATTTAGCCTCCCTGTGATGCAGAGAAGCAGCCTGAATGCAAACAAAGCAAGCATAAATGAATAAATGTGGCAGACTGCTCCAACACTGCTAGCACTGATCAGGTCTTCAGGAAATTGTGCAGTGGGAATACATTGATATCTTTTTTATCTCCACTGAGACGCATATTTCTCCCCTCTCATAAAGGATAATATTAGCACTCATAATGTTTCACTTGGAGGTTGGCCTCAAGACCACTTTCCTTTACCAGATTAAGCACTGTTCAAAAGAAAATCAAACTGATAGGGAACAAGAAGGGAAAAAGAAACACCAGGGTTAATATAATTGTACAGCTAGCTCCTGTTAGTACATGGAATCTATTTCCATCCCAGATGTTTTCTATACAACCCAGTAGAGAAAAGCCAGGACTTACAAAGATTTGACTCAGCTCAATATTTGCTATTTGAAAACATTTATGCTAATATAGTCTGCAAAAGATATCATGCCTATATATTATACACTGAATAACTACTATAAAGACAACAATACACAATGTGTTATTGTAACTCTTCTACTAACCTGTTTTGATGGTGTCCTATTTTTGTCTTTAAATAAACAAAATCATTCTTGCATGCATGTATGTTCAGGAGTGCTACAGTATGAGTGTCTGCCACCTTGACTCAGAACTTCTCTTTAAAATAACTCCTCAGATACCAGGAGTTAACTGCACATTGTCATGATGCTCTGAAGTTTCTGCTGCATCTGTACAGTCAGTGAAATCACCTTGTTGCAGCTTATACCAGCTTGTTGGTTCTTGGTGCTTTTATCAAGCTTCCTGTAGGTATGGAGCAGAAGCAACATTCAGTATACTAAATAGGTTCAGCCCAACTCAGTAAATTGATGGGTCTCAGAAAAAGAACCTCTGGAGCTGCAGTCTGTGTCAATGGTGCAATGAATTTAAAGTCTAAATTGATGACAAAACTATTGAGTTCCTATCCACTGTGTCCCTTTACCCAGTACTTGATGAAGCTGAGTAGATGATGTCATCAGGCTGCACATCTGTACTCTTCAGGACAAACTTCCTCAGGCCCAAGTAAATCTTGGCTCCATGCTGGTACTGCTTCTTCCCATGGTGGGTTGCAATGGGATTTTGCTAGACAGGATGAATTTAGACTGACTCACTTTACTATTGCTGAGATGAAAAAACTGTACACATGTGTAGTTCACTTAATGGCATCCTGGAGCCACTGCCAAATCCATCCATTCACATTCTCATTATAAAGCCTGGGGAATCTTAGAAGTAATAACTCTTCCATTATGACCTGATGCATGAGGTGCTCTGGATTCATCTGAGATCCTTCTAAGTTGTTACTTCCATTGGAATATGCTAATATGGAAGAAGCCTGTGGACTGTAGCAGAATCATAGCTCCAGCGTTAGTATCCAGACAAATATCACATTGCATACATGGAAGAATCGGGAGTGGCACATGGCTTCCTTAACCTCCACATTCTCTTCACTGTTTTTGACTCTTGGCTGGCATGACCCATTACTTAAAGGACATCAAGAAGCTAGGAACCAGCATTCTGCATATTAAACTCTAACAGCAGAGACTGTGGATCTACTGCTTCAACCACTGCAGAAACCAGAGTGGTCAGCATTTAAAACAGTGGCATTGAGGTGTCTGACATGGCATAGCCAAAATGCTGAAATGAGTGTAGCTTAGAAAGAACCTCTGATCACTTTCCAGTGATGAATGCTCTCAGTCACTTTGGACTATTGTAGATACACAAATTTTCAAAACTGTATCTCAGGAGTATCACTGCAGAAGTCAATGTGTTAGAGAAGTTTAAAGTTTGAGCTCTTCATCTCTATTTGCAAGTGGTTCAGAGTTGACTAGAAGTGAGGGAAAATAGACAACTAAAAAAGTTGTGGGTCATTGAAAGATTTCCAATTCTCTCATGTTCCACGTTTTTATTTGATTTGTGACTCCAAGATAGAGACAAGAGAATGCAAAGAGAAGATGTTTCACAAAGGAACCAGTGCTGGGACATCAGCCAGGGTGCTGATTGTGTTAAAATCTGCCCTATGCAGATGCCATTCTATGTCTTTGTGAGTCAGATTTTAATGTCCATCTGCTCCATAAAGAGTTATTGTATTGAACTGAGTCAAATCTTAATAAAAAGGCCTGGATTTTCTGTACTGGGTTATACAGTAAACATTTGGGCTGGCAATAGACTCAGTTTCTTTAGCTTGACTTTCAAGAACATGCGGCCTGCTTAGTGACCTTTCCCTCATAGCATTCTAATCTGAAAAGAGTCCTCTTTCATGAGGCAGTTGGATGGACACATCACAGTCCTATGGACACAGGTGCACTAGAACCTCCATGAGACAAACCACCTAATGCCCTCACTTTGTGAGACTCAACAATGAAGTCATCAGTAGATCATATGAGCTGCTCAACTATGCAGAAGAAATCCTTTCATCCTTCAAACAAATTTTACTAATGTTGAGGGAACCAAGCTCAGGAGAAGTGACAGCTCTGAGGTGTATATTGAGGCCACAGGGCACCATTTCCCAGTTCTTTTTGAGTATTCATGAATGTACTCATTAATCAGTGTGGAAACCCACATGATTTCTAAGGAAGTCAAATATGAGCCAATTTAGAACTGAGTATGCACATATATCTAAATATGCCTCAACCTTTGACAGCATGAAATCCTGTGGAGTAGGATTTACCCAAAGAAAGCAAAGCAGTTGTAGAAATAAATGTATTAAAATACTACTCTCCATAGAAGCTGGATAAAGGGAAATAACCCTGCAGAGTATTTCTTTTGATAGCTTTTAGGGTTTCTTGACAAAGGCATCTGTCTTCTAAACCTAAGACTATGTAGCTATGGCCAGTCAGAGTTGGGTTACCATTTTATGTGTGCCAGGTCCCATACCACATCAGAAGGGACAGATTCCTCTTTGGTGGTGGCTCCTGAGAGGCTATTGGAAATGAGCCTGGGCCTCTGATCAGCACCCACATTCTGGGTCTCCATGACTTTTGTGTAGGACCTGCAGGAGCTAACAGTGAACTGCATACTTATTCTCTGCACAGGTGACAGTCAGGTAAACCTGTTGCAATGAGGGGCTTGCATAGGAAGCCTCTCCATGCTGCTGGAACACTTGATCCTCTGTGAGATGCTCAATAACAAGGTCAAGCTTTGTGATAGGTGATAAGATCTTAAGTGTGTTAGGGATCAATGCCTGTGAAAATGAGAGGAGGCAGGTTGAGGAGACTGTGGTCTGACCAAGGTGTAGCCTTCTGGAGTCAGGCCTCCCTAGCAATGATTTCTCAGGCTTCAGTGTGTCCCATCAGGCTCACACATTGGGAGCGTGACGTATAGTGACTGTGACTTTGGAGCATAATACTACTTAGAACCCATGACTTTCCCTGTTGTTCCTCATAAGTTGTGCGTGGTCGGTGTCTATAAAAAGAAGATACTGTTTGGTGACTGACTAAATTGCAACCTCTGCATGATTTTTAGCTTCTGAACACACCTAGACTTGGTTGGGACCTAAGAAATCCTTGGGAAACATGAAGCTGAAGGTGGTAACAGGTGACACAGAAGAAGTCATAGCACCAGAGGCAGTCTGTCTGCAGAAAGCTCATTCTCCTTGGTTGTCATTTTGCTGGTGGTGGCACACTAGCTTTGGTGACAGACTCATTCTGATTAAGAAAACTTACTCATGGCTACCCCTAATGTTGCCCTTCTAGACCTGACACAACGCAGTGGTGTGGCTTTTACCTATCTTCACCTGGATAAAGGTGAAGTCATCTATTCAGTCTTGCAGCATCAGGGTGAAATGGGGCATTTGTGTCCAGTCCCCAGGGTTTTAACCATCACTGCATGGATTTCTAGTGTGTAGGCACAGTGATACGGCTCTGTAAAATATGGCCTAGTTTCCTGTTCATACATTAGGAGGGCTATGGTCCATCTGCCTTCTGGTTACTCTCATGGGGATTCCCAATTTCTTTCCTGTGGAGTTTTACTCATGCCTCCTGTTATATTTTTAAGAAGTAGGAAAAAGGGGCTCACCTCTACTGGGTATAGGAATGGCCTGACATATGGTTATATGTGGAAGGTGACTCATAGAAATGCTCCACTATGAAGTCTGGAGCCAGGGCCAAGAGCTGGCACTCATGCTGTGTGTACCTCTGGCTACTCGAATAGGAATTTTCTCATTTATCTCAGGCTCCACACAGTGTCAGTCAGATACTGGTTAGCCATCTTGCCAGTGGTTCTGGCTTGGCTACTCAGTTATTGACATCTAAACTTGGTGAATGAGACAGTCTTGGCAAACACCTCCCACATGACTTATGGACCTGCACCCTGTGTAAGTCTAGAGATTCTTGCTCCGTATGTTTGTCTGAATCCCAGGAAGATGGGACAGGAGACCATGACTAATGTTTAAGTATGGCCTTTGGCACAGTTATCCAGGCATTTCTAGCATACACCTGGAATGTGAGACCCAAGGACATCTGTGGTAGCCCCACCACTTTGTGTTTCAAATTGCCATGAATGGCTACTCTGGGCTCTAGGGAGTCTAGTAAGGCAAAAGACCTAATGACAGTTTAATGTGTTATATGAACCTAACACACTTGGAGGTGAGCTCCTTAATGTGGTTCCTGGGAGGGCACAGATAGCTAGTGATACCCACTGCAGGAAAGGGTTTGGGGGCCTCCTGAGCCATGCATGGCTCCCTGAATCCTTAGCTAATCCCTGACCTGCTCAAACTTCTCCTGTAACCATTCTTGGACCTGCTGGAGGGAAAGAGGCCAGATCAGTGCATAGTAGAGAACACGGATCTCAAGCTCAATTATGATGGTCCTCTCTGACACAGCTTCCCAGAGTCAGGAGAGTAAGCTTGTTCAGCAGTAAGATCCAGACCAAAGTCCTGGGACAGCATCTCAGAGATGTCCCTGATCACCCTATTTGGCAGAAAGCAGTAGGTACAGGTGAGGGAGTGACAGGAAAACACAGAAGGCTGGAAGCCAGGATAGAAGTCCAGTAATAAGAGTTCTCAGCGCAGAATGTGGAACACAGATCATAAGCAAGGAGACTCACTGCCAGTCCAGGGAGAATTTTAATGGCTTTTCACAGTGCTTTAGGTAGAGATGCTGCATTTGATGTGCATGCTGCTGAACAGAAGCCAGAGGCATTGGAAATGTTCCCTTTGTGACAGAGGTATCTGAGTCTCAATTCACCAGGCTGCAGGGGGAAATACAGCATCTGCTTATCTGCTCAGTTCTCTCTCTTGTTTCCCCTATGGTTGGGGAGATGATCCTATCTCCTTGTAGCTGTCAGTATTTCCTAGAGAAAGAAATGTACTATGAGGTAAACAAATCTATAAAACTTACAAGGTTGACTTCCAATGCCTGCCCAGAGCCAAGTGTGGGAGAATATAAAAGGGCTGTCTGCATATTGGGGATCTGAAAGATCCAGCCAAACAGACACAGCTCAATGTACTGCCCCATGTGAGTCCATGTCAGGAGACTGATAGGTCAATGCTGGAGGCTGAGGAGTGCACTGAATGCCAGGAGATATGATATCCAATATGAAAAAGACTGGAACTCCCCAGATGGAAAACACACCAATCCTTAGCTTCATTTCCTTTTTTATAAAATCCTTGTGGTGCTCCTCCCTATGTTAAACCTTCCACACCCAGAATTATGCTGAGTCAATTTACATGGATGTTATTTACACAAACTGACAATAAGCATCACATTGCACTCTGTCCACTTAATAAGCAGGCACATTTCTTTAAACCATAGCATTCCAGTATAAAACCAAGTTCATGGTTACACCTGACATGTTGTAACCACCCTGTGAACAAGTGAAGATTCACTAATTCCCTCTCAAGCATTAACTTTTCATATCTTAAATATGATAATGTAGTTAAAATCCTCATTTCTTTAGCATGATTCTGAGACTTGAGCTTACATTGACATTTCTGAAATTGCTTTGATCTGCCTTCTCTAACCCCCAGTATCTGGCTGAAAGAGGGTAGATCCAAGGTTAATGACAAAGCACAAGGGCAGACACAAGTACAAAAGGGAGGTGCTGATATTACTGTCTCATTGCTATGGATGAGACATAGGCACATGTATTGACATTGTTTTGCAATACACACGCAGACCTCTTTAGAGAAACTGGGCTTAGGAGCTGTTGGATAATCACCCTACAAAGCCAAGTCTGGCTAACCCTGTAACTTCTCCACTTCTGCAAAAGGGAACACATCATTCCCAGAACCAGAAAGTAACTACTTTAAATGTATAGCTGGTCTGGAAAAAATGGAGGAGAATGGGCTCCATTTTGGCAAACAGATGAGATGCTTTTCAAACTTGTCAGCTTTCAGTTTCTCAGATCCAGGTTTAATACAAGCTAAAATATTAACTTGGACTATAGATGAGGATAGGTACATGGTGAGTATAATTGATAATGTGGACTCTGAGAAGGATGGTTTAGATGGAAATGAAAAATCCTGTGGTTGGAGCCTTATGACTTGTGTCTAGAACTCAGTTTTGCATTCTCAAGTGTAGACAGTTGTTTCTGAGAGAAATTATGTGGGCAAGGACCAGGCTAGGATAAATACAGCAGGTCTCTTGAGCTGTATTTGCCTGAAACAGGACAGAAATAGCAGTTTGTGTACTAGATAATATCAAGTATTTTTGAGGCAACTCATGAATTCCTATCTTGCATTGAATTTGATATCCTTTAATAGGACAGGAAGTTTCTCATGGCTGCTATTCACAATCTAAATCATGTAACAGCTTATGGGAAAGGAGATATGTGTATGCATGTAGAATCTGTGCCCCCATAAAATCAGTGTGATACACATCAGCCAATACCAGGGCAAAATAGGATGGGACTGTGAACTGTAAGGTGACAGTTGGCTCAATTTCTAAAGAAAAAGGCTATCCCCTTCTAGCTCCATTTCCCCCCTCCTAGTTGATAACAATCTAGACATAACTGAATCACAAAGACTTAATGAAACATGCAGTGAATAGCATTCTGAGTTAGCAGATGCTCTGCCAAGATGGAGGAATGGGAGATACGAAGGAT
This sequence comes from Cavia porcellus, assembly GCF_034190915.1. NCBI lineage: Eukaryota > Metazoa > Chordata > Mammalia > Rodentia > Caviidae > Cavia > Cavia porcellus. The sequence goes on along the minus strand of NW_026947520.1, from coordinate 11,117,061 downwards.
GCTCTGGATGGAAGATGAAAAGTTTGCATGGAGAAAAGGACAGCAATGGGCTCTGCTTTGTCAGCCTGACTTCCCTTCATGTCATGGAGTCAGCAAGACATGAACTGGCCAGTGTCCTACAGGAAGAAAAATATCTCCATAGGAGTAAAGACAAAGTAGTCCTACCACAACAACTGACACTTACAGGATCCAACAGGACTAGAAAGTGAAGCAGTAAGCCACAGTGTGACAGAAAATATCTGACAATCATGTATCTGATAAAGGATTTATGTTTTGGATATATAAAGGACTCACAATTAAAAAGCAGAAAAGATAACCCAAAGCTGAGCATGGTGGCATACACCTGGAATCCCTCCAAAGGCTGAGGCCAGATGTTTTCAGGAGTTCAAGGAAAGCCTGAGCTACACAGTAAGACCCTGTCTCAAAAAAAAGGAAAAGGAAAAAGGTAACTCAAACTGAAAATGCAGGATGAACTTAAGTATACATTTGTCCAATGAAGATACACAAATGTCAATTGGCTTGTGAAAACACATATGCCCAACACCACACCCTTACTCACCAATAGGGAAGTTGCATTATAAAAGTAAAATGCAAATGCAAGGGAAAGTCACAATCAGATTTCACTTCATTTGCATGGAACCTTTCAACCAAAAAGAATAAAAACTCTTGGCAAGGATACAGAGATGCTGTAACTCTCATACAATGCTGGAAGAAGGTGAAATGGTGCAATAAGTTTGGAAAATGGACCGGCACTGCTAGTTTCTCCAAAGGTTAAGCACAGAGAGTTACCACATGACTCCACACAGAAGCCAAGAGAAATGAAAGCAGGCACACACAAAATGCTGTACATGTATTTGCACAGCAGTATGAATAACTGTTGAAATGGAAACTACTGCAAGTCCATCAACTGCTTGATGAATTAAAAATACACACAAGAGGACATTACTTAGAAGAGGAAATAAAGTACAGAACTACAACATGAATGAATCTTGAGAACCTGCTAAGTGAAAGAAGGCAGTCCCAAAAGAAGACAGGACACATATTGAGTATTTTGATACAAAATGTCCAGAAGAACACAATCTACAAAGTATATCACTGGTTCTTTAACAGTGAGCCAGGAAAGAGGTAGGCAATGGTTGAAAGGTCTGAATTTTCTTTAGAATGAAAGAATTTCCTGAAATTGGGGTGATGACTCTGAATATACTGAATGTAACCAAATTGCACATTTTAAATGACTGAATTTCAACCTACGTAAACAGTATTTTAATAAAGATGCAAGCAACATCCCAAAATTCATTTCATACACGTGATTTGAGGTTATGTGATGGTCTATATGTTGGCTTTGTATCATTAGCCAGGGCTTAAAACAACAAGATACCCTTTGAATTGAAAAGGAGTGATTTTATCAAATAAAAGTAAAAAATATCCTTCCCCTCACTGATTAAAATACAATGATGTATAGTTCCCCAAACTAAGTAGTTATTGTTCCCAAAACTACTAAGAAATTAGCTTGTAGATTAGCCTGGTATTTGGAATATTCAAGTGCACTGGAATTTGTATCTCCATGGAAACAAAAGTCTCCACTTCTGTGCTCATCTAACTTTGTTTCTTTTATTTTAACAAGTTTCTTACATCTGCAAGAATGTACAGAGTGAAATTTGAAGTTTTACCTCTTGAAACAGATATTATATTCTAACATGAAAACAATTCTTTCATTTGTTTCAACCTAACAGTATTTGAAAGCATTGACAGAAATATAATCTTAGATAAATAATATGCAGTAAAAGTTTATGCTGTATATGTGACAGTAAAGAGCTAATACTGTAACCATGCACAAGATTCATATAATTACTATCCTCTTTGGTGTGTTAACATAATACACTAACTTATTCATCTTAGCTAAAGCCCAGAGATCAGAAACCAAAATGAAGAAAAATATACTTACATGTATTTGAATGTTAAAGATTTTAAAAACATAATTAGGTATCTGTTAACCATGGTGAACAAGAAAAGAAAGAGCACACAAAACTCTGAAGGTGGGCTGGAGGTGCAGCTCAATGGTAGAGTATGTGTCCAGCATGTGCAAATATATAGGTTCAGTCTCAAACAAAGAACAAAAGTAAAGCAAAGCAAAGAGAAGAAAAGAAAATATTGAGATTATTGGAAACAGAAAAAGACAAGAAACATCATCTTTGAAATCTGAGTTGAAGAGGAAAAAAAGCAGTTTAGGAGAAAGGAAATCAACAGAGGAATAATAGGTAGTCTGAAAGTGTGTTTTAGGAACAAATTTCAGTCTTTGGTACTACCATGCTGACAAAATGCAGGAGGTACAAAATTGGAAAGACAAACAGTTAAGGAGATGCAAATATTGGCTTGAATCATAACAACCTCAAGCTCTCCATTAACCAATGGTAACCAGCCATCATGGGGGCTTCAAGACACTGGAAAACACTTTTCATTTTTAAACCATTTTATTCTTTTTCCTTGTAGAATCATTTGCATCCGCAAGGCATACATATTTTTGTGTGCAAGAGACTTTACAATCACCCCTTTCTATCCTGCAGGTTCTGTTTTCAGGGATTCAATCAACAGTAGACTGAAAATACTCAGGAAAAGAACTGCATCTGTACTCAACACATACTAATTTTTTTGTCATTACTCCTTGAATGACGCAGCAAGGACTCACATAACATTTACCTTCTATTAAGTGTTAATAATCTATCAATGACTTAAAACATAGGAGGATTCAGTAGAGTATATGCAAATGCTATGCAATTATGTAAAAGAGACATGAGTATCCAAGGAGTTTGATATCTAAAGAGGTCCTGGGACCAATACTGTGAATACATCAAGGGGCGATTGTATAGTATTTACACACACACACACACACACACACACACACACACATACACACACATATTTATTTGTATAATATATAATCTTGAATGAAGGCACACACACGATAAGTGGACAGAAGCTTAGTAACACATATACTGCATGCACACATGGGATTACTCATGGATGACAAATGTAGTTGTTGACAGATTTTATAGCTAACGGAGAAAGAGGTACACAGAAAATATGAGACAAATCAAGATTAATATTAGTGTTATTAAAGAATGACATAGGCTGTTAAACACAAAAATATATTTTAATGCTAGCTGGAAGGATATTACCAAAAGAAGGTAACAGAGAAAAAAAACCCTCAAATAAAAATTCAAGTAGATAAAAAGAGGGAACTTCATATTATTTCCAAGCACTGTCATGTGTTTGAAACCACCAGAGTAAATAACATATGGCATTCACAAAACAGATTATGCTGTGGGTCACTAAGGTAAATTTTAAAATATAATAATTTGTGTATTAATTAAAATGCAAATAATAGATTCACAATTAGTTTAGTAAAGTCAGTGAAACCATTCATGACTGGTTGGTAAGGTTTGACATTATGAAAATCTTACCCTGCTAGTTCTGATTCAGGTTCACGATTTTTCTTTTGTATTTCATCCAAAGCACATTCCAGGTCGTGCTTTTCCTTCTTTAATTGGTCCACCTCAGACATTGCACTTTTGAACAGCTCAGTGAATTTGAAGAACTGTTCTTTCTCATCTTCAGACTTTGAAAATGAATTTATAATTAATTTCTAAAACTCTAAAGATTCATTCCTTAACAATATTACTTCACATGTGCTCATGAATGTGCAAACGCAAAGTATAAAACGGACGCCAGTAAGAACAGACTTGAAAACAGCAGCTTCTCTGAACACAGCTCAAGTTAACTTGTGCTTTCATCATTTTGTTTTCATCATGACGGTTTCTGAAGTGTGTGCTGCCAAACTTTGTTTAAAAAGAAAGTTTTACACATAAGCATTGATGAAAAATATATGAAAAGGACTGTATTTCCATTTCACTTTCTAAAGATATTCTAGAGGTCTTTCCCTCAATAGCTCAACATATTCCAGGGTTATTTAAAACATATTTTATCAAGACAAATTCTGGAAACCTCGATTTCATCCCAGTTTTGAACCTCACTCGACTTTGGAATGAGATAGATATTTATTCTCTCTAAGCATCCTCTCAGGAATTTTGTTTTGTACCCAGGAACCAAAACCTGAATCCCTTGCTGGCTAGACAGGCACTGTGCCACTGAGCTATGTGCCCAGCCCAGAATTATTTTTTCTGCTATTAAACAATTTTCTTTTCAGTTTCTCTTTTTTGTAATGCGAAGAAGCCTCACTTCTACATGGTTCTTATGGCTTTTCTATCATCTTGTTTCTTGCCCTCCAAAGGACTCTTACATTTCTGATACATAGTCTCATGTGCAAATCTAATTTTTCATCACTGGAGGACATTAAAATCTGATTTTCATCCTGTATTTCCAATAAAGTAATGTGAAAGTCACCGAAGACACTTGTTTCCGGAGTTCTCATCCTGCCCACTGCTCAGAGCTTCTGCTCACAGTGACTTCTCTCCACTTCTCTCCACTCCGAGCTCCACTGTGCTCCTAAAGGCAGTTGCTTAAGTCTTATGTCCACTACAGTTCAGATTCCCTCAGATCCTAAATCCAAGCCTTTGAGTCTGATAACCTAATCCCCATTTCCAGATGCAGCCTCTAGACAGGGGTCATTTACACTTTCCCTTCTTCCTTTTAGTTTACTTCTCCCAAGACAAAACTTCATCATCCATTATTTAGTATGGATTCCTTCTGCACTGAGTCCTACACATTGCATAGTGAGTCACATGGGTTTCAATCTGAATTTTGTGATCTTCTAACATGGGGCTGATGGCCTCACTGTTAGAATGCCACCCAGCATAAGTCACCCTGTATTTCTTTTATACTGTTGCTTTCCTATGGGTTCACATTGCTTTTTTAAATATTTTCCAGTTATATGGTACCACTACCAATTTTTCAACATCTCAATACCTTTGTATATGACACTTAAAGTAAGATGATGGCCCCTGGCATTTTAATTCACAAATGACACCTTATCAACATGTCAGCATGTTATGTGTATGAAAAGTATAGTACAACAACAGGACTAATTTATTTGAATTCTAGAAAAAATTATTTCTCTATATTTCATCAGAGAAAACACTAGCCAGAATTGTGTAGCTCCCTTATAACAAGTCTTTTCTTGTTGTTGAGACAAAATAACCAGACCCACAAGTTAAGAGAGGAAAGGTTCAGAACTCACAGTTTAGGGAGGTTTCAGTTCATAGTAGGCTGGCTCCAGAACAGGGAGGCATTGCAGAGGGGCATCATGGACCAGAAGACAAGCACGAGCAGCAGCAGCAGCAGCAGCAGCAGCAGCAGCAGCAGCAGCAGCAGCAGCAGCAGCAGCAGCAGCAGCAGCAGCATCAAGCTTTTTTCTGTCCCTACATCTTATCCAGGTACTCACCTTTAGGGCAGGTAGCACTCACACCCTTAATCTTAACATCACACCCTTGATCCCAGAACTATGCCAAACCAACCGGTGGACCAACATGGTAATCACATATCCAGAATCCCAACATCATATTCTAGAGATCTAGCTACCTATGAAAAAACCTCATCTATACTCCATGAGGGTTTGGGGGACAGGTAGGCAGGAGACATAGCAGCGAGCATCTGTGTAATGGAGCTCGATGGATCAAATTGCTGTGACTTTAAGAAATCAGTCAATGGAAGGAGCCACCTCACATCTCCACTTCCATGCACACAATGTGTCCTTGTGGTCCTAATTCCCACACAGGAGAACACGGGCCACAGAAGAATCTGCTCTGCCTGGTCAAGAGGTACATGGTTTTCATTACACATCAACAAACTGTCACCCGGTCTTATGCGTTACTCTTAGACTGGACAAGTTTAAATGGCTGATAAACACTAATCAATGGGGAAAAATCATGAAACTGCAATGCTAGGACCACTAGTTCCTCAGTAAGACAAATATCCATTTCTACTTTGTTACTGGCATCTTTTTCCTTGCTTACAGTCAAAGAGAAATACAGTGTCTCTGGGGAAAATGTTTGTGTAGCGCCCTAGTATCCATTCTTGGTGACAATATAAATTACAAAATATCATGGAAAAGCTTTCATTACAAAAAGATATTCAAAATCTTAGATTCAGCAATTGAATTTCCTGGAATTTTAAAAGTTATTGCATCATATTAGCTGAGACTCATGACACACAGTAATATATCAATGTCCAGATCAGCATTATTCCCAAAGAAGTGTGGGGATAACTCTCAAATCCTTCAATGGATAATGGATAAACAAATGTGGTATGTGTAAAATAGGGATTTTAGGCTATAAAAATCTTTTGTATTAAAATATCACTGCCAAAGTCATGAAATGCATGAAACCATTTATCTTCCATAAAGTTAAGAGGACTTCACTACTGCTAGTAAGGAGGAGGTATCAATACGATTACAACAAGCGTTTTTATCAGTAAGATTTTCATAGTGCCTAAAATATTCCTACATACTAGCAGAGGAGGAACTGCTTTCTAGAACAATAGAAATTAAAAAGAATTGCACTTACCAATCTATTGCTCAACAAGTGTTTCTGAGCTCGTTCAAGTTTACCCCTTAGCTTTTGATTTTCCTTTTTCAGGCGCAAATTCTCCAATGTGAGTGTTTGCACAGATCTGCTTAAAAAGTCACATAATCTTTGAAAGACTCCACACAACTTTAAAAGTTAGAAAAAGTAGATGATTTGGTAGGTAAGATTTTTCTCATTGTGCTTGTTGACACTTTTTCTTTGGCATTATTGGGAGTGAACACAGGGCTCCACGTGGAAAGCACATGCTCTCTCCTCACTGTACTATTTCTGCTCCCCTAAATTACTCCTTTCAGGTACATTTATCAAAGCTAGAATTTTCCCCTGGCCTAATGAAGATTTAGTACTTATATAACTGCAATATGTCTCATATTATGCTGCTGATTTCCTTTAGAGATGCTCAAGTCATTTGGTTAAGCCATACCTGTCTAAGGGTTCTTCCGTTTTTTTGTCGTGTTGCACAGAGCTTTTACCTCGGTCTTGTGCTTCTGTCAACTGAAAATTAACAAAAATGTTTATTAATAACCTGCCCATCCCTGGTGTTTGTTTCATAACTGTAGTGGGCACAGCTATAATGCTCCACCTCCGTATGGTTTATAGTTACCTCTGTGCTGTGTCTACACCGTTAGCTGAACTGCTGACGCAGGGATCCAATAGCCCACACCTTACAAAATAACACCCTCTCCCCACTACTTAAGTTACCGACCCCAGCTCTAGGTCTGAAACATATTATATTCCTGATTTTAGACCTGTTAGCAGGTCCTCAAACTGACAAAACTAGAAGGTTAGCACAGTGCTATGGACCTGCATTCCTGGCTGCTTGGTAAGCTGATGCTTGAGACCAGCCTGGGCAACTGGGGGAGACAACTCTTTTGCAGGAAACTATAAAAGTGAAAGTTTTGGTAAAATGGAGAGAAAGAGGAAGTCCCTTTACTTGTGCTGTCCTTTTAGTTGTATTTTTACATTCCACGCATTACATCCTACTTTATGGATTCCAAGTACTATTTATCAACTATGATATGAATAATGCTTATATGACTAAGAGCAATGCCAATGATAATAATACAGAAATGACACTGCAGTAACATCTAGATGTCTCCAGGAACTGTTGGAGAAACAGTATCTAGACAGACACCAGCATGCCTGGGCCAGAGTTCCAACTCCACCAGTCACCAGCAGTGGGAGCTCTATAAAATCTTTCCTCTTAGGTATTGTGTTTTCTGTTTTGATAAAGTTTAATATTGCAGGAAAGCTGAGGTAAAAGTTTCCTCAGGTCAAGTGCAGTCTTGATAATTTAGTCAGAAGATCTCTCAAAATTTAAATCAGAAGCTGGGCTTCGTATCACACAGCTGTGATTCTGTCACTCAGAAGGCTGAGTCAACAGGGTTACTGTAACCATGAGACCACCTTGGAGAGGCACAGGAAATTCAAGGCCAGCCTGGGGTACACAAAATGTCTCGGCACAGGGGTCATTTACACTTTCCCTTCTTCCTTTTAGTTTACTTCTCCCAGAACAAAACCTCATCAGCCATTATTTGGTATGGATTCCTTCTGCACTGAGTCCTACACATGGCAAAGTGACTCACATGGGTTTCAATCTGAATTTTGCAATCTTCTAATCTAGGGCTGGAGGCCTCACTGTTAGAATGGCACCCATCATAATTCACCTTGTTTTTCTTTTTTAATGTTGCTTTCCAATGGACCACATTGTCTTTTTTGAATATTTTCCAGTTGTATATGGTACCACTACCAATTTTTCAACATCTCAATACCTTTGTATATGACACTTAAAGTAAGATGATGGCCCCTGGCATTTTAATTCACAAATGACACCTTATCAACATGTCAGCATGTTATGTGTATGAAAAGTATAGTACAACAACAGGACTAATTTATTTGAATTCTAGAAAAAATTGTTTCTCCACATTTCATCATAGAAAACACTAGGCAGAATTCTGTAGCTCCCTTATAACAAGTCTTTTCTTGTTGTTGAGACAAAATAACCAGACTCACAAGTTAAGAGAGGAAAGGTTCGGAACTCACAGTTTATAGAGGTTTCAGTTCATAGTAGGCTGGCTCCAGAACAGGGAGGCATTGCAGAGGGGCATCATGGACCAGAAGACAAGCAGGAGCAGCAGCAGCAGCAGCAGCATCAAGCTTTTTTCTGTCCCTACATCTTATCCAGGTACTCACCTTTAGGGCAGGTAGCACTCATACCGTTAATCTTAACATCACATCCTTGATCCCAGAACTATGCCAAACCAACCGGTGGACCAACTTGGTAATCACATATCCTGAATCCCAACATCATATTCTACAGATCTAGTCACCTATGAAAAACACCCATCTATAGCTCCATGAGAGTTTGGGGGACAGGTAGGCAGGAGACATAGCAACAAGCATCTGTGTAACGGAGCTCGATGGATCAAATTGCTGTGACTTTAACAAATCAGTCAGTGGAAGGAGCCACCTCACATCTCCACTTCCATGCACACAATGTGTCCTTGTGGTCCTAATTCCCACACAGGAGAACACGGGCCACAGGAGAATCTGCTCTGCCTGGTCAAGAGGTACATGGTTTTCATTACACATCAACAAACTGTCACCCAGTCTTATGCGTTACTCTTAGACTGGACAAGTTTAAATGGCTGATAAACACTAATCAATGGGGAAAAATCATGAAACTGCAATGCTAGGACCACTAGTTCCTCAGTAAGACAAATATCCATTTCTACTTTGTTACTGGCATCTTTTTCCTTGCTTACAGTCAAAGAGAAATACAGTGTCTCTGGGGAAAATGCTTGTGTAGTGCCCTTCTATCCATTCTTGGTGACCATATAAATTACAAAATATCATGGAAAAGCTTTCATTGCAACAGATATTCAAAGGCTTAGATTCAGCAATTCAATTTCCTGGAATTTTAAAAGTTATTGTATCATATTAGCTGAGACTCGTGACACACAGTTGTTGGGAGCCACCACATTGCCGAGCTGCCGCATATAGCGATCATGCGGCCTGTGGTAAAGAGTAAAGCCTGAGTTAGATTACCCCTCCCATCGAGCACGTTAGTTTCCTGCTTACCGCGTAAACAACCCGCTCAATAATATGTTAGCCAATCAGCTTGCCTTGCTTACTTTAACATGATTGGACACTGTATCCGTATATATACTGGTGCCACCCCTGGGGGGAAGTAGAAGCCCGGAAGGAGCCGCGGAGAGCGGACCGGTAGAGGCTTTGGAGCGAAGCCCGGAAGGAGCCGTGGAGAGCGGACCGGTAGAGGCTTTGGAGCGAAGCCCGGAAGGAGCCGCGGGGAGCGGACCAGAGGAGGCTTCGGCTGGGAGCGGTCCCAGGGCAGGCTGTACGGAGAGAAATAAAAGAAAAGGTTGTCCACTGCCAGACTTTGTCGTGTGTCCTTCCTGCCGGCCGGGAGCGACACCGACATTTGGAGGCCCGCACGGGGACTGATCACCCCCGAGACATGACAGTGGACAACGCTCCAACGCAGAGCTGCAAGACAGGTGAGTAGAGGATAAACCTGGGCCCTGGGTGGTGCGCACCTACAGGGTTTGTAGACTCCTCTCAGGCTCACGCGTAAGTGGCGGGTTTCTTGGGCCTCACGCGGTGAGTATGAAACATAACACCAGAACTTAAGGTAATAAAAGAGTGTAAAACATAAACATAGAAGTAAAAATAACAGAAGATAACATGCCAAGTAAAGATACACAGCCTTGGTGTTGGTACTTCGGAGACTCCTAAAGTCCAAGGACCTCAAGGTGGGGCGTAAGACTCTGGAAAATTTCCTTGCAGAAACTGACAGCTTTGCTCCCTGGTTTCTGCCTACAGGGCATGTAAACCTACTCTCCTGGGAAAAGTTGGGCAGAGACCTTTCCCTAGCAGAACGGGAGGGTAGAGCTTCGGTCTCTGCTCGTCCGTTGTGGGAAATGATACACGCGTGCCTAAAGAGTGAGGGTAGTTACGGGGGGAGCTCTCAAAAACTTGTAAAAGTACACGAGGCGTTTAAACAGGCACAGTCAAGAAGCTCCCGGGAAGGGTCCGTCAAAGGAGACAAAGATATAAAGGAGGAAGACGGGGCTCAGGCCTCGGAGTCGTCCGACTCCGAGAATGAGGAAGGCTTAGACAACGATGAGACCAAGGAGCCTAGATGCCAAGAGGATAGGCCGCTCGATAAGGAGTCGCAGGGTTCTTTCTCAGCGTTGCGCCGCGAATTGCGCTCCGCTCGACTTGGTCTGCGGAGGAGTAGAGAGCTCCTGAGCGCCCCCTGGCGCGAGAGGGAGGCGAAGCCTTCCGCCCCACCTTGGGGGCTGTTCCCGGAAGCGATCCCTCGCCTCGAGGCGGCCGCGTGGGAGCTCCCTCCCCTTTCGCCAGAACAGGAAGTGATGCACGGGCCCCCATTTTCCGCCCAATCACGGCCGCCGTCCTATGCTCCGCCACCGGCGGGTCGGTATTTTTACAGGCGGCTTTGGCAGGGGGGACATTTGTCTCATGAGGTACATCCACCACCTGGGATAGATAGTGGCCCCTACGGGATATTTCCTGTACAAGTAGCTATGGGCCAGGGACGTAATGCATGGGAGCCTTTTGAGATAAAGCAGATTAGAGAACTTAAAAACAACCTTTGGGCCGACTGCGCCTTACACCATTGCCATGCTGGAGAACCTGTCTTCTGGGCCCCTCATTGGCGAGCCTGGTACACAGAGTTCTCTGCCGAGCAGGCTGAAAAAAAAACGCCGGTCGAGGAAATGGGGGCTGGGGATTTAGCTCAGGGGCATAAGCGCCTGCCTTGTAAGCAGGCAATCGCCAGTTCGATCCCTGGTACCAAAAAAAAAAAAAAAAAAACGAAAAAGATAAAAATAAAAAATAAAAAATAAAAAACAAAAAGGGGGAGTAAGCCAAGGCCTGCCTCCAAAGGCGCGGTTATCTATGGCATGACAATGGATGGGCCCGGATCCGGTAATCAGCTGGAACCGAGGCGCGGTTTGTGTTTTTCTGCAGGAATTGGGACGAGAACCACTGTGGGTACCGGAGAGACTGACACGGGCGACAAAGCCCTCGACTGAAGATCAGACCTGCCCTACCGGAGATCCATCACAGACCAACCAACAAGATGAATAGAAATAGCGGTAGCCCAAAATGGACAAAAAGATCCTCAGGCATATGCATGGCTCGCTCGCCTAGCCTATGACCGAGTCTAGGGGCGGTGAGCTTCCCACACTCCTCCTCTAAAAAATTATGACATAGCTGGGTAGGAGAGTCAATGACGGGTAAGAGCGTACTCCCCCGGTGCGACTCAACCTAAGCCAGGCCCTACCCCATCCTGCACGTAAGCCGCTGGACTGTTAGATGCTGCCCAGGTCTAAATTTCTCTCCGAGGGGATTTCTTTACGGAGAGGAAATGAGTGCAAGCTTGTGTGCATCCAGGTTCCGTCCAGTTTGTGCCTGGCCCTAGAAAAAGGACGAGGGCCTCAGGGCCTTGGCAGACCATGGCACGGCCGACCAGGGTCTAAGCCAAGGACCTACGGTGGGCCTACGCATAGGGCATAAGCCTCTGCACCCAGTCCAGGAAGGGCTACGATGCGCACATTCATAAAAAATAAAAAAGGGGGAGATGTTGGGAGCCACCACATTGCCGAGCCGCCGCATATAGCGATCATGCGGCCTGTGGTAAAGAGTAAAGCCTGAGTTAGATTACCCCTCCCATCGAGCACGTTAGTTTCCTGCTTACCGCGTAAACAACCCGCTCAATAATATGTTAGCCAATCAGCTTGCCTTGCTTACTTTAACATGATTGGACACTGTATCCGTATATATACTGGTGCCACCCCTGGGGGGAAGTAGAAGCCCGGAAGGAGCCGCGGAGAGCGGACCGGTAGAGGCTTTGGAGCGAAGCCCGGAAGGAGCCGTGGAGAGCGGACCGGTAGAGGCTTTGGAGCGAAGCCCGGAAGGAGCCGCGGAGAACGGACCGGTAGAGGCTTTGGAGCGAAGCCCGGAAGGAGCCGCGGGGAGCGGACCAGAGGAGGCTTTGGCTGGGAGCGGTCCCAGGGCAGGCTGTACGGAGAGAAATAAAAGAAAAGGTTGTCCACTGCCAGACTTTGTCGTGTGTCCTTCCTGCCGGCCGGGAGCGACACCGACACACAGTAATATATCAATGTCCAGATCAGCATTATTCCCAAAGAAGTGTGGCAATAACTCTCAAATCCTTCAATGGATAATGGATAAACAAATGTGGTATGTGTAAAATAGGGATTTTAGGCTATAAAAATCTTTTGTATTAAAATATCACTGCCAAAGTCATGAATTGCATGAAACCATTTATCTTCCATAAAGTTAAGAGGACGTCACTACTGCTAGTAAGGAGATATCAATATGATTACAACAAGTGTTTTTATCAGTGAAACTTTTCATAGTGCCTAAAATATTCCTATGTACTAGTAGAGAAATAAGAACTCCTTTCAAGTACGATAGAAATTAAAAACAAATGGACTCACCAAACTGTCATTTGACAAGTGTTTCTGAGCATGTTCAACTTTTCCTGCTGTTTTCTTCCTTTTCTTTGTCTGGCTCAAAATCTCCATTTCGAGACTTTGAACATTTTCTTTCAGGTGTGAACACACCAATTCAATCCTAAAACATTGATTTCAAAATAATTATTTGCACAGATCTGTTAAAAATGCATAACCTTTGAAAGACTACTCACAATTTTAAAAGTTAGAAAAAGTAGATGATTTGGTAGGTAAGATTTTTCTCATTGTGCTTGTTGATGATTTTTATTTTGCATTATTGGGAGTGAACACAGGGCTCCACGTGGAAAGCACATGCTCTCTCCTCACTGTACTATTTCTGCTCCCCAAAATTACTCCTTTCAGGTAAATTTATCAAAGCTAGAATTTTCCTCTGGCCTAATGAAGATTTAGTACTTATATTACTGCAATATGTCTCATATTATGCTGCTGATTTCCTTTAGAGATGCTCAAGTCATTTGGTTAAGCCATACCTGTCTAAGGGTTCTTCCGTTTTTTCGTCGTGTTGCACAGAGCTTGTATCTCGGTCTTGTGCTTCTGTCAACTGAAAATTAACAAAAATATTTATTAATAACCTGCCCATCCTTGGTGTTTGTTTCATAACTGTAGTGGGCACAGCTATAATGCTCCACCTCCGTATGGTTTATAGTTACCTCTGTGCTGTGTCTACACCGTTAGCTGAACTGCTGACGCAGGGATCCAATGGCCCACACCTTACAAAATAACACCCTCTCCCCACTACTTAAGTTACCGACCCCAGCTCTAGGTCTGAAACATATTATATTCCTGATTTTAGACCTGTTAGCAGGTCCTCAAACTGACAAAACTAGAAGGTTAGCACAGTGCTATGGACCTGCATTCCTGGCTGCTTGGTAAGCTGATGCTTGAGACCAGCCTGGGCAACTGGGGGAGACAACTCTTTTGCAGGAAACTATAAAAGTGAAAGTTTTGGGTTACGGCCCTTCGGTTCTCGCGGCCGCTGTCTCCTCTCTGTGGCTGACTGTGGGATTGCAGCCAAGAAACCCTCCGGTTCCAAGAGAGAAAAACAAAACAGAGCAAAGCAGATCAGAAGAAAACAATCAATGTGAAACAGGATTTCGAGCTGCCGCGCCTGGACATAGGTCTGCAGAGGAGGAGCTGGGCAGATCTGGGGTGCCCTCACAGGCCTCTCTGCGTGTCTGGAGGACTCTGGATATCTCCGCGCAGACTGCTGGAGTTCCCCCAGGCTTCCAGGTGCAGTAAAGGGGCGAGGTGGGTTTGAGGCTATCACATCAGCCTCCCCATTCCGGCCCCACTTGGAGACCTGCTGAGCTGCCGACGGATGGGCGGGCCCACACTATCAGCCTAGCCCAGCCTGTTTAGCTGCCGCGCCTGGACATAGGTCTGCAGAGGAGGAGCTGGGCAGATCTGGGGTGCCCTCACAGGCCTCTCTGCGTGTCTGGAGGACTCTGGATATCTCCGCCCAGACTGCTGGAGTTCCCCCAGGCTTCCAGGTGCAGTAAAGGGGCGAGGTGGGTTTGAGGCTATCACATCAGCCTCCCCATTCCGGCTCCACTTGGAGACCTGCTGAGCTGCCGACGGATGGGCGGGCCCACACTATCAGCGTAGCCCAGCCTGTTTAGCTGCCGCGCCTGGACATAGGTCTGCAGAAGAGGAGCTGGGCAGATCTGGGGTGCCCTCACAGGCCTCTCTGCGTGTCTGGAGGACTCTGGATATCTCTGCAACCAGGGAGGGTCCACAGGTTCCTGAAGCACTACGGCCTGTGGTGAGTACCCTAACCCGGCTGCGATTGAAGAACTGTGGAGCTTCCAAGGGGCAGGTGGGCGCACAGTGTCCCTGAGGCCCAGCTTGTCTTGAACTGCGGAGTTCTGAGCAGGCAGAGGAGAGCCACTAGTTCTGTAGGCCCAAAGGCTTGGGGTAGCGTGGTGCCAGAATCTCAGTAGCTCCAAACATAGAAGGGGATTTTCAACAGATCCTGAGGAAGCTTTCAAATAACACTTGAAACACAGAAATATAGGAAAATGACAAAACGAAAGACTAAATTACAACCTCAAACCTCCAGCCCATCTCAAGAAACCCTAGGAGCGATGTATATAGAAGAAAATATATCCCATCCACCTCATATATCGGACACAATAGCCACTGAAATTGACAAGCAACTCCAGGAAGCTTTAAAGAAATTCAAACTCGAAATAATCTCCCAGATAAAAGAAGAAATGATAAAAGAAATGAAAGAGATTCTAAATATATCTAAAGAAAACACAGATAAAAAATTGGAGGAACTAAACAAAAAGATAGAATCCCTAGATGAGCAATATAAGAAACAAACAGAATACATAATGCAGATGCACAGAGATATACAGGAAATAAAAAACTCCACTGAAAGTTGTAAAAACCGCCTTAATGAAAGTGAAGATAGAATTTCAGACCTTGAAGACAGGACTGCAGCTAGTGAACAGGAAAGGAAAGATCTTTTGAAAATAACAAGGAATCAGGAAACAACAATTCAACAACTGCAGGACGATGCAAAGAAGAATAACATAAGAATGATAGGGATTAATGAAAGAGAGGGAGACAACATGAAGGATGTCAGGAGGATATTTAGAGAAGTAATAGCTGAAAATTTCCCAAGCATGAGATCAGAAACTGACATCAGGATCAGTGAAGCATATAGAACTCCAAACAGTCATAACCAAAATAAAACTACACCCAGACATATAATAATCACCATCCCAGAAATCCAACACAAGAATAGATTATTAAAAGCTGTCAGAGAGAAAAGACAGATCACTTATAAAGGAAAACCTATCAGAATCACAGCAGACTTCTCAGCACAAACAATAAAGTCAAGAAGAGCATGGAGTGAAGTATTCCAGATCCTAAAGCAAAACGATTTCCAACCGAGACTGATATATCCTGCAAAACTATCATTCAAAATAGATGGTGCAATACGATACTTCCATGACAAAGAACAGCTGAAGAACTTCATGAACACCAAACCAATCCTGCAAAAAATATTGAAAGACAGTTTAGAAACACAAAGGAAAAAACCACTAAGCAAAGCAAATAATTAAACAGAACAGAAAGATAAAGATGCAACAGCAGAGAGATAACATTCCTACAATTAACCAGCATTTAACAGTAATAACCATTAATGTAAATGGTCTCAATGCACCAATTAAAAGAAACAGACTAGCAGAATGGATCAAGAAACAAAATCCAACCATATGCTGTTTACAGGAAACCCATCTAACCCAGAAGGATACTCACAGACTGAAAGTCAAAGGATGGAAAACAATTCTCCATGCAGCAGGAATCCAAAAAAAGGCAGGAGTAGCCATTCTGTTTGCAGACAACGTGAACTTTAAACCAACAATGACCATAAAGGACAAAGAAGGTCACTACATACTCGTAAGGGGAAAACTCCAAGAGGAAGAGATAACTATCTTAAATATATATGCACCAAACTCCAGAGCACCCAGTTATATAAAACAATTATTAACAGAAATGAAAACTCAAATTATCAGTAACACAATTGTAACAGGAGACCTTAATACACCACTGACACCAAGGGACAGATCAACCAGACAGAAAATGAGCAAAGAAATAACAGAACTGAATCACACCTGTGAACAAATGGGTTTGATAGACATATACAGAATGTTCCACCCAACAACATCAGAATACACATTCTTCTCAGCAGTACATGGATCATTTTCTAAAATAGACCATATATTAGCTCACAGAACATATTTAAGCAAATGCAAAAAAGTTGAAATCATCCCTTGCATATTATCAGATCATAGCGCTCTGAAATTAGAAATTAATGACAAAAGATACTGCAAAAATTCCACAAACACATGGAAACTAAATAACACACTCTTGAGTAATCAGTGGGTCACAGAAGAAATTAAAGAAGAAATTAAACAATACCTAAAAGAAAATGAAAATGCAGATACAACTTACCGGAATCTGTGGGATGCAATGAAAGCCGTTCTGAGAGGAAAATTTATTGCACTGAGTTCCCACATCAGGAAAACAGAACGAATACAAATAAATAACTTGATGCTACACCTCAAACAGCTAGAAAAAGAAGAGCAAGTCAAGCCCAAAGCCAAAAGAAGAGAGGAAATTATAAAAATCAGAGCAGAAATCAATGCAATAGAGACTAAGAAAACAATCCAAAGAATCAACGAATCAAAGAGTTGGTTCTTTGAAAGAATAAATAAAATTGATAAGCCCCTAGCCAACCTTATTAAAAAAAGGGAAGAAAAAGCTCAAATTCATGCAATAAGAAATGAAAAAGGAGAAATCACTACAGACCCAATAGAAATACAGAGGATCATCAACACCTATTTCGAAAACCTCTACTCTCAAAAGTTTGATAACACAGAAGAAATAGACAGATTCTTAGAAGCATATGAAGTACCAAAGCTAGATCAAGAGGATATAAAACTGTTGAATAACCCAATCTCTGCTAATGAACTTGAAAATGTAATTAAGGCCTTACCCACCAAGAAAAGCCCAGGCCCAGATGGATTCACTGCAGAATTCTACAAGAAATATAAAGAAGACCTAATGCCGACACTCCTCAAACTATTCAATGAAATTGAAAGGGAAGCAATCCTTCCTAAGTCATTCCTGGAAGCAAACATTACTCTAGTACCAAAACCTGAGAAAGACCCAACTATAAAAGAGAACTATAGACCGATCTCCCTAATGAACACAGATGCAAAAATCCTCAATAAAATATTGGCAAATAGGATCCAGCAAATCATCAAGAAGATTATACACCATGACCAAGTGGGATTCATCCCAGGAATGCAAGGATGGTTCAACATACGCAAATCAATAAATGTAATCCACCATATCAATAAAGCCAAAAATAAGAATCACATGATCATCTCTATAGATGCAGAAAAAGCCTTCGATAAGGTCCAACACTTATTCATGATAAGAACTTTACAGAAAATTGGAATAAATGGTCTTTACCTCAATATAATAAAGGCCATTTATGACAAACCAACAGCCAGCATCATACTAAATGGCCAAAAATTGAAAGCCTTTACTTTAAAATCGGGCACAAGACAAGGATGTCCTTTATCACCACTCCTATTTAATATAGTACTGGAAGTACTAGCCAGAGCAATTAGGCAAGAAAGAGAAATAAAAGGGGTAAAGATAGGAAAAAAAGAAGTTAAATTATCATTGTTTGCAGATGACATGATACTCTACATAGAAGACCCCCTAAACTCCATTGAAATACTCTTAGATACAATAAATAAATTCAGTAATGTGGCTGGATACAAAATCAATACTCAGAAATCAATAGCATTCCTATACACGAACAACAAAATTACAGAGAGGGAAATAAGAGAAACTGGACTATTCACATTAGCAAGCAAAAAAATGAAATATTTAGGAATTACTCTTACGAAAGAAGTGAAAGACTTATACAGTGAAAATTACAATACACTGAAAAAGGAAATTGAAGATGATCTCAGAAAATGGAAAGACATCCCTTGCTCATGGATAGGAAGAACAAACATTGTGAAAATGGCCATTCTCCCAAAACTGTTATACAGATTCAATGCAATCCCAATAGAAATTCCATCAACATACCTTATAGATCTAGAGAAATCACTCCTAAATTTCATCTGGAACCAGAAGAGACCCAGAATCGCAAAGGCAATTCTAAGCAGCAAAGACAAAGCAGGAGGCATCACAATCCCTGACTTGAAGTTATACTACAAAGCAACAGTAGTAAAATCAACATGGTATTGGAATCAAAACAGAGCCGAAGATCAGTGGAATAGATTAGAAGATACAACCACAACTACGAACACACTCAACCACCTTATCTTTGATAAAGGAGCCAAGCAGGTTCACTGGAAGAACGACAGTCTCTTTAATAAATGGTGCTGGAAAAACTGGCTCTCCATTTGCCAAAAACTAAAGCTAGACCCATGTCTATCACCATGTACTAAATTAAAATCTAAATGGGTCAAAGATCTGAATATTAAAACAGAAACACTAAATCTATTGGAAGACAAATTAGGTAGAAACCTTGGAGACATAGGAGTAGGTAAAGAATTCATGAACAGGACTCAAACCGCACGGGAAATACTTCCCAGAATCAATAACTGGGACCACTTCTTATTAAAAAGTTTCTGCATGTCAAAAGAAATCTGCAGCATAGTGAAAAGAAAACCCACAAACTGGGAAAAGATTTTAGTGAACTCTCTCTCAGACAAGGGCCTCTTGTCTAAAACATATAAAGAATTAAAGAAACTCAGACCTCCAAAATTCAAAGATCCAATCCAAAAATGGGCATCTGAGATGAATACGCAATTCTCAGATGAAGAAATGCAAATGGCAAATAAATACATGAAAAAATGCTCATCATCATTGGTCATTAGAGAAATGCAAATTAAAACCACACTGAGATACCATCTCACTCCTGAAAGAATGGCCAGGATCAAGAAAACCGACAACAAATGCTGGAGAGGCTGTGGGGAAAAGGGAACTCTTCTGCACTGCTGGTGGGAGTGTAGACTGGTACAGCCTTTGTGGAGATCTGTCTGGAGATTTCTCAAAAAGTTGGGACTGGAAGTCCCATTTATTCCAGCTATTCCACTTCTAGGCATATTCCCAGAAGAACTGAAAGCATCATACCACAGTGATATATGTGCACCTATGTTTATAGCAGCACAATTTGTAATCGCCAGATCATGGAAACAACCCAAGTGTCCATCAACTGAGGAATGGATAAAAAAGTTGTGGTATTTCTATACAATGGAGTATTATTCAGCTATAAAGAAGGATCACATTGAGATATTTATCAATAAATGGGCGCAGCTTGAGACCATACTCATAAGTGAAATAAATCAATCTCGCATGTGTGAATACCGAATAGTTTCCCTAATGTAAGTAATGATTCAAATATATAAAAATATGTGGTAATCATGATTCCCCATTAGGTGGCCTTGGAGCCTTATAAAGTTTTCACTCATTAATTAGAAAGGCTTTATTCTGGGCTTCTTGATTTGAAAATATTTGAAGCTAGAGTATATGAAGTTTTATCCAAATATTTCAAGGAAAAAGACACTATGGTAACTACTATTAAGTCAGGTTATATGGTGGTGAAGTACTAGGTTGTTGAAACAGTCATGCTGTGACCTCTATTGTTATATTGTTATGTCCTGTTTTATCTCAATCTCCCCCTTATTGTTTTAAAAAAATTAGTCATTTCTTATGTTTGTCTTAATTAAAGAAAAAATTCAAATAATTAGGATATATAAATAATAACTCTTTTTGATTTCCTATTAACTTGTTTTGAAGTCCTGTAGTACTCCCACGATCTTGTTTTGACTGATTAGACTCTGTTCCATTCTATATGGTAGTATCAAGTTTGAAGACATAGGCAACTACTTTGAAGACAATAAGATTCACTAAGATACCCATTCTGGTTTGACTATTGTCTTCTTTGGAAGTCCTGTAATGTTTACAATGCCTAAGTTGTATTGGTCTTGTTCTCTACTGTTTTGTCCAACTTTATAATATCTAATGAGATAGACAATTCTTTTTAAGGAAACAAGGGACAACGTTGATAACCATAGTTGATAAACTTGTACTGTGTTCTACACCATGTGCTATGTCTATCCTTGGTATTGACTGACAGCTTTGTTTTGCCATATTTGACTGTATTCTCCCCCCCTTCCCCAAAAGTAATAAGCACTAAGGAGTAATGAAATCCAAAGTGTGTGAATTTTGTTGTAAAAAACAGAGGGGAAGAAAAAAAAAAGAGCTCTAACGGATATAACAGCAAGTGTGTTTAGGGGTGTTAAATAGCTGACTGTATCAATGTTTGTGGATCATTGAACACAGATGTTTGCAGTCTACCTGTTTGAATGTCCACCTTGTATTCTTTGATACTGTGATTTGAGGAACTATTTTCAAGATGATAATATGTAATATACTAACAGGTGATTTCTTACTGTTATGTTTTTTTTTGTTTGTTTGTTTGCTTTGTTTTTGTTTTGTTTTGTTTTGTTTTTTTTGTAGTTCTGTATTACGTGTACCCTTACACCGCTTTGGTTTGTTTTGTGTTTTTCTCTTTTTCCTCTTAAATAAAAAAAAAAAAAAAAGTGAAAGTTTTGGTAAAATGGAGAGAAAGAGGAAGTCCCTTTACTTGTGCTGTCCTTTTAGTTGTATTTTTACATTCCACGCATTACATCCTACTTTATGGATTCCAAGTACTATTTATCAACTATGATATGAATAATGCTTATATGACTAAGAGCAATGCCAATGATAATAATACAGAAATGACACTGCAGTAACATCTAGATGTCTCCAGGAACTGTTGGAGAAACAGTATCTAGACAGACACCAGCATGCCTGGGCCAGAGTTCCAACTCCACCAGTCACCAGCAGTGGGAGCTCTATAAAATCTTTCCTCTTAGGTATTATTGTGTTTTCTGTTTTGATAAAGTTTAATATTGCAGGAAAGCTGAGGTAAAAGTTTCCTCAGGTCAAGTGCAGTCTTGATAATTTAGTCAGAAGATCTCTCAAAATTTAAATCAGAAGCTGGGCTTCGTGTCACACAGCTGTGATTCTGTCACTCAGGAGGCTGAGTCAACAGGGTTACTGTAACCATGAGACCACCTTGGAGAGGCACAGGAAATTCAAGGCCAGCCTGGGGTACACAAAATGTCTCGGCACAGGGATCATTTACACTTTCCCTTCTTCCTTTTAGTTTACTTCTCCCAGAACAAAACCTCATCAGCCATTATTTGGTATGGATTCCTTCTGCACTGAGTCCTACACATGGCAAAGTGACTCACATGGGTTTCAATCTGAATTTTGCAATCTTCTAATCTAGGGCTGGAGGCCTCACTGTTAGAATGGCACCCGTCATAATTCACCTTGTTTTTCTTTTTTAATGTTGCTTTCCAATGGACCACATTGTCTTTTTTGAATATTTTCCAGTTGTATATGGTACCACTACCAATTTTTCAACATCTCAATACCTTTGTATATGACACTTAAAGTAAGATGATGGCCCCTGGCATTTTAATTCACAAACGACACCTTATCAACATGTCAGCATGTTATGTGTATGAAAAGTATAGTACAACAACAGGACTAATTTATTTGAATTCTAGAAAAAATTGTTTCTCCACATTTCATCATAGAAAACACTAGGCAGAATTCTGTAGCTCCCTTATAACAAGTCTTTTCTTGTTGTTGAGACAAAATACCCAGACTCACAAGTTAAGAGAGGAAAGGTTCGGAACTCACAGTTTATAGAGGTTTCAGTTCATACTAGGCTGGCTCCAGAACAGGGAGGCATTGCAGAGGGGCATCACGGACCAGAAGACAAGCAGGAGCAGCAGCAGCAGCAGCAGCATCAAGCTTTTTTCTGTCCCTACATCTTATCCAGGTACTCACCTTTAGGGCAGGTAGCACTCATACCGTTAATCTTAACATCACATCCTTGATCCCAGAACTATGCCAAACCAACCGGTGGACCAACTTGGTAATCACATATCCTGAATCCCAACATCATATTTTACAGATCTAGTCACCTATGAAAAACACCCATCTATAGCTCCATGAGAATTTGGGGGACAGGTAGGCAGGAGACATAGCAACAAGCATCTGTGTAATGGAGCTCGATGGATCAAATTGCTGTGACTTTAACAAATCAGTCAGTGGAAGGAGCCACCTCACATCTCCACTTTCATGCACACAATGTGTCCTTGTGGTCCTAATTCCCACACAGGTGAACACGGGCCACAGAAGAATCTGCTCTGCCTGGTCAAGAGGTATATGGTTTTCATTACACATCAACAAACTGTCACCCAGTCTTATGCGTTACTCTTAGACTGGACAAGTTTAAATGGCTGATAAACACTAATCAATGGGGAAAAATCATGAAACTGCAATGCTAGGACCACTAGTTCCTCAGTAAGACAAATATCCATTTCTACTTTGTTACTGGCATCTTTTTCCTTGCTTACAGTCAAAGAAAAATACAGTGTCTCTGGGGAAAATGCTTGTGTAGTGCCCTACTATCCATTCTTGGTGACCATATAAATTACAAAATATCATGGAAAAGCTTTCATTGCAACAGATATTCAAAGTCTTAGATTCAGCAATTCAATTTCCTGGAATTTTAAAAGTTATTGTATCATATTAGCTGAGACTCGTGATACACAGTAATATATCAATGTCCAGATCAGCATTATTCCCAAAGAAGTGTGGGAACAACTCTCAAATCCTTCAATGGATAATGGATAAACAAATGTGGTATGTGTAAAATAGGGATTTTAGGCTATAAAAATCTTTTGTATTAAAATATCACTGCCAAAGTCATGAATTGCATGAAACCATTTATCTTCCATAAAGTTAAGAGGACGTCACTACTGCTAGTAAGGAGGTATCAATATGATTACAACAAGTGTTTTTATCAGTGAAACTTTTCATAGTGCCTAAAATATTCCTATGTACTAGCAGAGAAATAAGAACTCCTTTCAAGTACGATAGAAATTAAAAACAAATGGACTCACCAAACTGTCATTTGACAAGTATTTCTGAGCATGTTCAACTTTTCCTGCTGTTTTCTTCCTTTTCTTTGTCTGGCTCAAAATCTCCATTTCGAGACTTTGAACATTTTCTTTCAGGTGTGAACACACCAATTCAATCCTAAAATATTGATTTCAAAATAATTATTTGCACAGATCTGTTAAAAATGCATAACCTTTGAAAGACTACTCACAATTTTAAAAGTTAGAAAAAGTAGATGATTTGGTAGGTAAGATTTTTCTCATTGTGCTTGTTGACACTTTTTCTTTGGCATTATTGGGAGTGAACACAGGGCTCCACGTGGAAAGCACATGCTCTCTCCTCACTGTACTATTTCTGCTCCCCTAAATTACTCCTTTCAGGTACATTTATCAAAGCTAGAATTTTCCCCTGGCCTAATGAAGATTTAGTACTTATATAACTGCAATATGTCTCATATTATGCTGCTGATTTCCTTTAGAGATGCTCAAGTCATTTGGTTAAGCCATACCTGTCTAAGGGTTCTTCCGTTTTTTCGTCGTGTTGCACAGAGCTTGTATCTCGGTCTTGTGCTTCTGTCAACTGAAAATTAACAAAAATATTTATTAATAACCTGCCCATCCCTGGTGTTTGTTTCATAACTGTAGTGGGCACAGCTATAGTGCTCCACCTCCGTATGGTTTATAGTTACCTCTGTGCTGTGTCTACACCGTTAGCTGAACTGCTGACGCAGGGATCCAATGGCCCACACCTTACAAAATAACACCCTCTCCCCACTACTTAAGTTACCGACCCCAGCTCTAGGTCTGAAACATATTATATTCCTGATTTTAGACCTGTTAGCAGGTCCTCAAACTGACAAAACTAGAAGGTTAGCACAGTGCTATGGACCTGCATTCCTGGCTGCTTGGTAAGCTGATGCTTGAGACCAGCCTGGGCAACTGGGGGAGACAACTCTTTTGCAGGAAACTATAAAAGTGAAAGTTTTGGTAAAATGGAGAGAAAGAGGAAGTCCCTTTACTTGTGCTGTCCTTTTAGTTGTATTTTTACATTCCACGCATTACATCCTACTTTATGGATTCCAAGTACTATTTATCAACTATGATATGAATAATGCTTATATGACTAAGAGCAATGCCAATGATAATAATACAGAAATGACACTGCAGTAACATCTAGATGTCTCCAGGAACTGTTGGAGAAACAGTATCTAGACAGACACCAGCATGCCTGGGCCAGAGTTCCAACTCCACCAGTCACCAGCAGTGGGAGCTCTATAAAATCTTTCCTCTTAGGTATTATTGTGTTTTCTGTTTTGATAAAGTTTAATATTGCAGGAAAGCTGAGGTAAAAGTTTCCTCAGGTCAAGTGCAGTCTTGATAATTTAGTCTGAAGATCTCTCAAAATTTAAATCAGAAGCTGGGCTTCGTGTCACACAGCTGTGATTCTGTCACTCAGGAGGCTGAGTCAACAGGGTTACTGTAACCATGAGACCACCTTGGAGAGGCACAGGAAATTCAAGGCCAGCCTGGGGTACACAAAATGTCTCGGCACAGGGGTCATTTACACTTTCCCTTCTTCCTTTTAGTTTACTTCTCCCAGAACAAAACCTCATCAGCCATTATTTGGTATGGATTCCTTCTGCACTGAGTCCTACACATGGCAAAGTGACTCACATGGGTTTCAATCTGAATTTTGCAATCTTCTAATCTAGGGCTGGAGGCCTCACTGTTAGAATGGCACCCGTCATAATTCACCTTGTTTTTCTTTTATAATGTTGCTTTCCAATGGACCACATTGTCTTTTTTGAATATTTTCCAGTTGTACATGGTACCACTACCAATTTTTCAACATCTCAATACCTTTGTATATGACACTTAAAGTAAGATGATGGCCCCTGGCATTTTAATTCACAAACGACACCTTATCAACATGTCAGCATGTTATGTGTATGAAAAGTATAGTACAACAACAGGACTAATTTATTTGAATTCTAGAAAAAATTGTTTCTCCACATTTCATCATAGAAAACACTAGGCAGAATTCTGTAGCTCCCTTATAACAAGTCTTTTCTTGTTGTTGAGACAAAATACCCAGACTCACAAGTTAAGAGAGGAAAGGTTCGGAACTCACAGTTTATAGAGGTTTCAGTTCATACTAGGCTGGCTCCAGAACAGGGAGGCATTGCAGAGGGGCATCACGGACCAGAAGACAAGCAGGAGCAGCAGCAGCAGCAGCAGCATCAAGCTTTTTTCTGTCCCTACATCTTATCCAGGTACTCACCTTTAGGGCAGGTAGCACTTATGCCCTTAATCTTAACATCACATCCTTGATCCCAGAACTATGCCAAACCAACCGGTGGACCAACTTGGTAATCACATATCCTGAATCCCAACATCATATTCTACAGATCTAGTCACCTATGAAAAACACCCATCTATAGCTCCTTGAGAGTTTGGGGGACAGGTAGGCAGGAGACATAGCAACAAGCATCTGTGTAATGGAGCTCGATGGATCAAATTGCTGTGACTTTAACAAATCAGTCAGTGGAAGGAGCCACCTCACATCTCCACTTCCATGCACACAATGTGTCCTTGTGGTCCTAATTCCCACACAGGAGAACACGGGCCACAGAAGAATCTCCTCTGCCTGGTCAAGAGGTACATGGTTTTCATTACACATCAACAAACTGTCACCCAGTCTTATGCATTACTCTTAGACTGGACAAGTTTAAATGGCTGATAAACACTAATCAATGGGGAAAAATCATGAAACTGCAATGCTAGGACCACTAGTTCCTCAGTAAGACAAATATCCATTTCTACTTTGTTACTGGCATCTTTTTCCTTGCTTACAGTCAAAGAGAAATAAAGTGTCTCTGGGGAAAATGCTTGTGTAGTACCCTTCTATCCATTCTTGGTGACCATATAAATTACAAAATATCATGGAAAAGCTTTCATTGCAACAGATATTCAAAGGCTTAGATTCAGCAATTCAATTTCCTGGAATTTTAAAAGTTATTGTATCATATTAGCTGAGACTCGTGACACACAGTAATATATCAATGTCCAGATCAGCATGATTCCCAAAGAAGTGTGGGAATAACTCTCAAATCCTTCAATGGATAATGGATAAACAAATGTGGTATGTGTAAAATAGGGATTTTAGGCTATAAAAATCTTTTGTATTAAAATATCACTGCCAAAGTCATGAATTGCATGAAACCATTTATCTTCCATAAAGTTAAGAGGACGTCACTACTGCTAGTAAGGAGGTATCAATATGATTACAACAAGTGTTTTTATCAGTGAAACTTTTCATAGTGCCTAAAATATTCCTACGTACTAGCAGAGAAATAAGAACTCCTTTCAAGTACGATAGAAATTAAAATCAAATGGACTCACCAAACTGTCATTTGACAAGTGTTTCTGAGCATGTTCAACTTTTCCTGCTGTTTTCTTCCTTTTCTTTGTCTGGCTCAAAATCTCCATTTCGAGACTTTGAACATTTTCTTTCAGGTGTGAACACACCAATTCAATCCTAAAATATTGATTTCAAAATAATTATTTGCACAGATCTGTTAAAAATGCATAACCTTTGAAAGACTACTCACAATTTTAAAAGTTAGAAAAAGTAGATGATTTGGTAGGTAAGATTTTTCTCATTGTGCTTGTTGACACTTTTTCTTTGGCATTATTGGGAGTGAACACAGGGCTCCACGTGGAAAGCACATGCTCTCTCCTCACTGTACTATTTCTGCTCCCCTAAATTACTCCTTTCAGGTAAATTTATCAAAGCTAGAATTTTCCCCTGGCCTAATGAAGATTTAGTACTTATATAACTGCAATATGTCTCATATTATGCTGCTGATTTCCTTTAGAGATGCTCAAGTCATTTGGTTAAGCCATACCTGTCTAAGGGTTCTTCCGTTTTTTCGTCGTGTTGCACAGAGCTTTTACCTCGGTCTTGTGCTTCTGTCAACTGAAAATTAACAAAAATATTTATTAATAACCTGCCCATCCCTGGTGTTTGTTTCATAACTGTAGTGGGCACAGCTATAATGCTCCACCTCCGTATGGTTTATAGTTACCTCTGTGCTGTGTCTACACCGTTAGCTGAACTGCTGACGCAGGGATCCAATGGCCCACACCTTACAAAATAACACCCTCTCCCCACTACTTAAGTTACCGACCCCAGCTCTAGGTCTGAAACATATTATATTCCTGATTTTAGACCTGTTAGCAGGTCCTCAAACTGACAAAACTAGAAGGTTAGCACAGTGCTATGGACCTGCATTCCTGGCTGCTTGGTAAGCTGATGCTTGAGACCAGCCTGGGCAACTGGGGGAGACAACTCTTTTGCAGGAAACTATAAAAGTGAAAGTTTTGGTAAAATGGAGAGAAAGAGGAAGTCCCTTTACTTGTGCTGTCCTTTTAGTTGTATTTTTACATTCCACGCATTACATCCTACTTTATGGATTCCAAGTACTATTTATCAACTATGATATGAATAATGCTTATATGACTAAGAGCAATGCCAATGATAATAATACAGAAATGACACTGCAGTAACATCTAGATGTCTCCAGGAACTGTTGGAGAAACAGTATCTAGACAGACACCAGCATGCCTGGGCCAGAGTTCCAACTCCACCAGTCACCAGCAGTGGGAGCTCTATAAAATCTTTCCTCTTAGGTATTATTGTGTTTTCTGTTTTGATAAAGTTTAATATTGCAGGAAAGCTGAGGTAAAAGTTTCCTCAGGTCAAGTGCAGTCTTGATAATTTAGTCAGAAGATCTCTCAAAATTTAAATCAGAAGCTGGGCTTCGTGTCACACAGCTGTGATTCTGTCACTCAGGAGGCTGAGTCAACAGGGTTACTGTAACCATGAGACCACCTTGGAGAGGCACAGGAAATTCAAGGCCAGCCTGGGTTATGCATCGAAACCCTGTCTCCAATAACCCAAAAGAAATTAATTAATCCAGGTATAGTGGCACATGTCTATAGTCCTAGCAATAGGGTTGGCTCATGTATGAGGCTAGTTCATTTGAGCCCAGGGCAACTTAGAGAGGCCCTGTTCAGAAAGAAACAAAAATGGCCCATGGATGAAGCTCTGTGGAGGACCCTGGGTTCATTCACCAGTGCCAGAACTGTCTGGAAGGTGAAGAGGAAATACTGGAGTTTTCAGAATGGCCCAGGGCTCTGTACTGGGCTGTAGTGAGAAAGGCACAGGTGAACAGGAGGAAGGAAAAAGGGAGATACTTTACTGCTCCAAGGGGCCTCCTCAGCTGACCTCAGGGGAGAGAAAGCAAAATGTGATGTTTTTGGCAGGTGGTGGACAATCGGACAGGCTTTTTGTGCAAGCTGAACTGGTCACTCATGATGAAGGTGGCAATAAATGCAGGGTATGCAGCCCAAAAGACATCCCTGCAGTCCCTTGAGACTCATCAGTTAGCTCAAGTAGTCAGTGGCACTTCATTTGTAACAACTCACAGCTTATTCTCACATAGCAGTGCCCAGTGGGCAACGATCACGCAAACAGTGCTTCCTGGGTTAAGCAGTATGTACATAACATGTCCATGAGAGGAGGCTAACCCACTGAGCTGAGACTATTGGGCCCTGCTGCTAAATAAAGGTCCTCAAATCAATTCGTTTGTAGCAACTGCTAGGCCTCTTCAGAAAGCAGTCTGATGTTCAAATGAACGGTGTGGTATGGTACTTCACAAGAGCTTTTAGGTTGGTCAAATGCCTGGTCTGTGAATCCTGCACATAGCTATGTGATGAAGGCAAAACTCCATTTTTTCATGGTAAGGAAAATATGATCAGTTGACATGAAATTCTCCATTAGATTGCGTACTTTCAATTTTGTATTTCTTAAAGTATTGTCAATGCTATTATGTCAATGTTTCAAAGAAATTATCGGTTATAGTATAATTAATTCCTTAATAGTTTTTTGAGCCACAGTCTTGCTATTTCATGCCACCTGGCCTAGCACTCATAGCACTCACCCTGTCTCAGCCTCCCAGGACTGCGATTACAGGTGAGTGCCAACATGCAAGGCTGTGAATATTAAATTGCATAAATGAAACCTAAAATTTGTTAAAGAGTGAAAGCATTTATTAAATATAGGCACGAATGGTATAAAATAAAATTTCATTAAGAAACACTTCACTAGCTTCAAAGTTAGCTAAATCATAAGAATACTCAAATTGACACTTGTGTTCATGATTAAACTCCTTTCATTTCTTTATTCAGTAAACAAACTGAGCTATTAGATGTCAACATTTATAATAAATACAGTTAGCTGTCTATGTGAGGTTTTCTGAGGGTGATTTAACATTTTGTTTTCAACCCACATAATAGGGACGTGTGATGTATAAGAATGTTTTGTTCAACACTGGACTGCATGCTCAACTATGGTCCTTGAAACGATATCGCCCAGTGATGTGGGAGATGTAAGTGTGTGTGGCCACCTGCTTACATTTGGATAATAATGAAAATAACAAACCACACATGCTTTGGATCATATTCTCAATGTAAGCAATGCATGAGTAAATATGCAATCAAAGAAATACTACAATGCCAATACAACAGCAATATAAAATTTTCATCAAAGATTAATTTACCTGATTCACTTTTGAAGCTTTGAATTCCATTTCAAGTGTTGCATAAGAAATTTCAAGCTGTTGTTTTGCTTCAACTTCTTGAGAACATTTTTCCTTGAGACTTTTTCTCTTGTCCTCTTCTTTTAAGACAAGTCTGAAGTGAAACCTGTGTATTTAAAATGTATTTTTAAAGTGGATCAACAAGCCAACCCCTTCCTCTGAGTCAGTGACAGTCACAGGCCAAGGGAAGTAGAAATATGAAGCCAATGGCTTCCTGTGAGCCAGCAGTTGGGCTGGGAGATAAGAGCTGAGCTCCTCCCAACCCCTGCAAGCAACCAGCTGATCACAGACATACAGGCTGGGATAATAGCTACTGAGGCAGGAAGAAAAACAACTTAAGCCTGTAGTGTTTAGCATTTCACTTTGCAGGCCTAGCCCAGTGCTCTGAGCATTTACTTGGTGGAAAATAATATGCAGTATAGCAGCTATGGGAGAGTTCCTTCTAAAGGCGAAAGCCACTGTTAATTCCCTATTATCTTGTTTTAAAGTTCTGTATCACTTTCAGGGTTTTGTTTGGCTTGTGTTAGTTTTATTCTGTTTTACTTTGTTTCATTTTATTCTGTTTATTGACAGCTATTTCAAAGATAACAAGACATACTATTGAAGCTGATGGTGATTTCTTATTATCTTGTTTTTGAAGTCTTCCATTGCTTTCATTGTTTTGTTTTGATTGGTTTCTGTTCTGTTTTGTTTCATTTTATAATGTCTGATGGTATGGCCGGCTATTTTGAAGACAACAAGAGGCATTATGGTAGCCATTGTTGATTTCTTATGGTCTGGTTTTAAAGTCGTGTATCACTTTCACTGTTTTGTTTTGATTGGTTTTATTTATTGTTTTATTCATGTCAAAATAGAAGAAAATATAACATGCATTTTTTAGAAAATATAAAGTTCTAGCTATGATCTGGCTGTATATGTTGATTTAGTATCCTAATGAAATGCTTTCAAATATTTTTCCTTCCTATCTGTCATATTTTATATCTTTCAATTTAATCTCTTCCAAAGGGCACACCTACTTGAAGAGTGTGTGTGTGTGTGTGTGTGTGTGTGTGAAACACAATTCTGAGAGGTAACATCTTATTTTATACATCACTAAGGTAGGTGAAGATATGCCAAGTAACTTGCACATGTGCAAGTACAGACAGTAAGAATTTAAACCCAGGAATGTTCCACAGTACAGTGGATTCCCTAAATGCACAGTACTGGTCCTAGAGCACTTGCAATTGCAAAAGACTGCAAATTTCAGATATGATCATAAAAATGCTTATCAATGCCTTTTTTATAGTTTAAACTCTAAATATGCTATGACTTCTGGAATTACGTAATTTAATAAAATATTGTATTGATGAAACTTTAGTGTGGGGCATTTTGGCAGCATCATTGGGATCTTAGGGTTTTTAAGAACACAACTGACAACAATGGAGACAGACACATGCAGTGCATCAACCTGTTACAATGCAGAGATGGGTTACAAGGCAGCAAGCACTCCAAAGCCAGAAGAACTGAGTAACGTGTGAATGCACTACTCGCAAACCTCCTGCCAGAAACTCCTTGTGGAGGATCCCTGTGGTTGCCATGAAACTGTGGGGGGCTCTGTGAAAAAATGTTAGGATCCAACTAAAAATCAGTGAAAGAGTGAGGCTGAGAACTCTGAACTGTGACATCGTGGGAGTATGCCTTATGTTATGAAATAACTACCTTTAAGCATTTAGTGTTGTTAAGTGATGTTAAGACCACATTGACATTTCCCACAGCTTCAAACACTGATGGCACAGGCATGACTATCCTGCTGGGCAGCACTGAAAGGCATGCAAGTGTGGCTCCACTGTGATTGTGTTAATCCATATCAGCATCCATTGTCAGTTATAATCACATAATTTCTGAGTTTTACAAATATTCTTAAAAATTAAAATGAATAAACATATCTTTCTCTACTGATGGTTTCTAGTGGTGTATGCATACACTCTAAAATCTTAAGAAAACAACTCTTAAATGCTGCATTCTTGCTCAGAACACCTGCTTCCCTAACTTTCCCAGTGAAAGGTGTCTGAAGTGTTGTCCGATCGTCCCCAGTAGTCAGCTTCCTGTGTGACCAGTGTTGAAACTGCTCTTTGTCAAATTCATTTGTGCTTCTCTTAGCCAATCTTTCTGCAGCAATGATGAGGCTGGGTATCCTCTTGCTTTCCCTGTAGACTACACTGTTCTGTTTTATTTCTAGAAAAGCAATTCCTGCTAACATTCCATTAAAGGAAAATAAAACATTTACAGAGGTTTTAACTTCCTCCATCTTTGACAGTGTCTTGTAATCTTTAAATACACATCACTTGTTGGAGACTAGCAAACAGGAAATGGGCCTTGTTAGACACTAAGGAAGTCACAGATTCCGTGGAGTGCTGCTGTTTATGTTTATTCTTTACTTTCCTCAAAGGCACGTTGGGTCCACTGCTTTAAAAATAAAAAGTCATTTAAGCAACTCAATTCAAAAACAAGGTTACAACTCTAGAGTATGAAATTGTTCATTTTAAGCAGTAGATGAAAAATAATTTTTAAACAAAGCATTGGGTTGAAATTAGTCCAAGCCTACGAAAGGACTGACTGGAGTTGTGGCAACCCCGTGTTGATTCAGTCAACTGTCACTGGCTTCACCCACCAAACAACCAAGCATCCAACCAAACAACCACTTAATGCTAACACTTTGCTTCCTGCAAGGCACACTAATATAGCTACAGATGGAAAATCACTTTCCTTCTGAAGTTTGGCCAGTTTTTAAATTCTACTCTTTGCAAAATCATATACAATGGTACCTGGGTTCACAAACTCAATTGTCTCCACAATCCTGATGGCAAAACAAACTGGACAAGAACTAAATCAAATCTAAACCAATTAAGATCAACACTGAACCTACCCACAGAACAAAAAAATTTTAGAGACAGCATCTTACCATGAGGTACAGGCTGGCCTAGAACTCATTTATGTAGCCAAGACAAGTCTCAAACTCACAGCAACCCTCGTGTCTCAGCATCCCAAGTCAAACTTGCTGGATTGCAGGTGTGTGCCACCATGCTCAGCTCAACCACTAACTTTTATTTGGTTCTGACTCAACTCAGTTTGCAACCAGAATCACAGAAAAAAATCAAGATCAAGAACTGAGGTAGCACTCAGGCACCTGTGTTATAACAACACCATGCCCAACCAGCATAGCTCTCTCTTTCCAGAGGAAGCAACACAGTACATTCCAATTTTGTCTTTTAATTTCAGTTTAGAAAGTTTTAGTCCTTTGGCCATGATATTTTTTGAAGCCTATTAAATTTAATATCTTTGTGTTTTATTTTTCTTAATAAACTACAAATGAAGCCTGCAATTCTTTTAATCCACTGTACTGTAAGTGAAACTACCCTAAAAGAATGAAGAATCACAATATTCAAAATTTCTTCCTAAATGAAAAAAATATTAATGTAGAGTAAAAACTAAAACTTTCAGAATGAATTTTCTTCCTGAACCCTTTTTTCTAGTACAGGAGGTTGAATCAAGAGTGTCCTAACACTGAGCGCTACCCCCAGTCCCTTTCTATTTTGAGGCAAGGACCTGCTCAGCTTCTTAAGCAGGATTCGCTTTTGCAATCCTTCTGCCTCAGCTTCCTAAGTCAAACTTCTGTAAGTGACAAATTAGCATACTGTTTAAAATAATACACAAGGAGTAAACTCTACTCACACTGAGTAAATACTGACTAGCTACTCACTGTGTGCTACACCTTTTTGTATGCACTGGTGATATTGTAGTAAATACACACAAATTCTATGGACGACAGTAAAGTATACACTCCACAACAACAAATAAGACAGGAAAAACATAAAATATGTATGAGGAAGGGAAATAAAGTAACTTTAATTTATAAATTGAATTTTGTAAGTTTTCTATATTCACTGCTGAAAAATACAGTGGAGTGCATTATCTGTAAAAATGAGACAATGATGTACACGTGGGAAACTTTAAAAGACCGGCTTAGTACATTAGCAGCAAACTAGGGTTTAGCATTAAGGTTTAGTGAATCATTGTCAGTGGAGCAATTCCAGTCTATCATCTAACTTTAAAATAAATTCTTCTTTATTGGCAGTGCTGGAGACGAATCCCAAGGCCTCTTGTGAGTTAGGCAAGTGCTCTAATACAGAACTATCCCTCAGCTCTGTAGATCAATTTTGCTGAAATGTAGCCACAGACATTCATTTGTTGTCTACCTCAGATTCTAGATGACCACAAAAGAGATTTCATGCCATGAAGCCTAAAATATCTACTACTTGATCTTTGCAGAAAAAAGTTAATTCTTGATTTACTACTAAAAGACCCTTTGGTGACATTTTAAAGGATTTTTACCTAATATACTGAAAACTAATCAATCATGGATCCTCATGCAATCCTTTGGCAATATTCAGATGAACATGAAGGTCCAGATTACAGTACTTATATCCTGAGAAAAAGCAAAAGTCTAACAGCTACCAAATTTCTTGGTAATAAGATCTTCAGTGCAGCCTGCAACTTTCTTTGGCAACTTAGCACATATAACAAGTATTACAGCAAATTTGCTGAAGACGTATTATTAAACAATGCTTTAAAAATATTTTGTGAAATAATCACAATGAATATTATCTAAAGGCTCCATGCTATATTATTTTATGGATATAGCAATTCAATTATTTCCTTACTGCTAAGCATCTAGACTATCTCACACTTTATGAGAATGTTAATAGTTAATCCTTCAACATATGAATGTATATAGGTAACACATTTACATAATTATTATCAACCTGTTATACCAGCTTAATGCTCATATTATGTATATGAAGTATATACACTCACCAATTTTAGCCTAGAGGATATGTACATTAAATGTCTTTAATAGCTATGTACATGTGTGTGATCATGGATCTTGTATTCCTTTCCAAGAAGGATTCAGTTTCATAAGAGAAGGCATTAGATTAAAACAATGAAATCATTGAGATTTAATTAATGCTATTAAATTGTTCAAATGCACTTCATAATTTCACTTACTAACAGTACATAATGATGTCTGTTTCCTCAGACTGGCTAATTCATCCAAATGTTTAAAAAACATTTCTCAAGATAATTGGAAAAATGATATCTAAATTGTCTGTATTTTTCTGACAGTCATTCAAAGCTGAGTATCTCTAGTAAAAGCAAATAACTTCTTAATCACAAATACAGGCTCACGTTAGATTTTGTTGTACAGAACAGTAACTATTTATGGTCAAATATTTCCATAGTCTTACCTATCATGTTCTTCTTTCTTCTCAGTAGGCAACTGCTGGGTGTCAGTTTTTCCACTCTTTCTTTTTCCTTCAACCTTTAAAGAAAGTTTGATGTAAAGGAAAACTTACTTTTCACTCACTGACTTTATTAAATATTTTGTTCTTTATATCACTTGACTCAGTTCAGCTGTCATTATTTCAGTCCAGAAAGACATGTATTTTTTTCTGCAGCACTGGTGATTGAAGCCAGGACCTTCACCCTGAATTATATCCTCCACCCTTTATATTAAATTTTCTGACAGGACACCACTGGGATCATGTCACCAAGGCTGGAATCAAACATGTGATCTTCCTGCCTCAGCCTTCCAGGGTATTGGGAGTACAGGAATGTGCCACCACGCTGAGGCATAAACAATATTTTTGTGTCTACCTTATCATTACAGGTCAATGAAATTTTTGCACATTCTGCTCCATTTTTGTTTGAGTGAAAGAAACAGAACTTTCCAAATTTTGAAAAGCACTAGGTTTTATTTTCATTCACCTTGCTATCCAACATTTTCATCCCCTGTATTATTGGTAGAAATAAAAAGTCAAAGGCATAGTGGGTCTTTTGTTTAGAGAATGTGTTACTGTAGGGCTTTCTGGAACAAAAGACTCTTACAATTTCAGGATCAAGGTATTCTTTCCCTTGCCTTTCACAATTCTTTTTCCATTTGGATACTCTAACTGGGATTTCAAGACAGTTGTAGGTACTCACTGAAATATATACTTAAGCCAACACAACAAACACAGGGAATCAGAAGTAATTCAGATTAAATGATTCCTGCAAAGCTTCTCAGTGGCATTTCCTGCACCTCATGACACCAATAGAGAATACAATTGTATAATGCAGGAATGGACAGATTACCAGGTGAACTCAAAAAAATCAAGCCAATAAATTACAAGTGTGATTATTCAGAAATAAAATTTAAGAGCAGTAATAATAAATATGTGGAAATAGGTGGTCATCTTGGAATTACACAGTCCATGAGTGATTTGAGTAAAAAGGTAAATTTGCACACATGACAGTAGAAAAATGGACTCATTTGACTAGGAAGATTCACAGCAAATCTCAAACATAGATAGACTTTTAAATCTCACTCATTGCTTCTGTTGCATTTCAACTTCTTTTATGGTGTAAACATAGCAAATGCAATTTATCACTAAAGTAATAGACAAATAAAACTTCAGATGTTAGTTTTTGCAAGCAACTTGCTCTGTGTTTATCTTGGTTCAGGTCACAAGGTAAGGGCACTAATACTGTCCCAGGTTACATGCAACTTGGGAGACTCAGAAAAACGCTGATGAAGGAACAAGGATCACAAGAATGGTTTCCCAAATTCCCACTATTTAGATAGTAGAAATGAACTCTTTCTGGACATATTTTCATATTTAGATAACCTCATTTTATATGTGAACTCTTCACAAGTGGAAACCAGAATGTAACTAGTAAAGAGCAAAACCGACTAGCACTGTGTAAACTACTCTTCTATGTTCTGCAAGTGCTCTGCCACTGAGCTATAAGCCAGGATGGCCTTTTTATTTCTAGAGGAGATAGGGTCTTACTAAGGTGCCCAGGATGGGATTGTAATGGGAGTCCTCTTGCTTCAGCCTAAGGAGCTGTGAATACAAGTGTGTATTCCATAACCATCCATGGTTACCACAAAATTTTGCAGGGGTGAGGAGGGTATAACCCTGGGATGTATCTGTTATATACATTTTCAATGCTGAGACAGGGTTTTTCTAAGCTGTTAAGATGCTCCCTTTGGGCTCAAACTTGCTATCTTCCTGCCTTGGCTTCCCAGAGTGCTGGGTAACAGGTTTGTGCCACCAAGCAAGGTTTACTTAAATGTGCCTTTCTACAAAGCCAAGAAATCTACTTGTAACATGCCTATTTCATGCTTAAATCTTTTCTATCCTGCAAAATCACCATGGACACTGGCAAGAAAAAAACCTAGATTCAAAGTAACAACTTTGAAAACCTCTATTTAATAAATTGTCAGACTATAGAAAAAATAGATTTCTAGGCACATACGAATGACCAAAATGGAGCTAAGAAGATAGCCCAGTAAAAAGCAATGAAATGGTGGCAGTAAATGTAAACAACCAAGTAATTCAGAAATCACTTCTAAAGCCCAAAGAAGGGAGGAAATTATAAAGGTCAGAGCAGAAAACAATGCAATAGAGACTAAGTAAACAATATGAAGAATAAATGAATAACAAAGTTGGTTCTTTGAAAGAATAAATAAAATTGACAGGCCTCTAGCCAACCTTATTAAAAGTAAGGAAAAAACTCAAATTCATGTAATAAGGAATGAAAAAGATGAAATCACAACAGACCCTGTGAAAATCTCTTTTGAAAACTTCTACTCTCATAGGCTTGATTACACAGAAGAAATGGAGAGATTCCTAGAAATACATGAATTACCAAAGCTGGGTCAATAAGATGTAAAACTTCTGAAAAACACAATTTCAATTAATGAAATTGAAAATGTAATTAAATCCCTACCAACAAAGAAGACCCCAGGTCTAGACAGATTCACTGTGTAATTCTACAAGAAATTCAAAGAAGATTTAATGCTGACATTCCTCAAACTCTTTGATGAAATTGAAAGGGGAATAATTCTCCCTAACTCATTCCTGAAAGCAAACATTACTCTAATACCAAAACCTTATACCAAACACCCAACCAAAAAAGAGAATTATAGGCCAATCTCCCCAATGAACATAGATGCAAAAATTCTCAATAAAATTTAGGCAAACAGAATGCACCAAATCATCAAGATTATTATACACCATGACCAAGTGGGGTTCAACCCAGGAATGCATTCCAGGAATGCAAGGAACAATGTGTATGTTCAACATACACAAATCAATAAATTTAATCCACCATATCAATAGAGCCAAAAATAAGAACCACATGATCATTCCTACACATACAAAAAAAACTTTGATAAGGTCCAACACTTATTCATCATAAAAAAAAAACCTTACAGAAAATGGGAATAGATGGTTTTTACCTCAATATGATAAAGGCTATCTATGACAAACCAACAGCCAGCATCATATTAAATGGCCAGAAAATGAAAGCCTCTACCTTAAAATTAGGCACAAGACAAGGATGTCCCTTACCACCACTCCTATTCAACACAGTACTGTAAATACTAGCCAGAGCAATTGGACAAGAGAGAGAAATAAAAGGAGTAAAGACAGAATAAGAGGAAGTTAAATTATCATTATTTGCAGGTGACATGATACTCTACACAGACGACCCCAAAACTCCATTGAAACACTCCTAGGTATAATAAATAAATTCAGTAAAGTAGATGGATACAAATTCAACACTCAAAAATCAATAGCATTCCTATACACTAACAACAAAACCACTGAGAGAAATAAGAGAAGCCATACCCTTTACAATATATATCAACAACAAAATGAAATACTTACGATCTAATCTGAAAAAAGAGACAAAAGATCTGTCCAGGGAAAACTATGATACCCTTAAAAAAGAAATTGAAGGGAATCTCAGAAAATTGAAAGACATCCCTTGTTCATGGATAGGAAGAACGAGCATTGTGAAAATGGCCATTCTCCCAAAAGTGTTATATAACTTTAATGTAATCCCAATCAAAATACCATTAGCATACCTCACAGATCTAGAGAAATCACCCCTAAAATTCATCTGAAACCAGAAGAGACCCAGAATAGCAAAGGCAGTTCTAAGCAACAAAGGCAAGGCAGGAGGAACCACAATCCCTGAATTGAAGTTATAGTACAAAGCTACTGTAATAAAATCAGCATGGTATGGAATAAAAACAGATGTAAAGATCAATAGAATACATTAGAAGATACAATAACAAACACACTCAGCCACTTTTTCTTTGATAAGGGGGCCAAACATGTCCACTGGAAGAAAGATAGTTTCTTCAATGAATAGCGCTGGAAAAATTGGCTCTCCATAGGCCAAAAACTAAAACTAGAACCATGCCTGTCACAGTGTACTAAACTAACTAAATGCATGAAAGATCTAAAAATCTTAAGACAGAAACAGTAAGTTTGTTGGAAAACAAAGTAGGTAGAAATCTTGAATACATAGGGGTAGGTACAGAATTCATGAATAAGACTCAAACTGCACGTGAAATGCTTCACAGAATCAATAACTGGGATCACGTCCTATTAAAGAATTTTTTACATGTCAAAAAAATATCCAGCATAGCCAAAAGAAAACCCACAAATTGGAAAAAAATCTTAGTGAACGGTCCCTCAGACAAAGAACTTCTGTCTAGAATATATAAAGAATTTAAAAAATCAGATGCCCAAATTCAAAGACCCATTCCAAAAATGGGCATCTGAGATGAACACACACTTCTCAGATGAAGAAATACAAGTGGCAAATAAATACATGAAAGAATTCAGCATCATTGATCATTAGAGAAATGCACATTAAAACAACACTGAGGTTTCATCTCACTCCAGAAAGAATGGCCAGGATAAACAAAACTACCAACAACAAAAGCTGGAGAGGCTGAAGGGAAAAAGGAACACTTCTGCACTGTTGGTGGGGATGTGCAACCACTATGGAGGTCAATCTGGAGATTCCTCAAAAAGCTGGGATTGGACATCCCATTTGACCCAGCTATCCCACTTGTGGGCATATTCCCAGAAGAACTGAAATCATCATGCCACAGTGATACATGTGCAGCCATGTTTATAGGCACAATTTGAAATAGTCAGATCTTGGAAAAACTTAAATGCCCATCAACTGAGGAATGGATAAAAAAGATGTGATATTTTTATACAAAGGAGTACTACTGTGCTATAAAAAATGATCACATTGAGATATTTATAAGTAAATGGATGCAACTTGAGACCATACTCACAAGTGAAATAAATCAAACTCACATAGGATTGGAACAATTGTGAATATTATTGTATAGTTATCTGAGGAACTCTTGAAGATCGTTACATAAAATAACAACCCTAGTTATGCTCCTACCACCTTGTTTTGAAGGCCTATATTTTCAGTGTTCTAGGCTCTTTCTATTGTTGTCTATATGTCTTTTTTGTTTCAGGTTTTTCTAGTAATTTGTTTTGTTTTGTCTTGTTTTGCTTTTCCCTCTAATACAGAAAGGACAGGTATACATGCAGAAACTCATGCATGTGTAGAACTTCTAAAAAGTTCATGAGAGTTGATAATATAATGCATGATGAGATGAACAGCTACTCTGAAGAAATAGACACTAAGGTTACCAGTGCTGATTCCATAGCATCATGATGTGAAATTCAGCAATACTATTATTCTTTGGTCAGAGTGATTTTAGCCTGTTTTGTTTGGTTTAATTTCAACATACATGAAAGTATGGACAGCTATTTTGAAGAGAGTAAGAGACGTTATGGCAGCCATTGTTGACTTCCCTATTGTCTGGTCTTAAAGACCTAAAATGCCTTCATCATCCTGTTCTGATCAGTTCTATACAATTATGTTTTGTATGCATTCATTGTATGTGGCGATATGGACAACTATTTGGAAGAAAACAAGAGAAAAAATGATAGACAGTGAAGATCTCCAGTTGTCTTGCTTTGCAATCTGTGTCTTTTATATTGTTATCTTATGATGTTTTGTTATGTTTAATTTTACCCTCTTTTTAAAAAATCAGCAAAATAGACCCCCCACAATAAAAGACTCAGTTTTAAAAAGGGCAACTGAAATGAGTCTACTTTTCAGAAGAAATACAAGTAGTCAATAAGTACATGAAAAATTGTTGAAAATCACTGATCATTAAAGCAATCCAAATTAAAAATTAACAGTAAGACTCCAGATTATTCCAGGAAGGATGGTTATCAAGAAAATCAAAAACAGCAAATGCTGGAGAGGTTGTGGGAAAAAGAGACCATTTTACATGGTTGGTGGAATGTAAACTAGAATAACCACCATGGGAATCAGTATGGGGATCCCTCAAAAACTAAAATTAGAAATTCCACTTGTTCTAATTATTTTCTTTCCAGGCATCATCCCAAAAGAGTTAAAGAAAATATATTACAGTGATACATGGTTATATGGTTTTTGATCAATTTTTCTTATACTTTTTCACATAATGAGTTCCCAAGTGTAAAGATATATCCAATCTCTCAAAATCTATAATGGTTTCTGATTCTTAAGAGACTTTTTCCAAATGTAGAAGTGGAAGATTAGTTTCCTTGGTCTGATTCTTGATGCCTTTTCTTCAGGGGAGCATATTTTTAACATAATATTCTTCTTAAGAAACCACAAAGTTTGGAAAAAGGGAAAGTAGAAAATTAAAATTTAGCCTGTCTCATTGATGACTTAATTTACATAGCTACTTCTTCCTCAGTGGACTGCAACAAAGTGGTTGAAAAATAATCTACCTTACCTTAAAACAAAGAGAAAAACATGAACCAACACCTTCACTTTATCTGTGTGTAGACTAAACTTATGTTCTAAATTTAAAAATATGTACTAAGTGATCTTTAATATTATAAATCTGTTCCCATATAAAGATATTTTATCTTACCATTTGTTATGGCTTGGGCCTACCTGTCCCCTCAAAGACCCATGCAGTCATAGAGCTTTTTCAGAGGTCACTGAATCTAGTTTGTGGTACTGGAATTAAGGGTGTGCCTGCTACATCAATTCACTGATTGGTTTGGCATCACCCTAATCCTAGTAGTCTGGACAAGATAAAAAGTGAAGACCCTATTCAGGTCTTCTGCTGCATTTGATGTCTTCTGGCAACATGCATGTTTGCCCCTCTGCCATGCAGCCCTACCTTGGGCCCAACAGATTACTGACTGAAATCTCTACAAATCATGAGCTAAATAAACCTTTCTTCATTTTACTTTGGGTGCTGGGTATTTTGCCTTATCAATGAGAAACTTAACTAAAATGTCACCCTTTAAACAGCGAATCCTTCATTAAAAAGTCCTTTGTTCTAAAGCTTACTAACTGGAGTATAGGTAGACTTTAAATTACTGAGAGACAAGGTCACCAGTCAGAGTGATTCAAATTTATACCACAAAAGTGTTGCGCATCCATGTGAACTACGTTTGTTAAATCCACTTCTAATATATTCTAATGTTTACTACACAGAGTGGATGAAGTACTTACTGATTTCTTACATTGAAGTAAGAAATTATTGTTTGTACCCTAACACCAAAGTCTCAGTTGGGAAGGTATGAGTCTTTGCAGCTGGGTTGACTTTATGACCGTTCAATGTAGGCAATGGAGTTAGCTAGAGACTAGAAAGTACAATTCAATTCTTTTTTTTTAATTTTATTTAAGGAGAAAAAAAAGCAGAGAAAGGGCACAAGTTATACAGATTTACAGAAAAAAAATGAACAGTAGGAAATCACTAGTTAATGGATTACATATTGTCATCTTAGAAATAATTGTTCAAGTCACAAAATTAAAGCTTGTAAAGTGGACATTCCATCAATGATACTGCAAACAGATCTGTTCAATGATCCAATAAAACTCTGTGATATCATTTTCTATCTTATACACTTAAATATACATGCAGTTATATAGTTTAGAGCACTTTCTTTTCCTCTCTTTTGTACAATGACTATTACACATTTTGGGTTTCATTGCTCCCACGGTTCTTATTACTTTTTTGGAAGAGAGTAAAACCAAATGTGACATAACAGAACAGAATCGGTCAAGTCAAAAGGGTGGACATAATAGATAATGTGAAAACATAATACAAGGTGATCAACAGTGGTTACCATAATGCCTCCCACTATCTCTAATAGAATTGCCTATATCGTTAGTTATAATACAATTGAACAAAACAGTAAAGAATAAAACCGACAAAACCAAAACATTGGAGACATTGGAGGTCTTCAAAAGTAGATAAAAGAGAATGGGCGTTATAATGAATCTCATTATCTTCACAGCTGATGCCTAAACTTTTGAACCTGACACTATCCAGCAAAACAGAATAGGGGAGCATCAGTTAAAAACCAGATAGTGAGAGTAATACAGGGCTTTAAATTGAGGTAATGGAAAGTCAAAGTGGGTTACTATAATATATCCTGCTATTTTTTTCCTTTAATTAAAAGGATAAAAATAAAAAAGTAAATAATGGAGTG
Organism: Cavia porcellus; assembly: GCF_034190915.1. Taxonomy (NCBI): domain Eukaryota; kingdom Metazoa; phylum Chordata; class Mammalia; order Rodentia; family Caviidae; genus Cavia; species Cavia porcellus. Next base: position 11,073,338 of record NW_026947520.1, on the reverse strand, counting down.
GAGATTGAGATAAAAGAGGGCATAACAGCCAAACAGCGCAGATCAAAACATAACCATTTAAGCAGAATAGTGTTTCACCACCAGATAATCCTGACCTAAAAGTAGTTACCATATTGTCTCTTTCCTTTCTAACAGGACTCAGGAATACATTGCTGAGGCTCTGGGAATGATCACCATTTGTTGTGCATCCAACAGTGGTCATCACTGTTCCACTGGCCCTAACATGAGCTGCTTAACAAAAGGGCTTGAACCTGGACTCCCTTTCTTCGTCATTTAAGAACATTGCACACATGGAAGCACTTTTGCCTTAAATCTAAAACTTAGACATAAGTTACTATAGATTCTAAGAATAACTTGTTTATAACTGGTTAAAAGTTTTTTCTTTTGGAGGGGGTCTCAGGAATCAAACTCAGGGGTATATGCAGGCCGGCATTTGTGTCACTGAGCCACGTCCTTGGCATGACTGAAATATTTTCAAAAGTAAATATTAAATCATAAACCACTGATTCTAAAATGTGAGTCAGAAAAGTCATTTCATTTGGCTTATACTATATTATTAAAGAAAACAAAACAATGTTAAACTAGGCATATAAATTTACATTTTTACTTACCTGGTCCTGGCTGTTTTCACTGTCATCACGTCTTCTCAAATCTTCCTTTAATGTCACTTCTATGTTCAGTTCTTCTGAAAAATTTATATATTTATGTAAAATAAACTACTTAGAACAGATAAAAAGTGAGTTTTTATGAAGTAGAAAAACTAATACAAATTTATTTTTATTTTCCAGTTAAGAATTAAATAATTGAATTAATCCTAATTTTTGGATATTTACATAGAAATACTTGTAATTATCCCCAAATTAACAAATTATTTGGAAAGATATTAGATATCACTATATTGAAGATATAGGGACCTCTTAGAGCTTCATCATGAATTTACTCCCTAAGCATAGATGGAAGTCAGAAATATTTCAAATACAACAGAAACATATAAATCCACTCTATGCATTATTCTCCCACACATCTTGGCTACTTTTAAACAGCTCAGCATGTTATTATTAAAGGTCTGTAAATTACTATTACCTTTACATGTTTATCAGTGAACACCCTTTTCTTTATGTCTGCAATGTCTTCATCCACTCTTCTGGCAACATTTTAAAAAATCTTTTAAGACTCAGTTTATAATGTGAATTATTTCTTGATTATGTTTACCTTCTCCACATAAAACAACTGCTTCTTTCTTTGGGGCTCCCTTTCATCAATGTTTCCACTGTATCTTTACCACACAAACAACAAACTTACTTCCTTATTAAACTTTTTGATCCTGTATTGCATGGGACAATCTTTTAAATCTTCTTTGTATACAAGTCTTCCTTCATCTTACTCAAAAACTATTTATGGAATTCTTGCTAAGTGCTAAGCACTGGGGTTTAGAGAGCATAAATAAAAGGTATCGGGAATGGCTTTTCTAGAGGTAATGATGAGCTTAGAATTAGAGTGAGGTTAGCCAGACACAAGGCAGGGAATTGTGGGAGTATGAAAGGTAGTAGCAAGAGAAAAAAATATTAAATGGGAATGATACTGATCTAAAAATAGAGGAATCACAATGGAAAATATCACTAGCTGTTTAGGAATGCCTGAGATCAATGAGGGCAGACAGATGAGAAGGCTGAACATACAGAAGTAGAAGTCAGATCATGCAAGCCTAAAGGTAACTTTGAGATGTTTGCGCATCAGTGCTTTGAACAGTGGCTCATGGTCACATCTGTTCCAGAGATCAATCACTCTCAATAGTCAGGAGGATGAATATGATGGCCAAATGAATAAAGGGAGGGAGATGAATTCATAGAAGGAACCAGTGTCAAGTAAAGCTGATGCAGGCCTAAACCTCTTAAACAGTCCATAAATTCTATTTCCAGAAATATTCAGATATGAAATCATGAGCACCCGTTATAGAATGAATTTTTATTAAATAAGTAAATGTATACAACTGCGTCCTTGGAGAACAACACTCTACTAATTATTTTTCAAAAGATATCATTTCACAAAAGAGTTGTGAAATGAACTACTTAGATTTCTTTAACTTGCTTGAGTCTACTCTGTAATTCTTACTTCACCTGTTGCGATGTGGAGGGAACACATTTAGTGTTTTGTGTAAAATGCCCCGCTTCTTGAGGTTACCACATACATCAACACATAAGAGAAGGGCTGAAGGTGAATTTCAGAGGTAGAGTATGTGCTTAGCATGTGCAGGGATCTGAATTTATTTGAGATTAGTCTCCAGCGAAAAGGTTGGGGAGAGGAAGGCAAGGAGAGCAGGAGATGCAAAGAAGTCACATCTGTGGGGAAATAATTTTGGGTTTATAGCCTATACCCATTAATTTAGGAGATAACTAGTAGTCTATAAGATATGGTAAGGACATATACATTATGTTTCAAGATTTCTTATCAATGTAATCACATGATTAAGGGCACTAATTTAGCTGCTACATAAAGTAGAATACATATCAGGTGACACCAATGAATAGATTGTCCTACTAATTGAATTTAGTGATTTAATTTTTTAGAATGGCAAAGCAAAGAATGGAAGTTAATGTTTATTCACAGGAAAATGCAAGATATGAGATTCCACATAGTGCTAAGAAACCCTTCAGGGGATAACCTTCATATAATATTTACAGTTTGCAACTGTTCAAGTATAGTTTCATTGTAAGAAGTGCTACAAACACAAATCACATTTTAAAAAAGAGTTCTCAGTAGAGAAGCAGACAAACTTGTGCCAAACATAGGACACAAGAAAAATTGATGCGTCCCTCAGCTGCATGCGTAGAAGATAAAGGTACCAGGAGCCAAATCCTAAATCCGGAAAGTGCAGCCTTCAGAGGTAGTTTCTGGCACAACATTTTGATCTTGCTCTACATACTTCTCAATCAAGTTTAATGAGACCTTATTCACAGACTCATTCTCACAGTCTCGTAGACCTTCAAGCTTGCCAAACGCCCGCATTCTTTGATCATTACACTAAGCTGCTCAGTTTTGTCTAGATTCTAGCAGCCTGAAAAATATTTGAAATGGCATCCAGAAGAACAAAAATAATTTTCCTATCTTTCGCAGTTATCAATGGTTCTATTTTACTAGACTGCACAAAGTATAAACCTGGCCAACTGCCCCATGGTTCATGTAGTTGGTCACGGCCCACACAGCTTTCTTCTGAGTCATAAAGTCTGCCTTAGGACACTGACAAGGAAAGGGACTAATCCATGATGGACAACTTGCTGTATCTGGTCCTGTTGGCCAACTGTGATGTTTGACTCTGTCCATGTAGCTTCCTTTTGAAGATTAGTTTTGGGGTGAATGAGCAGGCTGGGAAAAGCAGCAGATGATCCTGCATCTCTCACAATCTGAGTCTCTTCTTTTCCAGTGACATTATTCCCTATGGCTAGTAGCACGGGAGGCAGAACGGACAATTCACTTGATCCTAGAAGTTTCAGCAGATGGTGCACAACTCCTGTTTTTACAACTACTTCAGTGCGTTCATTTGGACCACTGGTAAGGTAAGAAATAAGATCACCGTCTACAGGAGATGAACCAAGAGAGAAAGAATTTGCTCAACAGTATCTAACAGCTATGCAGGATTCTCATTGCAGCAAAGGTATGAAAGTGTCCAGATAAGATTATGTAACCACCTTCTAATGATGACATACAAGGAACTTCAAGAAGAGCCAACAGTGGTTCAATTGTACCATGTTAGGTAACCAAGACTTGGAAAACTGAACCATCACCTGCAATATTTCAAGAGCACAGACAGACAGGTCACTGATGTGAGCATGGGGAAATGCCAAGACAGAAAAGAATGCTGAGATAACACCTCCATCCAGAACATCCTTGGTCTGTCCTGATGACCCAGAAGTAATATTAGTGAGTTCCCATGCAGACTCAAACTGAGTGAGACGACAGTCAGTCCTGCCCAAGCAGGACACAAATTGTAGAATCAAACAGGCCCAGATTATGTGATCTATGGGAGGCTGTTTTCCTGAGAAAGCAGCTGCCTGGCAGCTTGAGTAGTGGGAGCTCACTTTCCAGATTATAGCTTTTCATATCTTTGTGCAGCTATAAACATAGGTGCACATATATCACTGTGGTATGATGCTTTCAGTTCTGGTAATATGCCTAGAAGTGGAATAGCTGGAACATATGGGACTTCCAATCCCAGCTTTCTGAGAAATCTCCACACTCACCTCCACAAAGGTTATACCAGTCTACACTCCCACCAACATACACAGAGCATCTTGATGGACCCTATCTCCTGATCTACTCTGCCTGTGTTTCTTTTTGTTAGTGAATCAAGGCCATCTATGTCAGAGATTATAGCCAACCTTCTCTGCCTCATTTCTGCTATGCTATTTTTCTGCTATTGGTTGTCTACTTTTCTCCTTCATTCCATTGCCTGCCCCATTCATTGAGGCCTCTCTGCCACTGTTCCTGAAATCCTGGGGTTTTTTTCTCCCTCTCTAGAATGTCCTTCAGTATTTTTTGTAGGGTTGGATTGATGATCACAAACTCTCCCAGTTCCTCTTTGTCATGGAAGCATCTTGTTTCTCCATTAATTTTGAGAGACAGTTTTGTAGGCAATATCAGTCTGGGGTGGAGGTTATTTTCTTTCAAGGCTTGGAATAGTTCACTCCAAGCTCTTTTTGATTTGATGGTTTGTGTCAAGAAGTCTGTCATGATTTTGACGGGTTTTCCTTTAGAGGTGATCGTTTCTTTTCTCTGACAGCTTTCAATGTTGGGTACTTGTGAGGAATTTCTGGGATCTTGATTATGATATGTCTGTGTGTAACTCTATTTTGGTTGTAGATTGCTGGAGTTCTGCATGCCTCATACATCTGAATATCATTTCCTTTTCCTATGCTTGGGAAGTTTTTCTTAATTATTTATTTGAATAGTCTGTATTTGCTTTGTGTTTACCCCTGCTTCTTCATTCACATTTTTTATTCTTTTTTTTAAATTTTTTAAAAAATTTATTTAGGGAGAAAAAAAAAGCAGAGAAAGGGTACAAGTTATACAGATTTATAGAAAAAAATAAATAGTAGGAAATCACTAGTTAATAGATTACATATTGTCATCTTAGAAATAATTGTTCAAGTCACAAAATTAAAGCTTGTAAAGTGGACATTCCAACAGTGAGACTGCAAACAGCAAACAGTTCTGTTCAATGATCCAACAAAACTTAGTGATATCATTATCTATCTTATACCTTTAAGTATACATGCAGTTATATCATTTAGAGCACTTTCTTTTCCTCTCTTTTGTACAATGACAATTACACATTTTGGGTTTTGTTGCTCCCACAGTTCTTATTACTTTTTTTTGGAAGGGAGTAGAACCAAATGTGACATAACAGAACAGAGTCAATCAAATCAAAAGGGTGGACATAATAGATAATGTAAAAGCATAATACAAGGTGATCAACAATGGTTACCATAATGTCTCCCACTATCTCTAGTAGAATTGCCTATATCATCAGTTATAATAAAATTGAACAAAACAGTAAAGAACAAAACCGACAGAACCAAAACATTGGAAACATTATAGGTGTTCAAAAGTAGATAATAGTCAATGAGAATGGGTGTCATAATGAATCTCACTATCTTCACAGCTGTTGCCTAAACTTTCGAACCTGGTACTATCAAGCAAAACAGAATAGGGGACATCAGTCAAAAACAAGATGGTGAGAGTAATACAGGGCTTTAAATCAAGATAATGGAAAGTCAAAGTGGGTTACTATAATATATCCTGCTATTTTCTATTTATTTTCCCTTAAAAGGATAAAAATAAAAAAGTAAATAATGAAGTGGAGATTGAGATAAAAGAGGGCATAACAGCCAAACAGCGCAGATCAAAACATAACCATTTAAGCAGAATAGTGTTTCACCACAAGATAATCCTGACATAAAAGTAGTTACCATATTGTCTGTTTCCTTGAAATCTTTGAGTATAACTTCGTATACTGTAGCATCAAATATATCAAAACAATATAAAACCATTTAAGAGAATGACAGCATTGCAGGGTATTTAGAATCAACTAACAGAAAATGAACAATGGTTTCTGTATAATCTCCTTGTCTTTAAAAGTCTTTGCTTATACTATCATACATTATAAAATCCAATAAGATACAACCTGTTTAGACCAATGCAGACAGAAGAACAAAAGCTTGATGAGACTTCAAAACAAGATGATACTAAATCAGTATTACCTATTAAGACGTCATTTTCTCCAAAATAGCTGTTCCTATCATCCAATCATCTCTGCCTCATTTCTGTTGAGCTCTTTTTCTGTCATTAGTTGTCAGTTTGTCTTCTTCATTTTGTTTTCTGCTCCATTCATTGTGGCCTCTCTGCCGCTACTTCTGGATTTTTTGTATTTTTCTTTTTTAGAATATCTTGCAGTGTTCTCTGTAGAGTTGAATTGGTGGTTGCAAATTCCCCCAGTTCCTCTTTATCCTGGAAGCACCTTGTTTTTCCATCAATTTCCAGGGACAGTTGTGCAGGATATATCAATCTTGGCTGGAGATTATTATCTTTCAAAGCTTCAATTATTTCCCCCCACGCTCTTCGTGATTTGATGGTTTGTACAGAGAAATCTGCTGTAATTCTGATGGGTGTTCCCTTGTAAGTGGTCTGTTTCTTGTCTCTGACAGTTTTTAATATTCTGTTCTTGTATCGAATTTATGGAATTTTTATTATTATATGCCTGGGTGTTGCTCTGTTTGGGTTGTAGGTGGCTGGGGTTCTGTATGCTTCATACAACTGAGTATCTTTACCTTTTGCTAAATTAGGAAAATTCTCCTGGATTATTTCTGTGAGTAGCTTTTGTAGTTCATTTGTTTGTGTCCCTACTTCTTCTTTTATGTTCTTAATTCTTAAGTTATGGATCGTCTTATCATCTTCTAGTCTTTGTATTATTGCTGTTTGTTTCTTTGTTACTTTTAAGAAGTTTTTCATTTCATTCTCCCATATTACAAATCTGCCCTCCAGTTCAGATAGTCTGTCCTTAGTTTCTTTCAAGCTGTTATGCCAGTTTTCGATAGACTTTTTAGTTTCCTGGTAGTCTCTTTGAACCTGCTTCATGTATTCTATGCTTTCTCTTTTTTCTCCATCAAACAATTCTCCCCTCTTTTTCTGTTCTTCCATTCCACCATCCGTTTTTTCTTGGGTGGTGCTTAGCATTTCTCTAACTATTCTGCTTATGTCTAGCTTCAGGCCATTAATAACTTCATTCCTGAATTCATCTATGAAGCTCTCTAGATGGCGCTTTATGTCTATTGGTGTGGTGTCCGCTCTTGCCTGTTTCTCAGGATTGGAGGCCGAAGGGCCTTTCTTATTGCTCCCTCTTCCCATATTCTTTGTTCCTTATATATGCAAGCGTATATAGGAGGCCCAGCTTCCCTCCCTGTCAGCTACAGCCTGATCGAATTGCGCCGACTAGGTGTTCCCGCCCACCGTAGCACACCAGGAAGTTGCAGACCAGGCAGCCTACGCGGGGCCCGCCCCTCCAGGCCACCCTCAGGCTCTGGGATCTGGGTTGTGCTAGCCTACTGGGTCTCGGCCAGCAGCGTCACGTAGGCTAGGCACTTCTCACCAATCCCGCTTGAGAGGGGGATAGGTGGCTGAAGTCGCTGCAGCGCCCCGCTCCTGCAAGTCTGCCCAGTCCCGGAATGTCCTCTGTTGGAGTCTCCTGGACCGTGGGAGAGTCCCAGTTTTCCCTCACTCACCAGAGGTGGATGCATGGCTCCCCGCCCGTGCTGTTTTTAACTCCCTTTGCTGATTCCTGTTCTCAGAGCTTCCGTGCGTCTCTCTCCCTGCCGAGCCAATGTAGACGCAGCCGCCACGTGGTGGGAAATCCAAATCATGGCTTCCAATGGCGCGGGCTTCAGCTTCCACACTGAGGCTTTTCTGTTCCTGTTATAGCATCAGGATTGCATTCCAAGTTGGTTTCTCTCAGCCCGTTCTTGGGTCAGCAGGGCATATCTCCACTTGCTTATGATTCCTTACTCCGCACCATTCATGAATTTTTAGCTGGGTCTTTCAGAGAGCCTCTGTAGCTGCTGCTATCTGTCCGCCATGTTCTCCCAGAAGCCCCGCATTTTTTATTCTTAAGTTATAGATCCTGTTGTCATTTTCTAGCCTTTGTATTGCTATTTCCTGTTTCCTTGTTACTTTTAAGAGACCTTTCCTTTCATGATCACATATTGCAAGCCTGTCTTCAAGTTTTCATAGTCTATCTTTAGTTTATTTCAGGCAGTTTTGCAATCTTTCAATGTAGTTTTAAATTTCCTGGTAGTATCTTTCAATATGTTTCATGTATTCTACACTTTTTTATATTCTTCATCAAAGGTTTCTCTCCTTTTTCTGTGACCCTCCATTCTTCCATCTGTGTCTTCTTGAGACGTGCTTAGCATTTATTTTATTAGACTTCTTATATCTTGCTGTACTTGTATTAGTATTTCTGTTTTGAGGTCTTCTATAATGTCACAAAGATATTTCTTTATGTCAGCTGATGCTGTTTCCAATACTTCATGTCTGCTATCCTTGATCTCTTCTGTAATTACCTCTCCTAGACCCATACTGTTTGAATTGGTAGCTGAAGACAGATTTTTCTTTCTTTCTCTTGTTATGTTTCTGGTTTCTTCCTGACAAGTGCATAGTGTGGGTCCCAGGCCCTTTCTGTATTGGTTATGATTTCTTTGAAGTCAATGGTGAGGGATTTCTGCCCTCTCCCATTTGCTGTTGATCAGTGAGGTACAAGCAGGGGTAGTGCAGGCTGGCCCCTCCCCTCTGAGCCAGTCAACCATGTGAGTCTTCACCATCTTAGTGTGTACTGCACAGATGGAACTGGCTCAGGACTGTTTCAGGGGCAACTTCATCCCTGGCTATTGGGTCCCGTTCCAGGGGCATGACCCAGTTGAAGCAGTTCCCACCAATCTGCTCTGCATCAGGAGAGGCCAAATGAAGCAACTACAGTTCCAGATTCAGGCCCATCCTGCCTGATTCCAGCATGTCACCCAGCTGATCACCACCTCCTGCAGGAGGACCAAATTCCAAGCACTCACCACAGGCTAGTGTAGATCTCCATGCCAGCTCCATTCTCTGTTGTTACACACCTTCCTACTAAGGTCCTCAGGCTCAAAAACCCCCAACTTCAGCAGGACTGTGAGTTGTTGGACTCCAGGGTGCTTAGGGCAATGTGGGAGCACTTCTGTTGAATGAAAGTGCATCTGGATTCAGGCTTCCACCCATGTTTTTCTTTCATTTTTCCTTGGCTTTTTCCTGAGTCATGAGAATCCCTCTCCTTTTTTCTGGTCTTCTCCATGGCATTAAATTCTAGCATCTTAGCTGTTTCTCTCAGAGAGCCTCGCTATCTTGCTACTTATTGATCTGCCATCTTCCCCACTAGTCTATATTTCTCTTTTGAGCATCCGTTCTTACTTCTGAGGCTTCCTCAGATCCACATGAACTAATATTCATTGCCATTTCATTTTGGTATGGTATTTTCCATTGTTCTTGAAGCTGTTCAGCTATGCAGCCAGTGAATTAGTATTTTCACTGTTGAAAATGGTTATGAGACACAGAAGGCTGTGAAGGGACAGCATGGGAAACTGAGGGCCTCATCAACAGGAGGTAAGGTGCTCTCAAAATTTCCACAGAGGTAGAGCTCATAAACATTGGGTAAGTATTATTTTTATGTGCCACAGCAAGCTCTTTGCTATCCCTGAAAGCCCTATAAGTTTCTCCGTTTCTGATCTAGACCTAGACACAAACAAGTACCAACAAGTGCAGAGTGCTAGGAGACAGGAAAAGAAAGCATAATGAAAATATACCCTTTTTCTTTAGAAACCACATTATCGGATTTAAAAATTTGAAGATAAGTGGAAGAAAACAGGAGACATAAGAGTTTAAAAGACAATTCACTGTGAAAAATCTCTTTGTCATATGGCTTTCATGGACTTCCCATACTGTAGGAATGGTGGTTTAACAGTGAATTAAAATCTATGGAGTATAACATTGTAAGAGGACCAATCATACCAAAGGTTACCTGTCATTTCACGCTTTTTCTTTCTTGTTGGGGCATAGCACAGTGAGGTTTTCAGATATATAATGTATCACATGTCTCAGTTCAAATGATTCATGAATCACAGCTCTAATGGATGCTGGCATATGTGCTGCATGTTGCTATTTTGCCACTTGTTTGTTTCTTTGTTGTGATACCTAAGGTTGAACGCCTCAACTTGCACTTGCCAGGCAGATATGTATCTTGCTGAGCTAAATCCCTGCTCACTGTATTTTGCCTCACTAAGATTCAGTTTCTACTAGTGTCAATAGAGTCAACATTCTTATAAAAAAAGCTTCTGTATAATCTGTAAGAAAACTTCCTACTACTCAAGGAATTCAGGCCTAAGATTCATAATCACTGTTTTGAATAACTGTATCTACCAGTCATTAAGGAATGATTGTAGACTACTTTCTTAACAATCAAAATATGAGACACCATACATACATACTTGTAAGAGTCTGCTTTTGAGAAAATCTATCTGCTTGCAATCAAGAACATATCAATACTGAGATGAAATGAAGTGGAAACACAGTGGGCTTGTTCGTAAGGAAAGCTTAGTCTAGGTAAACATCAGACTTACTGGAAGCACTTTTCCTCACTGTGGTGAACTGAGAGATGTGATGGTGGGGACCAGTGAACCTCTTGCCACAGCCTCCTGAGTTAACTGGGACTCAGGAAGGTGCCAGAAGGATCAACTCTCCAGCAAGCACCCACAAACTTGAAAACAACTCGGAATTTTATAGTAAGTTTTGTGGATACCTGTGAAGTACCCCGGGTCCAAGCTGGTAACATAGGGTATTGAGACATAAGTAAACAACACATTAAAAGTTGTTTTCTCTTATGCATATCAGCACTCTATTTGCAAGTATGGACAGCAATAATTACATCTGCACTGTTAATGTCAAAGCCTTCCAAACATTTGGAGAAAAAAACTGACATGATTCTGGGCACATCAAACACTTTAAGGTACTGTGATTTTTCCAGAGTCATCTGTATTGCTTCATTTACCTAGTTGGAATGTCGGTATAACTTTCATTCTTACTGCTTTCTTCACAACAGAATCTTTTTCTTCCATGGCAGCCTGAATGGGTTTTAAAGTAAAATGGTTAGTAAACACTCCACAGCTCCAAACTATGCAGTTAATTCAGAACACAAATATACAGTCATTACCTTCCCGTGAAGATGTGTGTCACCTGATTCTGTAAAGGAAAAAGGAAAAATAAACTTTATAAGGAAATATGGGAAAGCCAAAGACACATTCTTGTACTGTGAGGCTTTGGCTGAATCTTCATGCTTTGCTTTGGAAACCCAAATCATGCAACACAGTGAGAACAACTGCCTGACACAAACACAGGTCTGATATTCATCAGTTTTTACCCAGTAAGGTTGACTCACCAGATTCTGGGAATGCTGATGGACTCTTCATCACGGATTCTGCCAGAAGTGGATGTTGATGGCCAAGCATCAATTTCTCAGATCTCTTCAGAGTCTCATTAGACTCGGTGAAACTCCAATCTGAATCAGAACAAAAAGTTTTACTTATTAGGATGTAATGACAATACAAAATAATTAATATATCAACCCTTTCCTCAGAAGTACTCTCATGTATTTCTCTGCCCCACAGTCCAATAATTGTTCCACTGCTTCTGTGCTTGACACTCACTAAGCCAAGTCTGATTGTTACCATCATCTCTCTTTCTTCTGTTTTAACTTAGTAGTATTGTGATTTTCCAACAATCTCTTTAATTTTTTTTTGTTTTCTTTTTTTGGGTGGGGTATACCATGGATCGAACTCATGACCTTGTGTTTCCCATGAAGGCACTTATACCACTGAACTAAATCCCCTGCTCCACTCTTTAGTTTTTAGTACTCTTGATTGTTAAAACTTTAGGGATATGAATTATATTTCACTGCTTTGAGATGTTAAGTGTGTAAAGAATGAGCAAAGTGTATAAAAGGCATTGTGAAATAGGGAGCAATTCTTCTAGAGAAAGGGGAAGCAAAGAAGAGGCAGGGTGGATGGAAAGAATGGGGACAAAGACTCCACTGGTTAAGTGAAATGAGTCACAAGCACAAATTTCAATATCATATTGTTTGCTAGTGGGAGAAACTGAAAAGTGTAATGGCCCAACTGTGCAAAAGATAGAAAATATTCAAATAGAAATGGTAAAGTGGTGGGAGGGTAAGGAAGTAAAGGATGTAAAGGGAAAAAAAGGAGCAAACAGAAGAAAATGGAAACAAAATTTTTAAATAAGGACAGTAAGATAAGGAGTTGAAGGGAGAAGAAGTGACTAGGGGAAAAATAAATAAGACTATCAGGTACAGGGAGAAACTTCCTTTAATGAATGTGATCCTTATGGATATCTAAAATGCACCAATGAAAGCAATTCGAAAAAATACATGAAAATTATCCACTTGAATATAAACACACTATTTTTTCCCCAGTCAAAGGTATGGATGTGAATGAATATTCTACTTTCAAATGGGGAACTACAATGAGATACATTCTTCAATACATCAGTGTTGTGAGAATTCCCTTCTCCGGGTTTTGATAACATCATAAATTCCTAAGAAAAGTGCTAGCTTTCAGTGACCTAAATGTGCTCATGTGCAAACTGGTTTATTCCAGGTGAATCGTGGTGAACCTTTGGCACATGTTGCACAGTGGGCTCTTTGCCATCATTGAAAGGCCTAGAAGTTTGCTGTCTCTGACCTAGGTTCACATTAGTGAATGCAGAGCACCAGGAGACAGCAAAGGAGAGCATAATGAAAATATATCTTTTTTTCTTTATAAATCACATTGGAAGATTTGCAAATTTTAACACAAGTCAAAACAAACAGGAGACATAAGAGTTTAAAAGGCATTTCCCAGTGAAGAAGTTTTTTATCATATGGCTTTCGTGGATTTCCCATGTTTTTGGAATGGTAGTTTAACAGTGCATTAGAATTGTTGGAGGCTTAGGTTCTAAGAAGACCAATCATATGAAAAGTTATGTTCCATTTCATGCTGATTCTCTTTCTTGTTCAGGCATAGCACAGCGGGTTTTCAGAGATGTAATATGTCATGTGTCACAGTTCAAAAGATTCTGAATCACAGCTCTCATGAATGTCGACATATGTATGCATGCCACTATTTTAATGCTTTCTTGCTTGTTTCTTTCTTTCTTTTTGCACCTTGGATCAAACTCATCATCTTGTACTTGGCAAGCAGACACTCATGCTGCTGAATTTAATCCCAGGTCCCTATATTTTACCTCTTTCAGATTCAGTTTCTTCTACAGTGTCAATAGATTTCAACATGCTTAAAAATAAAAGGTCCTGTAGAATCTGTAAGAACCTTAACTACTATACAAGGAATCAGACCTAAGTTTCACAATCACTGGTCTGTAAAATTCTATCTAGCAGGCACCAAGGAATGATTATAGACCCCATTCTTACTAATCAAACTGTTACACACCATACATACACATTCATACAGTCTGCTTTTGTGAACATCTGTCTGCTTGCAAACATGAATATTCTAATAATTAGATGAAATAGAATGGAAATGCATTTGGCTTGTTATTAAGGAAAGCTTTAGTCAAGGTACAAATCAGAATTACTGGAGGCATTTTTGCTGGTGATGTTGAACTGAGAGATAAGGTCCTGGGTACCAGTGAACCTCTTACCACAACTTCCTGAATTAATAGGGACTCAGGGATGTGCCAGAGGACCCAGCACTCCACCAAGAATCCACAAACTTTCAAACCATCTTCAAATATTATAGTTAGATCTGTGGATCCCTGTGAAATATAAGAATCCAAATTGGGAGAGTTTAAGATCATTGCTCCCAGTGGTTAAGTGCCCGCCCAGCTTCCAGCCACACTATACTGATCTCTGCAGCTTTCACGGACTCAAATGGACTATACGCTGTGACCTTCTTCAATCAGTGGAGATGAATGCATTGGAGGTTAGTTCTAGCACATTGGTGCTAGCCTAGGGAGACATTTGGACCATCCCTAACCCTGGTTAGGAGCTCACCCAGCTTTCTGAAACACTGGAGATGGCATGAAAGTTCCTGTGGGTATGACTGGACCATGATCTGCAACCTCCATTCAGTCCCAGGAGCCAAGGGCACAGGAGACAATTACCAACACACCCAGGGGAAGCTTTGGAACATCTTTTGAAACACAGAATTCTAGGAAAATGACAAGACAGAAGACCAAAATGCAATATCAAACCTCCAGCCCATCCCAAGATAGCCTGGAAACCATATACATAGAAGAAAATATATGCCATATACCTGAAATATCTGAAATAATATGAAATGAATTAAAGAAGCAACTCTGAGAAGTTTTAAAGGAATTCAAATTAGAAATAATCTCTCAAGTAAAAGAAGAAATGATAAAGGTAATAAAAGAAATGCTGAACATATCTAAAGAAGACACAGTTAAATAATTAGAGGAATAATGTAAAAACATAGAATTCATGGATGAACAGTTTAAGAAACAGAATGCATGAAGCAGATTCAAAGAGATATACAGGAAAACAAAAATTTCATTGAAAGTTGTCAAAACTGTCACAAGGAGTGAAGATAGAACTTCAGACCTCGAAGACAAGATTTCAGCTAGTGAACAGGAAAGATATTTTAAAAATAACAAGGAATCAGGAGATAACAATTCAAGCAATGCAACATGATGCAAATAAAAACAAGAGATTGATAGGGATAAATGAAAAAGAAGGGGACAACACAAATGATATGAAGAGGCTATTTACACAAGTAGTAGCTGAAAATTTCCCAAACATGAAAATGGAAACTGACATATGGATTAGTGAAACATATAGAACTCCAAATAGCCATAACCACCCAGACATATAATAATCACCACCCAGAAATCAAACATAAGAATAGAATATTAAAAGCTGTTAAAGAGAAAAGACAGACCACCTATAAAGGAAAACATATAAGAATCACAGAAGGCTTCTCAACACAAACAATGAAGTCAAGAAGAGCATGGAGCGAAGTATTTCAGATCCTAAAAGAAAATGACTTCTAACCCAGACTGATATACCCTGAAAAGCTGTCCTTCAAAATGGATGGAGAAATAAGATACTTCCATGACAAAGAACAGCTGACGAACTTCATAAATACCAAACCAATCTGGAAAAGAATACTGAAACACATTCTAGATACACATAGGAAAAGACTACTAAGCAATATTTACCTCGATATGATAAAGGACATCTATGACATACCAATTAAACAGAATAGAAAGGTAAAGATACAACAGCAGAAAGAAAACATGTCAACAATAAAGCAGTGTAGAACAGCTATAACCATTAATGTAAATGGATTCAATTCATCCATTGAAAGAAACAGACTGGCAGAATGGATTAAGAAACAACATCAAATCAAACTCTGTCCACAAGAAACCCATCTAACCCAAAAGGAAACTCATAGACTGAAAGTCAAAGGATGGAAAACAATACTTCATGCAACAGGAATTTAAAAAATTAGGGGTAACTATTCTATTTGCAGACAATGTGAACTTGAAACCAAGAATAATCCAAAGAGATAAAGAAGGTCACTACATAGTAGTTTGGGGAAAACTTCAAGAGGAAGAGATAACAATCTTAAATATACATGCACCAAATTCCAGAACACCCAGCTATACAAAGCAAATATTAGCAGAAATGAAAAATCAAATAAGTAATAACACAATTATGACAGGAGACCTTAACACACCCTTGGCACTAAGGGAGAGATCAACCAGACAGAAAATCAGCAAACAAATAACAGAACTGAATCATAGCTGTGAACAAATGGATTTGATAAACGTATACAGTGTTCCATTCAACAACATCAGAATACATATTCTTATCAGCCGTACATGGGACATTCTTTAAAAGAGACCATATACTAGCCCATGGAACATATCTAAGTAAATGCAAAGGAGTTGAAATTATCCCATGCATTTTATCAAATCATAGGACAATGAAACTAGAAATTAATGATAAAAGAAATGGCAAGAATCCCCCAAACACATGGAAATTGAATAATACACTCTTGAGCATTCAGTGAGTCACAAAGGAAATTAAAAGAGAAATTAAACAATACCTACAAGCAAATGAAAATATAAATACAACTTACCAGAATCTGTGTGATGCAATGAAAGCAGCCCTCAGAGAAAAATTACACTGAGCTCCCGCATCGGGATTATAGAACAAAAACAAGCAACTTGATGCTACACCTCAAACATCTAGAAAAAGAAGAGCAAGTCAAGCTCAAAGCCATAAGAATGGAGTAAATCATAAAAATCAGAGCAGAAATTAATGCAATAGAGACTAAGAAAACAATATAAAGAATCAATGAAGCAAAGAGTTGGTTCTTTGAAAGAATAAATAAAATTGATAATCCACTAACCAACCTTTTTTTAAAAAAGGAAAGAAAAAACTCAAATTCATGCAATAAGGAATGAAAAAGGTGAAGTCACTGCAGACTGCAGAAACACAAAAGATCATTAACACCTATTTCAAAAACCTCTACTTTCATAGGTTCGATGACACAGAAGATATAGACAGATTCCTAGAAACATATAAACTACCAAAGCTGGGTCAAGAAGATGTCAAACTGCTGAATAACCCAAATTCAATTAATGAAATTGAAAACATAATTAAGTCCTTACCTACAAAGAAGAGCCCAGGCCCACGTGGATTCACTGTGGAATCCTACAAGAAATACAATGAAGACTTAATGCCAACACTCCTCAAACTCCTCAATGAAATCAAAAGGAAAGCAATTCTTCCCAAGTCATTCCTGGAAGCAACTGTTACCCTACTACCAAAATCTGAGAAGGACCCAACTAAAAAAGATCTTCCTAAAGAACATAGATGCAAAAATCCTCATTAAGATATTGGCAAACAGGATACAGCAAATCATCAAGAAGATTACACACCATGACCAAGTGGGATGCATCCCATCCATGCAGGGATGGTTCAACAAACATAAATCAATAAATGTAATCCTACATATCAATAGAGCCAAAAGTAACAATCACATGATCATTTCTATAGATGCAGAAAAGCTTTTGATAAGATCCAACACTTATCCATGAGAAGAATCTTACAGAAAATTGGAATAGATGGTCTTTACATCAGTATGATAAAAGACATCAATGACATACCAAGAGCCAGAATCATATTAAATGGCAAAGAACTGAAGGCCTTTACCTAAAAATCAGGCACAAGACAAGGATGTCCCTCATCACCGCTCCTATTTAACATAGTACTGGAAATACTAGCCAGAGCAATTAGACAAGAGAGAGAAATAAAAGGAGTAAACATAGGAAAAGAGGAAGTTAAATTATCATTATTTGCAGATGACATGATACTCTACACAGAAGACCCCCAAAACTCCATTGAAAGACTTCTAGATATAATAAATAAGTTCAGCAGTGCAGCTGGATACAAAGTCAATACTCAAAAATCAATTGCATTCCTATACACTAACAACAAAATCACAGACAGAGAAATAAGAGAAGCCACACCCTTCACACTGGCATCCAAAAATATGAAATATTTAGGAATTAATCTCACAATACAAGTAAAAGAATTACAGGGAAAATTATAATACCCTGAAAGAAGAAATTGAAGACATCAGAAAATGGGAAGACATCCATTGTTCATGGATAAGAATAAATATTGTGAAAATGATCATTCGCCCAAAAGTGTTATATACAGATGCAATGAAATCCCAATGAAAATACCATTAACAAACCTTACAGATCTAGAGAAATAATGCCTAAAATTCACCTGGAACCAAAAGAGACCTAGAGTAACCAAAGCAGTTTGAAGTAGCAAAGGCAAGACAGGAGGCATCACTATCCCTGACTTGAAGTTATACTACAGAGTTTCTGTAATAAAATCAGCATGGTACTGGAATAAATATGGATCTGAAGATCAATGGAATAGATTATTAGAAGACACAATCATAACTGCAAACACACTCAACCACCTTATCTTTGATAAAGACATGTTCACTGGAAGAATGACAGTCTCTTTAATAAATGGTGCTGGAAAAATGGCTCCTCATATGCCGAAAACTACACCTAGACTCATGCCTATCACCATGTACTAAACTAAAATCTAAATGGATCAAAGATCTGAATATTAAAACAGAAACACTAAATCTGCTGGAAGACAAAAATCTTGAATCTTAGATAAAAATCTTGAAAACATAAGGGTAGGTAGGGAATTCATGAACAGGAATCAAACCACACAAGAAATACTTCCCAGAATCAATAACTGGGATGATGTCCTATTAAAAAGTTTGTGCATGTCAAAAGAAGTCTCCAGCAGAGTGAAAATAAAACCCACAAACTGGGAAAAAAAATTCTCACTAAACTGTCCCTCAGACAAAGGACTTTTAAAACATATAAAGAATTTTTTTTAAAAAATGAGACCCCTGAAATTCAAAGACCCAATCCAAAAATGGGCATCTGAGATGAATACACGTTCTCAGATGAAGAAATGCAAATGGCAAATAAATACATGAAAAAATATTCATCATCATCAGTCTTTAGAGAAATTCAAATTAAAACAACACTGAGATTCCATCTTACTCCAGAAAGAATGACCAGGATCAAGAAAACTACCAACAACAAATGCTGGAGAGAGTGTGGGGAAAAAGGAACTCTCCTGCACTGCTGGTGGGAGTGTAGACTGGTGCCACCACTGGGGAGATCAGTCTCGACATTCCTCAAAAAGCTGAGATTGGAAGTCCCATTTGACCCAGCTATTTCACTTCTGGGCATATTCCCAGAAGAACTGAAAACACCATTCCACAGTGATATATGTGCACCCATGTTCATAATAGCACAATTTGTAATAGCCATATCTTGGAAACAGTCTAAGTGTCCATCAACTGAGGAATGGATAAAAAAGATGTGGTATTTCTATACAATGGAGTACTACTCAGCTATAAAGAAGGATCACATTGAGATATCTATAAATAAATGGATGCAACTTGAGACCATACTCATAAGCAAAATAAAAACTCATATTTAAATACCATATAGTCTCCCTAATGCAAGACATGGTAAGAGTACAAAAGGATTTATGGTAGTCTTGATTCCCCATTACATTGCTTTGAAGCCTTATAATGTTTTCATTAATTAGTTGGAATGGTTTTATTCTGTTTTGTTTGATTTGATTGTGTGTGATGGTATGAACAGCTATTTTGAAGAAAACAAGACATTATGGCAGCCATTGCACTGATGTAATATCATCTTGTTTTGAAGCCCTACTATGCTTTTGTTCTTATGTTTCCATTGGTTCTATCATGTTGCGTCTTATTGGATTTTAATATATGTGATAGTATAAACAAATTTGCTATAGAAAAAGAGTTAATATCATAGCCATTATTAATTTTCTGTTCTTTGGTTCTGAATGCCCTATAATACTTTTATTCTCCTGAATAGTTTTACACTATTTTGTTATGTTTGATACTATTATATGTGAAGGTATACGCAAGTATTTCAAATTTTGGTTGCTACTGTTAATATCCAGTTGTCTTGTAGTGAAGTGCTGTATTGCTTACATTGTTCTGCTCTGACCTGCTTTGTTCTGTCTTCTTTTGTCTTAATCTCTTTAAAATAAAACTTAAAATTGTCAATAAAAAAGGATGCAAACTGGGAACATTGGGTATTGAAACATAAGTAAACAACACATTAAAAGTTGTTTTCTCTTGTGCTTTTTAGCACCTATTTGCAAACACAGACACCAATACTTACATCTTCAGTGTTTATGTCAAAGCTTTCCAAAATTTGGAGAAAAAATGGAGATGATTGTGGGTACATCAAACACAGTAAGCTACTGTATTTCTTTCCAGAGTCATGTGTATTGCTAGATTTACCTGGTTGAAATGTCTTTACATCCTTTATTCCTACTGCTTTCTTCGCAACACAATCTTTTGCTTCCATGGCAGGCTGAATGGGTTTTAAAGTCAAATGCTTAATGAACACTCCACAGCTCCAAAATGTGAAGTTGATTCAGAACACAAATATACAGTCATTACCTTCAAGTGAAGATGTGTGTCAGGTAAATCTAAAAAGGAAAATGAAAAATAATCTATATAAGAAAATATGAGAAAGCCAAACATACATTCTCACAGAGTTAGGATACATGCTTTGCTTTGGAAATGAGTTCTTCAGATTTTTGACTTTGCTTTCCCATTGGTCAGATCAATATGAGAGAAAAATTAGAATACAGGTTGAACATGATTTCCAATGTGACATTATTCTTCCAAATGCCATAACTAAACAGGAAGTGAGTATATACCAATCTATACATGTCGGGTGTTGTGAAAAAGTGATTTTGGGATCCATCATGACCCTGAGAGGCTGACTGTCAAAGCTGAAAGAAGAGAACAGCATATAAATTGAACAAACCACATCATCCATTGGTACAGCATTGCACTACACATAGGTGCTCTCGAGACACCCAGCACAGCAGAGCTCACAAACGGTGTGTCAATGCTATTTATGTTTTAAAAGATGAGGTTTTGTTATGCTGCCAAGGTGCCCTTAAATTCCTGCAAATGAGTGATCCCTCTCCCTCAAATTTTCAAATAGCTCGAACTGAAAGCATACGCACCATGCCTAGTGAGATTTTTATACACTACTCATCAATATCATTACTCCTTACACAAGCAGGTTTTGTGAAAGTTGGGGACATGGCTGAGGAGAAGCTACGTGGGAATTTCTCAGTGATTTCCACTGATACCGCATTGAAGGAATGAACCAAAGAGTGTCTCTATGTTACTTTTTAAAGGATTTGTGTGAAAAAGCTATTTTATCACAACTTACTTATCTTAAAATGAGTCAATGCTTCTATGTGTACATTAATGTCACTTGAATAATTATCAATTTAACAGAAATCTCTGATGCCTGATAGTTTAGGAGGGGAGGGAAGTACCTACAGTGTAAGGCAAGTCTAGCCCTTGTCCCTGCTTCTAATCATCTCTGCAGCAGCAAGAATCGACTTTGCCATTTGTGAGCACAAACACTGAAGCTGTGAGGAGTAAGTGCTCTCATGTTTCATCATTTGTTCCAAAATTATGTTTAGCTTTGTTATTTCCTATTTTTTTCCCCCAATAAATCCCTGTTCCTCTCCCAACTGACCTCTAGTTCGATGGTCTTGATTGTTTCCATTTACTGCTTTTTATGGATTATTCCTACCATTCCTTTCTTTATTTGGCAGAAATGGCAGTAGTATCTTAGAATTACAATTTGTTTTTCATCTCTTTACTCTTTCCCCCTTTGGCTAGAAATATTTTCAGAAATAAAAACAAGATTTATGGGATGAGGCTGAGGAGGCGTATGATTCCCATTCAGTCTCTGGTCCCAGGAGGGAGCTCTCTAGGGGCACGACCTACCGCAGCAGTCCTGCCCTGGGGGAGTGCTGAGCTGTGGTGGAGCTTAGGACAGGGAGAACAGGTCAGACACTGGGAGCCTCATGCATCTGCTCTGTTACCTTCAGTGATACCACTTCATAAGAGTCCAGAAGGGTGGCTTTTCAATTGTTCCACCTCATTGCCTCTTAAATTTGCCTTTGGGGACTTGCAGATCCAGAGTTACATTTGGCTTCTATGTCTTCACATTTTCTATTTTTATTTCAGTGAAATTGCTGCACTGATCCTTATAAATTGTTTATGGTAGTTATCTTTATTGCTGCTATCAATAGCAATGACTTGGGAAATTACTACTCCTCAGAGACATCTTCAAGTTGTAGCTGACTTTTGAGTGTTGATTCTGTTATAAGATTGTCCTTGTTCAGCAGTCACGGGAAAGATGGTGGATCAGTAAGTAACAAGGTACAGAGCCTCTCTGGGAGAAACAGCTCAGACACTTAGAATTTACCACCATGCAGAAGACTGGGTGAAAGGAAATGGACTCTCAATGACTCAGGAAGAAACTGAGGAAAAAGATTTAAAAAAAAAAAGAAAAGAAAAATGTGGACAGAAGGCTGAAGCCAGAAGCACGCTCACCAGAGCCAGTCCAACTCACGGGTGTGGCACTCTCACCTGAGCCAGTTGGACTCGCGTGGCAGTGCTCTCACTGGAGCCACAGTTGTGCTGAAGTCAGGGTTTGGTAAGCCCAATGGAGGACAGAGCCAGTGTGGAGACCTGCACTAACCTGCAATGAGTGCTCAGAATCTGGCCCTCCTGGGAGAGATTAGGTGACCAACCAGATGACATATTGATATTGGACAGGATGGGCCAGAACAAGGAATGGCAGTGACTTCAGTTGGCTGCTCCCTGCCAAGAGCACATGGGTGGGATCTGATAGAGCTGGGTCATGCCTTTGGCCAGCACCCAATAGCCAGAGTTGAAATTGTCCCTGACATTTTCCTAAACCAGTTCCATCCTCGCTGCACAAACTAATGTGGTGAAGGCCTCCACTGGTTGACTGGCTCAGAGGGTAGGGGCCATCCTACACCACCCCTGCTTGCACCTCAATGACCAACAACAAAATGGAGAAGGCTGCAATCCCTAGCCAGCGCACTTCATGAGAACCATAACCAATAGGAAAGGGGCTGGGACCTTCACGATACACCTGTATTGAGGAAGCAAGATACATAACAAGAGAAAGAAGTTAGAAAAAGCCTCCAGTCAACCCAGGGAATATGGGGGCCAGGAGAGGTATATACCGAACAGATTGAGGGCAGGAAACATGAGATATTTGACATGGTATCAGCTGACATAAAGAAATATCTTCATGACATTATAGATGAACTGAAAACTGAAATATTAATACAACTACAGTAAGATGTAAGATTAATAAAAGAAATGCTAAGCCCCTCCCAAGAAGACATAGATAGAAAAATGGAGGAACACGAAAAAGGAGAGAAACCTTCATAGAAGACCATAAAATAAAACTAGAATACATGCAACAGAGTCAAAGAGATTACCGGGAAATTTAAAACTACATTGAAAGATAGCAAAATTGCCTGAAGGAAACTAGGGATACATTAACAAAACTTGATAGGTTTGCAATGTGTGATTGTGAAAGGAAAGATCTCTTAAAAATAACAAAGAAATAGGCAGTAACAATACAAAGGCTAGAAGACAACAAGAGGATGATCCATAGTTTAAGAATAAAAATGAGTGAAGAAGCAGGAGTAAACACAAAGCAGATACAAAGGCTATTCACAGAAATAATTAAGAAAAACTTCCCAGGCATAGGAAAAGGAAATGATATTCAGCTGTTTGAGGCATACAGAACTCCAGCCACCTAAAACAAAACTGAGCTACCACCCAGACATATAATAATCAAGATCCCAGAAATTCATCCCAAGAACAGAATATTGAAAGCTGTCAGAGAAAAGAAATAGATCACCTCTAAAGGAAAACCCATCAAACTCATGACAGACTTCTTGACACAAACCATCAAATCAAGAAGAACTTGAAGTGAATTATTCCAAGCCTTGAAAGAAAATAACCTCCAATCCAGATTGACATACCCTGAAAAACTGTCTCTCAAAATTAATGGAGAAACAAGATGCTTCCATGACAAAGAGGAACTGGGGGAGTTCGTGACCACCAACCCAACCCTACAAAAAATACTGAAGGACATTCTAGAGAGGGAGAAAAAAACCCCAGGATTTCAGGAACAGTGGCAGAGAGGCCTCAATGAATGGGGCAGACAATGGAATGAAGGAGAAAAGTAGACAACCAATAGCAGAAAAATAGCATAGCAGAAATGAGGCAGAGAAGGTTGGCTATAATCTCTAACATAGATGGCCTTGATACACTAACAAAAAGAAACACAGGCAGAGTAGATCAGGAGATAGGGCCCATCGAAAATTTCCTCTGTATGGGAAATATAATTAACGTGAAAGAGGGTTTATGGACCAAAAGTCAAATATGAAAAAACAATGCTCTATGTGACAGGGAACCAGAGAGAAATAGGGGCAGCTCGTCCAGCACCTGAAGATCGCTTGGAAAGACATGATACTTATGCAGTGGAGAAAAAGCTATAATGAAGCAAAAGCCTTGAGGCTTTTGTACGTGCAGGAAAACAACTTAAGATCAAGCCCAGGGGTAAAAAGTTTCAGAACCACTTGGGTAAATAACAGCTTGCATCCCTAACCTACAAACTAAAGGGAATTAGTGGGAACCAAAATGTACAATGTACCCCATGAAAGTGAAAGTAAAAGGGAAGGAATTGTCTAAAAAGGAAGGCAGAGGACATTGTTAATAGTGTACCACGATTTAAAATCCACATTGTTCTTATCATTTTGTTTAGTTTGGTTATATTTTATTCCAGCCTGTCTACCTGTAGTAGACTTAATGGCCAGACAGCTACTCCAAAAATAGCAGGATATACCACAGTAACCATCCTTAATTTCCTATTAACTTAATCTGAAGCCCTGTATTACTTATACTGTCTTATTATGACTGATCTTATTTGAATCTGGTTTCTCAGATCACTGTCTCGTCTTGACTGATCTTATTCAAATCTGTTATGATTTGATAGTATCAAGTCTGAGAGTATAGACAACTACACTGAAGATGACAGGATTTACTAGGATACCCACTCTGGTTTGATTATTACCTGCTTTTGAAGTCTTATAATGTCTCCAATGTTTTGTTTTTATTAATATTGTTATATACTGCTATGTTCAATTATACTATGCCTGATGATATAGACAATTCTATTGAAGATAACAAGAGACATCATAGTAACCATGTAGGTCACCTTGTGTCATGGTTTTATATTACTTTTTCATTTTGTGTTTTACTAGGAGTTTTTGTTTTGTCTTGTTTTGTTTTTCCCTCCAATACAGAAAGGATAGCTATCCATATAGAGACTCGTGCATGTGTAGAACTTCTAAACAGTTTATGAGAACTGATTATATAATGCACAATAAAATGAACAACTACTTTGAAGAAAAAGAGACACTAAGGGACCCAGTTCTGATTCCGTAGCATCATGATGTGAAATCCAGCAAATTATTATTCTTTATTCCAAGTGAT
Source organism: Cavia porcellus (assembly GCF_034190915.1). Classification (NCBI taxonomy): domain Eukaryota; kingdom Metazoa; phylum Chordata; class Mammalia; order Rodentia; family Caviidae; genus Cavia; species Cavia porcellus. Next base: position 11,048,208 of record NW_026947520.1, on the reverse strand, counting down.
TTTAGTCTGTTTTGTTTAATTTCAAAATGCATGAAGGAATGGACAGTGATTTTGAAGAGAATGAGGAACACTATGACAGCCATTGTCGACTTCCTTATTGTCTGGTCTTGAAGCCGTAAAATGCCTTCACCATCCTGTTTGGATCAGTTTTATACTATGTTGTTTTGTATAAATTCACTGTATGTGAAGATATGGACAAGTATTTGGAAGAAAACAAGAGAAAGTATAACAGATAGTGAAGATCTACTGATGTCTTGCTTTGAAATGTGTCTCTTACACTGCTTTCTTATGTTTTGTTTTGTTATCTTTTGTTATGCTTAATTTTACTGTTTAAAATAAAATTAAGAAAAAAAGATTTATGCTCCCCCTTGACCCTGTTATGTCTTGATCTAGTTCTCAACTTATGGTTCTTCTCCAGATTTCTCTACAGGAAACTTGATATTGGGCCACCTCCAGTGGTCTGAGGATGAGTGGTGTCAGCCTTTCCAGAGAACTTACTACCAATACACCTCCTCAGTCCTTGTGAATCAAATATGTGGTGTAACATGTTCCCCAACAGGGGCTTCCTTTCTTCACAAAAGATCTGGCACACACACTCTCTTCCAAATCCTCTTCCCTTCCCTGAGTCTCTTCCAAATCCTCTTCCCTTCCCTTCTTTCCCTTTTTGGAAAGTGGTGCTGACTTCCTCCTCATCATGTCACCCAAATTGAAAATGCACGAATGTCAACCACTTTCTTATGGACTTTTTACTGAGACTATGACTTTGCTGATCTCAAAAAGCATTCTTTTCTTTCTATTTTTTTACTGTCTCATTCTGGATACACTACATGATGAAACAGCAACTCTTTTTAAGTGGTAAAACTGTAAATGGAATTCTGCAACCAGCATTGTGGGAGAAGTAAGTTCATGAACCAAGGTACCAGTGAAACTACGCATATAGCTGACCTTGCTTGTTTATTCTGATCTGTAGTGAATAAAGAAGAGCTCTGCATAATCTAGTACTTCAGTCCTTGATGCCTTTCCAGTGGTAAGAAGACAGGGAAAGTGAAAAACTTCTGCTCTACTTCTCTATCAAGTTTTGCTACTCAATGCTCAATTGATACAATTTCTACACTTCTGCTACCTTGATCTTCCTTCTCTTAAGAATTACTTCATTTCAGGGGCTGGGGATTTAGCTCAGTGGCATAAGTGCCTGCCTTGCAAGCAGGCAGTCGTGAGTTCGATCCCTGGTACCAATAAAAAAGGAAAAAGACAAAAAAAAAAGAATTACTTCATTTTTCCACACTCCATACTTTGTTTTCTTTGTTTACTCCCTGTATTATTGCTTTCGCATTCTTCACTCCTTTCTTTCCTATTAATTTTCTAACTTCCCTCAGACATTAGAATGCCTTGAAATGGTGCTAACAAGGTAGCTCCCTCAGTGACCCTCAAATTAACCTATTACTTAAACTTCAAAGTATATAAAACTTACTACTGATTTACTTCTTTTTTCTTACTATCCAATTCATGGGTAGTTTTTTGACTATTATAATCCAGCAATGCTCTACTTTTAGCTAAATAACTATCAAATAACTTCTCTAAATAAATTACACATATTTCCTACCTTTTGTTTGTGTATTTCCTGCATGTTTTCCTCCATCATCTGCATCCCCAGGAAAAGGATCGACAGGCTGCTGTGGAAGATTCTCAGAGATACTCTGTGAAAATTCATATAGCAGTAATGAGTTACAGAAGCATTTCTTACTCATTTCCAAAGAAGCTATCTGATTTTTACCATCTTAAGGCAAGCAGGTTTAATAATGGGAAGCATATACTGAGAACCAAAATGTCTCCCATGTGAACCTTATGACAAGCCCAGTTGCTGTCTCCATATGGGTGCTGACTTTGTAAAGCAGGCATGGAATGCTACAGGAAGGATTCAGAGACAAAATTCTGTCTGACAAACCTATTTCATCCTAGCTTCACAAGAGTCAACAGTACGCTGCACTCTCCAATGAATGTAACATTGAAACATACAGATTTACATGAAGCCATTTTTATGAGTGCATGTTTGTGATATGTAACAATTACACGTGTTTTGGGGAACTGCTACATGAGTTATCATTTCTTGATTACCTTGGTTCCCTTTACACCCTAATATCACTTTCCCTTCCCTGAATAAACAAATTCTTATAAATATACTTGTTATTATTCAGCATTAAGCATTCTATTCACAGAAGTCATGTCACTGTTAAGATACTCGGCCAGTAAGAAACTTCAGAGAGCCATGCTGAGTAAAAACATCATTGCAGGCACTACTTCACTTGTGTAAACAAGGACTTGAAAGAAAAGCAATTCTGAGATAATATTTTTACTGATAGAAAAATGTTTGAAAATAAAAATATACTGATAACTTCATGTTATATTCAAGAACTAGCACATGAATATGAGATGTTATATACAACTCTTTCCCAATTAAGAAAAACTTTGAAAAAGTATGAAAAAAGACTGCACCATAAAAACTTTTTTTACAAAGTGCCCCCAATTTACAACATACCGACTTACACATTTTCTTTTCTATCTGTTGCAAAACTGTAAATAACTGTGAGGAAGTAACTGCACTTCCTGCTTCCTGGTCACTGTAGGGTGCTGCAGTGATGGACAGACAGGGCTCATGGTCCTGCCCACAGTGTCCTCCTGGACTTTACTGTGCTGGCTCCTGTTCACTCTTATATTAGCAGCAGTTCACTCTCATTCCCATCTGTACTGAAACCCCCCTCGAAAATTCTTTAACATTTGCAGGCCTAGTGGTGCACACCTGTAATTCCAAACTTCTGGAAGGGTAAGGCATGACAAGCACCAGTTCAAGCCCAGTCTTGGGAATGTGGTTACATAGAAAGACCCTGTCTCAAGTCTAATATGGCTGGTGGTGTAGTGCCATGGGAAGGCCACAGGATGGACTCAAATTAATGAAATAAAAAGTGCTTCTTGTTCATTCGACTGCTCTATCATGATAACATAAGTCTTCACCTAAGATATTCAGTATCTCACTACTTGGTACACAGTGGTACTCTAAAACAGAGATTTATTCAAGTTCACATTTAAAATCTCTTCAGGGAAGCCTCAAGCACCAAGCCACTCTCTTCCTATATGCTGTCTCCATCAACAGTTTTACTAAGAGTTTTACCATTTACAAACCAGCAATCTACATGCCCCTCTCATCTTTCTTACTCTTTTCTTCACATTATTATTTTGCTGATCTCATGTTTAGGAAAAAATCTTCAATATTTATTCAGGTAAAACCTTTTATACTTTCAAAGTATTTTTATAATTTTTATCACAAATTTCCTATGACATATAGAAAGCATCACATAAGTAGTAGATCATGTGCCATCTTCATGGTATAATAAGGTCACCAAAAGCCAAATTCATTAAATTATGTTTCCAAGATTTAGCAGTTACTAACAGACAGAATACTAACACATCTTGTGACTTCAACCACCATCCTCGTACCACAATGCAGGAGCTGCATGGAACAAAGACATTAGCCCTTTCCCAAAATGCTCACTCTAGGGCCAGGGATTTAGCTCAGTGGCTGAAGTGCCTCTCTGGCAAGCACAAGGTTGTGAGTTTGAACCCCAGTAACCGAAAAACAAAACAGAACAAACAAAAAATCAAAATGTTCACTCTAACACAATTTGTCATTATTTACATTTTTATCAGTACAAGCATGGCTGCCATAAAGAGACTCACTGCATTCCACATTCAAAATTGGTTTCTGTTTTTTCAAATAATATAACACCAAACTGTGAGTATAACACCATGTATTGACATCTTGAGTCCTTGATTCTATTGAATTACTACGTTCAGATCGACACCAGGAAACCCAAACATATTAACTATTGCAATTATCATTTATTACTTTGTCAAGTAAAAAACTGTAAAAATTATGATCCAAACATTTTGTCTGAATCTCAGCAGAATTTTCACCCATTGGCCATAGACTGACTGGGAAAAATTCCTCAGATTTTGCTCAGCTTAGTTTCAGAATCCAAGCTGATTGCTTATGACATGTTGCTCCTAGTTTTTAACTGCACTGGCTTCCTTAAATGAATCTTACACAGGTAGCAAAGGTGTGCTCAGACTCCATTCATTTATTCCTTCACCTGCAGTACAAAGGATTCAGCACAGGGCAATTGCATTCATCTATGAACCCAGTGGCATTAACTCTTTGAGACATAATCATACTAAACAGCTAAGCTACACAGGAAATTAGGAACTGTGGTTAAAAACTATAAGGAAAAATTTCTTACAGGTATATGAACAGGTGAGAAAGTATAGTCAAATTTTCCCATTATATTTCAACCTCAACCAATTTTTATTTCAAAAATAATTACAGGCAATACCTCAGAATCCCAAGGAGATTCATCATCTGTCTGTGCTTCCAGTGGCAACACAGTATCTATAAAATGTAGTCACAGACACATTAGTTATATTCACTACAATAAATTTTACTCATGTATGCAAATCCATCTGCATTCATGAATATTTCACTAAGATACAAGTCAATGTGAAAAGAATTTCAGAAACAGGTTCAGAAATATGTTGGTGGAAGAAAAATAAGACAATAAAATTTTAAAAGAAATGGATATTATGTTTTGGATCTACACACATTTGAAAATAATAGCATATGAACAAGAACGATTTTCATAGCTAGTCACTAACTTACCAGTTTGAGGAGTTTTCTTCTCATCATCCACATTTGTCACATTTTTGGCTGTTTGCTCTTCTTGTGTTTTTACAAGAACAAACTTACCGTTTTCCAGCCATATAATTTTTGGCCTTTCTGCTTCTTTCTAACAAAAAAAAGGCAGAACAAAAACAAAAATAGCATTACGAAGCATGCAATTGCCCAGTGACCCACCCAGCATAATGGAAATAATCACGGGAAAAAATTTATCAAATCACAGTGACTACTCTGGGAAAAGCTGAAAACAGAAAGCACATTCTGCTCTGCACGGAAGTAGATGCAGATACATGAACACAAATGAAAACAGTGAAATGTGTTTCATTTATTCTACAAATGAGGTACAAAGATACACATCCAAATCAAGTACAATCAGTTCTATCTGGGAAGCTCAGGAAAGGCCATTTCTTTTGAAAGGGAGAGAAAGCACACAGGAAGGCTGTCTAGGGAAGTCAAATTATCACATTTACATTTAAACCTCAACCAATACTTATTTCAAAAATAATTACAAGTGATAGGCAACACCTCAGAATTCAAGAATACCATTTCATTTAAAGAACAAATGAAATACCTCAGAATTCAAAAAGGGACACCAGAAACAAAAGGATGAGGCATGAAACAATACAGCAAAAGAGGGCTGCCCAAGGAAGATGATACAACTAGAATAGTTTCCAGAAGGGCACAAACAGATAAAAAGGAGCAGCAAGGGGAACCACACAAGACTCATCTCAGGCTGGAATGGGAACTTTCCCTTTGTGAAAAGGGAATCTGCAGATTCTTGGCAGCAGTGTAAGATCAATGCCAGAGTTTAATGGGCAGCAGAGCATAAAAGAATATAATGTCTACATGATGGGTGAGAAAATGAGTCTAGAAATGAAAAACAGTTCTCAGAATGTAAAGAATAAGAAAGACTCGATAGTCATCAGAAGAGTGGCTGGGGCCAGGAATTCTCAGCTTCAGAGGTCTGGAGCCATCCAATATCATCGCGGAAAGGTCACACTCAAGGCCTGCAGAAAGACATCAAGCTGGAGGCCTGGGACTGCAGACACATTGTAGGAGGAGGGGAGAAGATGACCTCACTCAGGAAATCATATCAGTTCAAAAGGTGAAGTATTTGTAGAATACAGCAAACTGAGGTAGTAATGCTAACTATGCTATCCATGGTTCTGAAATTCCTCAAATGAAATCAAGGAGATGCCATTTTTCAATTATATACACTAACTTTTTTTCAGGAAATGAGCATAAACTTTTATTGATATATGTAAATGCTGACTTCTGGGACACTACATAAATATGATTTTAAAATTTAATCATAAGATTTAACACTAAAATATCCATTGAAGATTTTGCCAAAGATTCCTGTTCAAAGAAAAATCTTCCAGGATTTAATGAAATGGAGGCCTGCTGATGTGCACCTGTGTCCTGTGCTAATAGGGCAGCTGAGGTACGATGGTTCCTGAAGCTAGGAGTCAGAAGCCCAACTAATAAGTATAACCAGGTCCATTCTCAAAAAGGGAAACATATTGTAAATTATAGAAGGGAAATGGTGATATATTTACAGAATAAGGTATTTTTGCATACTACTATAACATGAGGGAGAAATGTAAAACCTTATTTAAAAATTCCTATTCTCCCAATAAATGGCATATCCCAATACTTCTAATTTTCTATTTATACCATATGCAATGACAGTTACAAATGGAAGAAAGGTTGCATGCTATTTACCACTACCTGAGAACTGAAGCATTTATAGTAGAGAGAGAAGAAAACACAGTATGTTCCATGAGTTTTTCATTCAGAGAAACAACTGCTAATCAGGATTCTATAGAAAAATTACACTTTGAAAAGATGCACCTAGTAAACATGGAGCTGGCTAAAAGAAAAGATTAATAAATTTTAAGATGACATTCTAACCTATGTTCAGAGTTAAAGGATACTACAATGTACTGTGTGTATCATACCTATTCATTCCTCTGATTTGTTTCCTTATTTGACATAACATTAAACATAACCTGAAATTATATATCCTAAGCACAGTAAGGAAATATACACTTTAGGGCATATTTTTAGAAACTCAATGTACTTATTTATTACATAAATCATGCATACATTACTTGAAAAGTTCTACTAGGTAGAAATCCATTCATTAACATTCAAATGGTATTAAAATGCCTCTTAATACAAAACACCGCACTGCAGGTCTTCAGAATTCACACAACATCTTTCTAATCTCCAGAAACTCACAGTACTGTGGGAGTTTTAAATGAATATTTGGAAGTACAAAAACTTCTGAAACTTGAAATGTCAGAATGAGATTTGGACACTTCAACTGTATATTTTAAAAACTATAATGCTTACAATTACTTAATCATTACCACTTGCTTTTTTAGACCATCTAGCTCTAGGACTGGTCATTATTTTGACCACAACAAGTATTCTTCAAAAAGATGAAAAATTTTAAAAATGTTATCCTCTTAATGGAGGAATCACTTAGAAAACACGGTGCAGGCAGGTGTAGTAGCACATTCAACCCAGCACTGAAGGTGAGGCTAAAGATCCCAAATTCCAGTCCTGATTAAAAAACAAATTCAATTAATTAAAAAAATGAGGACCAGGGGTAGACCTTCTTGCACAGGCCCTGTGATCAACTCCCAGGAACAAAAGAAATAAAATAGCAACAATGAAAATCCTGCACTTCTAAAGTTTGATGACACAGATACAGATAACTTTGATGAAACATTTTAAATTTCTAAGCTGTCACAGTTTCCAATATTATTTTAGTCCAACAACAGAACCAATAAAGGCAACAGAAAAGCTCTCATAAAAACAGTATGACAGTAAAATAAAATGTACTTAAAGGAAAAAATGTTTTATCTCTAAGTTGCTCAAATGAAGGCACCAAAGTTCCCTGATTATTGAAAGGACTAATAAGATCATAAAATATTTTTTAGGTATGAGTGCTATGAAGATCTTGGTAGTAAGATTTTCAAGCCATGGCAAGGTCCACTTATCCAAATGATCCTTGACCAAATATTGTATTTCCGCCATCATGGCAAAGGTTTAACAGACACAATTTTCCTGTCACTGTATGTTTTCTAACCCATTAGTTTTTTCAGTCACAAATACTTCAAAGTATGTACCAGTTATTTACCAAAGGGGTGGAAATTCTTTTTGACTAGGCATAGTTCTCTAAAATGAACTTCGTGGATCAATGTTCCATATAAATTCAGGGTAGCTACACCACTGTTAAATTTGAAGACTAAGTGCAATACAATGCAAAACTAAGAGGAAGAAAACTAACATTACGAAAGACACTTACCTTGTTATCCAGAAGAAAGTCAGTGTCATCTGATGTAGGCCAGGAATTAACAGGACCGGGTTTTCTGGAAGAGCTGGGGAGCAAAAACACACAATGGCAGTGGGTGAGTTTCATTCTTTAAAAACTGGTGAAAGCTTGGCTATCTGTGTATCAAATGATGGTTCGTGGTTGACACAACTAAAATTTAACTTGTAGTTTTGAAATATTTTAGATGTTTCCTTCTGTCTTCACTTATTCCAATCTACGAAACACTCAGCATAGTCTCACTTTCACTCCCAAAGCGTGACAGCCAAGAGACCAGCACAGTCTAAAAGTCATTTCTCTTTACAAATTGCCTCCTCTGAAGGCTGAAGTGAAAATGCAGTCAATGGCCAACAAAACTTGTTACCTGGACTCAAAAATGCCTGGTAACCTCAAGGTGAAAAGATTCACTGTCCCCTTTCCCTGGTCTGTCTCTGTTTCAATGACTAATCTGGTTGTGATGGTTTTGGTTTAAGTGTCCCCTTTAGTGGGAAGGTGTTTGGACCATGGGGACCCTATACTCAGCATGCCCTCATCCATCTGCAAGTTCAGTAGCTCACTGTGCCCTTAGCAGGTCGGGTCTGCTCTGAGGCAGGCCACTGGGTCCTGACCTGGATGGGTGAATTCTCACCCCTGGTTCTTCAGCCCTCTCACTGCTCCTGCCTGCAGGAGCTTTCCGCTACCTTGTCTCCCTGCTAAGGAATTTCTTCCTTGGAGCCTGAACTGAGTCAAAATAAATCTTTCCTCCTTTAAAACACTGGGGTTGAGCAATTTCCTCCATTAATGCAAAAGTTAGTGAAAGTCAGTTTGATGCTAAGTAACTCTGGAATGGCAGTCTTTTTCTACTATCAAAGCCCCTTACAGTAAGACAACTCTGTTTCTTCCCTTTACCATAAAAACAGGACATTGAACTATAAAAATATCTGAAGGTTAAAAGTATGGAAATCAAAGAAAAAAATGTGTATGTGAGTTGATAAATCTCTTCCCAGGGAAATTAAACTATTAAAAATTATAAAATCCAATTATTTTTCCTGTATGGCTTTGCTTTTTTCACCTACACATAAATTGGTGAAACTTTCATAGACACACTAACATTCAAGCAGGATCTAGCTGGAAAATCAGCCCTGGTAGCTGCTCCTCTGTTATCCTAAGTCTAATCTAAAGTCCTTCTGAAAGGGCTCCTACTCCTGGGCTGCTCAATGGAGGGCTCCACAAGAGTCTTCACCTAAACTTTTCAGTCTATGAAGGCATAGATTCCTGCAACAAGGATGAACTCAAGTAAGCAACAGTAGCTGTTCCTGAAAAGAAAGCTATTTGTGTCACAATCACCTACCCTCAGCAGAAGCAAGGGACTGATAATCAAATGGGCACGTCTGACTTCCAGGCCTACCTTCCATCTACAGGAAGCACATCAGCCAATGGAGTACAGAGGTGGAGGTGAGAGACATCTGTCCTGGGTCACAGGCCCATGAAGTTCAGCAACTTACGGTTCCCAGTGGACTTTGGGGCCTGAGCCACCCTACATGAACTGAGAAGGAAGGCGGCCATGGGACATTCCTCCCTGCTCTAGAGACTTCCCAATGGCTCACATTACCCTAACCAATCCAACACCAATCTTCAAGTTTCTCAGTTTCTCCAACTGAACAAAGGGGAACAATCTTTTCAGGTGTCTTTAAACCTCCACTTTTAATATGCCTTTTGAAACAAAGCTCACTAATTTGGGCTTCAATTTCTCTATTATCTTTATTAAACTTGTGACAAACCTCAACTTTCTGATTTCTAATACCCAAGTCTTGCCCAATTCGACGCTGCTCTTCAAACGTGCCTTCCCTCGTGAATTCTACTGTCATGCTCTCCCACTGGGCATGCTAGACCTGCTCCTCTCTTCTGCTATGGAAACTCTCACAGAAGGAGACATGAGGAAGTGTATTAGTCTCAGCAACGATAGAACCTGATTTCAATCTCATTTTTACCATGAACTATATTCAGATAAGTCACTTTAATATCATTGTGCTTCAAATTCTCTATGATACAACCATGTGGCTAGAATGTTAAGCAGGTTGAGGCAATAGAAGGTATTTTTATTGTTCTCTTAGATTCCTTAGAACCCAAAAGTCTACTTATTTTTTACTCTGTTTAAGGAACAATAAGAAATACTAAGCAGCATAAGCACTTGCCTTGCAAGCATGCAGTCATGAGATTTGATTTCTGGTACTAAAAAAAATACTAAGGCAGCAGAAATAAAAAAAAATACCAAGTAGAAGAAAAATTTTTTTAAAAGTCAAGAAAATATTTTACTTAAGAGGAAAAAAATCATAGAACTAGGCAGTAGTAATAGCCTGAAAGGAAAACCAAACTGGGAAATTGGTGAATAGACACATGCATTAAAAATGTCATTGCAATAAACCCTCAACATAAATAATATAAGATGATTTACATAAAGATAGTCTTAACTACCACATCTCCCCTAAGTTCTATAGTGGTAAAAACAAGAAACTGGCTATCAATTCAATCATTATCTTTAGAATAAACTCACCAACTTCTCAGGAAAACTAAGCAGACTTGACATGTCCCTTATGGTGACTTTCTACATTGATCTTAAAAGACCTGCATTTGGATCCCAGCACTGCAGAGGGCAATGGAAGGCATCTGGGAGCCAGGCAGGCTAACAGTCAACACATGGATCAGTTACTTCTTAATTATGAGACCATGGACCATTTAAATAACCTCCATTCATAAAAGCAGCCAAATTAATAAAACTGGATTAAAACAGCACAGGTACTTTGTCTGGCCTGGAACAGAACACTAAAAAAGATTATTTTCTTTTTCTGCACTCACTAATTAGTCACTGTATGATATTTAAAAACCTGTAAATTCTTACCTGGTTACAGATTCATCTTCAGAAATAGCAGGAGCTATTAAAGAAAAAGGTAAAATATATTTTGAATTAACAAAAATATAAACTATTAAAGTATAACTCTGATGTTTTGACACAAAATAGCCTTTTGGGCTGCATCTGTAGCCCATTCTACAATCAGTATTAATTATGCTATTGATATGCAATGCAATAAGAAATCTCACTTCCTATTTTTTATTTAAGAAATGCAGGGAAGAGAATTTACCTACATTTGATAGCTAAATGAGCAAAGTGCTGTGCACAATGACATACTACCTGAAGGTATTATATTGACAGAAATGGTACCATTAGCAGTATCGCTGGCATAAGCTGACATGGCAAACAAAGAGCATGACTTTCCTAGAGTAGTGGCACTAGGAACGATCATAAAAGATACACTTATTTTCTTAAGACACAAGGCAGCTGCTGTAGCATTCAGTTGGAACTGTAGAGTTTGAAGAGGAAATACTTTAGCTCAAGGAAGCTGTAAAGGGCATTCTAATTTGCAGCATGGCAAAATATGGGAAACACACCTGAAACAAGCACCATTGCAATGATTTCCAGCTCTCAGTGGAGAAGAGCTCAGGAGAAGTCTGTGCACTTACTCTTGCTATTCCTCTCCTAGGGAAGATTCTAAGGAACTCCCTTAGTTCTCCCTGGTTTCTCTGTCATATGTGTGATGCAAACAGGGCTCAAGTTCATCTGCTATCTTACTTCCCATGGAAAGAACCACTTCAGAGCTCAAGCCCTTACAAGCTGGTCCAGTCTGAAAAGCTTAAAAGCCAGCACCGGGGAGGTTGCAACCAGCTGCCAGGGAGCACTATCTTACATGGAATAATGAAAACATACAAATGAAACCACTAACTCACTGAGCCTCTCAGAATGTGACAAGTGAAAGACAAAATTTTACGTCATGTAAACTTTGGGAAAAAAACAAAACAACACAAAGAACCAAAAGCCTCTGATTTCCCGTGACAGAGAACCTATTCATACAAAGTCAGGGCTGTGGTCGGACTCAGTGGTAAACATGTGTGCACAGCACGCACAAGACCACTGAGTCCCTAGTACTGAAGGAGTGAGGACCAATAATAATAATGATAAAATCGGTCATGTTTTACTAACTTAACATGACTTGCACTTAAAGGAAGAGGAGCATTTTGACTCACCTATAGCTTTCATTACTCCCTCATCTTACTTCCCATCTCCAGGTAAGAATGAAAGACCTGAGGCACTTTGAGAAGCACAGCACTCGCCAGTGTCTGCTTCCATTCTCAAAGGTTCTGTCTGGACCCAACAGAACAAGGTGGTGCAGTTCGTGCTCTGAAGTTCAGCATGATGTCACTTTTGTCAACCCTCCTCATGATGAGGAATCCACATAGAAAGCAGGCCAGCTCAGCATGTGGAGCACATGCCATCAGCACATATTCATACAAGCATCAAAAACACAAAAACTAAGGCTGGAGGTATAGCTCCATGGTAAATCATTTACCTGGAATGGCCAAAGCACTGGCTTCAGTCCCTAGCAACATCCCCAATAAGAGGAAAAAAGGCAGTTCAAGTAACAGCTTTATTGGCTACATTCAGTTAGCTTGAACAGTTATTGCTTTTAATCTTCAAAAATTATCCACTGTATCATTTCAATGATGGAGCAGATCTGCTAAAATGATCACTGCCAGGAAAATGAAAAGTTCAGTTGTTTGCAGTATTGTTGGGGTGGTGCAGGGCCAGGGAGCCAATGAACAAATAGCACAAAGGAGCTGTCTGAGGCATGACACTGCTAAAGGAAACACACAACAAATTTCAATCCACCATCACATGAAGAATGCTAACAGTGAAACTTAGTGTTAAATGCAGACTTTGGATGGGAACCAAGGACCAGTGTAAGTCATCATCTACAACAAGTGTACTACTCTAGAGGACAGCAACGGCCATGGAGGGAGGCAACTCATGTGTGAGAGGTACATGATCAACTGCAAATCTCTGGATCTTCCTTTCAATTTTGCTGTGAACTTAAGCCTGATATTTAAAAAAAACAGTTTATAGTACAAAGAGTACAACTCTGTGGTAGAACACTTGCCTGATATAAATGGAATCTCAGGTTTTTTGGCAACCACTGCAAAAAAGAAAAGAATGGAACCGAAAAGAAAACAGAAGAGAAGAAACAAAGAATAAAACCTATTAATTAAAGATAGGTATTGAAAATATTACCACGTTATAGAAACTCAATGTACAATAGGAGATAATTTCAAGATCAAAGTAGCACACTATTAGTATCATCTCCTAAACCAAAGAGTGGAATATTATACAAAGCCATATAAATTAAATACTTAAGTGGGAAAATAATTCATAAGAGGGGCAACATTTTTAAGTCAAACACATTTGTTTAAAATATTAAAAGTTTAATCTTAATTCACACAAAGTAGCCATAGTGATTTAAAACATTTTCATGTACAGGAATTCAAGGAAAATTAAATGAATGAAGTATTTTAGGTTATAAATTTCCTATAATTCATTTCCTAAATTCTTCTAAATATGGAGTATTAACAAAAAATTAAACACAAATATAAATTGAACTGTAAATACACTTCACATTACAATAGAACCATGAGATGGGGAACACAAACAGTGAATCCTAACACTGACTGCAGACTTCACTTGGTAATGATGGGCCAGTGTAAGTCATTGTCTTACACTAAGTGTACTACTTTAGAGGAGGGCACTGCCTGTGGAGGGAGGCAACTCATGTGTGAGAGGCACACAGTCTACTGGAAATCTCTGGATCTTCCTTTCAATTTTGCCGTGAACTTAATCCTGATGTTTATAAATGTTCATAGTGCAAAGGGTACAGTTCAGTGGAGGGGCACTTGCCTTGCGTGAGTGGAGTGCCAGGTCTACCAATCCCTGGAAAAAAGAACACATAAAAAATAAAAGAGAAGAAACAAAGCTGTTAATTAAAGATAGTTACTGAACCCACTACTGCAGAAGATACAGAAACTCAGTATACCCCTGGAGATAATTACAAGATCAAAGTAGCACAGACTAGATATCATCTCCTAAACTGAAGAATAGGAAAATATGGAGAACAACGTAAGTTAAAATCTTGGGTGGGAAAATAATGTATAAGTGACTTAACATTTTATTTTTAGTCACAAAAAACTCTTCTCAGTGATACAATCATACAGTAATATGGTTTTTACTAAGTCTAATGCATTTATTAACATATTAAACCTTCACTATATGTTATTACACAGACACTAAACATAGTGATTTAAAACTCTTTTCATGTATAGGATTTCAGAAGTAAAAATTAATAAATGGAGTATTTTGGAATAAAATTTTCCTACACTTAATTTCTTAAATACTTCTGAATTCTGCAGTATTAAGAAAAAAACAAGAACAAATATAAATGCAGCAGTAAATATACTACACATTTGAACAGACCCATCAGATGGAGAACGCCAACAGTTTGCCCTAATGTTAACTGCCAACGTTAGATGATAACGTAACGATGGACCACTGTAAGTCATCATCTGTAACAAGGGTACTCCTCTAGGGGTGGGCACTGGCCATGGAGGGAAGCAAAACACTTTGTGTGAGAGGGACATGATCAATCAAAGCTCTCTGGATCTTCCTTTCAACTTTGCTGCGAACCTAAGCCAGACATAAAAAACAAAGTTCTTAGTGAAAAGGGTACAGCTCTGTGGTAGAGCACTTGCCTGACTTGAGTGGAGTCTCGGGTTGAGTGGCAACCACTGCAAAAAGGAAGACAATGGAACAGAAAAAAAAAGAGAATAAACAAAGAAACAAAGAAAAAAGGTATTATATAAAGTAAGTTAATGAATCTACTATTACCATGATACAGAAATTTAGTATACAATTGGAGATAATTCAAAAACACAGTAACAGTGTACAGATATCATCTCTTAAACCAAAGAGTAGGACCTTACACAGAATAATATAAATTACATACTTTAGTAGAAAAATAAACATTGATAAGTGACTTAAAATTTTATTTTTAATCACAAAAATCACTTTTCAGTAATACAACCATGTAGTAATATTCTTTTACTAAATCTAACACATTTACTTAAAAAATTAAAAGTTTACTCTAATGTTAGTACACACAAAGTAACCATACTAATTTAAAACTATTTTTCATGTATAGGATTTCAGAAGTAGAAATTAAAGAAGTGTAACATTTGGATTAAAAATTTCCTATAATCATCTCCTAAATTCTTCTGAATATGGAGTATTAACAAACAATTAAGAACAAACATAAATGCAACAGTAAATACCCTACACATTTGAATAGACCCATCAGATGGAGAACACTAACACTGAACCCTAACATTAACTGCAGATTCAGATTTTAAGGATAAGGGTAGACTCATGGTAAGTCATCGTCTATCACAAGTGTACTACTCTAGGGGAGCGCACTGGCCATAGAAGGAGGCAACTTATGTGTGAGAGGCACATGATCAACTGCAAATCTCTGGAGCTTCCTTTCAATTTTGCAGTGAATTTAAACCTGATATAAAAAAGCAAACTTCTTAGTGTAAAGGATACATCTCAGTGATAGCACACTTGCCTGGCCTGAATGGAGCCACAGGAAAAGGTTGAGGCTCTGCAAAAGGGAAGACAAAAGAAAACAACACAGGAAAAAGCTGTTAATTAAATGTAGTTACTGAAACTACTACTACCATGTTACAGAAACTCAGTATATACCTGGAGATAATTACAAGGTCAAAGTAGCACAGAATAGGTATCATCTCCTAAACCAAAGAATAGGAAAATATATAGAACAATATAAGTCACATACTTAGGCAAGAAAATAATTGATAGGTGACTTAACATTTTATTTTTATTCACAACAATCACTTCTTAGTGATACAATCATGTAGTAAAATGGTTTTACTAGGTCTAATGCATTTATTAAAATATTAAAACTTCACTATAATGTTAGTGCACAGATACTAGACCTACTGATTTAAAATACTTTATCATGTACAAGATTACAAAATTGAAAATTAAATACAAGGAATATTTTAAATCATAATTTCCTATACTTCATGTCTTAAATACTTATGAATTCTGGAATTTAACACAAAATCAAGAACATATATAAATGCAACAGCAAATACACGACACATTTGAATAGACCCATCAGATGGAGAACACTAACAGTGAAACTAATATTAACTGCAGATTTGGATTATAATAATGGACCAGTTTAAGTCACTCTCCATAACAAGTGTTCTAGTCTAAGGGAGGGCACTGGCCATAGAGGGAGGCAACTTATGTGTGAGAGGTACATGATCAACTGCAAATCTCTGGATCTTCCTTTCAATTTTGCTGTGAACTTAAGCCTGAAATTTAAAAAAACAGTTTATAGTGCAAAGGGTACAACTCCATGGTACAGCACTTGCCGGATACGAATGGAATCTCAGGTTTTTTGGCAACCACTGCAAAAAAGAAAAGAATGGAACCGAAAAGAAAACAGAAGAGAAGAAACAAAGAATAAAACCTATTAATTAAAGACAGGTACTGAAACTATTACCATGTTATAGAAACTCAATATACAATAGGAGATAATTCCAAGATCAATGTAGCACACTATTACTATCATCTCCTAAACCAAAGAGTGGAATATTATACAAAGCCATATAAATTAAATACTTAAGTGGGAAAATAATTCATAAGAGGGGCAACATTTTTAAGTCAAACACATTTGTTTAAAATATTAAAAGTTTAATCTTAATTCACACAAAGTAGCCATAGTGATTTAAAACATTTTCATGTATAGGAATTCAAAGAAAATTAAATGAATGAAGTATTTTAGGTTATAAATTTCCTATAATTCATTTCCTAAATTCTTCTAAATATGGAGTATTAACAAAAAATTAAATACAAATGTAAATTGAACTGTAAATACACTTCACATTACAATAGAACCATGAGATGGGGAACACAAACAGTGAATCCTAACACTGACTGCAGACTTCGCTTGGTAATGATGGGCCAGTGTAAGTCATTGTCTACACTAAGTGTACTACTTTAGAGGAGGGCACTGCCTGTGGAGGGAGGCAACTCATGTGTGAGAGGCACACAGTCTACTGGAAATCTCTGGATCTTCCTTTCAATTTTGCTGTGAACTTAATCCTGATGTTTATAAATGTTCATAGTGCAAAGGGTACAGTTCAGTGGAGGGGCACTTGCCTTGCGTGAGTGGAGTGCCAGGTCTACCAATCCCTGGAAAAAAGAACACATAAAAAATAAAAGAGAAGAAACAAAGCTGTTAATTAAAGATAGTTACTGAACCCACTACTGCAGAAGATACAGAAACTCAGTATACCCCTGGAGATAATTACAAGATCAAAGTAGCACAGACTAGATATCATCTCCTAAACTGAAGAATAGGAAAATATGGAGAACAACGTAAGTTACAATCTTGGGTGGGAAAATAATGTATAAGTGACTTAACATTTTATTTTTAGTCACAAAAAACTCTTCTCAGTGATACAATCATACAGTAATATGGTTTTTACTAAGTCTAATGCATTTATTAACATATTAAACCTTCACTATATGTTATTACACAGACACTAAACATAGTGATTTAAAACTCTTTTCATGTATAGGATTTCAGAAGTAAAAATTAATAAATGGAGTGTTTTGGAATAAAATTTTCCTACACTTAATTTCTTAAATACTTCTGAATTCTGCGGTATTAAGAAAAAAACAAGAACAAATATAAATGCAGCAGTAAATATACTACACATTTGAATAGACCCATCAGATGGAGAACGCCAACAGATTGCCCTAATGTTAACTGCCAACGTTAGATGATAACGTAACGAAGGACCACTGTAAGTCATCATCTGTAACAAGGCTACTCCTCTAGGGGCGGGCACTGGCCATGGAGGGAAGCAAAACACTTTGTGTGAGAGGGACATGATCAATCAAAGCTCTCTGGATCCTCCTTTCAACTTTGCTGTGAACCTAAGCCAGACATAAAAAACAAAGTTCTTAGTGAAAAGGGTACAGCTCTGTGGTAGAGCACTTGCCTGACTTGAGTGGAGTCTCGGGTTGAGTGGCAACCACTGCAAAAAGGAAGACAATGGAACAGAAAAAAAAAAGAGAATAAACAAAGAAACAAAGAAAACGGTATTATTTAAAGAAAGTTAATGAATCTACTAATACCATGATACAGAAATTTAGTATACAATTGGAGATAATTCAAAAACACAGTAACAGTGTATAGATATCACCTCCTAAACCAGAGTAGGACATTATACAGAACAATACAAATTACATACTTTAGTGGGAAGATAATAATTGTTAAGTGACTTAAAATTTTATTTTTAGTCACAAAAATCACTTTTCAGTAATACAACCATGTAGTAATATTCTTTTACTAAGTCTAACACATTTACTTAAAAAATTAAAAGTTTACTCTAATGTCAGTACACACAAAGTAACCATACTAATTTAAAACTATTTTTCATGTATAGGATTTCAGAAGTAGAAATTAAAGAAGTGTAACATTTGGATTAAAAATTTCCTATAATCATCTCCTAAATTCTTCTGAATATGGAGTATTAACAAACAATTAAGAACAAACATAAATGCAACAGTAAATACCCTACACATTTGAATAGACCCATCAGATGGAGAACACTAACACTGAACCCTAACATTAACTGCAGATTCAGATTTTAAGGATAAGGGTAGACTCATGGTAAGTCATCATCTATCACAAGTGTACTACTCTAAGGGAGAGCACTGGCCATGGAAGGAGGCAACTTATGTGTGAGAGGCACATGATCAACTGCAAATCTCTGGAGCTTCCTTTCAATTTTGCAGTGAACTTAAACCTGATATAAAAAAGCAAACTTCTTAGTGTAAAGGATACATCTCAGTGATAGCGCACTTGCCTGGCCTGAATGGAGCCACAGGAAAAGGTTGAGGCTCTGCAAAAGGGAAGACAAAAGAAAACAACACAGGAAAAAGCTGTTAATTAAATGTAGTTACCGAAACTACTACTACCATGTTACAGAAACTCAGTATATACCTGGAGATAATTACAAGGTCAAAGTAGCACAGAATAGGTATCATCTCCTAAACCAAAGAATAGGAAAATATATAGAACAATATAAGTCACATACTTAGGCAAGAAAATAATTGATAGGTGACTTAACATTTTATTTTTATTCACAACAATCACTTCTTAGTGATACAATCATGTAGTAAAATGGTTTTACTAGGTCTAATGCATTTATTAAAATATTAAAACTTCACTATAATGTTAGTGCACAGATACTAGACAGACTGATTTAAAACACCTTTTCATGTACAGGATTACAGAAGTTAAAATTCAATAAAAGGCATATTTTAAATTATAATTTCCTACACTTCATGTCTTAAATACTTATGAATTGTGGAATTTAACACAAAATTAAGAACAAATATAAATGCAACAGCAAATACACTACACATTTGAACAGATCCATCAGATGGAGAACACTAACAGTGAACCTTAGTGTTAATTGCAGACTTTGGATGGCAACGATGGACCAGGGTAAGTCATCATCTATAAGGAGTGTACTACTCGAAGGGAGCACACTGCCTGTGAAGGGAGGGAATCCATCTGTGAGAGGCACATGATCAACCGAAATGTCTGGATCTTCCTCTCAACTTTTCTTTGAACTTAATCCTAATTTAAAAAACAAAGTTCTTAGTGCAAAGGACACAGCTCAGTTGTAGAGAACTTGCCTGGCAAGGATGGAGTCCCAGGTAAGGTTATATCTGCAAAAATGAAAAGCAAAAACATTAAGAAAGAAAGAAAGAAAGAAAGACAGAGAGAGAAAGAGAGAAAGAGAGAAAGAGAGAAAGAAAGACAAAAAACTGTTAATTACAGGTAGTTACTGAATCCACTACTACCATGTTACAGAAACTCAGTATACAATTAGAGATGATTCCAAAATCAAACTAGCACAGTACAGGTAACGTCTCATAAATGAGTAGGAAAATATGGAGAACAATATAAGTTATAAACTTGGGTGAAAAAATAACTGAGAAGTGACTTAACACTTTTTTTAGTAACAAAAATCACTTCTGATACAACTGTGTAATAATACGCTTTCACAAAGATTAATGCATTTATTAATATATTAACACTTTGCTAAAATATTAGTACATAGAAAGTAGCCATACGGATTTGTAACTCTTTTTCATGTTTAGGATTTCAGAAGTAAAACTTAAATAAATGGAGTATTTCAGATAAAAATTTTCTATACTGCATTTCTTAAATACTTCTGAATTTTGCACTATTAAAAAATTAAGAACAAACATAAGTTCAACACTAAATGCACTACACAGTTGAGTAGACCCATCAGATGGAGAACACTAACAGTGAAACTAATATTACCTGCAGATTTGGATTATAATAATGGACCGGTTTAAGTCACTGTCTATAACAAGTGTTCTAGTCTAAGGGATGGCACTGGCCATAGAGGGAGGCAACTTATGTGTGAGAGGCACATGATCAACTGCAAATCTCTGGATCTTCCTTTCAATTTTGCTGTGAACTTAAGCCTAAAATTTAAAAAAAACAGTTTATAGTGCAAAGGGTACAACTCCATGGTACAGCACTTGCCTGGTACGAATGGAATCTCAGGTTTTTTGGCAACCACTGCAAAAAAGAAAAGAATGGAACCGAAAAGAAAACAGAAGAGAAGAAACAAAGAAGAAAAGCTATTAATTAAAGATAGGTATTGAAAGTATTTCCATGTTATAGAAACTCAATGTACAATAGGAGATAATTCCAAGATCAAAGTAGCACACTATTAGTATCATCTCCTAAACCAAAGAGTGGAATATTATACAAAGCCATATAAATTAAATACTTAAGTGGGAAAATAATTCATAAGAGTGACAACATTTTAATTTTAGTCACAAAAATCACTTTTCAGTAATACACTCTTGTAGTAATATTCTTTTACTAAGTCAAACATATTTATTCAAAATATTAAAAGTTTAATCGTAATTCACACAAAGTAGCCATAGTGATTTAAAACTTTTTCATGTATACGAATTCAAGCAAAATTAAATGAATGAAGTATTTTAGGTTATAAATTTCCTATAATCCATTTCCTAAATTCTTCTAAATGTGGAATATTAACAAAAAATTAAACACAAATATAAATTGAACTGCAAATATACACTTCACCTTACAGTACACCCATGAGATGGGGAACACTAACAGTGAATCCTAACACTGACTGCTGACTTTGCTTGGTAATGATAGGCCAGTGTAAGTCATTGTCTATACCAAGTGTACTACTTTAGCGGAGGGCACTGCCTGTGGAGGGAGGCTACCCATGTGCAAGTGGCACGTGATCTAACAAAAATCTCTGGATCTTGCTTTCAATTTTGCTGCAAAATTAAACCTGATTTTAAAAAAAATCTTAGTGCAAAGGGTACAGCTCACTGATAGAGCACTTGCCTGGCATGGATGGAGCCTCCATTTTAATTGCAACCACTGCAAAAAAGAAGACAAAAGAAAAGAAAAGCATACAGGAGAAAAGAAAGAAACATAGGTTAAAATCTATTAAATGAAAATAGTTACTAAATCTACTAGTATCATGTTACAGAAGCTCAGTATACAAATTCACATAATTCCAAGATCAAAGCACCACAGTATAGGTACAATCTCCTAAAGCAAAGAATGGGAAAATATCCAGAAAAATATAAATGACACAACTAAGTGAAAATAATTGAGAAAAGTGACTTAACATATTAGTTCTAGACAAAAATTCACTTTTTAGTGATATAACCATATTATAATTTTCTTTCACTAAGTCTAACACATTTACTTAAAAAATTAAAACTTTAATGTTAGTGTGTATAAATCAGCCATACTGATTTAGAACTCTTTTTCATGTATGGGATTTCTGAAGTAAAAATTAAATAAATGGAGTATTTAGATCATTAATTTCCTATACTGAATTTCTTAAATACTTCTGAATTCTGCAGTATTAAGAAAAAATAAAGAATAAACATAGATGCAACAGTAAATATGCTACACATTTTAAAACAGCCATCTGATACAGAACACTAAAAGTGACACTTCGGATGGTAACGATGGACCCCTGTAAATCATAGTCTATAACAAGCATTCTAACGTAGTGGAGGCCTCTGGCCCCTGAGGAAAGCAACCCATGTGTGAGAGGCACATAATAAACCAGAAATTTTTGGATATCCTCTTAATTTTGCTGTGAACTAAAACCTGATATAAAAAACAAACTTCTTGGAGCAAAAGATACACCTGAGTGGAGGGGTACTTGCCTGGTGTTAAAGAAGTCTCAGATTCACTTGCAACCACTACAAATAAGACAACAGAAGAGATAAAGAAAAGAAACAAAGAGAAAACACTATTAATTGAACATAGTTACTGAATCTACCATTACCATGTTACAGAAACTCGGTATACAATTGGAGATAATTCCAAGATCAAAGTAGCAGTGATAGATATTATCTCCTGAACTGAGGACTAACAAATTATACAGATCCATATAAATGACATACTTAGGATGGAAAATAACTGATAAAAGTGACTTAGCATGCTATTTTTAGTCACAAAAATCACTTTTCAGTAATAAAATCATGGAGTAATATTCCTTTACTAAGTCTAATCCATTACTTAAAATATTAAAAGTTTACTCTAATGTTAGTGCACAGAAAGTAGCCACACTGGTTTAAAATTCTTTTTTGTGTTTAGAATTTTAGAAGTAAAAATTAAATAAATGGAATGTTTTAGATTAGGTCTTTCTTGTAATTCATTTCTTAAATAATTCTGAGTTCTGAATTATTAAAAAAATTAAGGAAATATAAATTTAATTGACAGTAATGTTTTAACTCCTCTGTGTTCAAAATTTTTTCTTACTCTTTTCCTTTTTTGTTGTTTTTGTCTTTTGTTTTTTGTTCTTTGAGACAGGGTCTCACTATGTAGTGCAGGATTGCCTTCAACACAAGAAGGTACTCCTGCCTCAGCCTCGCCAGTGCTGGGGTTACAGGTTTGTGCCTTCACACTCATCCTTTTGTCTTTGAAAATCAAGACAGGGCCACCAAGTGTAATTCACTGTGAGAAGTCTTACCTGCAGGGCTATTGTCAGAATTTGAAGATTCCTTTTTTTCACATTGAGAATTTTTTCTATGCAAAAAAAGTGATTTAAAATTGTTATAAAACATATTAAATTACTAAGCGTATTTCAGACAATGTTAGATCTAATATGAAAACTTTACTCCAATACTTCAAATCTGTCGTGTCTACAAAACTTTATTACACCTGTAATTAAGGAAGAAAAAACAGTAAGTAAAGTGAGGCAGGCATCAATCAAGAAAGGCAAGACAGCTCCAAGCATTAGCTGGATTAGCACAATTTAAGAGAAACTGTCTTGAAATCACAAGCTCCGGCTCGAAAACCAACAGCTGTTTCTTTTTGCATAAGTCATTTCCCTTAGACTCAAAGTCTTATAAACTGTAAGGACTTGGCTAATTTAGTTTACCAGAATCCCATGAAGGTTTGATGAGGTAACATAGAAACCTGCTCTCAGAAATAATAAAGTAAGGGGTGAGTAGTTCCTAAATGCTCACCTAATTTGGAATTCCAACTACAACCCAACGTGTGTATTTTCAGATTGTAGTATTCAAGTGCTGTAGTTACCAGAAAATAATGGGTCTTAATTTGGACTATGAGCTCTTCTCTTCTCTGTGGTTTATAATTCATGGCATATCAACTTTAAATAATTTATAACTAAGTCTATTTATAAATATCTCATTAAATTGGACAACATATTTGTCTTCTACTACTGAACTAGTTATGCCAATGGCAGAAAAGTAACAGATATCAAGACCTGGAATAAAACTTCAAGCAGAACACATAACTGTATCAGACAAACATGACCGGACAGGGAAAATCAAATAAGAATTAATACAATTGTGATGGAGCTGTTTAATTCCCCATTGTCACAAAGACATAAACCAAGTAGACAAAAATCAGCAAACAAATATCAGAACTGAATAAAACCTGTGAACAAGTGGACTTGGTAAGTGTTTACAACATTCCACCGAACAACATTAGGATACATGTTCTTCTCAGCTGCAAATGGGACATTCTCTAGACCATATACTGGCCCACAGAATATGCTTAAGTAAGTACTAAGGAACTGAACTTATCCCAGGCATATTTCCTGATGACATCCCAGTGAAACTGGAAATTAACACCAAAAGAAACCGCAAAAATTCCATAAACACATGGAAATAAATAACATACTCCTGAACAACCAATGGGTCACAGATGAAATTAAAAAAGAAATTGAACAATGTCTACAATTAAATGAAAATGCAGATACAACTTCCTGAAACCTTTGGAATGCAATGAAAGTAGTCCTATAGGAAATTTGTAATAGTGAAGTCTCACATCAGAAAAACAGAAAGAGCAAAAACTGGGACTTCCGGGAGAACATAGTGGACAGATAACAGCAGCTATGGAGGCTGCTTCTAAGACTTGGCTCAGAAGTCAGGAATGGTGCGGAGTAAGGAGAAATAAACCAGTGGAGATATGCTCTGCTGACCCAGGAACGAACTGGGCTGAGAGAAACCAACTTGGAATGCAGTCCTGGTGCTAGAACAGGAACAGAAAAGCCTCAGCCTGGAGGCTGGACCCCGCACCATTGGAAGCCGCAATTTGGGTTTTCCGCCACGCGGCGACTGCATCTGCATCAGCTCGGCAGGGAGAGAGACGTGCAGAAGTTCTGAGAACGGGAATTGGTGAACAGAGTTGAAAACAGGACGGACGGGAGCCATGCACTGACTTGTGGTGAGGTGAGTAAGAGAAACTGACACTCTATCACAGTTTGACTCCAGCGGAAAGCATTCTGGGACTGGGCAGATTTGCGGGAGCAGCGCGCTGTGGCGACTTCAGCCACATATGCCCCTCTCAGGCGGGATTGGTGAGAAGTGCCTAGCCTACGTGAGGCTGCTGGCCGAGACCCAGTAGGCTAGCACAACCCAGATCCCAGAGCCTGAGGGTGGCCTGGAGGGGTGGGCCCCGTGTAGGCTGCCTGGTCTGCAACTTCCTGGTGTGCTGTGGCGGGCGGGAACACCTAGCCGGCGCAATTCGATCAGGTTGTGGCTGACAGGGAGGGAAGCTGGGCCTCCTACATAAGCCTGCATATATAAGGAACAAAGAATATGGGAAGAGGGAGCAACAAGAAAGGCTCCTCGGCCCCTAATCCTGAGAAACAGGCAAGAGCGGACACCGCACCAATAGACATTAAGCGCCATCTAGAGAGCCTCATAGATCAGTTCAGGAATGAAGTTATTAATGACCTGAAGCTAGAAGTAAGCAGAATAGTTAGAGAAATGCTAAGCACCACCCAAGAAAAAACGGATGGTGGAATGGAAGAACAGAAAAAGAGGGGAGAATTGTTTGATGGAGAAAATAGAGAAAGCATAGAATATGTGAAGCAGGTTCAAAGGGACTACCAGGAAACTAAAGAGTCTATTGAAAACTGGCATAACAGCTTGAAAGAAACTAAGGACAGACTATCTGAACTGGAGGGCAGATTTGTAATATGGGAGCATGAAATGAAAAACTTCTTAAAAGTAACAAAGAAACAAACAGCAATAATACAAAGACTAGAAGATGATAAGACGATCCATAACTTAAGAATTAAGAACATAAAAGAAGAAGTAGGGACACAAACAAATGAACTACAAAAGCTACTCACAGAAATAATCCAGGAGAATTTTCCTAATTTAGCAAAAGGTAAAGATACTCAGATGTACAGGACCCCAGCCACCTACAACCCAAACAGAACAACACCCAGGCATATAATAATAAAAATTCCAGAAATTCAATACAAGAACAGAATATTAAAAGCTGTCAGAGACAAGAAACAGACCACTTACAAGGGAACACCCATCAGAATTACAGCAGATTTCTCTGTACAAACCATCAAATCATGAAGACTGTGGGGGGAAATAATTGAAGCTTTGAAAGATAATAATCTCCAGCCAAGATTGAGATATCCTGCACAACTGTCCCTGGAAATTGATGGAAAAACAAGGTGCTTCCAGGATAAAGAGGAACCGGGGGAATTTGCAACCACCAATTCAACTCTACAGAGAATACTGCAAGATATTCTAAAAAAGAAAAATACAAAAAATCCAGAAGTAGCAGCAGAGAGGCCACAATGAATGGAGCAGAAAACAAAATGAAGAAGACAAACTGACAACTAATGACAGAAAAAGAACTCAACAGAAATGCGGCAGAGAAGATTGGATGATAGGAACAGCTATTTTGGAGAAAATGATGTCTTAATAGGTAATACTGATTTAGTATCATCTAGTTTTGAAGTCTCATCAAGCTTTTGTTCTTCTGTCTCCATTGGTCTAAACAGGTTGGATCTTGTTGGATTTTATTATGTATGATAGTATAAGTAAAAACTTTTAAAGACAAGGAGATTATACAGAAAACATTGTTCATTTTCTGTTAGTTGATTCTAA
The DNA here is from genome assembly GCF_034190915.1 of Cavia porcellus. Lineage (NCBI taxonomy): Eukaryota > Metazoa > Chordata > Mammalia > Rodentia > Caviidae > Cavia > Cavia porcellus. Next base: position 11,021,676 of record NW_026947520.1, on the reverse strand, counting down.
ATACCCTGTAATGCAGTCATTCTCTTAAATGGTTTTACATTCTTTTGATATATTTAATGCTACAGTATACGAAGTTGTACTCAAGGATTTCAAGGAAAGAGACAATATGGTAACTACTTTTATGTCAGGATTATCTGATGGTGAAACAATATTCTGCTTAAATGGTTATGTTTTGATCTGTGCTGTTTTGCTGTTATGCCCTTTTTTATCTCAATCTCCACTCCATTATTTACTTTTTAATTTTTATCCTTTTAATTAAGGAAAACATAAATAAAAATAGCAGGATATATTATAGTAACCCACTTTGACTTTCCATTATCTTGATTTAAAGCCCTGTATTACTCTCACCATCTTGTTTTTGACTGATGTCCCCCTATTGTGTTTTGCTGGATAGTACCAGGTTCGAAAGTTTAGGCAACAGCTGTGAAGATAGTGAGATTCATTATGTCGCCCATTCTCGATGATTTTTATCTACTTTTGAAGACCTACAATGTCTCCAATGTTTTGGTTTTGTCGGTTTTATTCTTTACTGTTTTGTTCAATTTTATTATAACTGATGATATAGGCAATTCTATTAGAGATAGCGGGAGGCATTATGGTAACCATTGTTGATCACCTTGTATTATGTTTTTACATTATCTATTATGTCCACCCTTTTGATTTGACTGACTCTGCTCTGTTATATCTCATTTGGTTTCACTCTCTTCCAAAAAAGTAATGACATCCATGGGAGCAATAAAACCCAAAATGTGTAATAGTCATTGTACAAAAGAGAGGAAAAGAAAGTGCTCTGAATAATATAACTGCATGTATATTTAAGTGTATATGATAGAAAATGATATCACTGAGTTTTATTGGATCATTGAACAGAACTGTTTGCAGTATCATTGTTGGAATGTCCACTTTACAAGCTTTAATTTTGTCACTTGAACAATTATCTCTAAGATGACAATATGTAATCCATTAACTAGTGATGTCCTACTGTGTATTTTTTTCTGTAAATCTGTATAACTTATACCCTTTCTCTGCTTTTTTTTCTCCTTAAATAAAATTTAAAAGAAAAAAAAAGAGCAAAAACTTTATGTTGCATCTCAAGTTTATAGGTAAAGAGGCGGAAGGCAAGACTAAAACCCATATAAAGGAGGAAGTTATAAAGATCAGAGCAGAAATTAATGCAACTGACACTAAGAAGATAATACGGAGAACTAATGAAGTGAAGAGTTAGTTCTTTTAAAGACCTGGAATGGACTAATATTCTTCCTCTACACAACAAAACTCTGAGTGTGATTCTAACAAAGATTGGCTGGTTTAATTTCTGTCTGTCTCCAACTGACATGGAAGGCAAAACCCTCTTGTGTGCAGGACATATTGCATCATGCTGGGCTTAGTTTTCTTTATTATGAATTCAGAGAGTTTCATTTAATTGCTTCTGTATGAGACAAAAATCTGTAAATATTCTAGAGTCCTTATTCCAAGACAAAAATAGATTTTCAGTAGTAAACAATTTCAGAGGCCAAACAGAAGTTGTTGCCAATTCAAGGCTTAATTCGGGACCTTTTACAACTTATGTAATGGTGCTACTTGGTATAAAGAGACTTCTCGGTAAAGACCTGGTGACAAAGAAAAAACAAACATTGATCTCTTTTGGAAACATTATTTGGGTCTTTCCAGTACTTTACAATGATCCTTGCTCTTATTTTCTGGCAGAAGACTAATGAAGGTCTCAGAGCATGAGCCACCGTGAAGGTCTCCACCAATGTGTAGGATCCGTGTAGGATTCTGAGGAGGTGGGAAGAGTCATTTTGTTTACCATGCATGGGGCGAATCTATGAGGTTCAGCCACCAAAGTAAAGTGCTTCCAGTTCAGGGACAAAAACTGAGCAAAAAAAGCACACATACTAAAAAAAAAAAAAAAAAAACCAAAACAATAAAACAAGCTGCAATTTAAGTGTAAGTGTGTATTACCATGAAGGCTCAGGGATCTGGGTCAGTAATGACAACCTGGGACTAAAAGTTAATCACCACTACACTGAGAGATACTTAATAATAACACAAACCACAAAAGTACACTTGACTCATGAAAGAGGACTGAATTCTTCAGTCTTAAGCAATGTCTTGGATTTTTGGAAAATTCAGGGACGAGGGTGTAGGAGAGAGCTCCCACAGCAAAGTAACAAAGATTTTATGCTAAACTAGACATGTCAAGACCCAAGTGGTTAATTAGAAAAATCAAAACTGTGACACACTACTTGTACACCATAGAGAACTGTACTAGCAATTACATGGGATTCCTATGGGTAAGGATTCTCAAGTCCCAAGATAGGGTCTGGGGTTGTATTTCAGTGCTATGACAGATGCTTCACATCTGTGAAGCTCTCAATTCAGTCCCAACTTCTGTGCTTTATGAAAAGATGTCAAACTTCTCTAGTTAAAGGATGGTCAAATGACCAGCAAAATCAGAGCACACACAGCAAACCTCAGGCTGAGTGCCCCACCCTCAGATAAAGCCAATGCCCCCTGTCCCAAAGCAGAGTTGGAGGACAACCCAGTAAGTAAGCATTGCATTCCGAGCTGACATAGATGCCTGCCTGACATCTAAAGAGGGGTAAGGAGTACCCAGACCTGAACACACTATCCTCCAGCACTGGGTTCCCCTCAGCACAGGGCCACAAAGGTAAAAACCAACAGAACGACCTGCGCCAGGAAGTGACCAATGCCCAGAGAGAGTTTCAGTACAACACTGAACTGATAGCCTTCCTCAGAGAATAAGTGAGAACTTTGGGAGATAGGCTACACACAGTGAGAGCTAAATATGGATCTCCTGTGGTCACCTGGGAAGTATGGGCTGTGAACAGGAAGATCAGGGGGCCCGTATTCTCTTCTGGAAGGCCAAGTTTGGTGGAAGTAATAGTTAGAGGGCCACTTCTAAAGAAGGCATATACTGTAGCTGTATGTTTGCACTGTACCGCTTACATCCAGCAGAATTTAGTGGCCTGAACTACTACAGGGTAGTATAACTCACGTAAGTGATAGTCCTCCTTGTTTTGGTTAAGGGCTGTTCATGACTCGTGTCTAGGATTTGTGAATATTCACTTGCAATGTGATTCCATTGTTGTTGAATTTATTACAACAGCCAGTGTAACATATCAGAGTTACATTAGATTTCTCTCTATTCCACCAGGTACACACCTTGGGGTGGGGATGTCAAAAACAATACTGATTCACTCCCCCCAAAACAGGACGCCAGTCCATAAAATTTGTAAACTCAATCATGAAAAACAAACAGAGGAAGTGAAACATGAAAAGATAAGGCAACAAAATGCCTTCACAACCTCCCAATACCGCCCCCCCCCCCGCAACCAGTTTGGAGGGCCCTAGGGAGGAAATCATAAACCACACAGCAGACATTTCTGAAAGGGTATCCAGATAAAACACTTCCACAGGCAACTGGCAAATTTCACAACATACAACTAATCAAATATTGACCCTCCTGAAACAGATGATCAACAAGATTAAAGAAAATATAAGAAATAGCTTTTAGAACTATATAAAGAATTACAAAATATGAATATCTAGAATAGAAAACAATTGGAATTCAAAAAATATTTAATGTAAACACTGAAAATCTAGAAGACAGGCTGAGGTCAATGATCACTTACTGAGAGGTACCTTAGAGGTACAGAGGGATAAGAAAAATGGACCTGACATCTCCTAGAAAATTCAAAGAGCACTAATACAAGAAGAATGGTAATTAGTGGAAAATCAGAAGACAGCAGAATGGACATAGAAAGCCTGTTGAGGCAAGTAGCAGAAATCATACAAGCAGGTAAAGTATGATCACAGTAGCCTTGATCAGAAAAAACTACTCCATGCCACATACTTAAAAATGACATGTAGCACAAGTACAAAATCTTAAAAGTTACTGATGCAAAGCAATGAATTGCCTATTAAGGAAAAGCCAGCAGAATTATAATGGATGTCTCAGCACAAAACTTAAAGATAAGGGCAGCATGGAAGTCAGTGTTTCAAGCTCTTAAGGAAAGCAACTTCCAACCTTGACTAAAATTATCTCTCAAAATTGATGAATAAGATACTTCCATAATAAATCCTAAAGATACTTATGTCCACCTAACAAATATTCCAAAAACTTTTCAAGTATATCTTAGGACAAAATGAAGCTAAAAATGTCAAAGATGTAATCAAACAAATACATCATGTAGGGTAACAAGTAGAATGAAAAGAAAACAACATGAAATTACTATACAGGAACAGATCAGTACTTACCAGTCATAACTGCCATGTAAATGGACTCATTAATCAAAAGGCCTGCGTTAGTAGAATGGACCAAGAAACATAATCCAAAAGTATGCTCTATGCAAGAAATACACGTGCCTGTAAAGCCACACTGAGACAAGGAGATCACTGTGAGTTCAAGGCCTTCCTGAGCTATATAAACAAGTTCAAGGACAGCCTGTAATACATAGTGAGACCCTGCAGCAACAAACAAACAAAGATATTCATACAATAAAAATTCCATGGATTAAAAAATCAAAGTTTGCAAAACCATATTCAACACGAAGAGAACCCAAAACAAGCAGGAGGGGTAATCCTGTTTTCAAGGCAAAACTATTCAAAGGAGACATGCACACACAAAAAAAAAACAGAAAGAAAGAGAGAGAGAGAGAGAGAGAGAGAGAAAGAGAGAGAGAGAAAGAAAGAAAGAAAGAAAAGAAAGCAAAACAAATGTTACATTAATGTGTTTATTCAATAGAAAGAGATAATACTTATAAACATGCCAAGCAACAGTGACTAACCTTGACCCAAAAAACCTAATGAAAATTATATAATAAATATCAATACAATTTTAGTAAAAGATCTACACACACCATTATCAAAAATTCTTCAACTAAACAAAATTACATTAACAAAGAAATGTAAAAGTTGAACCAAACATTAAACAAATGGACTTACTATATATACAGTAATTTCCCTGACTTATTAATGAGTTCTATTCAGGGAGAATTTTGGAAGTCAGATTTCTCTGTAAGTCCAGCAAAATGGCTTCATTGGCACAGTGGACCACACACATTTCAATATATTGTTCCTTTTCTTCATAACTGTGGACATGGTTGCATGATTCATGTTATAAAAACCAGCCATGTGTACTATTTTTTTTTTACCTCTATCTGTTGTGGTTGATACACTGTGTCAACTTGAGAACTTTACACCTTTTACGAGAGACTCAACAGGGATCCAGGATCCTTCTTTGTAAATTTTCTCATACTGTGAAAGAGGAGGACAGACATTTGGGGAGTGTTACACCTGCTCTGGATTGGGGCAGTGGGCTGTGTAGAGTATAAGGGTGGGAAAGAGGCTTTCTCTTCCTCCTTATTGCTCTGGATGCTTTTGCAAGCTGCTGCTGTCAATGTGTTGCCCTGGTGCCATGCCATCCTGCCCTGGAGCCACCTGATTATGGAAAGAAACTTCCACAAACTGTAAGCTAAAGAAATCTTTCCTTCCTTAATTTTCAGTGTTGGGTATTTTGTGTCAGCAAAGAAAGAAAAGTAACTAAGACACAATGCAATTAATTATTTTCACTTTTGTTTCCATGGTTATTGCTTTGCACTTCTTAGCAGCAACATCCATACCACTGCTGCTTGCTTCCAGACAACCCAGGTTCTGATGTAGCTCTGTAAAGCTGTACATACTGTAAGCACACAACAGCACAACTGTAGCAGTGTCTGGTAGACACACAAGCAACCTTTCTGATTTCTTTACATCTACAATTTTCTGTAATGTGAGGTCCCATTTGCATCTCTGAAACTTTGCAACTTGAATGTTTGTCACTTGGAGATGTACTGTATACAGTGTTCCAAAAGACAACAGAAGATACATTCTTTAGTCTCATATAGTACTTTCTTGGAGACAGACCATATTCTGGTTAATAAAGCACAACTAAGTAAATGCAAAAGAATAAAAATTTTACTATGCATACTATCAGATTACAGTGCGATGCAAGTAGATATCAATAGCAAAAGAAACTACAGAAATTGTGCAAACAGATGGATATTAAAGACAATCACTGAGTCATAGAGAAAATTAAGGAAGAAATAAGACAGTTCCTAGAGTTAGTTGTGCACCAATATTTATGAGATACAATGAAACTAGTTCAATATAGGAAGTATAGAGAAGTGAATATTCTCATTTTTACAAAATAGGATGAGCTCAAAAACATAATGATGCATCGCAAGGTCACTGAAAAATAAGAACAATTCAAGCACACAGCTAGTAAAAAGAAAAACACTATCAACCTCATTACAGAAATCAATGAATAGAAACTAGAGGGAAAAAAAGAACCACTGAATTGAAGAGCTTTTGAAAAAATAAACAAAGTAAATCAAACATAAGCCAATTTTATCGAAAGCCAAAACATATAAAATACTACAATTAGAAATAAAAAAGTGGAATCATAATAGACATTGTCAAACTTCAAGAAGTTATTAGCAACTATTTCATGAAAGTATATGCTAAGCCTTTGCTCAGAAAAGATGGAGAGATTCTTAGATATATATGGATTACCAAAAAAGAACAAAAAGATATGAAAATCCTGAATCTTCTAGCATCAGGCAAGGAAATTTGAGAACTTAAAAAAAAAAATACCAGCTAAGAAAGCCCAGAACCTGATGGGTTCACAATGAAACTCTATAACAACTTCTGTGAATATCTAACACAAAAACTCTGCAGTAAAAATAAAAGTAGGACTTCAAAAGTCATTCTTGGAAGCTATCATTATCCTCATCACAAAACTAGAAAATAATACAACCACGAAAGGCAATTAGAGAACAATTTGTTTAATGAACATGGATGTAAAAATCCTTAATAAGATACTGGTAAACCAAAAGCAACAAATTATCAAAACCATCATGCACTGTACCAAACAGGTTTCAGGCCCCTGAATACAAAGAGGCTCAATAAACACAAATGATAATTCTAATTCCTCATCTACAAAGAAGCAAGACCCAAAACCCCATGATCATCTAAACAGGCTGAGAAAACGGCTATGATAAAATGCAAAATGGCTGTGATAAAATGCAACACTCATTCTCAAAATCCTGAAGAAAATAAGTACCGAATGTTTTCATCTCAACATGATAAAAGTCATTTATGACCATCCTCGTGCTTACATCACATGCAACGGGGAAACACTAAAAGCCTTCTCTCTAAAAACAGGAACAAGACAAGGAGGCTTCTTATCACCATTCCTGATCAATATAGTCATTCAAGGCCTTTATTTGCACATGACATGATCCTCTGCTTACAAAATGCAAAACTGTCCATCACACAATTCTAGAACTGTTAGCCAAGGTTAATAAGATACAAGGATAAAACACACACACACACATACAGAGATGAAAATCAATAGCAATGTTTTACAATATTGAAGAACTCACTGAAAAAGCAATTAGGAAAACAGTATCATTCACGATTGCATCAAAAAAACTTCAATGGGTAGATGTTAACCTAAGAAAGCAAAGAGTTGTACAGTGGAAATTACACAAATCAGAAAAAGGCAACTAAAATATCAGAAAATGAAAAGATATTCCTCATTTCTGGATAGGCAAAACTGATACTGTCAAAATGGCCTGACTTTCAATATTGGTAAACAGACTTCATGCAACCCCAAGTTAAATACCAAAGTCAATTCTCACAGAGCTAAAGAAACATTATCCTAAAATTTGGTGGAATTAGAAGAGACTCAAAAGTGACAAAAGCAACGCAGGTGGCATCAGAATCATAATCCCAAGCTCAGAGCTACACTATAAAGTTACAGTGATGAAACCCACATGGTACTGACATAGAAACAGGCATGTACATCAGTTGAAGAGAGCACAACAAACAGAGACAACTCAAAGCACACAGAGCCAGAGCGCTGTGTGATCTTCGACAATGGAGTCAAAAACATATACCGGAGTAAAGATATTCTTTCAAGGGATGGTGCTGGGAAAATTGGATACCTACGTGCAACAGATCTAGATCCACATATCTCACCATGTACTAAACTATAACCAAAATGGGCCAAAGAACTAAATGTTAAAACAGAAGCAATCTTCTGGAAGACAAAATAGGCAGTACTCAAAGACACAGGCATAGGCAAGGACTTTCTGAACAAAACCCTAATGGCACAAAATACAATATAGAGAATCAACAAATGGAGTCTCGTGAAATTAAAAAGATTCTCTATTGCAAAGGAAACAACCAACAGAAAGAGACAACCTTCAGAATACCAAAAAAAAAAAAAACCCTTATTAGTCACTCCACAGGCAGAGGACAAGCATCAAAGTATAGACCTAGTAAAGAAAGCTCAAAGAACAGAAAAATAAAATGAAATGATACTTGTTAGAAGTACAAATGGCCAATAAAAACATGGAAAACTCATCATTGCATCTGGAAATTACATAAATGCAAATTAAATATACACCAAGATAGCATTTTATCTTACAAAGATTTCCATGAAAAAAAGTCTAATGATAAATGCTGATGAGTTTTTCTACACCAGTGGTGCAAATGTAAACCAGTATGAACACTACAGCAAACAGTGTGGTGATTCCACCAAAAACTAAAAATAGAAATCCACTTGACACAGCTATGTCCCCTTGCAGAAATCTTCCAAAATAGTTAAAATCATACATACAGGGATATATAGATATCTATGTTTACAGCAGCACAATTTCTAACAGCTACATCTCTAAAATAGTGTATACATCCATTAAGAGAATAATGTAAAGGAAAATGGCAACTATACACAATGGAATACTGCACTATGAAAAAGAAAGATAACCTTGAGGAACTCATAGATAAATGAATGCAACTTGAGGATATAAAGTTCTTTGAAATAAGTCTGAAACACAAGTTCAAATATTTTCTGGTTTCTCTTATATGAGCATACTTTTCCAAATTGCATATTTTGCTTCTCCAAATATTTTTATATGCCAACTTGTTTATATTACTAGCTCATTTTCAATCACTGAAAAGAAACATTTACACTTTTTCCTTTTTATATGAAGCATTTAGGTTTATGTTTTGTACTCTGAGGAAGTTCCATGAACATAGCAATACAGTGTTCTTCCTTATTGTTTTACTACAAAAGTTATTCTTCTCATTAAAAAGCAGACATCAAAATTACTCAATAATAGAGCATGACTTGTACTGCACAGTATTCCTTATGTTGCCCAATCCAAATAATTTTTCTATCTGATGGTTTGTGTTGATCTTTTTCATTATACACCAGTCCCTAAGGTAGTCTTTCAGCTACTGACTTAGCTGACTTATTACCACTCCACAACACTGCTGAACTCTTGTTTAAAAAAAGAACAACCATACCTTTCCGGCTCATTCACCACATTCTTTGTTTCTGTCTTTTTTAACAATGCTGCTGCCGCTTTCATTCTGTTTTCCCTTAGAGCAAGCATAAGTGGTGTGAGGCCTTCCTGTGGAGAAGCAGAAACAATTTAAAACCCACACAACTGCCTGCTTCTCAGCTGAACTGAACAGCTTGTGAAGGACCCTGACTGTTAACCTGATATAGATAACAACACACAGCAGTCTCTTCCTTCTCACTCCCAGTGCTTCCACACGTGCTGCCCTGCCATACCCTCTGCAGTGCATGCTCTCTGCCCACAGTGGCTACAGAAACCCCAGGGTCACAACTCGCTCCAGTCACTGGTTCCAAGGGTCTTCCCATCACAGCCTTTATCATGGTACTCAGAGTTATGTAACACCTCCCGCTTCGATCAAATGCACCTTCAGGGCAGGGGCTGTATCTTTTTTCTCAGTAGCTCCAACCATAATGCACAGCCAAAAAGGATTGAAGGATTTGGATTAAATTAATGAGTTAAATTATCATCCCTAGGCAGAAATTCTCACCCTATATTCCAAAGAATCATTTTCCATGACTTCTATGTCTCAACAGATTTGATAATCATCTGTTTGAGAAATTATAAAACTGCATTATTTCTTCAGTATTAAAATCTCTTTACCTTTGCTTTACTCGTATTCAACACTACTTGTCTTCTGCCAAATATCAACACCTGAGGAATTAACAGTTTCAGGGAATTAACAGTTTCGGTACCATGCAAAGCAGTTAGGCAGGAAACTTGCTGAATTCTCCACCTGGTGACAGGATCCAACTACAATTCTTAACCATTCCAGCTTTTAAGGAGTACCCCCATTACATGGTCACTCAATTGTGAGATCAGCCCCAAGTGAACTTGGATCACTTCTTATTAAACCAGTTATGGCTCTTTATGTCCTATTATTAGATGAAAATATTATCTCAGCTGTTAGAAAGATGAGTACAAAACTTCACTTCTCATATATAACGGCAATCCTGGGATCCCCATGTATAACTATTGCTTTTAATAAGTTTTATTCTGGTTCCATTTCAATTACCAATGTTATACAAATCAAATGTAAAATATGGTTCATCAATAAAGATTCTAATACTGCTCAATTTGGATTTTAACATAATAAATAAATTATAACACTGCTCAGGATGGATTTTCTCATAATGAACAAATTCTAATACTGCATAATATGAAAATTTTCATACCACTAAATATGAAAATTGTATCACAATGAAACTCATTAAGACACATATTTTTAAGGGGCAAGGCTGAAATGAAAGATACAAAATTCTTGGTAACAAGCATAAATTATTCAGTTGTGATTATAATTATTAATGTCTGCAGGCATTCTGATAGGAACATGATTATTTAGAGCATATGGGAACAATTTTAAACAATTTCTAAATTCCACTCCATTTCTAAATATTTATTCTTAAATCTAGATTACATTTTATTTTTTTTTTGTCTTTTTCCTTTTTTATCAGTACCAGGGATCAACCTCATGAGCACACACTTGCCAGGCAGGCGCTTATGCCGCTGAGATAAAACCCCAGCACTTACATTACATTCTTATAAATGAATAAAAGATATTCTGAAATTCCAGAATCTTTATTAAAATATACCATCTTTTAAGAGCTGCAAACTCTCACAGAGGCACAATCAGTAGTCTGCACAGGGAAACACAGAGGTGGGTCTATAAAAGGGCACTTGCATGGTCACACAGGCTCTGAAGACAGGACAGACCCTTCTCTCTGAGCATCTTCAACTTCAAATTTGGAGCAGGGTTCTGAAACCTCCTTGTGAGATCAATTGATGCAGGAAAACTGCATAGAGCTAAGAGCCACGTTTAAGTCACAGAGTTTTGCTTTTACCTTTGGTATGCATGGGCTGCCAAATGGTTGTGTACAAAGCAAGCATTTCTGTGTAAAATTCTTCCCTTAACATCATGTTTTACCAAAAAAGTGAGGTCCTACCATGAAATGAAAAGCATTATAACTATTTCAATAATTTTTCAACACTTATACTTATCCTCCATTTGTATGCAGGTCTCCCTGCTGTTAAACAGTTTCAAAGGAGCGCTGAAAAGAAATTACCACAACAATTCCCAGCTGCATAGGGTGGTACAACCCTGTAAGCTTATCACTCTGTGAGGCTAGGAAGAGGGATCCAAGTTCATGTCTGATTTCTGCCTCTGAAACTTAGTGAAACACTGTCTCAAATTTAACAGGGGGTGACCAGTGATGAATGGTGGGGATGCAGCTCAGTGAGAAGGTCCTAGGTGCAATCCTCCATTACCCCCCCCCCAACACACACACACACTAAGAAATAAGCAATACAAATTTAAAAAGCATTCTCATCTCTGTTCTTACAGTTTCATTGATTTCTGCCAGGGCTTTCTTAACTGAATACAGTGACATAGTCTGTCACATGCCTCAACTAACTACAGATTCAAGGTGGACATTGTTCAAATTCCTGAAAATCTACATTTGTCAGCTTTGTGCCACTAGTGATTATAATGAGAGCCAGTAATGATAACAAAGAGATGTGGAATTCATCAAGACTAAGCCTTAACCATTAGTGAATTAATACAGAGCTTCCCAGTGGCACTGAATGACCAAAGGGGGGAAGGAAAGTGGTGGATTCTGCACAACAATAGGTTACACTGATGATACTCCTTTCACTTCCCATTGACAGTTGTAGAGAAAGACAAAAGGAACTTGGCCTGATTTTGTTGGAAAGGAGAGATTAGAAGGAAGTGGTATTTAATCCAACTCATCTAGAGATTTCTTCAGTTTCTGAGAATTAGGAATTCACCATTAAACATGCTTGTCCATTAAATGCTTCTGAGCTATGTCAGAATCTTGAGGAAATATTTTGAAATATCCATGTCAGGGCTTAAGACATTTACTGAACCCAAATCTCCAGGGCAGAGCCTCAACTGTTTCAAACCTTTCTCCTGACCACAGAAACACACAAGTCTAGATGAGGACTAGAGAACCTAGAAGATGACATCAGTTTCATCTCTCATCTACACAGCCACTACTTTTTACTAGTTGAGAATTTAGACAAAAGGAGGGAAGGTGAGAGACAGGTACTCCATGGAAGCTCCATTTAATCCTCTTGGCTCAGGGCAGAACAGGGACTAGTACATTCAAAATACAACTGATCTCATCATACAAGCTCCTTAACTCCCAGCTCCCAGCAAGACATCATATGTTTGAAAGGACAATTCAGATTCTTATCTTAGTTGCGGTTTCTGACTGAAAAGGAAAGGATCTTTCTTAATTATTCTTTCATTTCCCTTGTTTCTTAATTAATTACCATTCATGCATGCCAAACTGGATTGCTGGAGTTCTCCTAAAATTTCAGGTTTACAATATATGATTCTCAATAAAGGGGCGCAGCTTGAGACCATACTCATAAGTGAAATAAATCTATCTCGCATGTGTGAATACCGAATAGTTTCCCTAATGTAAGTAAAGATTCAAATATATAAAAGTATGTGGTAATCATGATTCCCCATTATGTGACCTTGAAGCCTTATAAAGTTTTCACTTATTAACTTGGAAAGGCTTTATTCTGGGCTTCTTGATATGGAAATATTTGAAGCTATAGTATATGAAGTTATATTCAAATATTTCAAGGAAAAAGATAGACACTATGTTAACTGCAAGTAAGTCGGGTTATTTGGTGGTGAAGCACTAGGTTGCTGAAATTGTCATGCTTTGACCTGTATTGTTATGTTGTTATGTCCTCTTTTATCTCAATCTCTCCCTTATTCATTAAAAAGATTATTTAGTTATTTTTTATGGTTTTTTTAATTAAGGGGAAAAATTTTAAAAATTAGCAGGATATATTATAGTAACTTTTTTTGATTTCCTATTAACTTGTTTTGAAGTCCTGTAATACTCCCACTATCTTGTTTTGACTGATTAGACTCTGTTCCATTCTATATGATAGTATCAAGAGTATGGCAACTACTTTGAAGGCAATAAGATTCACTAAGATGCCCATTCTGGTTTGACTATTATCTCCTTTGGAAGTGCTGTAATGTTTACAATGTTTAGGTTTTATTGGTCTTGTTCTCTACTGTTTTGTTCAACTTTATAATACCTAATGAGATAGACAATTCTTTTTAAGGAAGCAAGAGGCATTATGGTAACCATTGTTGATAACCTTGTACTCTGTTATCACATCATGTACTGTGTCTATCCTTGATTTTGACTGACAGCTTTGTTTTCCCATATTTGACTTTATTCTCTTCCCAAAAAAAACAGTAATAAGAACTAAGGAGTAATAAAACCCAAAATATATAATTTTGTTATAAAAAACAGAGGGAAAAAAAGTGCTCTAAAGGATATAACTGCAAGTGTGTTTAGGGGTGTTTAATAGCTGACCATATTAATGTTTTTGGTTGGATCATTGAACACAACTGTTTGCAGTCTCACTGTTTGAATGTTCACTTTGTATGCTTTGATACTCTGACTTGAGCAACTATCTCTAGGATGATAATGTGTAATCTATTAACTGGTGATTTCTTAGTGGTTTTTTTTTTTTATGTTCTGTATTACTTGTACTCTTACACTGCTTTGTTTTGTTTTGGTTTTTCTCTTTTTCCTTTTAAATAAAAATTTTAAAAAACAATATATGGTTTTCTTTTCTACTAAGAATTTTTAAGAGGATGGGAATGTAGCTCAGCATCACACAGTGCCTGGCTGGTAAGTGCAAGATTCAGAGTTTGAGTGCCACTATTGAAAAAAGCATGTAAAAAGAAAAATAAAAAAAAAAACAGAATAAAGAGATTTTATTCTCAAGCTAGGTACAGCCAGTAATCACTGCACTATGGGAATATGAGGCAGGCACATCGCATGTTCAATCTCAAATAAGACAACTTCATATCCTACCAAAAATAAAACATAGCACAGTTGAACAGGAGACACAGCTCTGTGTGAAGGGTCTGTGTTCAATTTCCAGTAATAAGGAGAAAAAAACAAATTTTATTCCTAAAATTGAAGAGCATCTTATCTATGCACATGAACCAGAAACTGTATTCCTTCAGTAGCAACTAATCAACAACCAAACACTATTGGCTTGCATTATTTCTAATCATTTTTCCTTGTCATTTTTCCCATTTAAGTCAAGTCACCAAAAATGGATCATTTTTATGAACTGTCAACAGCAACAACATTTCCACTTATTCTAAAATACTGTTGTTCTACAACAGAAAAAAAACCACCTGGTAGGACAAGCAGAAATCAAAGAACTGGAACACAACATGGCAAAGTCAAGCCAGTACATACCACTGATATGCATAAATGTAAACGGTCTCAATTCACATATCAAAAGAAATAGGTTGAAAGAATGGATCAAGAAACATGATCCCACAGTATGCTGTATACAAGAAACACATCTGACCACACTGAAATTAGAAATTAATGGCAGAATAATTGTGAAACCTGTATAATTACATGGAAATTAAATCACAACCCTTTGAAGAACCAGTGGGCCACAGATAAAGAAGAAATAAAGCAATAGCTACAAATCAATGAAATGCAGACACAACATACTGTAATCTATGGGACGCAATGAAAGCAGACTTAAGAAGGAAATATATATCAATAAATTGTTATATCAAAAAAAAAGAACGACAACAAATAAACAACCTAATGCTTCATCACAAGCTTCTAGAAAAAGAAGAGTAAGTTAAACCCAAAGCTCATACAAGAGAGGAAATTGTAAAGATTAGAGCAGAAATCAATGCAATGGAAATTTAAAAAACAGTACAAAGAATTAATGGAACAAAAAACTGGTTTTTTGAGAGACTAAACAAAATTGACAAGCTTCTAGCTAACTTTATTAAGAAAAAGCCTAAATTCAGGCAATAAAGACCAAAAAGGGGGAAATTACTACAGATCCCATGCAAATTCAAAACATCATGAATACCTACTTTGAAAATCTCTACTCACATAGCGTGGGAAATACAGAGGAAATGGACAGATTTCCAGAACCATATGAACTATCAAAGCTCAACCAAGAAGATACAGCAAATTTAAATAATCCGGTATCAACTATTGCAATTAAAATTATAATTAAAAACTTACCAACAAAGAAAAGCCCACATCCTGTGGATTCATGGCTAAATTCTACAAAAAATTTAGAGAACTTCTCCTTAAACTGCTTAAACACTTCAATGAAAATGAAAAGGAAGCAATCCTCCCTAAATCATTCCTGGAGGCCAGTATAACTCTCATACCAAAACCAGAGAAAGTCCCAAGCAAAAAGGAGAACTATAGGCCAATCTCACTAATCAACAGTCATGCAAAGATTCCCAATAAAATACTGGCAAGAATAGAATGCAGCAAAGAATCAAGAGATTATACATCATGACCAAGTGGGATTCACTCCAGGAAGGCAGGAATACTTTAACCTATGCAAATCAATAAATGTAATACAACCCATCAACAGAGCCAAAAACAAAAACCGCATGGTCGTCTTCACAGATGCACAAAAAGCTTTTGATAAAGCCCAACACATGTTCATCATAAAAACCTTTCAGATACTCAGAACACATGGTGTCTACCTCAATCTTATGAAGCCAATCTATGACAAATCAATAGCCAACATTATACTAAATGGACAAAAGCTGAAAGCTTTTACTTTAAAATCAGAAACAAGACAAGGATGTCCACTTTCACCATTCCTATTCAAATACGTTCTGGAAACACCAGCCAGGATAATCAGACAAGAGAGAGAAATAAAATGAATAAATATAGGAAAGGAAGAAGTTAAATTATCACTATTTACAAGTGACATGATACTCTATGTAGAAGACCCAAAAATTTCCATTAGAAGACTGTTAGAAATAATAAAAAAATTGAGTAGAGTAACTGGATCCAAAGTCAAAACTCAAAAACAAATAGCATTCCTGTACTCAACCAAAAAACTCACCGAGAGAGAATTTATGGAAATATCACCTTTCACAATAGCATCTAAAATAATGAAATACTTAGGAACCAACCTAACTAAGAATGTAAAAGACCTATTTGCTGAAAATTATGCTACACTACAAAGGGAGATTGAAGAGGATATTACAAAATGGAAGAGTATTCCTTGTTCTTGGCTAGGAAGACTCAATATTGTGAAAATGGCCATACTCCCAAAACTGTTCTACAGATTTCATGCAATTGCAATCAGAATACCATTAACGTGCCTCACAGAGCTAGAGAAGACACTCCTGAAATTCATTTGGAAACAGAAGAAACCTAGAATAGCAAAGGCAATTCTGAGAAACCAAGGTAAGGGAGGAGGCATCTCAATTCCTGACCTGAAACTCTATTACAAAGGCACAATGATAAAATGAGCAGGGTATTGGCAAAGAAATACACCTGGGGAACAATGGAACAGATTAGAAGATGCAAGCACAACTACAAAAACAATCAACCACCTGATATTTGACAATGGGGCTAACCATGTTCACTCTTTAATAAATGGGGCTGGAAAAACTGGCTCTCTGCATGCTGAAGACTGAAAATAGACCCATGCCTATCACCAAGCACAAAACTAAAGTCTAAATGAACCAAAGACCTAAACATTAATACAGAAACCTTAAATCTACTGGAAGACCAGGTAGGCAGAAGACTTGGAGACAGAGGTAGGCAGAGATTTCATGAACAAAATGTAAACTGCATGGGAAACACTTCAAAGAATCAACACCTGGGATCTCATATTATTCAAAAGTTTCTGCACTTCAAGAGAAATCACTAACAGAGTGAAAAGAAAACCCACAGAATGGGAAACAATTTTAGCCAACAACTCCTCAGACAAAGGACTTATATCCAGAATGTGTAAAGTATTGAAAAACATCAAGCCCAAATTCAGAGACCCTCTCCAAAAATGAACATCTGAGATGAACACACATTTCTCAGATGAAGATATACAAATGGCAAATAATTACAATGATGGTGAAAGAAATGTTCACCATCATTGGTCATTCGAGAAATGCAAATT
The DNA here is from genome assembly GCF_034190915.1 of Cavia porcellus. Classification (NCBI taxonomy): domain Eukaryota; kingdom Metazoa; phylum Chordata; class Mammalia; order Rodentia; family Caviidae; genus Cavia; species Cavia porcellus. The sequence goes on along the minus strand of NW_026947520.1, from coordinate 11,004,265 downwards.
TAAACATCATCGAGATTCTCACTCCGAAAAGAATAGCTGCAATCAAGAAATCAACTGATAACAAATGCTGGCGAGGCTGTGGTGGGGGGGGGGGGGACACAATGCTCCACGATTGCTGGCAGTGTAGACTGACACAGGCACTATGGAAATCGGTATGGAAATTTTGCAGAAGACTAGGATTGGAAGTTCCATTCGGTCCAGTGAGTTCCCTCATTGGTATTTTCCTAGAAAAATGGAAAATGTCATATACCTGTGAGATATGTGCAGCCATGTTCATAGCAGCACAATTTGTAATAGCTAAAACTTGAAAAAAACCAAGATGCCCATGAACTGCAGAGTGGATGAAAAAGATGTGATATTTTTATACAATAGAATATTACTCAGCTATAAAAAGGTTGCTGTTGAGGCTTTCATAGGCAAATGGAGACAATTTGAGGCTCTTCTCACTAATGAAATAAATAAATAATCATATTTATAAATATCACAGTGTGTCTCTAGTGTGAAATGTAATAAGAAATGTAGGAGTAGTCAAACACAAAATGTGTAATTGCTGTTGTGAAAAAGAGAGGACAAAAAACTGATCTAAAGGCTACAACTGCACGTATGTGTGACAGTACATTTGATAACCCTATTAGTAAATTTTTCTTGGAGAGCTGAAAAGAACAGTTTGCAGTATTGCTGTTTGACCAGCCACTTTGTATGCTTTACTTTTGTAACTTGAACTATATCTAAAAGAACAGTATGTGATTTATCAACTAGTGATTTCTTACTGTTAATTATTTTTGAAATTATGTGCTATTTCTACCATTTTCCTGTTGTTTCTTTTAAATAAAAAAACACTATTGCTCTGTTTAAGTTTTAAAATAAAACCAAATTCTGAGGTTAATTTTGCTATCTTGTGCTGTTTTACACTACTGCAAAAAAGAAAGAAAGAAACCTTTTGAAACAAAAATTTTACATTTTAAAATTCAGTGTGTTCACAAATACTGTAAGTGCATAAAAGAAACTCACATCCTCTAGCATTTCATTAAAACTATCAACATTGAAAGTGAAAACATTAACTATCAAGTTATTTCAAACAGTGTATTCATGAAACACTTGAGTTTCTACATGTGGAAAACTGACCAACCAATATGTCACTGTGAACACAAAAGTATTTCAGAAACTTTGGAAAGAAAATTCAGTGCTCTATACCTTGTTTTTTGCCTCAGCATCGGCACCATGCGAAAGCAGTTTTGCTGTTAGTGAAGACTTTGGATGAAAAACCGAAAGATGCAGAGCAGTGTTGCCCTTGGCATTGGCAATATTTACATTTGCACCATGCTCCAAGAGAATACTAGCACAGCCTTCCTCGTAGCATTTTACAGCCTGTGGGTATTGTAATAAAGGAGACACCATCAGCTCAAGAAACTCCAAACACACTTTCCACATGCCTGGCCAAGGAGTTATATTCAAATTACACTGACTGACTTTGATTTTCAGCATTTAAATACAATCCCTCCCATGCTGAAATTGTTGGCTGCTATTTACCTTAATCAGAGCGGTGTCATGGTCACTGTCACAGGCATTAATATCACACTTGCTCTTTACCAAGAGAGTCACCACTTCTGGATGGCCATAGGCACTGGCATAATGCAGAGCAGTCCTGGGACAGTCAAGAAGATTTTAGGAAATTACAGCGCTCCATTTCAAAATGCAAAATTATTTATGGAATTATTATGAAAATTAAATATCTTTAACAAGAAGTATTTAATTGTCTTTGAAAACATAGAATGCTTCACAGCTCTTACTGCTCACCTGTGAATGGAAGTGCAAGTGGGTGATGCTTTGTGTACATAGTGTGGGGGATGGAAGCTGCTGTCTTGCACGTACTAAACAAGGTCCCTGCACTGCGCTACCTCCCAGCCTAGTGCAACCCACTGGAATTAGTAAGAACAGGCCTCAGATTTAGCTCAATTGGAATTTAATTTCTACCCTAAGTTCTTACTTTCTAGCCATCCTTTGGCCCTTCTGTGCCTCGGGATTCTCACCTACTAAATGAGAACTGAAGTTCTCAGTTCTCTCAGAAGACACCACTGAGATGGTTAAATAAGAATCCGCACAAAATATTTAGAACAACTTGTAGAACAAATAACAGCTCAATAATTGTCAGATACTATAATGTCTACTATTACTACTTAACAAAGACAATATTTCAATTAAGTAAAATAAAATAATTAAAATGGACATTCTTTGTGGGGTTAGGATTATTTCAATAAGCCTCCAGACACTTTTTCTCATATTTTAACACCTCTGTCATTGGAAAGGCACACAAAGCTCAGAAGACAAAAGCTCTTGTGTAACTATACCTGGCAGTGTGGAAGGTCCCCTCCTGACCTTTGGAGTATGGGGGCTTTTTACTGCGTAGGATCAAACACTGTGTATGCTACTGATGTGACTCTGTAACAAAAACCAGCCTGTAAAATGTTAAGGTATACCGACCAGACTGGAAAATCCTTGCATGTGCCCATATAAGGGTGATGAAAAGACAAAAATTGAATAAAAAGGGGCTAACATGCGATACTAGGCATGAATCTGCTGAGTTAGTCTGAGCAGCAATGAAGCTGCTTCCTGGGCAAAAGGCTTCAGTATCCTGCAGTGGCTTTAAAAGTTTTCTTCATATGGCATCATCACATGATTCATAGTAAAATCTCTAAGTACAGATAATTTCTTTATATCTTTATTTTTGAAGAAGCAAAAAGTTGTCAGAAATACCAATACACACACAGAAAAAATGAAAACTATCTGTGCTTAACTAATGTTTGTGTTTTTCCCAAGAATTATTTTATTAAGACAACTTTCACTAGAATTTTATATTTATTTATTGTAGAAATCAAGGATAAGAGAAAGGAAAGAAGGGCACACAGAACCATTATTGCCATTACTGATCATGAGATAGTACAAAATGAAAGGCACAAAAATGTAAAAATACAGAATATTCAACATTGTTTCTGGTGCCAATGAAACTCTGTTAGAGTGAAAAAATTAATGAGAAACTCTTAAATATTATGAATAGAATGACTTTCTAGATAATAAAAAAGAACAGAAAATTTCACCTCTCGTTCAAATGCCTAAAAATAACAAATTTTGCCACAATTTGTATACATTTTCTGACACAAGACTGCAGCCTAATTGTGTGTAGGCAAAAGTAAACTGACTCTCGTCTCAGTGGATATATCAAAGTGCATCTTTCCCTGTTAAAAATACATTCATGTGATGCCAGTTTCAGTGATTATATATCACTCCATTCTGCAATGCACTGCAACTGATACAATCTTTCTGTGAATCCATCACTATGTTAAGCAACAATGAAGAAAAGCACATTTAACGTGTCTGTATGTTCTGAAGGTATTCTAGAAAGGAACTGATGAGTGGACATACGCTTTCCTAAACGTGGTACAGTACTTGAATCAAATTTCCTATTTGAAAAAGTCATAAGCCATCTCCAATTTTAAGCAGCAGGATAAACTGCTCTTCTACTCACAAACTCTGTAGCTGAAAAATATTTCACTCCATTATAAAATTAAATTCTCCTTATCAGGAACACTAAACATTTCTTTTTATGTTTACAGGTCATTTGTCAAACCAACCACCTAATTTAGAATTTGATATAGCTCAGTGGTACAGTAGGATTTGACGCTCACAGTGTGTGCTATCTACCTTTAAAGTAAATTAGGACCAGCCTAGCCCAGCCTGTTTAGCTGCCGCGCCTGGCCATAGGTCTGCAGAGGAGGAGCTGGGCAGATCTGGGGTGCCCTCACTGGCCTCTCTGCATGTCTGGAGGACTCTGGATATCTGCGCCCAGACTGCTGGAGTTCCCTCAGGCTTCCAGGTGCAGTGAAGGAGAGAGGTGGGTTTGAGGCTTCCACATCAGCCTCCCCATTCCCGGCTTCATTTGGAGTCCTGCTGAGCTCCCCATAGGTGGGCTGGCCCACACTACCAGCCTAGCCCAGCCTGTTTAGCTGCCGCGCCTGGCCATAGGTCTGCAGAGGAGGAGCTGGGCAGATCTGGGTGTCTGGCCTCTCTGCGTGTCTGGAGGACTCTGGATATCTGCGCCCAGACTGCTGGAGTTCCCTCAGGCTTCCAGGTGCAGTGAAGGAGAGAGGTGAGTTTGAGGCTTCCACATCTGCCTCCCCATTCCCGGCTTCATTTGGAGAACTGCTGAGCTCCCGATAGGTGGGCTGGCCCACACTACCAGCCTAGCCCAGCCAGTTTAGCTGCCGCGCCTGGCCATAGGTCTGCAGAGGAGGAGCTGGGCAGATCTGGGGTGCCCTCACTGGCCTCTCTGCATGTCTGGAGGACTCTGGATATCTGCGCCCAGACTGCTGGAGTTCCCTCAGGCTTCCAGGTGCAGTGAAGGAGAGAGGTGGGTTTGAGGCTTCCACATCAGCCTCCCCATTCCCGGCTTCATTTGGAGTCCTGCTGAGCTCCCCATAGGTGGGCTGGCCCACACTACCAGCCTAGCCCAGCCTGTTTAGCTGCCGTGCCTGGCCATAGGTCTGCAGAGGAGGAGCTGGGCAGATCTGGGGTGCCCTCACCGGCCTCTCTGCGTGTCTGGAGGACTCTAGATATCTGCGCCCAGACTGCTGGAGTTCCCTCAGGCTTCCAGGTGCAGTGAAGGAGAGAGGTGGGTTTGAGGCTTCCACATCAGCCTCCCCATTCTGGCTTCATTTGGAGACCTGCTGAGCTCCCCATAGGTGGGCTGGCCCACACTACCAGCCTAGCCCAGCCTGTTTAGCTGCCGCGCCTGGCCATTGGTCTGCAGAGGAGGAGCTGGGCAGATTTGGAGTGCCTGCATCGGCCTCTCCATGTGTCTGGAGGACTGTGGATATCTCTGCAACCAGGGAGGGTCCACAGGTTCCTGAAGCACTGCGGCCTGTGGTGAGTACCCTAACCCGGCTGCGATTGAAGAACTGTGGAGCTTCCAAGGGGCAGGTGGGCGCACAGTGTCCCTGAGGCCCAGCTTGTCTGGAACTGCGGAGTTCTGAGCAGGCAGAGGAGGGCCACTGGTTCTGTAGGCCTAATGGCTTGGGGTAGCGCGGCGCCAGAGTCTCAGTAGCTCCAAACATAGAAGGGGATTTTCAACAGATCCTGAGGAAGCTTTCAAATAACACTTGAAACACAGAAATATAGGAAAATGACAAAACGAAAGACCAAATTACAACCTCAAACCTCCAGCCCATCTCAAGAAACCCTAGGAGCGATGTATATAGAAGAAAATATATCCCATCCACCTCATATATCGGACACAATAGCCACTGAAATTGACAAGCAACTCCAGGAAGCTTTAAAGAAATTCAAACTCGAAATAATCTCCCAGATAAAAGAAGAAATGATAAAAGAAATGAAAGAGATTCTAAATATATCTAAAGAAAACACAGATAAAAAATTGGAGGAACTAAACAAAAAGATAGAATCCCTAGACGAGCAATATAAGAAACAAACAGAATACATAATGCAGATGCACAGAGATATACAGGAAATAAAAAACTCCACTGAAAGTTGTAAAAACCGCCTTAATGAAAGTGAAGATAGAATTTCAGACCTTGAAGACAGGATTGCAGCTAGTGAACAGGAAAGGAAAGATCTTTTGAAAATAACAAGGAACCAGGAAACAACAATTCAACAACTGCAAGACGATGCAAAGAAGAATAACATAAGAATGATAGGGATTAATGAAAGAGAGGGAGACAACATGAAGGATGTCAAGAGGATATTTAGAGAAGTGATAGCTGAAAATTTCCCAAGCATGAGATCAGAAACTGACATCAGGATCAGTGAAGCATATAGAACTCCAAACAGTCATAACCAAAATAAAACTACACCCAGACATATAATAATCACCATCCCAGAAATCCAACACAAGAATAGATTATTAAAAGCTGTCAGAGAGAAAAGACAAATCACTTATAAAGGAAAACCTATCAGAATCACAGCAGACTTCTCAGCACAAACGATAAAGTCAAGAAGAGCATGGAGTGAAGTATTCCAGATCCTAAAGCAAAATGATTTCCAACCAAGATTGATATATCCTGCAAAACTATCATTCAAAATAGATGGTGCAATACGATACTTCCATGACAAAGAACAGCTGAAGAACTTCATGAACACCAAACCAACCCTGCAAAAAATATTGCAAGACAGTTTAGATACACAAAGGAAAAAACCACTAAGCAAAGCAAATAATTAAACAGAACTGAAAGATAAAGATGCAACAGCAGAGAGATAACATTCCTACAATTAACCAGCATTTAACAGTAATAACCATTAATGTAAATGGTCTCAATGCACCAATCAAAAGAAACAGACTAGCAGAATGGATCAAGAAACAAAATCCAACCATATGCTGTTTACAGGAAACCCATCTAACCCAGAAAGATACTCACAGACTGAAAGTCAAAGGATGGAAAACAATTCTTTATGCAGCAGGAATCCAAAAAAAGGCAGGAGTAGCCATTCTGTTTGCAGACAACGTGAATTTTAAAACAACAATGACCATAAAGGACAAAGAAGGTCACTACATACTCGTAAGGGGAAAACTCCAAGAGGAAGAGATAACTATCTTAAATATATACGCACCAAACTCCAGAGCAACCAGTTATATAAAACAATTATTAACAGAAATGAAAACTCAAATTATCAGTAACACAATTGTAACAGGAGACCTTAATACGCCACTGACACCAAGGGACAGATCAACCAGACAGAAAATGAGCAAAGAAATAACAGAACTGAATCACACCTGTGAACAAATGGGTTTGATAGACATATACAGAATGTTCCACCCAACAACATCAGAATACACATTCTTCTCAGCAGTACATGGATCATTTTCTAAAATAGACCATATATTAGCTCACAGAACATATTTAAGCAAGTGCAAAAGAGTTGAAATCATCCCTTGCATATTATCGGATCATAGCGCTCTGAAATTAGAAATTAATGACAAAGGATACTGTAAAAATTCCGCAAACACATGGAAACTAAATAACACACTCTTGAGTAATCAGTGGGTCACAGAAGAAATTAAAGAAGAAATTAAACAATACCTAAAAGAAAATGAAAATGCAGATACAACTTACCGGAATCTGTGGGATGCAATGAAAGCCGTTCTGAGAGGAAAATTTATTGCACTGAGTTCCCACATCAGGAAAACAGAACGAATACAAATAAATAACTTGATGCTACACCTCAAACAGCTAGAAAAAGAAGAGCAAGTCAAGCCCAAAGCCAAAAGAAGAGAGGGAATTATAAAAATCAGAGCAGAAATCAATGCAATAGAGACTAAGAAAACAATCCAAAGAATCAACGAATCAAAGAGTTGGTTCTTTGAAAGAATAAATAAAATCGATAAGCCCCTAGCCAACCTTATTAAAAAAAGGAAAGAAAAAGCTCAAATTCATGCAATAAGAAATGAAAAAGGAGAAATCACTACAGACCCAATAGAAATACAGAGGATCATCAACACCTATTTCGAAAACCTCTACTCTCAAAAGTTTGATAACACAGAAGAAATAGACAGATTCTTAGAAGCATATGAAGTACCAAAGCTAGATCAAGAGGATATAAAACTGTTGAATAACCCAATTTCTGCTAATGAAATTGAGAATGTAATTGGGTCCTTGCCCACCAAGAAGAGCCCAGGCCCAGATGGATTCACTGCAGAATTCTACAAGAAATATAAAGAAGACCTAATGCCGACACTCCTCAAACTATTCAATGAAATTGAAAGGGAAGAAATCCTTCCTAAGTGATTCCTGGAAGCAAATATTACTCTAGTACCAAAACCTGAGAAAGACCCAACTATAAAAGAGAACTATAGACCGATCTCCCTAATGAACACGGATGCAAAAATCCTCAATAAAATATTGGCAAATAGGATCCAGCAAATCATCAAGAAGATTATACACCATGACCAAGTGGGATTCATCCCAGGAATGCAAGGATGGTTCAACATACGCAAATCAATAAATGTAATCCACCATATCAATAAAGCCAAAAATAAGAATCACATGATCATCTCTATAGATGCAGAAAAAGCCTTCGATAAGGTCTAACACTTATTCATGATAAGAACTTTACAGAAAATTGGAATAAATGGTCTTTACCTCAATATAATAAAGGCCATTTATGACAAACCAACAGCCAGCATCATACTAAATGGCCAAAAATTGAAAGCCTTTACTTTAAAATCGGGTACAAGACAAGGATATCCTTTATCACCACTCCTATTTAATATAGTACTGGAAGTACTAGCCAGAGCAATTAGGCAAGAAAGAGAAATAAAAGGGGTAAAGATAGGAAAAGAAGAATTTAAATTATCATTGTTTGCAGATGACATGATACTCTACATAGAAGACCCCCTAAACTCCATTGAAATACTCTTAGATACAATAAATAAATTCAGTAATGTGGCTGGATACAAAATCAATACTCAGAAATCAATAGCATTCCTATACACGAACAACAAAATTACAGAGAGGGAAATAAGAGAAACTGGACTATTCACATTAGCAAGCAAAAAAATGAAATATTTAGGAATTACTCTTACGAAAGAAGTGAAAGACTTATACAGTGAAAATTATAATACACTGAAAAAGGAAATTGAAGACGATCTCAGAAAATGGAAAGACATCCCTTGCTCATGGATAGGAAGAACAAACATTGTGAAAATGGCCATTCTCCCAAAACTGTTATATAGATTCAATGCAATCCCAATAGAAATACCATCAACATACCTTATAGATCTAGAGAAATCACTCCTAAATTTCATCTGGAACCAGAAGAGACCTAGAATCGCAAAGGCAATTCTAAGCAGCAAAGACAAAGCAGGAGGCATCACAATCCCTGACTTGAAGTTATACTACAAAGCAACAGTAGTAAAATCAACATGGTATTGGAATCAAAACAGAGCTGAAGATCAGTGGAATAGATTAGAAGATACAACCACAACTATGAACACACTCAACCACCTTATTTTTGATAAAGGAGCCAAGCAGGTTCACTGGAAGAACGACAGTCTCTTTAATAAATGGTGCTGGAAAAACTGGCTCTCCATTTGCCGAAAACTAAAACTAGACCCATGTCTATCACCATGTACTAAATTAAAATCTAAATGGGTCAAAGATCTGAATATTAAAACAGAAACACTAAATCTATTGGAAGATAAAATAGGTAGAAACCTTGGAGACATAGGAGTAGGTAAAGAATTCATGAACAGGACTCAAACCGCACGGGAAATACTTCCCAGAATCAATAACTGGGACCACTTCTTATTAAAAAGTTTCTGCATGTCAAAAGAAATCTCCAGCATAGTGAAAAGAAAACCCACAAACTGGGAAAAGATTTTAGTGAACTCTCTCTCAGACAAGGGCCTCTTGTCTAAAACATATAAAGAATTAAAAAAACTCAGACCTCCGAAATTCAAAGATCCAATCCAAAAATGGGCATCTGAGATGAATATGCAATTCTCAGATGAAGAAATGCAAATGGCAAATAAATACATGAAAAAATGCTCATCATCATTGGTTATTAGAGAAATGCAAATTAAAACCACACTGAGATACCATCTCACTCCTGAAAGAATGGCCAGGATCAAGAAAACCGACAACAAATGCTGGAGAGGCTGTGGGGAAAAAGGAACTCTCCTGCACTGCTGGTGGGAGTGTAGACTGGTACAGCCTTTGTGGAGATCTGTCTGGAGATTTCTCAAAAAGTTGGGACTGGAAATCCCATTTATTCCAGCAATTCCACTTCTAGGCATATTCCCAGAAGAACTAAAAGCATCATACCACAGTGATATATGTGCACCTATGTTTATAGCAGCACAATTTGTAATCGCCAGATCTTGGAAACAACCCAAGTGCCCATCAACTGAGGAATGGATAAAAAAGTTGTGGTATTTCTATACAATGGAGTATTATTCAGCTATAAAGAAGGATCACATTGAGATATTTATCAATAAATGGGCGCAGCTTGAGACCATACTCATTAGTGAAATAAATCAATCTCGCATGTGTGAATACCGAATAGTTTCCCTAATGTAAGTAATGATTCAAATATATAAAAATATGTGGTAATCATGATTCCCCATTAGGTGGCCTTGAAGCCTTATAAAGTTTTCACTCATTAATTAGAAAGGCTTTATTCTGGGCTTCTTGATATGAAAATATTTGAAGCTAGAGTATATGAAGTTTTATCCAAATATTTCAAGGAAAAAGACACTATGGTAACTACTATTAAGTCAGGTTATAAGGTGGTGAAGTACTAGGTTGTTGAAACAGTCATGCTGTGACCTCTATTGTTATATTGTTATGTCCTGTTTTATCTCAATCTCCCCCTTATTGTTTCAAAAAAAATTATTTAGTCATTTCTTATGTTTGTCTTAATTAAAGAAAAAATTCAAAAATATTAGGATATATAAATAGTAACTCTTTTCGATTTCCTATTAACTTGTTTTGAAGTCCTGTAGTACTCCCACGATCTTGTTTTGACTGATTAGACTCTGTTCCATTCTATATGATAGTATCAAGTTTGAAGACATAGGCAACTACTTTGAAGACAATAAGATTCACTAAGATACCCATTCTGGTTTGACTATTGTCTTCTTTGGAAGTCCTGTAATGTTTACAATGCCTAAGTTTTATTGGTCTTGTTCTCTACTGTTTTGTCCAACTTTATAATATCTAATAAGATAGACAATTCTTTTTAAGGAAACAAGGGACAACGTTGATAACCATTGTTGATAAACTTGTACTCTGTTCTACACCATGTGCTATGTCTATCCTTGGTATTGACTGACAGCTTTGTTTTGCCATATTTGACTGTATTCTTCCCCCCCCCCAAAGAAAGTAATAAGCACTAAGGAGTAATAAAATCCAAGATGTGTACATTTTGTTGTAAAAAAGAGAGGGAAAAAAAAAAGAAAAAGAGCTCTAACGGATATAACAGCAAGTGTGTTTGGGGGTGTTAAATACCTGACTTTATCAATGTTTTTGGAACATTGAACACAGCTGTCTGCAGTCTCCCTGTTTGAATGTCCACCTTGTGTTCTTTGATACTGTGATTTGAGGAACTATTTTCAAGAAGATAGTGTGTAATCTACTAGCAGGTAATTTCTTACTGTTATGTTTTTTTGTTTTGTTTTGTTTTGTTTTGTAGTTCTGTATTGCGTGTACCCTTACGCTGCTTTGGTTTGTTTTGTGTTTTTCTCTTTTTCCTCTTAAATAAAAAAAAAAAGTAAATTAGTATTCAATTTTTTGATGATTTTCAAACAATCACCTTGTAAGATAAAGATACAGTTTTCATCTGATGTATCTATGATGTATATTTCATCTGATATATGGTTTATGATATATCTGTCTCTATTTTATTTTAGTTTAGTTTTTGGTACTGGAAATCTGACTCAGGACCTCACACTTTTCAGACAGGCACAGTGCCACTGACCTATATCCCAGGCCATTGTTGTAAATGTCTTACAAATATGTTGTATTTCATTTGGTCAATGTTTTCCTAATAGAAAGGAACATTTAATTTTTCTTTTGAGAGTTAATCTTCATAATGCAGGTCAGGAAGGGGATGGCTGAGTGGTAGTGTGTTTCACATGCACCAGGACCTAGCAGCAACCCCCAACACAAAAAAACGAATGCTCATTGTGACGGTCACTTCTAGGAATATGCAAATGTGTTTGCTTTTGCTAATTTTCTCATTTTGTATGATCTAAAATTTTTATTTCTATGCCACTGGAAACTTTTGTGACATAAAATCTACATTTTTTGAAATGGTTTACATTTCATTCATGTATCATTCCAGTTTTTCAACTAAAATATGTGAGGATCAACTTCTAAATTCTGACAGATATTTGAATGTTTCCAGATTTTCTATTAAGTTACATTCATTTGTCTATCTTTTGGGCTGTTAGAAAATAATTAATTTGTGAAAATAACTTACCTTGATATCTACGAAGGTGGGTTTTCACTATATTTTCTTAGTGACCCCAATGGCAAAACAACAAAGGGAAACTCAAGTGTTGCACATTTTTTTCGTTGCATAAGCAGATACACAAAAAGCTCACATTTGGGGACTAATGGAACTTTCTAGCCAAGAACATAGAGCTGCCTTCCCAATTCAGTTTCCTTATAAAAGGTCCTTAGTACAGAACATACATGCACAGATGGACACTGATAGTAAATGGACACTAGGTTTTTAGAAGCTTAAGTTTCGGCCCTAAATTTGTAGATTACAAGAAACATGCCACAGTTCCCTTTTTTATAATATGTACAATTCTCTTAATGTGATACTAAGAACAAAACACTACACACACATCATACCAATGTTAAATAGCTTTTCAGTAGTCAGTGAAGTGGCCTACAACAGGAAGTACAAGTCCATTATAAACCAGTGGGAGGTTTGTTTTTATGTTGCAGCTTATGAGCACTGCCTGAGGATCGACCCTCTGGCCAGCTTTGCTTCCCTGGGTGTTGGGAATCCCCCTGCACCCTCCTCACCCACTCCTCCCTCCTGAGCCTGAGACCCTCGCTCTCCTGCATCATCCCAGCCCCACTCGCCACCCCTGGTCATGCAGCCCCATTACCTGCATTCCCTGTCTCTGTCATGGACATGGCCTGCTGTGATGAGAAACTGCACCCGGTCCTTGTAGCCCTCAAGGGCAGCCTTGTGAATCTTGGGCATTGGCTCACCAAAGATGCTTTGCAATGCAACCTTGCAGTTTTTCAGAAGGCCCACAGGCCTCGATGGTCCCGGGTCCCCACTGGACAAGTTCTTCTGGGCACAATCTATAGAGAGTGCAAGCACCTTAGGGACCCTGGACCTCTCACTGCCTTTCAGTGAAAGCCAAGCAACCCCTCATTCAACCCCTAGGCTCTAATGGCCTCTGCACATGCACATCTCCACAGCTCTGGAGCAAGCAGCCTATCGTGCACAGGTGCTGAGCAAAAAGCCTAACTATCCCCATTAATGTGGACTCACCAGATTCTGGTAATGTTGCAAGTGGTTGTTTATCATCAGATTTCAAATTCTCTGATTTCTCAGCAGTCTTATAACATGAGGCCAAACACCAATCTGAATCAAAATAGAAAGTTTGATATTTTGGAATGTAATAGTACTACAACCAGAACTAATGTACAAACCCATTCCTCAGAAGCAGTCTCCTGTGTTTCTCTGCTCCACAGTACAATAATGCCTCAGGCTTACTGTGCTCCACAGCTTCTGTGCTTGCCACTCGCTCAGCGGAGTTTCATTAGCACCACCATTTCTCATTCTTCTGTTTTCACTTACTTGAAGTATTATGATTTACCCAGCAATCTCTTTTACATACATTAATTTCTAGGACAGTTGATTTAATTCTTTAGGGAAACAAATTTCATTTCACTGCTATGAGATGTCAAATGTGTAAATAATGAGCAAATTGCGTAAAACAGAGTGTGAATTAGGGAGAAACTGTTTCGAGGACAGTGGAACTAGGGAAGGGGCGGGCCAATGGAAAGAAAGAGAAAAAGGATCCATTTCTTAAAAGAAATGAATCAGACATACACGTATCAATATCATATTGTTTTTCTAGAGGGAGAAACTCAAAATTGTAAATCAGCACTAAACTGTGCAAGGATACTGGAAAATATTCAAATAGGAAGGGGAACAGGGTGCTGTGTGAGAGGGAGAGGAAATAAAGAAAAAGGAAAAGAACAGACAGTGCTGGGGATTTAGCTCAACAGCAAAAGTGCCTGCTCTGCAAATGTAAGGCCATGAGTCCAATCCCTGGTGCCCGCACTCCCCCAAAAAAACGGACAGGAGAAAATAGAGACAAGGCTTTTGTAAATAAGCAGGTTAAGGTGATCACTTGAAGGGAGAGGGAGGGACTGGGGATAAAGCAATCAAGAAATATCTTATACAGTAGAAGCTTACTCTAATGAATGTTATCCTTATGGATATCTAAAATGCACCAGTATAATCAAATGGAAAAACAAAAATGAAAATTGTCTATTGTACTATAAACACACACAATATTGTTTCCAAGACTCAAAGACATGGATGTTAATCAATATATTACTTTAAATTCTGAAAACTGCAATGACATACATACTTCCATGTGCCACTGCTGTTAGATAGAATTCACTTTATAAATTGTGATAACATCACAAATTCATAAGAAAAGTGCCGGCTCTCCGGGACCTTATTGTGCCCATGTACGAACTAGTTTAGTCCAGGTCACTCGTAGTGAACCTTTGGCACATGCTCCACAGTGGGCTCTTTGCTATCACTGAAAGCCCTAGAAGGCTCACTGTCTCCAACCAAGACACACATTAGTCCCAGCGAATGGCTGGAGACAAGAAAGGAAAGCACAATGACACAATGCCGTTTTTCTTTATAAACAAAATTGTCAGACTTATAAAATTAAAGACAACTGAAAGAAAACAGGAGATAGAGAGTTTAAATGGCAGTTCGCTGTGAAGAAGCTCTTTGTCATTTGGCGTTGATGAATACTTATTGTTGAAATGGTGGTTTAACAGTGAATTAGAATCCCTGAAGCTCAAGGTTCTAAGAGGACAAATAATTCCAAAGGTTAAGTGCAATTCCACACTCATTCCCTATCTTGATGGGGCCTAGCAGACTGGAGTTTTCAGAAATGTAATGTCTCATCTGTCATAGTTCCAATGATTCACGAATCACAGCTCTAATGGATATTGGCATATGTGACTGCATGCTGGTATCTTACAGCTTTTTGTTCTTGTTGTTTGTTTCTTTGTTTTAGTACTGGGGATCAAACTCATGAGCTGCATTAGCCAGGCCGACACTTCTGTTGCTGAGTTAAATCTCCCGCCCCACTATTCTCCATCTTTCAGATTTAGTCTCTACTACAGTGTCAATAGATTCAACATACTTTAATAAGAAACCTCTGTAGATTCTGTAAGATCTTTTATGACTCTAAAAGGAATTCCAGCTAAAGTTTGAGAATCTTTGTTGTGAAGAATTGTATCGAACAGTCACTAAGAATGATTACGTCTGCACACTTAATAATCAAACGTATGAGACACCATATATACACACTCACACAGTCTGCTTTCGAGAAAATCTATCTGCTTGCAATCATGAATATACCAATGAAATAAAGTGGACACACAGTGGGCATATTACTAAGGAGAGCTTTACTCTAGACAAACATCAGAATCACTGTAAGCATATTTGCTAGCGGTAGTGAACTAAATCATGGGTATCAGTGAGCCACTTGCCACTATCTCCTGAGTAACCGGGACTCTGGGATGCCCAGAGGAGCCAGCTCTCTGGGAAGCACCCACACACTTTGAAAAGATCGTGGAATTTTATAGTAAGTTTTGTGGATCCCTGTGAAGTATAAGGATCCAAGCTGAAAACATTGGATATTAAAACATACGTAAACAATTCATTAAATATTATTTTCTCCTGAGCTTATTAGCACCTTATTTGCAAATATGCACACCAATAATTACACCGGCAGTATTTATGGCAAAGCCTTGCCAACATTTGGAGACAAAATGGAGATGACTGCAGGCATATCAAACAATTTAGGGGACTGTACTTCATTACAGAGGAATCTGTATTGTGACATGTACCTGGTTGAGGTGGCAGTGCATCCTTCACTCTTACTGCTTTCTTCCCATCAGAATCTTTTGTTTCCACAGCAGGCTGAATGGGATTTAAAGTAAAGTGATTACTACACACTGCATACCTCCTAAAATAGGCAGTTCATTCAAAATACAAATATACAGTCCTTACCTTCAAGGGAAGATGTGTGTCAGGTGATTCTAAAGAGGAAAAAGGGAAAATAAACTTTAGACAGCAATATGAGAAAACCAAGCATACATTCATGAAGACTTAGGACACAGCCGAATCTTCATGCTATGCTTGGGAAATGATTACCTCAGGTTTCAGCTCCTTTCCGACTGGTGAGAACAATACGACAGAAAAATTAGAATACAGGTCAAACATGATTTCCAATGTGCCACCATACTGCCAAAGATCATAACTAAAATAGGAAGTGAGCATATTCCAATCTGTACATGTGAACTGCTGCAAAACAGTGATCTTGGGATGTCATGATCCTGAGGGGCTGACTATCAAAGCTGACAGGAGAAGGGAACAGCATATAAACTGAACAAAGCACATCATCCATTGGTACGCCGTTGCATACATGTAGGTGCTCTCGAGATGTCCACCATGGCAGAGCGCACAAATGGTGTGTTCCTAATATTGTTATTTTAAAAGGTGAGATTGTGCTCCGCTATCCATGGTGCCCTTCAATTTCTGGACATGAACGATCCCTCTGCCTCAAGTTTTCAAATAGCTTGAACTCAAAGGATATGCACAACACCTGGCAACATTTTCATATATTTCTTTTAAATATCAGTACTCTGTACACAACCATTTTGTGTGAAAGTTGGGGACATGTCTAAGGAGAAGCTGCCCAGTAAATTCTCAGTGATTTCCACTGATCCAGTGAGAATCAATCCATACAAACTGAAAGAAATTGTAAGAAATCATTAATAAGTGGTTTTGGAAGCATCTTTGGTGATATGTCCTGCACATAGTGACAAACACATAATTCTTGTGAATTCAGAGCAATTAGCGCTAAAAGAAAGAAGTTGCATCTGAGTAGCAATCTGTAGATCTCTCCCTAGTCTTTCTTTCCACCCAGAAGCTCTAAGTCTATTGACACTCTCTCTCAAATGTATGCTAAACACTCGCCTAAATAAAATTAGTCTTCCTTCTGATCTTCTTCATAATTTTTACCATGCTTTGGTAAGACAAAGACCATGACTGCCTTGTGGATAGACACTGTTTGGTTGGCAGCTGCATTGGAGGTGTACAACACAGAGCAGATTCTACCACCAAAAGATTTCTGAAAAAGCATAATTACTATAGTAGAAAACCACGCACAGGTGCTACAAGTTGAATTAACTCTGCTACTTTATTACTTCCCTTATGCTGTTTTCTGGTTGGCATGAATCATGCAACAAGGTGAGTACGACTGCCCAACAGAAACACAGCTCCAATACTCATCAGTATTTACCCATTGTGGTTGACTCACTAGATTCCAGGAAGAGGGAGAGAATCTGCATCACTGAGGGTGTTGCAAGGGGACATATATCAACAAACTTCAAATTCTATGATCTCTCAAAAGTCTTATTAGTCTGATGCAAACTCAAGTGGGAATCTAAATATAAAGTTTGATTTATTAGGATACAACGATACTACGCAGATATCGATTGTACAAATCCATTCCTCAGAAGCAGTCTCCTGTGTTTCTCTGCCCCACAGTACAATAATGCCTCAGCCTTACTGTGCTCCATAGCATCTGTGCTGGCCACTCACTCAGCTGACTTTCATTCGCACCATCATCTCTCATTCTTCTGTTTTAACTTAATAGTATTATCCCGATTTACCTTTAATTTCCAGGACTATCGATTGTTAAGTCTTTAGGACTGTGAATTTTATTTCATTGTTATTAGATATCAAATGTGTAAATAAAGAGCAAATAGTGAAAAAGGTATTGTGAAGCAGGGCAAAATTGTTTAAAGGAGAGGGGAACTAAAGAAGGGGCAAAGCCAATGGAAAGAAAGGGAGGAAAGACTCCATTTCTTAAATAAAATGAATCTAACACACACATTTCAACATCGTACTGTTTTTCTAGTGAGAGAAACTGAAAAGTGTAAATGAGAACAAAACTGTACAAAGACATTGGAAAATATTCCAATAGGAATGGGAACAGGGTGGGAGGGTAAGAGGGAGAAGAAGTAAAGGAAAAGGAAAAGAAAAAAAGAACAGAGAGAACAAAATAGAAAAAAAGCTTTTGTAAATAAACAGGTAAAGGGGAGACCTTTAAGGGAGAAGAGATTGGAGAAAAAAGAATCAAGAAGTATCATATAGAGGCAGAATCTCCCTCTAATGAAGGGGATCCTTATGGGTATCTAAAATGTACCAATACAATGAATTTGATGCAATAAATTTAAATTTTCTGTTTTACTATAAACACACACAACGTTCGCCATTGGTTAGAACAATATGACAGAAAAACTAGAATATACATCAACCATGATTTCCAATGTGACATTATACTTGCAAGGACCATAACTAAAACAGGAAGTGAGCTTTACATGCTGACTGCTGAGAAAAAGTAATCTTAGCAAGTCATGACCCTGAGAGGCTGAGTGGCAGAGCTGACAGGAGAGGGGAATAGCATATAAATCGAACATAGTACATCACCCATTTGTACACCATTGCACTCCAAGTATCTGTGGTTTTGCATTTCTCCTGCACTGCAACTGGTACATAAGTTTGGTCATCATCAAGAGGAATTTAAACTTTGTGTTCTCACAAAACAGTTAGCCATACATGTTCAGCATAATAATTAATAAACCCAGTCATGTTTTCTATGTCCTTGTGGGCCATGGCTATGCCTACATTTCTTGTATCCTCAAAACGAGTTTGGCCACATCTTGAAATTTGTTGAATCCCTCATGAATGGAACATAAACCATATCTGAGACATAATGCTACATCAGTTTTCAACATTGAAATAGTTATCAAAATGCAAAAAGCTGAATAGTCAGGGAATTGTGAGATACTAGGAAACTTTTACATTTAAGATCAGCACAATATTTACTAACAGGTAACAATTTTGGCCTTCAAGGAATGAACTGAACAATGTCTCTTGGTTCATTTGTAAAGGATTTGTGTGGAAAAGCTATTTTATCAAAACTTACTTATCTTAAAAGGAGTCAGTGCTTCTATGTGCAAGCTAATCTCACGTGAACAATGATCAATTTCACAGAAAGCTCTGATGCCTGATGACTAGGCGGGAAAGGAGGGAAGTACCTGCAGTGTAAGCCAAGGCTAGCACTCCTCCCTGCTCTGAATCATCCCTGAACAGCCACAGTCTACTCTGTCACTTGCAAACACATACACGAAAGCTGTGGGGAGGGAGTCCTCTCAGTTTGCATCATCCATTCCAAAGTTACTGTCTAGCTTTGTTCTTCCCTATCCTCCTCCCCTAATAAGTCCCTGTTCCCTTCCAAACTGACCTAGTTCTATGGTCTTGAGTGTTTCCATTTACGGCTTTTTGCAGATTATTCCTACCACTACTTTCTTTAGTTGGCAGAAATGGCAGTAATATCTTAGAATTACAACTTCTATTTCTTCTCTGTTCATTGCTTTACTCTCTCCCCTGTGACTAGAACTATTTTCAGAAATACAAACAGGAAAACAGGCACGAAATGGTTCTCCCTTGACCTTGTTATGTCTTGAACTAGTTCTTATCCAATGACTCTCGTCCAGATTTCTCTACAGGGAACTTGATACTGGCCCATCTTCAGTGGTCTGAGGATGAGTGACATGAGCATCCCTGGAGACCTTCTTAGAAACACACCACCTTAGTCCTGCTGACTCAGATGTGTGGTGTAACATGTTCCCCCACAGGGGCTTCATTTCATAACTAAAGCTCCAGGCCACAAACCTAATCACTTCCAAATCCACTTCCCTTCCCTTCCTTCCATTTTTGGAATCTAGCACCAACTTCCTCCTCATCCTGTCAACTAAATTGAAAATGCATAACAGGCCATCCCCGTTCTAATGGACTTTTAACTGAGACTATGGCTTTCCTGAACTCAATGACTAATCATTCCTTTCTTTCTAGTTTTTGACTGTCGCATTCTGGATGTACTACTTGCTGAAATAGCAACGTTTTTAAGTGGTAAACTTTTAAATGGAACTCTGCAACCAGCATTGCGGGAAGAAGTAAGAGCGTGAACCAAGGTACCAGTGAAACTACACGTACAGCGAACAATGCTCGTTTACTTTGATCTGTAGTAAATGAAGTAGAGCTCTGTGTAATTCACTACTTCCATCCTCAATACCTTTCCAATCGTCAGAAGACGGGAAAAGACGAAAACTTCTGCCCAACCTCTCTGCAAGTTTTGTTACTCGGTGCTCAATTGATATAATTCCTACAATTCTTCCTAATTGCTCTTCCTTTTTCTAAATGATTACTTCATTTTCCCACACCCATATTTCTCTTGCCTTTGCTTACTCCCTGTATTGTGGCTCTCTCTTTTCCCTCACTCCCTCCTCTCCTCTTAATTTTCTAACATCCCTCAGACATTAGAATGCCTTGAAATGGAGCTAAGAAGGCGGCTCCTTCAGTGACTCTCAAATTTGCCTGTGGCTGATACGTCAGGGTACATGAAACTTATTGCGGTGTTACTTCTCTTTTTTCTTACTTTGTCATTAATAAGTAGTTTTGGGGGATTCAGAACTCAGCCATGCTCCACTGTGAAATAAACATGCTGTCAAATGACTTTCTTAAAATATCACACATTTATACATATTTCTTACCTTTTCTTTTTCTATTTCCTGCCTGTTTTCCTCCATCATCTGCTTTCCCAGAAAAAGGATCCACAGGCTTCTGTGGAAAATTCACAGAGATACTCTGAGAAAATTCGTATAGCAGTAATGAGTTGCACAACCATTACCTACTCATTTCCCAAGAACTTATCTGATTTTTACCATCTTAAGGCAGGCAGGTTTAATAGTGGGAATCACGTACTGAGGACCAAAATGTCTCCAATGAGAGCCTTATGAGAAGCCCAGCTTCGGTCTCCACATGGGTGCTGACTTTGTAAAGCAGGCATGGAAAGCCACAGGAGGGATTCAGAGACAAAATTCTAGCTGATAATCATATTTCATCCTAACGTCAGAGGAGACAAAGTACTCTGCACTCTCCAACGAATGGAACATTGAAACACACAGATTTAAATGAAGAAGTTTTTATGAGAGTATGTTTGTGATATACAACAATTACATTTGTTTTGGGGAACTGCTACATTCGTTATCATTTCTTCATTGCCTTGGTTCCCTTTACACCCTAACATCACTTTCCCTTCCCTGAATAAACAAATTCTTATAAATATACTTGTTACCATTCACCACTAAGCATTTCTAATCACAAAAGCCACGTCACTGTTAAAATAATTGGCCAGCTAAGAAGCTTCAGAGAGCCACGCTGAGTACAAAGAACATCGCAGGCACTGCTCCACTTGTGTAAACAAGGGCTTAGAAGAAAAACAATTATGAGTAAAACTTTCACTGCTTGAAAAGATGTTTGAAACTTAAAATATACTAATAACTTCATGTTATATTCAAGTAAGAGCACACAAATATTGGACACTATATACAACTATTTCCCAATTAAGGGAGAACTTTTTAAAAGTATAAAAAGAGCTGCAGTATAAAACCTTTTTTAATTTATTAAGTGCCCAAAACTTGCTCATACTGATTTGCATGTTTTCTTTGCTGTCTGTTGCAAAACTGTAAATAACTGTGATGAAAGTTGATGCACTTCCTGCTTTCAGGTCACTGTAGGGTGCTACAATGACAGCCAGACATGGCTCATGGCTCCCTGCTCTCTGCCCACAATGTCCTCGAGACTTTACTGGGCTGGCTGTTTCTCACTCTTAAATTAGCAGCACTTCACGCTCATTCCCATCCTTACCTCAAACTCCCTTGGAATTCTCTAACCTATGCAGGCCTGGCAGTGCACACCTGTAATTCCAAACTTCTGGAGGTTTGAGACATCAGAAGCACTAGTTCAAGCCCAGTCTGGAGAATATGGTGACTTAGAAAGACCCTTATCTCAAGTATTAAAAGGCCTGGCGAGCTAGTGCCAGGTGAAGGCCACAGGATGGATTCAAAGTAATGAAACAAACAGTGCTCTTGTTTGTCTGAATACTCTATCATGATAGCACAAGTCCTCATCTGATGTATTCAGTGTCCCACTACCTAGTGCACAGTGGGTACAGAATAACAGAGATTTATTCAAGTTCACATTTAAAGCCTCCTCAGGGAAACCTCAAGCACCAAGCTACTCTCTTCCTATATGCTGACTCCATCAACAGTTTACCAACAGTGTTACCATTTACAAAGTAGCAATCTATATGCCCCTCTCAACTTCCTTATTGTCTTCTTCACACTATTGTTTTGTTGTTCTCAGGTTTAGGAAAAAATCTTCAATATTTATTCAGGTACTGCAAACCAACTAGAACTTTGTATAATTTTCAAAGTATTTTTACAATTTTTATCACATTTGTCCATATATATAGCTAAAAAGCAGATCATGTGTTATCTTCATGGTATAATAAGTCACAAAATCCAAATACATTAAATGATTTTTCCAAAACCAGCAGTCACTAACTGACAAAACCAGAATACTAACTGGTTTTGTGCTTCCACCACTACCCTGGTACCACAATGCAGGAGCTGCTTGGACCGAACACATTAGGCCTTTTCCTAAGTGCTCACTCTAAAACAATTTGTCAATATTTACATCTTTATCACTACAAGCATGACTGCCATAGAGACACTCAATGCATCCACATTCAACTTTGGGTTCTGTTTTTTGAAATAATGTAAAATGGATCTGTGATTATAAAGCCCTGTGTTTATATCTTGAGTCCTTTCTTCTTTTGAATTATGACATGCAGATTGACACTAAGCAACCAAAATAGATTAACAATTGTGATTCTCACTCATTATTTTGTCAAGTTAAAACCTCTAAAAATTATATCCAAACATTTTGTCTGAATCTCAGCAGAATTTTCAGCCATTGGCCAGAGGCTGAGCAGGGAAAATTCTTCAGTTTTTGTTCAACTTAATTCCAGAATCTAAGCCGATTGCTTATGAAATCTAGCTCCTAGTTTTTGACTGCACTGGCTTCCTTGAATGAATTTTACACAGGTAGCAAAGGTGTGCTTAGCACTCCATCCATTTATTCCTTCACCTGCAGTACAAGGGATTCAACATAAGGTATTTGTATTGAGCTAGGAACCGTGTGTTTTTAACTTTTTGAGACAGATTCTTATTAATCAGCTATGCTGGTCACAAAATTAGGAACTGTGGTTGAAAACTAAGCAAATGACTTCTTACAGGTATATGAAGACATGAGAAAGTACAGACAAATTGTCCCATTTATATTAAAATCTCAAACAATACTTATTTCAAACATAATTACAAATGATAGGCAGTACCTCAGAATCCCAAGCTGTCCGTACTCCTGGTGCAAACACCGTATCTATAAAATGTAGTCAGAGACACATTAGTGAGAATATTCACTGGTGTAAAATTTGCTTATAGATACAAATATATCTACATTCATGAAGATTTCAATGAGATATGAGTCAATGTGAAAAGAATTTCAGAAGTTTGAATCAGTTTCCAAAACCTGTTGGTAGAAGGAAATTAAGACAAGTAAAATTTTAAAAGAAATGAATATCATTTTTTAGATCTACACACATTTGAAAATAATAGCATATAATCAAAAACAACTTTCACAGTCACTAATTTGCCAGTTTGATGAGTTTTCTTCTCCTCATCCACATTAGTCACATTGTTAACTGAAATCTCATCCAGTGCTTTTACAACAAAAGGCTTACCCTTTTTCCGCACTGTAACTTTTGACATTTCTGCTTGTTTCTATTGAAGAAAAGAAAAAAACAGTATTACAAAGCAGGCAATTGCCCAGCCACCCACTCAGTGTAATGGAAACACAATGGAAACAATCACCGAAAAAATCTATCAAATCACACGGATTACTCTGCAAAAAGCTGAAAGCACATTCTGCTTGCATGGAACCAGACGCAGATACATGAAAACAGTGAAATGCATTTCATTCATTCTACAAATGGGGTCCAAAGACAGGCTTCTAAAGCAAATACAATCAGTTCTATCTGGAAAGCTCAGGAAAAGCCATTTCTTGTGAACAGGTGAGAAAGCACCAAGGAAGGGTGTCAAGGGCATTCAAGAAAGGACACCAGAAACAAATGGATGGGCATGAAACAATACAGCAAAAGAGGGCTGCCCGAGGGATGTGACACAGCTGGAATACAGTTCCTGGAAGGGCACAGACAGGTGAACAGGAGCATCACACTAATTTCAGGCTGGAATGGGAACTTCCCTTGTGAAATGCGAATCTGTAGATTCTCTGATATTGTAAGATCGATGCCAGAGAATAATGGGAAGCACAGCATCAAAGAATATTGTTTTTAAATGATGAGTGAGAAAATGAGTCCAGAAATGAAAAATAGTTCTCAGAATGTAGGAAGTAAGCAAATTTGATAGTCACCAGAAGGGTAGCTGGGGCCAGGAATTCTCAGCTTCAGAGATCTGGTGCCATCCAATATCATCACAGAAAGACCACAGTCAAGGCCTGCAGGAAATACATCTAACTGGAGGCCTGGGATGGAGGAGACACATTTGGAGGAGGGGAGATGATGACCTCACTCAGGAAATGATATTGGCTCAAAAGGTAAGTAACTTTTTGTAGAATACAGAAAACGGAGGCAGTAATGCTAATCTATGCACAGTTCTGAAATTCATCAGATGAAATCATGAGGGGGGAATTACAGGAGATGCCATTTTTCAATTATATACATTAACATTTGTGTTGAAGCTATAAACAAACTTTAACTGATATATGCAAATACTAACTTCTGAGACAGTACGCAAATGTGAATTTTAAAATTTAATCATAAGATTTAATACCAAGATACCCATTGAAGATTTTGAAAAAAATTCCTGTTCAAAGAAAAATCTTCCAGGATTTAATGAAATCCAGGCCTGCTGATGTGCACCTGTGGTCTGTGCTTATAGGGCAGCTCAGGCGGGATGGTCCCTGAAGCCAGGAGTCAGAAATCCAACTGGTGAATATAACCAGGTCCATTCTCATAAAGGGAAACATATTATAAATTGTAGAAGAGAAATGGTGATGATTTACAGAAAGAGGTATTTTTAAATGCTACTACAACGTGAGGGAGAAATGTAAGGCCTTATTTGAAAATTCCTATTCCCCCAATAAATGGCATATGCCAATACTTCTAGTTTTCTACATGCAATGACAGTTACAAATGGAAGAAAAGTTGTGTGCTATTTACCACTACCTGAGAACTGAAGCATTTCCGGTAGAGACAAAGGAAACACAATAATTTCCACAATTTTCCATTCAGAGAAATGACTGCTAATTAGGATTCTACAGAAAAATTACACTTTGAAAAGGTGCACCGAATAAACATGGAGCTGACTAAAACAAAAGCATAAGAAATTTTAAGATGACATTTTAACCTATGTTCAGAGTTAAAGGATACTAGAATGTACTGTGTCTTTCATTCCTCTGATTTGTTTTCTTATTTGACATAACATTAAACATAAGTCACCTGAAAGTATATATCCTAAGCACAGTATACATTTTAGGGCAAACTGAATGCACTTATTTATTACATAAATTATGCATACATTACTTGAAAAATTCTATTAGGTAGAAATCCATTTATTGGCATTCAACTGGTATTAAAATGCTTCTTAATACCAAACACCTCACTGCAGGTCTTCAGAATTCACACAAAAATCTTTCTAATCTCCAGAATCTCATTGTACTGTGGAGTTTTAAATGAAT
Organism: Cavia porcellus; assembly: GCF_034190915.1. Classification (NCBI taxonomy): domain Eukaryota; kingdom Metazoa; phylum Chordata; class Mammalia; order Rodentia; family Caviidae; genus Cavia; species Cavia porcellus. The sequence goes on along the minus strand of NW_026947520.1, from coordinate 10,978,738 downwards.
TTTTGGAAGTACAAAAACTTGTGAAACTTGAAATGTCAGAATGAGATACAGAGACTACCACTGTATATTTTTAAAGCTATAAAGCTTACAATTACCACTTGCTTTGTAGACCATCTAGTTCTACCACTGCTTATTATTTTGAAAACAGGTAGTCTTCTATAAGATAAAATGTTTTAAAAGTGGTATCCTCTTTATGGAGGAATCACATAGAAAACACAGTGCAGGAAGGTGTAGTATACATTCAATCCAGCACTGGAGGTGAGGCTAAACATCCCAAATTCCAGACCGGACTCAAAAACAAATTCAATTAACTAAAAAAAGAGGGCAAGGGATACAGCTTCCTGCACAGGCCCTGTGATCACCTTCCAGAAACAAAAAAACAAAACAATAACAATGAAGATCCTGTAATTCCGTAGTCATACATCCCTGATGAAACACATTTTAAATTTCTAAGTTGTCACAGTTTCCAGTATTATTCTAGTCTAAAAACAGAACCAATAACAGAAACAGAAGAGCTCTCATAAAAACTGATGATAGCAAAATAAAGATTACTTACAGGAAAAATTGTTTTATACACAGTAAGTTGTTCAAATGAAGGCACCAAACTTCCCTGATTATTGTAGGACTAATAAGATCCATAAAAGATTTATATAGGTATGAGTGCTATGAAGGTCTTGGTAGTAAGATTTTCAAGCCATGGCAAGGTCCACTTATCCAAATGATCCTTGACCAAATTTTGTATTTCCGCCATCATGGCAAAGGTTTGACAGATACAATTTTCCTGTCACTGTGTGTTTTCTAACCCATTATTATTTTCAGTCTCAAATACTTCAAAATATGTACCAGTTATTTACCAAAGGGGTAGAAATTCTTTTTAACTAGGCATAGTTCTCCAAAGTGATCTTCCCTGATCAATGTTCCATATAAATTTATGGTAGCTACACCACTGGTAAATTTGAAGACTAAGGGCAATACAGTGCAAAACTAAGAGGAAGAAAATTAACATTACGAAAGACACTTACCTTGTTATCCAGAAGAAAGTCAGTGTCATCTGATTTAGGCCAGGAATTAACAGGACTGTGTTTGCTGGAAGAGCTGGGGAGCAAAAACACACAATAGCAGTGGGTGAGTTTCATTCTTTAAAAACTGGTGAAAGCTTGGCTATCTGTGTATCAAATGATGGTTCGTGGTTGACACAATTAAAAGTTGACTTCCAGTTTTGAAATATTTTAGATGCTTCCTTCTGTCTTCACTTCTTCCAATCTCGGAAACACTCAGCATAGTCTCACTTTCACTCCCAAAGCATGACAGCCAAGAGACCAGCACAGTCTAAAAGTCATTTCTCTTTACAAATTGCCTGCTCTGAAGGCTGAAGTGAAAAATGCAATAATAGCAAACAAAAGTTGTTACCTGGACTCAAACAAGCCTGGTAACCTCAAGGTGGAAAAATACACCGTCCCCTTTCCCTGCTCTGTCTCTGGTTCAATGATGTGATGGTTCTAATCTAGTGTCCCCTTTCATTATCCTGTGTGTGGAAGGTGTTTGGACCATGGGAACCCTATCTTCAGCATGTCCTCATCCATCTGCAAGTTCAGTAGCTCACCGTGCTCTTAGGTGGGAGGTCTGCTCTGAGGAAGGCCACTGGGTTCTGACCTGCAAGGGTAAATTCTCACCCCTGGTTCTTCAGCCCTCTCACTGCTCCCTGCCTGTGTGTTAAGGAGCTTTCCTCCACCTTGTCTCCCTGCCAAGTGGTTTCTGCCTTGGAGCCTCTTACCTGAGTCAGAATGAATCTTTCCTCCTTTAAATTGTTAGGGTTGAGCATTTTGCCCCATTAATGCCAAAGTTACTGAAAGTCAGTAAGATGCCGAGTAAGTCAGGAATGGCAGTCTTTGTTTTCTGTATGGAAGCCCCTTACACTGAGACAACTCTGTTAGTATCATTTACCATAAATCAACACAGAGAGTCCTCTGCAACTGTAAAATATTTGAAGGTTAAAAGTACAAAAATCAAAGAAAAATGTGGGTGGGTGGGTGTGGGTGTGTGTGTGTGTTGGTCAATTTCTTCCCTGGGAAATTAAACTATTAAAATGATAAAACCCAATTGTTTTTCCTGTATGCCTTTGCTTTTTTCACCTACACGTAAAGTGGTGAAACTTTCACAGACACTGTGACATTCAAGTAGGAGCTGGCTGGAAAATCAACCCTGGTAGCTGCTCCTCTGTTATTATAAATCTAGTCTAATGTCCTTTTGTAAGTGCTCTTCCTTCTGGGTTTCTCATGGTGGGGCTCCACATCAGTGTTCACTTAAATCTTCAGCCTAAGAAGGCACAGATTCCTAAAAAAAAGGATGTGCTCAAATAACCAAGAGCAGCTGCTCCTGAAAAGAAGTATTTGTGTCACAATCACCTGCCCTCAGCAGAAGCAAGGTACCACCTATCAAGAGGACACATCCGCCTTGCAGGCCTACCTTACATAAGAGGTGGAAATGAGGGACACCTGTCCTGGGTAACAGGCCCATGAAGTTCAGCTGCTTCTGGTCCCCAGTGGAGTCAGAGGCCTAAGCCACCCTCCATGAACTGAGTAGGAAGGAGGGCATGGGATATTCCTTCATGCTCTAGAGACTTCCAGGTGGCTCAGATTACCCTAACTAATCTAATACCAATTTTTAAGTTTCGCTGTTCCTCCGACTGAACAAAAAAGCAAAAATCTCTTCAGAACTCCTTTGAACCCACACTTTTAATACATTTGTCAGGATAATTCTCAGTATTCTGGGGCTTCATTTTCTGTATTATCTTTATCAGACTTGTGACAAACCTCAATATTCTGATTTGTAAGACCTCAGTCTTGCCCCACCCAATGTTGTCCTTCCAACATGCCCTTCCCCTGTGATTTCCACTCTCATGATCTCCCACTGGACATGCTGGACTTCCTCCTCTCTTCTATTATGGAAACTCTCACAGAAGGAGACATGACAAAGAGTACCAGACACAGCAAATATAAAACCTGAATACAACCTCATTTTGTCATGAACTATATTCAGATAAGTCACTTTAATATCATTGTACGTCAAATTCTCTATGATTCAACCATGTGGCTAGAATGTTAAACAGGTTGAGCACTAGAGGATATTTTTATTGGTCTCTTAGATTTCTTAGAACCTGAAAGTTTACTTGTTTTTGACTCTGTCTAAACAACAATAAGAAATACTAAGCAGCATAAGCACTTGCCTTGCAAGCATGCAGTCATGAGATTTGATTTCTGGTACTAAAAAAAAAAATACTAAGGCAGCAGAAATAAAAAAAAATACCAAGTAGAAGAAAAATTTTTTTAAAAGTCAAGAAAATATTTTACTTAAGAGGAAAAAAATCATAGAACTAGGCAGTAGTAATAGCCTGAAAGGAAAACCAAACTGGGAAATTGGTGAATAGACACATGCATTAAAAATGTCATTGCAATAAACCCTCAACATAAATAATATAAGATGATTTACATAAAGATAGTCTTAACGACCACATCTCCCCTAAGTTCTATAGTGGTAAAAACAAGAAACTGGCTATCAATTCAATCATTATCTTTAGAATAAACTCACCAACTTCTCAGGAAAACTAAGCAGACTTGACATGTCCCTTATGGTGACTTTCTACATTGATCTTAAATGACCTGCATTTGGATCCCAGCACTGCAGAGGGCAATGGAAGGCATCTGGGAGCCAGGCAGGCTAACAGTCAACACATGGGTCAGTTACTTCTTAATTATGAGACCATGGACCATTTAAATAACCTCCATTCATAAAAGCAGCCAAATTAATAAAACTGGATTAAAACAGCACAGGTACTTTGTCTGGCCTGGAACAGAACACTAAAACAATTGGTTTCTTTTCTGCATTCACTAATTAGTCACTGTATGATATTTAAAAATCTATATATTCTTACCTGATTAGAGAGTCATCGTCAGAAATATCACACACTATTCAAGAAAAAGGTAAAATACATTTTGAATTAACAAAAATATAAACTATTAAAAGTATAACTCTGATGTTTTGACACAAAATAGTCTTTTGGGCTACATCTGTAGCCCATTCTATAATCAGTATTAATTATGCTATTGATATGCAATGCATTAAGAAATCTCACTTCCTATTTTTAAGAAATGCAGGGAAGAAGAGAATTTATCTACATTTGATAGCTAAATGAGCAATAGTGCTGTGCACAATGACATCCTACCTAAAGGTATTATATTGACAGAAATGGTACCATTAGCAGTATCGCTGGCATAAGCTGACATGGCAAACAAAGAACATGACTTTCCTAGAGTAGTGGCACTAGGAACGATCATAAAAGATACACTTATTTTCTTAAGACACAAGGCAGCTGCTGTAGCATTCAGTTGGAACTGTAGAGTTTGAAGAGGAAATACTTTAGCTCAAGGAAGCTGTAAAGGGCATTCTAATTTGCAGCATGGCAAAATATGGGAAGCACACCTGAAACAAGCACCATTGCAATGATTTCCAGCTCTCAGTGGAGAAGAGCTCAGGAGAAGTCTGTGCACTTACTCTTGCTATTCCTCTCCTAAGGAAGATGCTAAGGAGCTCCCTTAGTTCTCCCTGGTTTCTCTGTCATATGTGTGATACAAACAGGGCTCAAGTTCACCTGCTATCTTACTTCCCATGGAAAGAACCACTTCAGAGCTCAAGCCCTTACAAGCTGGTCCAGTCTGAAAAGCTTAAAAGCCAGCACTGGGGAGGTTGCAACCAGCTGCCAGGGAGCACTATCTTACATGGAATAATGAAAACATACAAATGAAACCACTAACTCACTGAGCCTCTCAGAATGTGACAAGTGAAAGACAAAATTTTACGTCATGTAAACTTTGGGAAAAAAACAAAACAACACAAAGAACCAAAAGCCTCTGATTTCCCGTGACAGAGAACCTATTCATACACAGTCAGGGCTGTGGTCGGACTCAGTGGTAAACATGTGTGCACAGCACGCACAAGACCACTGAGTCCCTAGTACTGAAGGAGTGAGGACCAATAATAATAATGATAAAATCGGTCATGTTTTACTAACTTAACATGACTTGCACTTAAAGGAAGAGGAGCATTTTGACTCACCTATAGCTTTCATTACTCCCTCATCTTACTTCCCATCTCCAGGTAAGAAGGAAAGACCTGAGGCACTTTGAGAAGCACAGCACTCGCCAGTGTCTGCTTCCATTCTCAAAGGTTCTGTCTGGACCCAACAGAACAAGGTGGTGCAGTTCATGCTCTGAAGTTCAGCATGATGTCACTTTTGTCAACCCTCCTCATGATGAGGAATCCACATAGAAAGCAGGCCAGCTCAGCATGTGGAGCACATGCCATCAGTGCATATTCATACAAGCATCAAAAACACAAAAACTAAGGCTGGAGGTATAGCTCCATGGTAAATCATTTACCTGGAATGGCCAAAGCACTGGCTTCAGTCCCTAGCAACATCCCCAATAAGAGGAAAAAAGGCAGTTCAAGTAACAGCTTTATTGGCTACATTCAGTTAGCTTGAACAGTTATTGCTTTTAATCTTCAAAAATTATCCACTGTATCATTTCAATGATGGAGCAGATCTGCTAAAATGATCACTGCCAGGAAAATGAAAAGTTCAGTTGTTTGCAGTATTGTTGGGGTGGTGCAGGGCCAGGGAGCCAATGAACAAATAGCACAAAGGAGCTGTCTGAGGCATGACACTGCTAAAGGAAACACACAACAAATTTCAATCCACCATCACATGAAGAATGTTAACAGTGAAACTTAGTGTTAAATGCAGACTTTGGATGGGAACCAAGGACCAGTGTAAGTCATCATCTACAACAAGTGTACTACTCTAGAGGACAGCAACGGCCATGGAGGGAGGCAACTCATGTGTGAGAGGTACATGATCAACTGCAAATCTCTGGATCTTCCTTTCAATTTTGCTGTGAACTTAAGCCTGATATTAAAAAAAAAACAGTTTATAGTACAAAGAGTACAACTCTGTGGTAGAGCACTTGCCTGATATAAATGGAATCTCAGGTTTTTTGGCAACCACTGCAAAAAAGAAAAGAATGGAACCGAAAAGAAAACAGAAGAGAAGATTCGAGGAGAACATGGCGGACAGACAACAGCAACTACCAGAGGCTCTCTGAAAGGTTCGGCTCAGAGGCCAGAAATAATGCGGACTAGGGAGACACGAATCAGTAGAGATATGCTCTGCTGACTCAGGAACGAACTGGGCTGAGAGAATCCAACTTGGAATACAGTCCTGGCGCTAAAATAGGAACAGAAAAATCTCGGTGTGGAGGCTCGACTCCGCGCCATCGGAAACCGGTTTGGATTTCCCGCCGTGCGGCGGCCGGCTACCTCCACAGCGGCTCAGCAAGGAGAGACGCGCCGAGCTCTGGGAGCGCCGAGCTCTGGGAACGGGAGAACGGAGTCGAAAAAAAGGACGGACAGAGGTGTACACGAAAACTGACTGGTGGCGAGGTGAGTGAGAATCTGACCCCCCACCACAGTTTGACTCTAGCGGAGATCTCTCTGGGCGCCATTCCCCTCTCGGACGGGATTGGAGAAAAGTGCCTGGCCTGAGTGACGCTGCTGGCGGACTCTCTAGGCTAGACTAGCCTAACCCAGATCCCAGAGCCGGACGATGGCCCGGAGGAGCGACTGACTTCCACGTAGGCTGCCTCCTCCGACTCCCTGGTGCGCAGCGGTGGGCGGGAACAACTAGCCAGCGCAATTTGATCAGGCTGTGGCTGACAGGCAGGGAAGCCAGGCCTCCTTTGTAAGATTGAATTTTATAAGGAACAAAAAATATGGGGAAGGGAAGCAACAAAAAAAGCTCCTCGGCCCCCAATCCTGAGAAACAGGCAATAATGGACGCCGCACCAGTATACATTAAGCACCATATTGAGAGCCTCATAGACCAATTCAGGAATGAAGTTATCAATGATCTGAAGCTAGAAGTATGCAGAATAGTTAGAGAAATGCTAAACACCACCCAGGAAAAAACAGATGGTGGAATGGAAGAACAGAAAAAGAGGGGAGAATTGCTTGATGGAGAAAACAGAGAAAGCATTGAGTATGTGAAGCAGGTTCAAAGGGACTATCAAGAAATTAATAAGTCTATACAAGACTGGCATAACAGCTTGAAAGAAACTAAGGACAGACTATCTGAACTGGAGGGCAGACTTGAAATATGGGAGAATGAAATGAAAAACTTCTTAAAAATAACAAAGAAACAAACAGCAATAATACAAAGACAAGAAGATGATAAGAGGAGCCACAACTTAAGGATTAAGAACATAGAAGAAGAAGTAGGGACACAAACAAGTGAATTACAAAAGCTACTCACAGAAATAATCCAGAATTTTCCTAATTTAGCAAAAGGTAAAGATACTCAGCTGTATGAGGCATACAGGACCCCAGCTACCTACAACCCTAACAGAGAAACACCCAGGCATATAATAATAAAAATCCCAGAAATTCAATACAAGAACAGAATATTAAAAGCTGTAAGAGACAAGAAACAGATCACTTACAAAGGAACACCCATCAGAATTACAGCAGATTTCTCTTCACAAACCATCAAATCACGAAGAGCATGGGGGGAAATAATTCAAGCTTTGAAAGATAATAATCTCCAGCCAAGATTGAGATATCCTGCACAACTGTCCCTGGAAATTGATGGAAAAACGAGGTGCTTCCAGGATAAAGAGGAACAGGGGGAATTTGCAACCACCAATTCAACTCTACAGAAAGTATTGCAGGATATTCTAAAAAAAGAAAAATACAAAGAACCCAGAAATAGTGGCAGGGAGGCCACAACGAATGGAGCAGAGAACAAAATGAAGAAGACAAACTGACAGCTACTGACAGAAAAAGAGCTCAACAGAAATGAGACAGAGAAGATTGGATGATAGGAACAGCTATTTTTGAGAAAATGACATCTTAATAGGTAATGCTGATTCAGTACCATCTTGTTTTGAAGTCTCATCTAGCTTTTGTTCTTCTGTCTCCAATGGTCTAACCAGGTTGTATCTTATTGGATTTTGTTATGTACGTTAGTATAAGCAAAAACCTTTTAAAGACAAGGAGATTATACAGAGACCATTGTTCATTTTCTGTTAGTCAATTCCAAATACTCTATAATGCTGTCATTCTCTTAAATGGTTTTACATTGTTTTGATATACTTAATGCTACAGTATATGAAGTTGTACTCAAGGACTTCAGGGAGGGAGTCAATATGGTAACTATTTTTAAGTCGGAAATATCTGGTGGTGAAACACTATTCTGCTTAAAAGGTTATGTTTTGATCTGCCCTGTTTCGCTGTTATGCCCTCTTTTTCTTTTTCTCAATCTCCACTCCATTATATACTTTTTTATTGTTATCCATTTAATTAAAGGGAAAAATATAGCAGGATATAATATAGTAACCCACTTTGACTTTCTATTTTCTCGATTTGAAGCCCTGTATTACTCTCACCATCTTGTTTTTGACTGAGGTTCCTCTATTCTGTTTTGCTGAATAGTATCAGGTTCGAAAGTTTAGGCATCAGCTGAGAAGGTAATGAGATTCATTATAACGCCCATTCTCGTTGACTTCTATCTACTTTTGAAGACCTACAATATCTCCAATGTTTTGGTTTTGTCGGTTTTATCCTTTACGGTTTTGTTCAATAGTATTACAACTAATGATATAGGCAATTCTATTAGAAATAGCGGGAGGCATTAGGGTAACCATTGTTGATCACCTTGTATTATGTTTTTATATTATCTATTATATCCACCCTTTTGACTTGACCGATTCTGTTCTGTTATGTCACATTTGGTTTTACTCTCTTCCAAAAAAGCAATAAGAACAGTGGGAGCAATGAAACCCAAAATGTGTAATAGTCACTGTACAAAAGAGAGGAAAAGAAAATGCTCTAAACTATATAACTGCATGTATATTTAAATGTATAAGACAGAAAATGATATCACAGAGTTCTATTGGATCATTGAACAGAACTGTTTGCAGTATCATTGTTGGAATGTCCACTCTACAAACTTTAATTCTGTGACTTGAACAATTATTTCTAAGATGGCAATATGTAATCTATTAACTAGTGATTTCCTACTGCGCATTTTTTTCTTCTGTAAATCTGTATAACTTGTACCCTTCACTGTTTTTTTTTTCTTTTCTTTTCTCCTTAAATAAAAATTAAAAAAAAAAAAAAAAAGAAAAGAAAACAGAAGAGAAGAAACAAAGAATAAAACCTATTAATTAAAGATAGGTATTGAAAGTATTACCACGTTATAGAAACTCAATGTACAATAGGAGATAATTCCAAGATCAAAGTAGCACACTATTAGTATCATCTCCTAAACCAAAGAGTGGAATATTATACAAAGCCATATAAATTAAATACTTAAGTGGGAAAATAATTCATAAGAGGGGCAACATTTTTAAGTCAAACACATTTGTTTAAAATATTAAAAGTTTAATCGTAATTCACACAAAGTAGCCATAGTGATTTAAAACATTTTCATGTACAGGAATTCAAGGAAAATTAAATGAATGAAGTATTTTAGGTTATAAATTTCCTATAATTCATTTCCTAAATTCTTCTAAATATGGAGTATTAACAAAAAATTAAACACAAATATAAATTGAACTGTAAATACACTTCACATTACAATAGAACCATGAGATGGGGAACACAAACAGTGAATCCTAACACTGACTGCAGACTTCACTTGGTAATGATGGGCCAGTGTAAGTCATTGTCTTACACTAAGTGTACTACTTTAGAGGAGGGCACTGCCTGTGGAGGGAGGCAACTCATGTGTGAGAGGCACACAGTCTACTGGAAATCTCTGGATCTTCCTTTCAATTTTGCCGTGAACTTAATCCTGATGTTTATAAATGTTCATAGTGCAAAGGGTACAGTTCAGTGGAGGGGCACTTGCCTTGCATGAGTGGAGTGTCAGGTCTACCAATCCCTGGAAAAAAGAACACATAAAAAATAAAAGAGAAGAAACAAAGCTGTTAATTAAAGATAGTTACTGAACCCACTACTGCAGAAGATACAGAAACTCAGTATACCCCTGGAGATAATTACAAGATCAAAGTAGCACAGACTAGATATCATCTCTTAAACTGAATAATAGGAAAATATGGAGAACAACGTAAGTTAAAATCTTGGGTGGGAAAATAATGTATAAGTGACTTAACATTTTATTTTTAGTCACAAAAAACTCTTCTCAGTGATACAATCATACAGTAATATGGTTTTTATTAAGTCTAATGCATTTATTAACATATTAAACCTTCACTATATGTTATTACACAGACACTAAACATAGTGATTTAAAACTCTTTTCATGTATAGGATTTCAGAAGTAAAAATTAATAAATGGAGTATTTTGGAATAAAATTTTCCTACACTTAATTTCTTAAATACTTCTGAATTCTGCAGTATTAAGAAAAAAACAAGAACAAATATAAATGCAGCAGGAAATATACTACACATTTGAATAGACCCATCAGATGGAGAACGCCAACAGTTTGCCCTAATGTTAACTGCCAACGTTAGATGATAACGTAACGAAGGACCACTGTAAGTCATCATCTGTAACAAGGCTACTCCTCTAGGGGCGGGCACTGGCCATGGAGGGAAGCAAAACACTTTGTGTGAGAGGGACATGATCAATCAAAGCTCTCTGGATCCTCCTTTCAACTTTGCTGTGAACCTAAGCCAGACATAAAAAACAAAGTTCTTAGTGAAAAGGGTACAGCTCTGTGGTAGAGCACTTGCCTGACTTGAGTGGAGTCTCGGGTTGAGTGGCAACCACTGCAAAAAGGAAGACAATGAAACAGAAAAAAAAAAAAAGAGAATAAACAAAGAAACAAAGAAAAAAGGTATTATATAAAGTAAGTTAATGAATCTACTATTACCATGATACAGAAATTTAGTATACAATTGGAGATAATTCAAAAACATAGTAACAGTGTATAGATATCATCTCTTAAACCAAAGAGCAGGACCTTACACAGAATAATATAAATTACATACTTTAGTGGAAAAATAAACATTAATAAGTGACTTAAAATTTTATTTTTAATCACAAAAATCACTTTTCAGTAATACAACCATGTAGTAATATTCTTTTACTAAATCTAACACATTTACTTAAAAAATTAAAAGTTTACTCTAATGTTAGTACACACAAAGTAACCATACTAATTTAAAACTATTTTTCATGTATAGGATTTCAGAAGTAGAAATTAAAGAAGTGTAACATTTGGATTTAAAATTTCCTATAATCATCTCCTAAATTCTTCTGAATATGGAGTATTAACAAACAATTAAGAACAAACATAAATGCAACAGTAAATACTCTACACATTTGAATAGACCCATCAGATGGAGAACACTAACAGTGAACCCTAACATTAACTGCAGATTCAGATTTTAAGGATAAGGGTAGACTCGTGGTTAAGTCATCGTCTATCACAAGTGTACTACTCTAGGGGAGCGCACTGGCCATGGAAGGAGGCAACCTATGTGTGAGAGGCACATGATCAACTGCAAATCTCTGGAGCTTCCTTTCAATTTTGCAGTGAACTTAAACCTGATAGAAAAAAGCAAACTTCTTAGTGTAAAGGATACACCTCAGTGATAGCGCACTTGCCTGGCCTGAATGGAGCCACAGGAAAAGGTTGAGGCTCTGCAAAAGGGAAGACAAAAGAAAACAACACAGGAAAAAGCTGTTAATTAAATGTAGTTACCGAAACTACTACTACCATGTTACAGAAACTCAGTATATACCTGGAGATAATTACAAGGTCAAAGTAGCACAGAATAGGTATCATCTCCTAAACCAAAGAATAGGAAAATATATAGAACAATATAAGTCACATACTTAGGCAAGAAAATAATTGATAGGTGACTTAACATTTTATTTTTATTCACAACAATCACTTCTTAGTGATACAATCATGTAGTAAAATGGTTTTACTAGGTCTAATGCATTTATTAAAATATTAAAACTTCACTATAATGTTAGTGCACAGATACTAGACAGACTGATTTAAAACACCTTTTCATGTACAGGATTACAGAAGTTAAAATTCAATAAAAGGCATATTTTAAATTATAATTTCCTACACTTCATGTCTTAAATACTTATGAATTGTGGAATTTAACACAAAATTAAGAACAAATATAAATGCAACAGCAAATACACTACACATTTGAACAGATCCATCAGATGGAGAACACTAACAGTGAACCTTAGTGTTAATTGCAGACTTTGGATGGCAACGATGGACCAGGGTAAGTCATCATCTATAAGGAGTGTACTACTCGAAGGGAGCACACTGCCTGTGAAGGGAGGGAATCCATCTGTGAGAGGCACATGATCAACCGAAATGTCTGGATCTTCCTCTCAACTTTTCTTTGAACTTAATCCTAATTTAAAAAACAAAGTTCTTAGTGCAAAGGACACAGCTCAGTTGTAGAGAACTTGCCTGGCAAGGATGGAGTCCCAGGTAAGGTTATATCTGCAAAAATGAAAAGCAAAAACATTAAGAAAGAAAGAAAGAAAGAAAGAAAGAAAGAAAGAAAGAAAGAAAGAAAGAAAGACAGAGAGAGAAAGAGAGAAAGAGAGAAAGAGAGAAAGAAAGACAAAAAACTGTTAATTACAGGTAGTTACTGAATCCACTACTACCATGTTACAGAAACTCAGTATACAATTAGAGATGATTCCAAAATCAAACTAGCACAGTACAGGTAACGTCTCATAAATGAGTAGGAAAATATGGAGAACAATATAAGTTATAAACTTGGGTGAAAAAATAACTGAGAAGTGACTTAACACTTTTTTTAGTAACAAAAATCACTTCTGATACAACTGTGTAATAATACGCTTTCACAAAGATTAATGCATTTATTAATATATTAACACTTTGCTAAAATATTAGTACATAGAAAGTAGCCATACGGATTTGTAACTCTTTTTCATGTTTAGGATTTCAGAAGTAAAACTTAAATAAATGGAGTATTTCAGATAAAAATTTTCTATACTGCATTTCTTAAATACTTCTGAATTTTGCACTATTAAAAAATTAAGAACAAACATAAGTTCAACACTAAATGCACTACACAGTTGAGTAGACCCATCAGATGGAGAACACTAACAGTGAAACTAATATTACCTGCAGATTTGGATTATAATAATGGACCGGTTTAAGTCACTGTCTATAACAAGTGTTCTAGTCTAAGGGATGGCACTGGCCATAGAGGGAGGCAACTTATGTGTGAGAGGCACATGATCAACTGCAAATCTCTGGATCTTCCTTTCAATTTTGCTGTGAACTTAAGCCTAAAATTTAAAAAAAACAGTTTATAGTGCAAAGGGTACAACTCCATGGTACAGCACTTGCCTGGTACGAATGGAATCTCAGGTTTTTTGGCAACCACTGCAAAAAAGAAAAGAATGGAACCGAAAAGAAAACAGAAGAGAAGAAACAAAGAAGAAAAGCTATTAATTAAAGATAGGTATTGAAAGTATTTCCATGTTATAGAAACTCAATGTACAATAGGAGATAATTCCAAGATCAAAGTAGCACACTATTAGTATCATCTCCTAAACCAAAGAGTGGAATATTATACAAAGCCATATAAATTAAATACTTAAGTGGGAAAATAATTCATAAGAGTGACAACATTTTAATTTTAGTCACAAAAATCACTTTTCAGTAATACACTCTTGTAGTAATATTCTTTTACTAAGTCAAACATATTTATTCAAAATATTAAAAGTTTAATCGTAATTCACACAAAGTAGCCATAGTGATTTAAAACTTTTTCATGTATACGAATTCAAGCAAAATTAAATGAATGAAGTATTTTAGGTTATAAATTTCCTATAATCCATTTCCTAAATTCTTCTAAATGTGGAATATTAACAAAAAATTAAACACAAATATAAATTGAACTGCAAATATACACTTCACCTTACAGTACACCCATGAGATGGGGAACACTAACAGTGAATCCTAACACTGACTGCTGACTTTGCTTGGTAATGATAGGCCAGTGTAAGTCATTGTCTATACCAAGTGTACTACTTTAGCGGAGGGCACTGCCTGTGGAGGGAGGCTACCCATGTGCAAGTGGCACGTGATCTAACAAAAATCTCTGGATCTTGCTTTCAATTTTGCTGCAAAATTAAACCTGATTTTAAAAAAAATCTTAGTGCAAAGGGTACAGCTCACTGATAGAGCACTTGCCTGGCATGGATGGAGCCTCCATTTTAATTGCAACCACTGCAAAAAAGAAGACAAAAGAAAAGAAAAGCATACAGGAGAAAAGAAAGAAACATAGGTTAAAATCTATTAAATGAAAATAGTTACTAAATCTACTAGTATCATGTTACAGAAGCTCAGTATACAAATTCACATAATTCCAAGATCAAAGCACCACAGTATAGGTACAATCTCCTAAAGCAAAGAATGGGAAAATATCCAGAAAAATATAAATGACACAACTAAGTGAAAATAATTGAGAAAAGTGACTTAACATATTAGTTCTAGACAAAAATTCACTTTTTAGTGATATAACCATATTATAATTTTCTTTCACTAAGTCTAACACATTTACTTAAAAAATTAAAACTTTAATGTTAGTGTGTATAAATCAGCCATACTGATTTAGAACTCTTTTTCATGTATGGGATTTCTGAAGTAAAAATTAAATAAATGGAGTATTTAGATCATTAATTTCCTATACTGAATTTCTTAAATACTTCTGAATTCTGCAGTATTAAGAAAAAATAAAGAATAAACATAGATGCAACAGTAAATATGCTACACATTTTAAAACAGCCATCTGATACAGAACACTAAAAGTGACACTTCGGATGGTAACGATGGACCCCTGTAAATCATAGTCTATAACAAGCATTCTAATGTAGTGGAGGCCTCTGGCCCCTGAGGAAAGCAACCCATGTGTGAGAGGCACATAATAAACCAGAAATTTTTGGATATCCTCTTAATTTTGCTGTGAACTAAAACCTGATATAAAAAACAAACTTCTTGGAGCAAAAGATACACCTGAGTGGAGGGGTACTTGCCTGGTGTTAAAGAAGTCTCAGATTCACTTGCAACCACTACAAATAAGACAACAGAAGAGATAAAGAAAAGAAACAAAGAGAAAACACTATTAATTGAACATAGTTACTGAATCTACCATTACCATGTTACAGAAACTCGGTATACAATTGGAGATAATTCCAAGATCAAAGTAGCAGTGATAGATATTATCTCCTGAACTGAGGACTAACAAATTATACAGATCCATATAAATGACATACTTAGGATGGAAAATAACTGATAAAAGTGACTTAGCATGCTATTTTTAGTCACAAAAATCACTTTTCAGTAATAAAATCATGGAGTAATATTCCTTTACTAAGTCTAATCCATTACTTAAAATATTAAAAGTTTACTCTAATGTTAGTGCACAGAAAGTAGCCACACTGGTTTAAAATTCTTTTTTGTGTTTAGAATTTTAGAAGTAAAAATTAAATAAATGGAATGTTTTAGATTAGGTCTTTCTTGTAATTCATTTCTTAAATAATTCTGAGTTCTGAATTATTAAAAAAATTAAGGAAATATAAATTTAATTGACAGTAATGTTTTAACTCCTCTGTGTTCAAAATTTTTTCTTACTCTTTTCCTTTTTTGTTGTTTTTGTCTTTTGTTTTTTGTTCTTTGAGACAGGGTCTCACTATGTAGTGCAGGATTGCCTTCAACACAAGAAGGTACTCCTGCCTCAGCCTCGCCAGTGCTGGGGTTACAGGTTTGTGCCTTCACACTCATCCTTTTGTCTTTGAAAATCAAGACAGGGCCACCAAGTGTAATTCACTGTGAGAAGTCTTACCTGCAGGGCTATTGTCAGAATTTGAAGATTCCTTTTTTTCACATTGAGAATTTTTTCTATGCAAAAAAAGTGATTTAAAATTGTTATAAAACATATTAAATTACTAAGCGTATTTCAGACAATGTTAGATCTAATATGAAAACTTTACTCCAATACTTCAAATCTGTCGTGTCTACAAAACTTTATTACACCTGTAATTAAGGAAGAAAAAACAGTAAGTAAAGTGAGGCAGGCATCAATCAAGAAAGGCAAGACAGCTCCAAGCATTAGCTGGATTAGCACAATTTAAGAGAAACTGTCTTGAAATCACAAGCTCCGGCTCGAAAACCAACAGCTGTTTCTTTTTGCATAAGTCATTTCCCTTAGACTCAAAGTCTTATAAACTGTAAGGACTTGGCTAATTTAGTTTACCAGAATCCCATGAAGGTTTGATGAGGTAACATAGAAACCTGCTCTCAGAAATAATAAAGTAAGGGGTGAGTAGTTCCTAAATGCTCACCTAATTTGGAATTCCAACTACAACCCAACGTGTGTATTTTCAGATTGTAGTATTCAAGTGCTGTAGTTACCAGAAAATAATGGGTCTTAATTTGGACTATGAGCTCTTCTCTTCTCTGTGGTTTATAATTCATGGCATATCAACTTTAAATAATTTATAACTAAGTCTATTTATAAATATCTCATTAAATTGGACAACATATTTGTCTTCTACTACTGAACTAGTTATGCCAATGGCAGAAAAGTAACAGATATCAAGACCTGGAATAAAACTTCAAGCAGAACACATAACTGTATCAGACAAACACGACCGGACAGGGAAAATCAAATAAGAATTAATACAATTGTGATGGAGCTGTTTAATTCCCCATTGTCACAAAGACATAAACCAAGTAGACAAAAATCAGCAAACAAATATCAGAACTGAATAAAACCTGTGAACAAGTGGACTTGGTAAGTGTTTACAACATTCCACCGAACAACATTAGGATACATGTTCTTCTCAGCTGCAAATGGGACATTCTCTAGACCATATACTGGCCCACAGAATATGCTTAAGTAAGTACTAAGGAACTGAACTTATCCCAGGCATATTTCCTGATGACATCCCAGTGAAACTGGAAATTAACACCAAAAGAAACCGCAAAAATTCCATAAACACATGGAAATAAATAACATACTCCTGAACAACCAATGGGTCACAGATGAAATTAAAAAAGAAATTGAACAATGTCTACAATTAAATGAAAATGCAGATACAACTTCCTGAAACCTTTGGAATGCAATGAAAGTAGTCCTATAGGAAATTTGTAATAGTGAAGTCTCACATCAGAAAAACAGAAAGAGCAAAAACTGGGACTTCCGGGAGAACATAGTGGACAGATAACAGCAGCTATGGAGGCTGCTTCTAAGACTTGGCTCAGAAGTCAGGAATGGTGCGGAGTAAGGAGAAATAAACCAGTGGAGATATGCTCTGCTGACCCAGGAACGAACTGGGCTGAGAGAAACCAACTTGGAATGCAGTCCTGGTGCTAGAACAGGAACAGAAAAGCCTCAGCCTGGAGGCTGGACCCCGCACCATTGGAAGCCGCAATTTGGGTTTTCCGCCACGCGGCGACTGCATCTGCATCAGCTCGGCAGGGAGAGAGACGTGCAGAAGTTCTGAGAACGGGAATTGGTGAACAGAGTTGAAAACAGGACGGACGGGAGCCATGCACTGACTTGTGGTGAGGTGAGTAAGAGAAACTGACACTCTATCACAGTTTGACTCCAGCGGAAAGCATTCTGGGACTGGGCAGATTTGCGGGAGCAGCGCGCTGTGGCGACTTCAGCCACATATGCCCCTCTCAGGCGGGATTGGTGAGAAGTGCCTAGCCTACGTGAGGCTGCTGGCCGAGACCCAGTAGGCTAGCACAACCCAGATCCCAGAGCCTGAGGGTGGCCTGGAGGGGTGGGCCCCGTGTAGGCTGCCTGGTCTGCAACTTCCTGGTGTGCTGTGGCGGGCGGGAACACCTAGCCGGCGCAATTCGATCAGGTTGTGGCTGACAGGGAGGGAAGCTGGGCCTCCTACATAAGCCTGCATATATAAGGAACAAAGAATATGGGAAGAGGGAGCAACAAGAAAGGCTCCTCGGCCCCTAATCCTGAGAAACAGGCAAGAGCGGACACCGCACCAATAGACATTAAGCGCCATCTAGAGAGCCTCATAGATCAGTTCAGGAATGAAGTTATTAATGACCTGAAGCTAGAAGTAAGCAGAATAGTTAGAGAAATGCTAAGCACCACCCAAGAAAAAACGGATGGTGGAATGGAAGAACAGAAAAAGAGGGGAGAATTGTTTGATGGAGAAAATAGAGAAAGCATAGAATATGTGAAGCAGGTTCAAAGGGACTACCAGGAAACTAAAGAGTCTATTGAAAACTGGCATAACAGCTTGAAAGAAACTAAGGACAGACTATCTGAACTGGAGGGCAGATTTGTAATATGGGAGCATGAAATGAAAAACTTCTTAAAAGTAACAAAGAAACAAACAGCAATAATACAAAGACTAGAAGATGATAAGACGATCCATAACTTAAGAATTAAGAACATAAAAGAAGAAGTAGGGACACAAACAAATGAACTACAAAAGCTACTCACAGAAATAATCCAGGAGAATTTTCCTAATTTAGCAAAAGGTAAAGATACTCAGATGTACAGGACCCCAGCCACCTACAACCCAAACAGAACAACACCCAGGCATATAATAATAAAAATTCCAGAAATTCAATACAAGAACAGAATATTAAAAGCTGTCAGAGACAAGAAACAGACCACTTACAAGGGAACACCCATCAGAATTACAGCAGATTTCTCTGTACAAACCATCAAATCATGAAGACTGTGGGGGGAAATAATTGAAGCTTTGAAAGATAATAATCTCCAGCCAAGATTGAGATATCCTGCACAACTGTCCCTGGAAATTGATGGAAAAACAAGGTGCTTCCAGGATAAAGAGGAACCAGGGGAATTTGCAACCACCAATTCAACTCTACAGAGAATACTGCAAGATATTCTAAAAAAGAAAAATACAAAAAATCCAGAAGTAGCAGCAGAGAGGCCACAATGAATGGAGCAGAAAACAAAATGAAGAAGACAAACTGACAACTAATGACAGAAAAAGAACTCAACAGAAATGCGGCAGAGAAGATTGGATGATAGGAACAGCTATTTTGGAGAAAATGATGTCTTAATAGGTAATACTGATTTAGTATCATCTAGTTTTGAAGTCTCATCAAGCTTTTGTTCTTCTGTCTCCATTGGTCTAAACAGGTTGGATCTTGTTGGATTTTATTATGTATGATAGTATAAGTAAAAACTTTTAAAGACAAGGAGATTATACAGAAAACATTGTTCATTTTCTGTTAGTTGATTCTAAATACCCTGTAATGCAGTCATTCTCTTAAATGGTTTTACATTCTTTTGATATATTTAATGCTACAGTATACGAAGTTGTACTCAAGGATTTCAAGGAAAGAGACAATATGGTAACTACTTTTATGTCAGGATTATCTGATGGTGAAACAATATTCTGCTTAAATGGTTATGTTTTGATCTGTGCTGTTTTGCTGTTATGCCCTTTTTTATCTCAATCTCCACTCCATTATTTACTTTTTAATTTTTATCCTTTTAATTAAGGAAAACATAAATAAAAATAGCAGGATATATTATAGTAACCCACTTTGACTTTCCATTATCTTGATTTAAAGCCCTGTATTACTCTCACCATCTTGTTTTTGACTGATGTCCCCCTATTGTGTTTTGCTGGATAGTACCAGGTTCGAAAGTTTAGGCAACAGCTGTGAAGATAGTGAGATTCATTATGTCGCCCATTCTCGATGATTTTTATCTACTTTTGAAGACCTACAATGTCTCCAATGTTTTGGTTTTGTCGGTTTTATTCTTTACTGTTTTGTTCAATTTTATTATAACTGATGATATAGGCAATTCTATTAGAGATAGCGGGAGGCATTATGGTAACCATTGTTGATCACCTTGTATTATGTTTTTACATTATCTATTATGTCCACCCTTTTGATTTGACTGACTCTGCTCTGTTATATCTCATTTGGTTTCACTCTCTTCCAAAAAAGTAATGACATCCATGGGAGCAATAAAACCCAAAATGTGTAATAGTCATTGTACAAAAGAGAGGAAAAGAAAGTGCTCTGAATAATATAACTGCATGTATATTTAAGTGTATATGATAGAAAATGATATCACTGAGTTTTATTGGATCATTGAACAGAACTGTTTGCAGTATCATTGTTGGAATGTCCACTTTACAAGCTTTAATTTTGTCACTTGAACAATTATCTCTAAGATGACAATATGTAATCCATTAACTAGTGATGTCCTACTGTGTATTTTTTTCTGTAAATCTGTATAACTTATACCCTTTCTCTGCTTTTTTTTCTCCTTAAATAAAATTTAAAAGAAAAAAAAAGAGCAAAAACTTTATGTTGCATCTCAAGTTTATAGGTAAAGAGGCAGAAGGCAAGACTAAAACCCATATAAAGGAGGAAGTTATAAAGATCAGAGCAGAAATTAATGCAACTGACACTAAGAAGATAATACGGAGAACTAATGAAGTGAAGAGTTAGTTCTTTTAAAGACCTGGAATGGACTAATATTCTTCCTCTACACAACAAAACTCTGAGTGTGATTCTAACAAAGATTGGCTGGTTTAATTTCTGTCTGTCTCCAACTGACATGGAAGGCAAAACCCTCTTGTGTGCAGGACATATTGCATCATGCTGGGCTTAGTTTTCTTTATTATGAATTCAGAGAGTTTCATTTAATTGCTTCTGTATGAGACAAAAATCTGTAAATATTCTAGAGTCCTTATTCCAAGACAAAAATAGATTTTCAGTAGTAAACAATTTCAGAGGCCAAACAGAAGTTGTTGCCAATTCAAGGCTTAATTCGGGACCTTTTACAACTTATGTAATGGTGCTACTTGGTATAAAGAGACTTCTCGGTAAAGACCTGGTGACAAAGAAAAAACAAACATTGATCTCTTTTGGAAACATTATTTGGGTCTTTCCAGTACTTTACAATGATCCTTGCTCTTATTTTCTGGCAGAAGACTAATGAAGGTCTCAGAGCATGAGCCACCGTGAAGGTCTCCACCAATGTGTAGGATCCGTGTAGGATTCTGAGGAGGTGGGAAGAGTCATTTTGTTTACCATGCATGGGGCGAATCTATGAGGTTCAGCCACCAAAGTAAAGTGCTTCCAGTTCAGGGACAAAAACTGAGCAAAAAAAGCACACATACTAAAAAAAAAAAAAAAAAAACCAAAACAATAAAACAAGCTGCAATTTAAGTGTAAGTGTGTATTACCATGAAGGCTCAGGGATCTGGGTCAGTAATGACAACCTGGGACTAAAAGTTAATCACCACTACACTGAGAGATACTTAATAATAACACAAACCACAAAAGTACACTTGACTCATGAAAGAGGACTGAATTCTTCAGTCTTAAGCAATGTCTTGGATTTTTGGAAAATTCAGGGACGAGGGTGTAGGAGAGAGCTCCCACAGCAAAGTAACAAAGATTTTATGCTAAACTAGACATGTCAAGACCCAAGTGGTTAATTAGAAAAATCAAAACTGTGACACACTACTTGTACACCATAGAGAACTGTACTAGCAATTACATGGGATTCCTATGGGTAAGGATTCTCAAGTCCCAAGATAGGGTCTGGGGTTGTATTTCAGTGCTATGACAGATGCTTCACATCTGTGAAGCTCTCAATTCAGTCCCAACTTCTGTGCTTTATGAAAAGATGTCAAACTTCTCTAGTTAAAGGATGGTCAAATGACCAGCAAAATCAGAGCACACACAGCAAACCTCAGGCTGAGTGCCCCACCCTCAGATAAAGCCAATGCCCCCTGTCCCAAAGCAGAGTTGGAGGACAACCCAGTAAGTAAGCATTGCATTCCGAGCTGACATAGATGCCTGCCTGACATCTAAAGAGGGGTAAGGAGTACCCAGACCTGAACACACTATCCTCCAGCACTGGGTTCCCCTCAGCACAGGGCCACAAAGGTAAAAACCAACAGAACGACCTGCGCCAGGAAGTGACCAATGCCCAGAGAGAGTTTCAGTACAACACTGAACTGATAGCCTTCCTCAGAGAATAAGTGAGAACTTTGGGAGATAGGCTACACACAGTGAGAGCTAAATATGGATCTCCTGTGGTCACCTGGGAAGTATGGGCTGTGAACAGGAAGATCAGGGGGCCCGTATTCTCTTCTGGAAGGCCAAGTTTGGTGGAAGTAATAGTTAGAGGGCCACTTCTAAAGAAGGCATATACTGTAGCTGTATGTTTGCACTGTACCGCTTACATCCAGCAGAATTTAGTGGCCTGAACTACTACAGGGTAGTATAACTCACGTAAGTGATAGTCCTCCTTGTTTTGGTTAAGGGCTGTTCATGACTCGTGTCTAGGATTTGTGAATATTCACTTGCAATGTGATTCCATTGTTGTTGAATTTATTACAACAGCCAGTGTAACATATCAGAGTTACATTAGATTTCTCTCTATTCCACCAGGTACACACCTTGGGGTGGGGATGTCAAAAACAATACTGATTCACTCCCCCCAAAACAGGACGCCAGTCCATAAAATTTGTAAACTCAATCATGAAAAACAAACAGAGGAAGTGAAACATGAAAAGATAAGGCAACAAAATGCCTTCACAACCTCCCAATACCGCCCCCCCCCCCGCAACCAGTTTGGAGGGCCCTAGGGAGGAAATCATAAACCACACAGCAGACATTTCTGAAAGGGTATCCAGATAAAACACTTCCACAGGCAACTGGCAAATTTCACAACATACAACTAATCAAATATTGACCCTCCTGAAACAGATGATCAACAAGATTAAAGAAAATATAAGAAATAGCTTTTAGAACTATATAAAGAATTACAAAATATGAATATCTAGAATAGAAAACAATTGGAATTCAAAAAATATTTAATGTAAACACTGAAAATCTAGAAGACAGGCTGAGGTCAATGATCACTTACTGAGAGGTACCTTAGAGGTACAGAGGGATAAGAAAAATGGACCTGACATCTCCTAGAAAATTCAAAGAGCACTAATACAAGAAGAATGGTAATTAGTGGAAAATCAGAAGACAGCAGAATGGACATAGAAAGCCTGTTGAGGCAAGTAGCAGAAATCATACAAGCAGGTAAAGTATGATCACAGTAGCCTTGATCAGAAAAAACTACTCCATGCCACATACTTAAAAATGACATGTAGCACAAGTACAAAATCTTAAAAGTTACTGATGCAAAGCAATGAATTGCCTATTAAGGAAAAGCCAGCAGAATTATAATGGATGTCTCAGCACAAAACTTAAAGATAAGGGCAGCATGGAAGTCAGTGTTTCAAGCTCTTAAGGAAAGCAACTTCCAACCTTGACTAAAATTATCTCTCAAAATTGATGAATAAGATACTTCCATAATAAATCCTAAAGATACTTATGTCCACCTAACAAATATTCCAAAAACTTTTCAAGTATATCTTAGGACAAAATGAAGCTAAAAATGTCAAAGATGTAATCAAACAAATACATCATGTAGGGTAACAAGTAGAATGAAAAGAAAACAACATGAAATTACTATACAGGAACAGATCAGTACTTACCAGTCATAACTGCCATGTAAATGGACTCATTAATCAAAAGGCCTGCGTTAGTAGAATGGACCAAGAAACATAATCCAAAAGTATGCTCTATGCAAGAAATACACGTGCCTGTAAAGCCACACTGAGACAAGGAGATCACTGTGAGTTCAAGGCCTTCCTGAGCTATATAAACAAGTTCAAGGACAGCCTGTAATACATAGTGAGACCCTGCAGCAACAAACAAACAAAGATATTCATACAATAAAAATTCCATGGATTAAAAAATCAAAGTTTGCAAAACCATATTCAACACGAAGAGAACCCAAAACAAGCAGGAGGGGTAATCCTGTTTTCAAGGCAAAACTATTCAAAGGAGACATGCACACACAAAAAAAAAACAGAAAGAAAGAGAGAGAGAGAGAGAGAGAGAGAAAGAGAGAGAGAGAAAGAAAGAAAGAAAGAAAAGAAAGCAAAACAAATGTTACATTAATGTGTTTATTCAATAGAAAGAGATAATACTTATAAACATGCCAAGCAACAGTGACTAACCTTGACCCAAAAAACCTAATGAAAATTATATAATAAATATCAATACAATTTTAGTAAAAGATCTACACACACCATTATCAAAAATTCTTCAACTAAACAAAATTACATTAACAAAGAAATGTAAAAGTTGAACCAAACATTAAACAAATGGACTTACTATATATACAGTAATTTCCCTGACTTATTAATGAGTTCTATTCAGGGAGAATTTTGGAAGTCAGATTTCTCTGTAAGTCCAGCAAAATGGCTTCATTGGCACAGTGGACCACACACATTTCAATATATTGTTCCTTTTCTTCATAACTGTGGACATGGTTGCATGATTCATGTTATAAAAACCAGCCATGTGTACTATTTTTTTTTTACCTCTATCTGTTGTGGTTGATACACTGTGTCAACTTGAGAACTTTACACCTTTTACGAGAGACTCAACAGGGATCCAGGATCCTTCTTTGTAAATTTTCTCATACTGTGAAAGAGGAGGACAGACATTTGGGGAGTGTTACACCTGCTCTGGATTGGGGCAGTGGGCTGTGTAGAGTATAAGGGTGGGAAAGAGGCTTTCTCTTCCTCCTTATTGCTCTGGATGCTTTTGCAAGCTGCTGCTGTCAATGTGTTGCCCTGGTGCCATGCCATCCTGCCCTGGAGCCACCTGATTATGGAAAGAAACTTCCACAAACTGTAAGCTAAAGAAATCTTTCCTTCCTTAATTTTCAGTGTTGGGTATTTTGTGTCAGCAAAGAAAGAAAAGTAACTAAGACACAATGCAATTAATTATTTTCACTTTTGTTTCCATGGTTATTGCTTTGCACTTCTTAGCAGCAACATCCATACCACTGCTGCTTGCTTCCAGACAACCCAGGTTCTGATGTAGCTCTGTAAAGCTGTACATACTGTAAGCACACAACAGCACAACTGTAGCAGTGTCTGGTAGACACACAAGCAACCTTTCTGATTTCTTTACATCTACAATTTTCTGTAATGTGAGGTCCCATTTGCATCTCTGAAACTTTGCAACTTGAATGTTTGTCACTTGGAGATGTACTGTATACAGTGTTCCAAAAGACAACAGAAGATACATTCTTTAGTCTCATATAGTACTTTCTTGGAGACAGACCATATTCTGGTTAATAAAGCACAACTAAGTAAATGCAAAAGAATAAAAATTTTACTATGCATACTATCAGATTACAGTGCGATGCAAGTAGATATCAATAGCAAAAGAAACTACAGAAATTGTGCAAACAGATGGATATTAAAGACAATCACTGAGTCATAGAGAAAATTAAGGAAGAAATAAGACAGTTCCTAGAGTTAGTTGTGCACCAATATTTATGAGATACAATGAAACTAGTTCAATATAGGAAGTATAGAGAAGTGAATATTCTCATTTTTACAAAATAGGATGAGCTCAAAAACATAATGATGCATCGCAAGGTCACTGAAAAATAAGAACAATTCAAGCACACAGCTAGTAAAAAGAAAAACACTATCAACCTCATTACAGAAATCAATGAATAGAAACTAGAGGGAAAAAAAGAACCACTGAATTGAAGAGCTTTTGAAAAAATAAACAAAGTAAATCAAACATAAGCCAATTTTATCGAAAGCCAAAACATATAAAATACTACAATTAGAAATAAAAAAGTGGAATCATAATAGACATTGTCAAACTTCAAGAAGTTATTAGCAACTATTTCATGAAAGTATATGCTAAGCCTTTGCTCAGAAAAGATGGAGAGATTCTTAGATATATATGGATTACCAAAAAAGAACAAAAAGATATGAAAATCCTGAATCTTCTAGCATCAGGCAAGGAAATTTGAGAACTTAAAAAAAAAAATACCAGCTAAGAAAGCCCAGAACCTGATGGGTTCACAATGAAACTCTATAACAACTTCTGTGAATATCTAACACAAAAACTCTGCAGTAAAAATAAAAGTAGGACTTCAAAAGTCATTCTTGGAAGCTATCATTATCCTCATCACAAAACTAGAAAATAATACAACCACGAAAGGCAATTAGAGAACAATTTGTTTAATGAACATGGATGTAAAAATCCTTAATAAGATACTGGTAAACCAAAAGCAACAAATTATCAAAACCATCATGCACTGTGGCCCCTGAATACAAAGAGGCTCAATAAACACAAATGATAATTCTAATTCCTCATCTACAAAGAAGCAAGACCCAAAACCCCATGATCATCTAAACAGGCTGAGAAAACGGCTATGATAAAATGCAAAATGGCTGTGATAAAATGCAACACTCATTCTCAAAATCCTGAAGAAAATAAGTACCGAATGTTTTCATCTCAACATGATAAAAGTCATTTATGACCATCCTCGTGCTTACATCACATGCAACGGGGAAACACTAAAAGCCTTCTCTCTAAAAACAGGAACAAGACAAGGAGGCTTCTTATCACCATTCCTGATCAATATAGTCATTCAAGGCCTTTATTTGCACATGACATGATCCTCTGCTTACAAAATGCAAAACTGTCCATCACACAATTCTAGAACTGTTAGCCAAGGTTAATAAGATACAAGGATAAAACACACACACACACATACAGAGATGAAAATCAATAGCAATGTTTTACAATATTGAAGAACTCACTGAAAAAGCAATTAGGAAAACAGTATCATTCACGATTGCATCAAAAAAACTTCAATGGGTAGATGTTAACCTAAGAAAGCAAAGAGTTGTACAGTGGAAATTACACAAATCAGAAAAAGGCAACTAAAATATCAGAAAATGAAAAGATATTCCTCATTTCTGGATAGGCAAAACTGATACTGTCAAAATGGCCTGACTTTCAATATTGGTAAACAGACTTCATGCAACCCCAAGTTAAATACCAAAGTCAATTCTCACAGAGCTAAAGAAACATTATCCTAAAATTTGGTGGAATTAGAAGAGACTCAAAAGTGACAAAAGCAACGCAGGTGGCATCAGAATCATAATCCCAAGCTCAGAGCTACACTATAAAGTTACAGTGATGAAACCCACATGGTACTGACATAGAAACAGGCATGTACATCAGTTGAAGAGAGCACAACAAACAGAGACAACTCAAAGCACACAGAGCCAGAGCGCTGTGTGATCTTCGACAATGGAGTCAAAAACATATACCGGAGTAAAGATATTCTTTCAAGGGATGGTGCTGGGAAAATTGGATACCTACGTGCAACAGATCTAGATCCACATATCTCACCATGTACTAAACTATAACCAAAATGGGCCAAAGAACTAAATGTTAAAACAGAAGCAATCTTCTGGAAGACAAAATAGGCAGTACTCAAAGACACAGGCATAGGCAAGGACTTTCTGAACAAAACCCTAATGGCACAAAATACAATATAGAGAATCAACAAATGGAGTCTCGTGAAATTAAAAAGATTCTCTATTGCAAAGGAAACAACCAACAGAAAGAGACAACCTTCAGAATACCAAAAAAAAAAAAAAACCCTTATTAGTCACTCCACAGGCAGAGGACAAGCATCAAAGTATAGACCTAGTAAAGAAAGCTCAAAGAACAGAAAAATAAAATGAAATGATACTTGTTAGAAGTACAAATGGCCAATAAAAACATGGAAAACTCATCATTGCATCTGGAAATTACATAAATGCAAATTAAATATACACCAAGATAGCATTTTATCTTACAAAGATTTCCATGAAAAAAAGTCTAATGATAAATGCTGATGAGTTTTTCTACACCAGTGGTGCAAATGTAAACCAGTATGAACACTACAGCAAACAGTGTGGTGATTCCACCAAAAACTAAAAATAGAAATCCACTTGACACAGCTATGTCCCCTTGCAGAAATCTTCCAAAATAGTTAAAATCATACATACAGGGATATATAGATATCTATGTTTACAGCAGCACAATTTCTAACAGCTACATCTCTAAAATAGTGTATACATCCATTAAGAGAATAATGTAAAGGAAAATGGCAACTATACACAATGGAATACTGCACTATGAAAAAGAAAGATAACCTTGAGGAACTCATAGATAAATGAATGCAACTTGAGGATATAAAGTTCTTTGAAATAAGTCTGAAACACAAGTTCAAATATTTTCTGGTTTCTCTTATATGAGCATACTTTTCCAAATTGCATATTTTGCTTCTCCAAATATTTTTATATGCCAACTTGTTTATATTACTAGCTCATTTTCAATCACTGAAAAGAAACATTTACACTTTTTCCTTTTTATATGAAGCATTTAGGTTTATGTTTTGTACTCTGAGGAAGTTCCATGAACATAGCAATACAGTGTTCTTCCTTATTGTTTTACTACAAAAGTTATTCTTCTCATTAAAAAGCAGACATCAAAATTACTCAATAATAGAGCATGACTTGTACTGCACAGTATTCCTTATGTTGCCCAATCCAAATAATTTTTCTATCTGATGGTTTGTGTTGATCTTTTTCATTATACACCAGTCCCTAAGGTAGTCTTTCAGCTACTGACTTAGCTGACTTATTACCACTCCACAACACTGCTGAACTCTTGTTTAAAAAAAGAACAACCATACCTTTCCGGCTCATTCACCACATTCTTTGTTTCTGTCTTTTTTAACAATGCTGCTGCCGCTTTCATTCTGTTTTCCCTTAGAGCAAGCATAAGTGGTGTGAGGCCTTCCTGTGGAGAAGCAGAAACAATTTAAAACCCACACAACTGCCTGCTTCTCAGCTGAACTGAACAGCTTGTGAAGGACCCTGACTGTTAACCTGATATAGATAACAACACACAGCAGTCTCTTCCTTCTCACTCCCAGTGCTTCCACACGTGCTGCCCTGCCATACCCTCTGCAGTGCATGCTCTCTGCCCACAGTGGCTACAGAAACCCCAGGGTCACAACTCGCTCCAGTCACTGGTTCCAAGGGTCTTCCCATCACAGCCTTTATCATGGTACTCAGAGTTATGTAACACCTCCCGCTTCGATCAAATGCACCTTCAGGGCAGGGGCTGTATCTTTTTTCTCAGTAGCTCCAACCATAATGCACAGCCAAAAAGGATTGAAGGATTTGGATTAAATTAATGAGTTAAATTATCATCCCTAGGCAGAAATTCTCACCCTATATTCCAAAGAATCATTTTCCATGACTTCTATGTCTCAACAGATTTGATAATCATCTGTTTGAGAAATTATAAAACTGCATTATTTCTTCAGTATTAAAATCTCTTTACCTTTGCTTTACTCGTATTCAACACTACTTGTCTTCTGCCAAATATCAACACCTGAGGAATTAACAGTTTCAGGGAATTAACAGTTTCGGTACCATGCAAAGCAGTTAGGCAGGAAACTTGCTGAATTCTCCACCTGGTGACAGGATCCAACTACAATTCTTAACCATTCCAGCTTTTAAGGAGTACCCCCATTACATGGTCACTCAATTGTGAGATCAGCCCCAAGTGAACTTGGATCACTTCTTATTAAACCAGTTATGGCTCTTTATGTCCTATTATTAGATGAAAATATTATCTCAGCTGTTAGAAAGATGAGTACAAAACTTCACTTCTCATATATAACGGCAATCCTGGGATCCCCATGTATAACTATTGCTTTTAATAAGTTTTATTCTGGTTCCATTTCAATTACCAATGTTATACAAATCAAATGTAAAATATGGTTCATCAATAAAGATTCTAATACTGCTCAATTTGGATTTTAACATAATAAATAAATTATAACACTGCTCAGGATGGATTTTCTCATAATGAACAAATTCTAATACTGCATAATATGAAAATTTTCATACCACTAAATATGAAAATTGTATCACAATGAAACTCATTAAGACACATATTTTTAAGGGGCAAGGCTGAAATGAAAGATACAAAATTCTTGGTAACAAGCATAAATTATTCAGTTGTGATTATAATTATTAATGTCTGCAGGCATTCTGATAGGAACATGATTATTTAGAGCATATGGGAACAATTTTAAACAATTTCTAAATTCCACTCCATTTCTAAATATTTATTCTTAAATCTAGATTACATTTTATTTTTTTTTTGTCTTTTTCCTTTTTTATCAGTACCAGGGATCAACCTCATGAGCACACACTTGCCAGGCAGGCGCTTATGCCGCTGAGATAAAACCCCAGCACTTACATTACATTCTTATAAATGAATAAAAGATATTCTGAAATTCCAGAATCTTTATTAAAATATACCATCTTTTAAGAGCTGCAAACTCTCACAGAGGCACAATCAGTAGTCTGCACAGGGAAACACAGAGGTGGGTCTATAAAAGGGCACTTGCATGGTCACACAGGCTCTGAAGACAGGACAGACCCTTCTCTCTGAGCATCTTCAACTTCAAATTTGGAGCAGGGTTCTGAAACCTCCTTGTGAGATCAATTGATGCAGGAAAACTGCATAGAGCTAAGAGCCACGTTTAAGTCACAGAGTTTTGCTTTTACCTTTGGTATGCATGGGCTGCCAAATGGTTGTGTACAAAGCAAGCATTTCTGTGTAAAATTCTTCCCTTAACATCATGTTTTACCAAAAAAGTGAGGTCCTACCATGAAATGAAAAGCATTATAACTATTTCAATAATTTTTCAACACTTATACTTATCCTCCATTTGTATGCAGGTCTCCCTGCTGTTAAACAGTTTCAAAGGAGCGCTGAAAAGAAATTACCACAACAATTCCCAGCTGCATAGGGTGGTACAACCCTGTAAGCTTATCACTCTGTGAGGCTAGGAAGAGGGATCCAAGTTCATGTCTGATTTCTGCCTCTGAAACTTAGTGAAACACTGTCTCAAATTTAACAGGGGGTGACCAGTGATGAATGGTGGGGATGCAGCTCAGTGAGAAGGTCCTAGGTGCAATCCTCCATTACCCCCCCCCCCAACACACACACACACTAAGAAATAAGCAATACAAATTTAAAAAGCATTCTCATCTCTGTTCTTACAGTTTCATTGATTTCTGCCAGGGCTTTCTTAACTGAATACAGTGACATAGTCTGTCACATGCCTCAACTAACTACAGATTCAAGGTGGACATTGTTCAAATTCCTGAAAATCTACATTTGTCAGCTTTGTGCCACTAGTGATTATAATGAGAGCCAGTAATGATAACAAAGAGATGTGGAATTCATCAAGACTAAGCCTTAACCATTAGTGAATTAATACAGAGCTTCCCAGTGGCACTGAATGACCAAAGGGGGGAAGGAAAGTGGTGGATTCTGCACAACAATAGGTTACACTGATGATACTCCTTTCACTTCCCATTGACAGTTGTAGAGAAAGACAAAAGGAACTTGGCCTGATTTTGTTGGAAAGGAGAGATTAGAAGGAAGTGGTATTTAATCCAACTCATCTAGAGATTTCTTCAGTTTCTGAGAATTAGGAATTCACCATTAAACATGCTTGTCCATTAAATGCTTCTGAGCTATGTCAGAATCTTGAGGAAATATTTTGAAATATCCATGTCAGGGCTTAAGACATTTACTGAACCCAAATCTCCAGGGCAGAGCCTCAACTGTTTCAAACCTTTCTCCTGACCACAGAAACACACAAGTCTAGATGAGGACTAGAGAACCTAGAAGATGACATCAGTTTCATCTCTCATCTACACAGCCACTACTTTTTACTAGTTGAGAATTTAGACAAAAGGAGGGAAGGTGAGAGACAGGTACTCCATGGAAGCTCCATTTAATCCTCTTGGCTCAGGGCAGAACAGGGACTAGTACATTCAAAATACAACTGATCTCATCATACAAGCTCCTTAACTCCCAGCTCCCAGCAAGACATCATATGTTTGAAAGGACAATTCAGATTCTTATCTTAGTTGCGGTTTCTGACTGAAAAGGAAAGGATCTTTCTTAATTATTCTTTCATTTCCCTTGTTTCTTAATTAATTACCATTCATGCATGCCAAACTGGATTGCTGGAGTTCTCCTAAAATTTCAGGTTTACAATATATGATTCTCAATAAAGGGGCGCAGCTTGAGACCATACTCATAAGTGAAATAAATCTATCTCGCATGTGTGAATACCGAATAGTTTCCCTAATGTAAGTAAAGATTCAAATATATAAAAGTATGTGGTAATCATGATTCCCCATTATGTGACCTTGAAGCCTTATAAAGTTTTCACTTATTAACTTGGAAAGGCTTTATTCTGGGCTTCTTGATATGGAAATATTTGAAGCTATAGTATATGAAGTTATATTCAAATATTTCAAGGAAAAAGATAGACACTATGTTAACTGCAAGTAAGTCGGGTTATTTGGTGGTGAAGCACTAGGTTGCTGAAATTGTCATGCTTTGACCTGTATTGTTATGTTGTTATGTCCTCTTTTATCTCAATCTCTCCCTTATTCATTAAAAAGATTATTTAGTTATTTTTTATGGTTTTTTTAATTAAGGGGAAAAATTTTAAAAATTAGCAGGATATATTATAGTAACTTTTTTTGATTTCCTATTAACTTGTTTTGAAGTCCTGTAATACTCCCACTATCTTGTTTTGACTGATTAGACTCTGTTCCATTCTATATGATAGTATCAAGAGTATGGCAACTACTTTGAAGGCAATAAGATTCACTAAGATGCCCATTCTGGTTTGACTATTATCTCCTTTGGAAGTGCTGTAATGTTTACAATGTTTAGGTTTTATTGGTCTTGTTCTCTACTGTTTTGTTCAACTTTATAATACCTAATGAGATAGACAATTCTTTTTAAGGAAGCAAGAGGCATTATGGTAACCATTGTTGATAACCTTGTACTCTGTTATCACATCATGTACTGTGTCTATCCTTGATTTTGACTGACAGCTTTGTTTTCCCATATTTGACTTTATTCTCTTCCCAAAAAAAACAGTAATAAGAACTAAGGAGTAATAAAACCCAAAATATATAATTTTGTTATAAAAAACAGAGGGAAAAAAAGTGCTCTAAAGGATATAACTGCAAGTGTGTTTAGGGGTGTTTAATAGCTGACCATATTAATGTTTTTGGTTGGATCATTGAACACAACTGTTTGCAGTCTCACTGTTTGAATGTTCACTTTGTATGCTTTGATACTCTGACTTGAGCAACTATCTCTAGGATGATAATGTGTAATCTATTAACTGGTGATTTCTTAGTGGTTTTTTTTTTTTATGTTCTGTATTACTTGTACTCTTACACTGCTTTGTTTTGTTTTGGTTTTTCTCTTTTTCCTTTTAAATAAAAATTTTAAAAAACAATATATGGTTTTCTTTTCTACTAAGAATTTTTAAGAGGATGGGAATGTAGCTCAGCATCACACAGTGCCTGGCTGGTAAGTGCAAGATTCAGAGTTTGAGTGCCACTATTGAAAAAAGCATGTAAAAAGAAAAATAAAAAAAAAACAGAATAAAGAGATTTTATTCTCAAGCTAGGTACAGCCAGTAATCACTGCACTATGGGAATATGAGGCAGGCACATCGCATGTTCAATCTCAAATAAGACAACTTCATATCCTACCAAAAATAAAACATAGCACAGTTGAACAGGAGACACAGCTCTGTGTGAAGGGTCTGTGTTCAATTTCCAGTAATAAGTAGAAAAAAACAAATTTTATTCCTAAAATTGAAGAGCATCTTATCTATGCACATGAACCAGAAACTGTATTCCTTCAGTAGCAACTAATCAACAACCAAACACTATTGGCTTGCATTATTTCTAATCATTTTTCCTTGTCATTTTTCCCATTTAAGTCAAGTCACCAAAAATGGATCATTTTTATGAACTGTCAACAGCAACAACATTTCCACTTATTCTAAAATACTGTTGTTCTACAACAGAAAAAAAACCACCTGGTAGGACAAGCAGAAATCAAAGAACTGGAACACAACATGGCAAAGTCAAGCCAGTACATACCACTGATATGCATAAATGTAAACGGTCTCAATTCACATATCAAAAGAAATAGGTTGAAAGAATGGATCAAGAAACATGATCCCACAGTATGCTGTATACAAGAAACACATCTGACCACACTGAAATTAGAAATTAATGGCAGAATAATTGTGAAACCTGTATAATTACATGGAAATTAAATCACAACCCTTTGAAGAACCAGTGGGCCACAGATAAAGAAGAAATAAAGCAATAGCTACAAATCAATGAAATGCAGACACAACATACTGTAATCTATGGGACGCA
Organism: Cavia porcellus; assembly: GCF_034190915.1. Classification (NCBI taxonomy): domain Eukaryota; kingdom Metazoa; phylum Chordata; class Mammalia; order Rodentia; family Caviidae; genus Cavia; species Cavia porcellus. The sequence goes on along the minus strand of NW_026947520.1, from coordinate 10,944,411 downwards.
ATGAAAGCAGACTTAAGAAGGAAATATATATCAATAAATTGTTATATCAAAAAAAAAGAACGACAACAAATAAACAACCTAATGCTTCATCACAAGCTTCTAGAAAAAGAAGAGTAAGTTAAACCCAAAGCTCATACAAGAGAGGAAATTGTAAAGATTAGAGCAGAAATCAATGCAATGGAAATTTAAAAAACAGTACAAAGAATTAATGGAACAAAAAACTGGTTTTTTGAGAGACTAAACAAAATTGACAAGCTTCTAGCTAACTTTATTAAGAAAAAGCCTAAATTCAGGCAATAAAGACCAAAAAGGGGGAAATTACTACAGATCCCATGCAAATTCAAAACATCATGAATACCTACTTTGAAAATCTCTACTCACATAGCGTGGGAAATACAGAGGAAATGGACAGATTTCCAGAACCATATGAACTATCAAAGCTCAACCAAGAAGATACAGCAAATTTAAATAATCCGGTATCAACTATTGCAATTAAAATTATAATTAAAAACTTACCAACAAAGAAAAGCCCACATCCTGTGGATTCATGGCTAAATTCTACAAAAAATTTAGAGAACTTCTCCTTAAACTGCTTAAACACTTCAATGAAAATGAAAAGGAAGCAATCCTCCCTAAATCATTCCTGGAGGCCAGTATAACTCTCATACCAAAACCAGAGAAAGTCCCAAGCAAAAAGGAGAACTATAGGCCAATCTCACTAATCAACAGTCATGCAAAGATTCCCAATAAAATACTGGCAAGAATAGAATGCAGCAAAGAATCAAGAGATTATACATCATGACCAAGTGGGATTCACTCCAGGAAGGCAGGAATACTTTAACCTATGCAAATCAATAAATGTAATACAACCCATCAACAGAGCCAAAAACAAAAACCGCATGGTCGTCTTCACAGATGCACAAAAAGCTTTTGATAAAGCCCAACACATGTTCATCATAAAAACCTTTCAGATACTCAGAACACATGGTGTCTACCTCAATCTTATGAAGCCAATCTATGACAAATCAATAGCCAACATTATACTAAATGGACAAAAGCTGAAAGCTTTTACTTTAAAATCAGAAACAAGACAAGGATGTCCACTTTCACCATTCCTATTCAAATACGTTCTGGAAACACCAGCCAGGATAATCAGACAAGAGAGAGAAATAAAATGAATAAATATAGGAAAGGAAGAAGTTAAATTATCACTATTTACAAGTGACATGATACTCTATGTAGAAGACCCAAAAATTTCCATTAGAAGACTGTTAGAAATAATAAAAAAATTGAGTAGAGTAACTGGATCCAAAGTCAAAACTCAAAAACAAATAGCATTCCTGTACTCAACCAAAAAACTCACCGAGAGAGAATTTATGGAAATATCACCTTTCACAATAGCATCTAAAATAATGAAATACTTAGGAACCAACCTAACTAAGAATGTAAAAGACCTATTTGCTGAAAATTATGCTACACTACAAAGGGAGATTGAAGAGGATATTACAAAATGGAAGAGTATTCCTTGTTCTTGGCTAGGAAGACTCAATATTGTGAAAATGGCCATACTCCCAAAACTGTTCTACAGATTTCATGCAATTGCAATCAGAATACCATTAACGTGCCTCACAGAGCTAGAGAAGACACTCCTGAAATTCATTTGGAAACAGAAGAAACCTAGAATAGCAAAGGCAATTCTGAGAAACCAAGGTAAGGGAGGAGGCATCTCAATTCCTGACCTGAAACTCTATTACAAAGGCACAATGATAAAATGAGCAGGGTATTGGCAAAGAAATACACCTGGGGAACAATGGAACAGATTAGAAGATGCAAGCACAACTACAAAAACAATCAACCACCTGATATTTGACAATGGGGCTAACCATGTTCACTCTTTAATAAATGGGGCTGGAAAAACTGGCTCTCTGCATGCTGAAGACTGAAAATAGACCCATGCCTATCACCAAGCACAAAACTAAAGTCTAAATGAACCAAAGACCTAAACATTAATACAGAAACCTTAAATCTACTGGAAGACCAGGTAGGCAGAAGACTTGGAGACAGAGGTAGGCAGAGATTTCATGAACAAAATGTAAACTGCATGGGAAACACTTCAAAGAATCAACACCTGGGATCTCATATTATTCAAAAGTTTCTGCACTTCAAGAGAAATCACTAACAGAGTGAAAAGAAAACCCACAGAATGGGAAACAATTTTAGCCAACAACTCCTCAGACAAAGGACTTATATCCAGAATGTGTAAAGTATTGAAAAACATCAAGCCCAAATTCAGAGACCCTCTCCAAAAATGAACATCTGAGATGAACACACATTTCTCAGATGAAGATATACAAATGGCAAATAATTACAATGATGGTGAAAGAAATGTTCACCATCATTGGTCATTCGAGAAATGCAAATTTAAACATCATCGAGATTCTCACTCCGAAAAGAATAGCTGCAATCAAGAAATCAACTGATAACAAATGCTGGCGAGGCTGTGGTGGGGGGGGGGGGGACACAATGCTCCACGATTGCTGGCAGTGTAGACTGACACAGGCACTATGGAAATCGGTATGGAAATTTTGCAGAAGACTAGGATTGGAAGTTCCATTCGGTCCAGTGAGTTCCCTCATTGGTATTTTCCTAGAAAAATGGAAAATGTCATATACCTGTGAGATATGTGCAGCCATGTTCATAGCAGCACAATTTGTAATAGCTAAAACTTGAAAAAAACCAAGATGCCCATGAACTGCAGAGTGGATGAAAAAGATGTGATATTTTTATACAATAGAATATTACTCAGCTATAAAAAGGTTGCTGTTGAGGCTTTCATAGGCAAATGGAGACAATTTGAGGCTCTTCTCACTAATGAAATAAATAAATAATCATATTTATAAATATCACAGTGTGTCTCTAGTGTGAAATGTAATAAGAAATGTAGGAGTAGTCAAACACAAAATGTGTAATTGCTGTTGTGAAAAAGAGAGGACAAAAAACTGATCTAAAGGCTACAACTGCACGTATGTGTGACAGTACATTTGATAACCCTATTAGTAAATTTTTCTTGGAGAGCTGAAAAGAACAGTTTGCAGTATTGCTGTTTGACCAGCCACTTTGTATGCTTTACTTTTGTAACTTGAACTATATCTAAAAGAACAGTATGTGATTTATCAACTAGTGATTTCTTACTGTTAATTATTTTTGAAATTATGTGCTATTTCTACCATTTTCCTGTTGTTTCTTTTAAATAAAAAAACACTATTGCTCTGTTTAAGTTTTAAAATAAAACCAAATTCTGAGGTTAATTTTGCTATCTTGTGCTGTTTTACACTACTGCAAAAAAGAAAGAAAGAAACCTTTTGAAACAAAAATTTTACATTTTAAAATTCAGTGTGTTCACAAATACTGTAAGTGCATAAAAGAAACTCACATCCTCTAGCATTTCATTAAAACTATCAACATTGAAAGTGAAAACATTAACTATCAAGTTATTTCAAACAGTGTATTCATGAAACACTTGAGTTTCTACATGTGGAAAACTGACCAACCAATATGTCACTGTGAACACGAAAGTATTTCAGAAACTTTGGAAAGAAAATTCAGTGCTCTATACCTTGTTTTTTGCCTCAGCATCGGCACCATGCGAAAGCAGTTTTGCTGTTAGTGAAGACTTTGGATGAAAAACCGAAAGATGCAGAGCAGTGTTGCCCTTGGCATTGGCAATATTTACATTTGCACCATGCTCCAAGAGAATACTAGCACAGCCTTCCTCGTAGCATTTTACAGCCTGTGGGTATTGTAATAAAGGAGACACCATCAGCTCAAGAAACTCCAAACACACTTTCCACATGCCTGGCCAAGGAGTTATATTCAAATTACACTGACTGACTTTGATTTTCAGCATTTAAATACAATCCCTCCCATGCTGAAATTGTTGGCTGCTATTTACCTTAATCAGAGCGGTGTCATGGTCACTGTCACAGGCATTAATATCACACTTGCTCTTTACCAAGAGAGTCACCACTTCTGGATGGCCATAGGCACTGGCATAATGCAGAGCAGTCCTGGGACAGTCAAGAAGATTTTAGGAAATTACAGCGCTCCATTTCAAAATGCAAAATTATTTATGGAATTATTATGAAAATTAAATATCTTTAACAAGAAGTATTTAATTGTCTTTGAAAACATAGAATGCTTCACAGCTCTTACTGCTCACCTGTGAATGGAAGTGCAAGTGGGTGATGCTTTGTGTACATAGTGTGGGGGATGGAAGCTGCTGTCTTGCACGTACTAAACAAGGTCCCTGCACTGCGCTACCTCCCAGCCTAGTGCAACCCACTGGAATTAGTAAGAACAGGCCTCAGATTTAGCTCAATTGGAATTTAATTTCTACCCTAAGTTCTTACTTTCTAGCCATCCTTTGGCCCTTCTGTGCCTCGGGATTCTCACCTACTAAATGAGAACTGAAGTTCTCAGTTCTCTCAGAAGACACCACTGAGATGGTTAAATAAGAATCCGCACAAAATATTTAGAACAACTTGTAGAACAAATAACAGCTCAATAATTGTCAGATACTATAATGTCTACTATTACTACTTAACAAAGACAATATTTCAATTAAGTAAAATAAAATAATTAAAATGGACATTCTTTGTGGGGTTAGGATTATTTCAATAAGCCTCCAGACACTTTTTCTCATATTTTAACACCTCTGTCATTGGAAAGGCACACAAAGCTCAGAAGACAAAAGCTCTTGTGTAACTATACCTGGCAGTGTGGAAGGTCCCCTCCTGACCTTTGGAGTATGGGGGCTTTTTACTGCGTAGGATCAAACACTGTGTATGCTACTGATGTGACTCTGTAACAAAAACCAGCCTGTAAAATGTTAAGGTATACCGACCAGACTGGAAAATCCTTGCATGTGCCCATATAAGGGTGATGAAAAGACAAAAATTGAATAAAAAGGGGCTAACATGCGATACTAGGCATGAATCTGCTGAGTTAGTCTGAGCAGCAATGAAGCTGCTTCCTGGGCAAAAGGCTTCAGTATCCTGCAGTGGCTTTAAAAGTTTTCTTCATATGGCATCATCACATGATTCATAGTAAAATCTCTAAGTACAGATAATTTCTTTATATCTTTATTTTTGAAGAAGCAAAAAGTTGTCAGAAATACCAATACACACACAGAAAAAATGAAAACTATCTGTGCTTAACTAATGTTTGTGTTTTTCCCAAGAATTATTTTATTAAGACAACTTTCACTAGAATTTTATATTTATTTATTGTAGAAATCAAGGATAAGAGAAAGGAAAGAAGGGCACACAGAACCATTATTGCCATTACTGATCATGAGATAGTACAAAATGAAAGGCACAAAAATGTAAAAATACAGAATATTCAACATTGTTTCTGGTGCCAATGAAACTCTGTTAGAGTGAAAAAATTAATGAGAAACTCTTAAATATTATGAATAGAATGACTTTCTAGATAATAAAAAAGAACAGAAAATTTCACCTCTCGTTCAAATGCCTAAAAATAACAAATTTTGCCACAATTTGTATACATTTTCTGACACAAGACTGCAGCCTAATTGTGTGTAGGCAAAAGTAAACTGACTCTCGTCTCAGTGGATATATCAAAGTGCATCTTTCCCTGTTAAAAATACATTCATGTGATGCCAGTTTCAGTGATTATATATCACTCCATTCTGCAATGCACTGCAACTGATACAATCTTTCTGTGAATCCATCACTATGTTAAGCAACAATGAAGAAAAGCACATTTAACGTGTCTGTATGTTCTGAAGGTATTCTAGAAAGGAACTGATGAGTGGACATACGCTTTCCTAAACGTGGTACAGTACTTGAATCAAATTTCCTATTTGAAAAAGTCATAAGCCATCTCCAATTTTAAGCAGCAGGATAAACTGCTCTTCTACTCACAAACTCTGTAGCTGAAAAATATTTCACTCCATTATAAAATTAAATTCTCCTTATCAGGAACACTAAACATTTCTTTTTATGTTTACAGGTCATTTGTCAAACCAACCACCTAATTTAGAATTTGATATAGCTCAGTGGTACAGTAGGATTTGACGCTCACAGTGTGTGCTATCTACCTTTAAAGTAAATTAGGACCAGCCTAGCCCAGCCTGTTTAGCTGCCGCGCCTGGCCATAGGTCTGCAGAGGAGGAGCTGGGCAGATCTGGGTGTCTGGCCTCTCTGCGTGTCTGGAGGACTCTGGATATCTGCGCCCAGACTGCTGGAGTTCCCTCAGGCTTCCAGGTGCAGTGAAGGAGAGAGGTGAGTTTGAGGCTTCCACATCAGCCTCCCCATTCCCGGCTTCATTTGGAGAACTGCTGAGCTCCCGATAGGTGGGCTGGCCCACACTACCAGCCTAGCCCAGCCAGTTTAGCTGCCGCGCCTGGCCATAGGTCTGCAGAGGAGGAGCTGGGCAGATCTGGGGTGCCCTCACTGGCCTCTCTGCATGTCTGGAGGACTCTGGATATCTGCGCCCAGACTGCTGGAGTTCCCTCAGGCTTCCAGGTGCAGTGAAGGAGAGAGGTGGGTTTGAGGCTTCCACATCAGCCTCCCCATTCCCGGCTTCATTTGGAGAACTGCTGAGCTCCCCATAGGTGGGCTGGCCCACACTACCAGCCTAGCCCAGCCAGTTTAGCTGCCGCGCCTGGCCATAGGTCTGCAGAGGAGGAGCTGGGCAGATCTGGGGTGCCCTCACTGGCCTCTCTGCATGTGTGGAGGACTCTGGATATCTGCGCCCAGACTGCTGGAGTTCCCTCAGGCTTCCAGGTGCAGTGAAGGAGAGAGGTGGGTTTGAGGCTTCCACATCAGCCTCCCCATTCCCGGCTTCATTTGGAGTCCTGCTGAGCTCCCCATAGGTGGGCTGGCCCACACTACCAGCCTAGCCCAGCCTGTTTAGCTGCCGCGCCTGGCCATTGGTCTGCAGAGGAGGAGCTGGGCAGATTTGGAGTGCCTGCATCGGCCTCTCCATGTGTCTGGAGGACTGTGGATATCTCTGCAACCAGGGAGGGTCCACAGGTTCCTGAAGCACTGCGGCCTGTGGTGAGTACCCTAACCCGGCTGCGATTGAAGAACTGTGGAGCTTCCAAGGGGCAGGTGGGCGCACAGTGTCCCTGAGGCCCAGCTTGTCTGGAACTGCGGAGTTCTGAGCAGGCAGAGGAGGGCCACTGGTTCTGTAGGCCTAATGGCTTGGGGTAGCGCGGCGCCAGAGTCTCAGTAGCTCCAAACATAGAAGGGGATTTTCAACAGATCCTGAGGAAGCTTTCAAATAACACTTGAAACACAGAAATATAGGAAAATGACAAAACGAAAGACCAAATTACAACCTCAAACCTCCAGCCCATCTCAAGAAACCCTAGGAGCGATGTATATAGAAGAAAATATATCCCATCCACCTCATATATCGGACACAATAGCCACTGAAATTGACAAGCAACTCCAGGAAGCTTTAAAGAAATTCAAACTCGAAATAATCTCCCAGATAAAAGAAGAAATGATAAAAGAAATGAAAGAGATTCTAAATATATCTAAAGAAAACACAGATAAAAAATTGGAGGAACTAAACAAAAAGATAGAATCCCTAGACGAGCAATATAAGAAACAAACAGAATACATAATGCAGATGCACAGAGATATACAGGAAATAAAAAACTCCACTGAAAGTTGTAAAAACCGCCTTAATGAAAGTGAAGATAGAATTTCAGACCTTGAAGACAGGATTGCAGCTAGTGAACAGGAAAGGAAAGATCTTTTGAAAATAACAAGGAACCAGGAAACAACAATTCAACAACTGCAAGACGATGCAAAGAAGAATAACATAAGAATGATAGGGATTAATGAAAGAGAGGGAGACAACATGAAGGATGTCAAGAGGATATTTAGAGAAGTGATAGCTGAAAATTTCCCAAGCATGAGATCAGAAACTGACATCAGGATCAGTGAAGCATATAGAACTCCAAACAGTCATAACCAAAATAAAACTACACCCAGACATATAATAATCACCATCCCAGAAATCCAACACAAGAATAGATTATTAAAAGCTGTCAGAGAGAAAAGACAAATCACTTATAAAGGAAAACCTATCAGAATCACAGCAGACTTCTCAGCACAAACGATAAAGTCAAGAAGAGCATGGAGTGAAGTATTCCAGATCCTAAAGCAAAATGATTTCCAACCAAGATTGATATATCCTGCAAAACTATCATTCAAAATAGATGGTGCAATACGATACTTCCATGACAAAGAACAGCTGAAGAACTTCATGAACACCAAACCAACCCTGCAAAAAATATTGCAAGACAGTTTAGATACACAAAGGAAAAAACCACTAAGCAAAGCAAATAATTAAACAGAACTGAAAGATAAAGATGCAACAGCAGAGAGATAACATTCCTACAATTAACCAGCATTTAACAGTAATAACCATTAATGTAAATGGTCTCAATGCACCAATCAAAAGAAACAGACTAGCAGAATGGATCAAGAAACAAAATCCAACCATATGCTGTTTACAGGAAACCCATCTAACCCAGAAAGATACTCACAGACTGAAAGTCAAAGGATGGAAAACAATTCTTTATGCAGCAGGAATCCAAAAAAAGGCAGGAGTAGCCATTCTGTTTGCAGACAACGTGAATTTTAAAACAACAATGACCATAAAGGACAAAGAAGGTCACTACATACTCGTAAGGGGAAAACTCCAAGAGGAAGAGATAACTATCTTAAATATATACGCACCAAACTCCAGAGCAACCAGTTATATAAAACAATTATTAACAGAAATGAAAACTCAAATTATCAGTAACACAATTGTAACAGGAGACCTTAATACGCCACTGACACCAAGGGACAGATCAACCAGACAGAAAATGAGCAAAGAAATAACAGAACTGAATCACACCTGTGAACAAATGGGTTTGATAGACATATACAGAATGTTCCACCCAACAACATCAGAATACACATTCTTCTCAGCAGTACATGGATCATTTTCTAAAATAGACCATATATTAGCTCACAGAACATATTTAAGCAAGTGCAAAAGAGTTGAAATCATCCCTTGCATATTATCGGATCATAGCGCTCTGAAATTAGAAATTAATGACAAAGGATACTGTAAAAATTCCGCAAACACATGGAAACTAAATAACACACTCTTGAGTAATCAGTGGGTCACAGAAGAAATTAAAGAAGAAATTAAACAATACCTAAAAGAAAATGAAAATGCAGATACAACTTACCGGAATCTGTGGGATGCAATGAAAGCCGTTCTGAGAGGAAAATTTATTGCACTGAGTTCCCACATCAGGAAAACAGAACGAATACAAATAAATAACTTGATGCTACACCTCAAACAGCTAGAAAAAGAAGAGCAAGTCAAGCCCAAAGCCAAAAGAAGAGAGGGAATTATAAAAATCAGAGCAGAAATCAATGCAATAGAGACTAAGAAAACAATCCAAAGAATCAACGAATCAAAGAGTTGGTTCTTTGAAAGAATAAATAAAATCGATAAGCCCCTAGCCAACCTTATTAAAAAAAGGAAAGAAAAAGCTCAAATTCATGCAATAAGAAATGAAAAAGGAGAAATCACTACAGACCCAATAGAAATACAGAGGATCATCAACACCTATTTCGAAAACCTCTACTCTCAAAAGTTTGATAACACAGAAGAAATAGACAGATTCTTAGAAGCATATGAAGTACCAAAGCTAGATCAAGAGGATATAAAACTGTTGAATAACCCAATTTCTGCTAATGAAATTGAGAATGTAATTGGGTCCTTGCCCACCAAGAAGAGCCCAGGCCCAGATGGATTCACTGCAGAATTCTACAAGAAATATAAAGAAGACCTAATGCCGACACTCCTCAAACTATTCAATGAAATTGAAAGGGAAGAAATCCTTCCTAAGTGATTCCTGGAAGCAAATATTACTCTAGTACCAAAACCTGAGAAAGACCCAACTATAAAAGAGAACTATAGACCGATCTCCCTAATGAACACGGATGCAAAAATCCTCAATAAAATATTGGCAAATAGGATCCAGCAAATCATCAAGAAGATTATACACCATGACCAAGTGGTATTCATCCCAGGAATGCAAGGATGGTTCAACATACGCAAATCAATAAATGTAATCCACCATATCAATAAAGCCAAAAATAAGAATCACATGATCATCTCTATAGATGCAGAAAAAGCCTTCGATAAGGTCTAACACTTATTCATGATAAGAACTTTACAGAAAATTGGAATAAATGGTCTTTACCTCAATATAATAAAGGCCATTTATGACAAACCAACAGCCAGCATCATACTAAATGGCCAAAAATTGAAAGCCTTTACTTTAAAATCGGGTACAAGACAAGGATATCCTTTATCACCACTCCTATTTAATATAGTACTGGAAGTACTAGCCAGAGCAATTAGGCAAGAAAGAGAAATAAAAGGGGTAAAGATAGGAAAAGAAGAATTTAAATTATCATTGTTTGCAGATGACATGATACTCTACATAGAAGACCCCCTAAACTCCATTGAAATACTCTTAGATACAATAAATAAATTCAGTAATGTGGCTGGATACAAAATCAATACTCAGAAATCAATAGCATTCCTATACACGAACAACAAAATTACAGAGAGGGAAATAAGAGAAACTGGACTATTCACATTAGCAAGCAAAAAAATGAAATATTTAGGAATTACTCTTACGAAAGAAGTGAAAGACTTATACAGTGAAAATTATAATACACTGAAAAAGGAAATTGAAGACGATCTCAGAAAATGGAAAGACATCCCTTGCTCATGGATAGGAAGAACAAACATTGTGAAAATGGCCATTCTCCCAAAACTGTTATATAGATTCAATGCAATCCCAATAGAAATACCATCAACATACCTTATAGATCTAGAGAAATCACTCCTAAATTTCATCTGGAACCAGAAGAGACCTAGAATCGCAAAGGCAATTCTAAGCAGCAAAGACAAAGCAGGAGGCATCACAATCCCTGACTTGAAGTTATACTACAAAGCAACAGTAGTAAAATCAACATGGTATTGGAATCAAAACAGAGCTGAAGATCAGTGGAATAGATTAGAAGATACAACCACAACTATGAACACACTCAACCACCTTATTTTTGATAAAGGAGCCAAGCAGGTTCACTGGAAGAACGACAGTCTCTTTAATAAATGGTGCTGGAAAAACTGGCTCTCCATTTGCCGAAAACTAAAACTAGACCCATGTCTATCACCATGTACTAAATTAAAATCTAAATGGGTCAAAGATCTGAATATTAAAACAGAAACACTAAATCTATTGGAAGATAAAATAGGTAGAAACCTTGGAGACATAGGAGTAGGTAAAGAATTCATGAACAGGACTCAAACCGCACGGGAAATACTTCCCAGAATCAATAACTGGGACCACTTCTTATTAAAAAGTTTCTGCATGTCAAAAGAAATCTCCAGCATAGTGAAAAGAAAACCCACAAACTGGGAAAAGATTTTAGTGAACTCTCTCTCAGACAAGGGCCTCTTGTCTAAAACATATAAAGAATTAAAAAAACTCAGACCTCCGAAATTCAAAGATCCAATCCAAAAATGGGCATCTGAGATGAATATGCAATTCTCAGATGAAGAAATGCAAATGGCAAATAAATACATGAAAAAATGCTCATCATCATTGGTTATTAGAGAAATGCAAATTAAAACCACACTGAGATACCATCTCACTCCTGAAAGAATGGCCAGGATCAAGAAAACCGACAACAAATGCTGGAGAGGCTGTGGGGAAAAAGGAACTCTCCTGCACTGCTGGTGGGAGTGTAGACTGGTACAGCCTTTGTGGAGATCTGTCTGGAGATTTCTCAAAAAGTTGGGACTGGAAATCCCATTTATTCCAGCAATTCCACTTCTAGGCATATTCCCAGAAGAACTAAAAGCATCATACCACAGTGATATATGTGCACCTATGTTTATAGCAGCACAATTTGTAATCGCCAGATCTTGGAAACAACCCAAGTGCCCATCAACTGAGGAATGGATAAAAAAGTTGTGGTATTTCTATACAATGGAGTATTATTCAGCTATAAAGAAGGATCACATTGAGATATTTATCAATAAATGGGCGCAGCTTGAGACCATACTCATTAGTGAAATAAATCAATCTCGCATGTGTGAATACCGAATAGTTTCCCTAATGTAAGTAATGATTCAAATATATAAAAATATGTGGTAATCATGATTCCCCATTAGGTGGCCTTGAAGCCTTATAAAGTTTTCACTCATTAATTAGAAAGGCTTTATTCTGGGCTTCTTGATATGAAAATATTTGAAGCTAGAGTATATGAAGTTTTATCCAAATATTTCAAGGAAAAAGACACTATGGTAACTACTATTAAGTCAGGTTATAAGGTGGTGAAGTACTAGGTTGTTGAAACAGTCATGCTGTGACCTCTATTGTTATATTGTTATGTCCTGTTTTATCTCAATCTCCCCCTTATTGTTTCAAAAAAAATTATTTAGTCATTTCTTATGTTTGTCTTAATTAAAGAAAAAATTCAAAAATATTAGGATATATAAATAGTAACTCTTTTCGATTTCCTATTAACTTGTTTTGAAGTCCTGTAGTACTCCCACGATCTTGTTTTGACTGATTAGACTCTGTTCCATTCTATATGATAGTATCAAGTTTGAAGACATAGGCAACTACTTTGAAGACAATAAGATTCACTAAGATACCCATTCTGGTTTGACTATTGTCTTCTTTGGAAGTCCTGTAATGTTTACAATGCCTAAGTTTTATTGGTCTTGTTCTCTACTGTTTTGTCCAACTTTATAATATCTAATAAGATAGACAATTCTTTTTAAGGAAACAAGTTGATAACCATTGTTGATAACCTTGTACTCTGTTCTACACCATGTGCTATGTCTATCCTTGGTATTGACTGACAGCTTTGTTTTGCCATATTTGACTGTATTCTTCCCCCCCCCAAAGAAAGTAATAAGCACTAAGGAGTAATAAAATCCAAGATGTGTACATTTTGTTGTAAAAAAGAGAGGGAAAAAAAAAAGAAAAAGAGCTCTAACGGATATAACAGCAAGTGTGTTTGGGGGTGTTAAATACCTGACTTTATCAATGTTTTTGGAACATTGAACACAGCTGTCTGTAGTCTCCCTGTTTGAATGTCCACCTTGTGTTCTTTGATACTGTGATTTGAGGAACTATTTTCAAGAAGATAGTGTGTAATCTACTAGCAGGTAATTTCTTACTGTTATGTTTTTTTGTTTTGTTTTGTTTTGTTTTGTAGTTCTGTATTGCGTGTACCCTTACGCCGCTTTGGTTTGTTTTGTGTTTTTCTCTTTTTCCTCTTAAATAAAAAAAAAAAGTAAATTAGTATTCAATTTTTTGATGATTTTCAAACAATCACCTTGTAAGATAAAGATACAGTTTTCATCTGATGTATCTATGATGTATATTTCATCTGATATATGGTTTATGATATATCTGTCTCTATTTTATTTTAGTTTAGTTTTTGGTACTGGAAATCTGACTCAGGACCTCACACTTTTCAGACAGGCACAGTGCCACTGACCTATATCCCAGGCCATTGTTGTAAATGTCTTACAAATATGTTGTATTTCATTTGGTCAATGTTTTCCTAATAGAAAGGAACATTTAATTTTTCTTTTGAGAGTTAATCTTCATAATGCAGGTCAGGAAGGGGATGGCTGAGTGGTAGTGTGTTTCACATGCACCAGGACCTAGCAGCAACCCCCAACACAAAAAAACGAATGCTCATTGTGACGGTCACTTCTAGGAATATGCAAATGTGTTTGCTTTTGCTAATTTTCTCATTTTGTATGATCTAAAATTTTTATTTCTATGCCACTGGAAACTTTTTTTTTTTTTTTTTTTTTTTTTTTTTTTTTTGGTCTTTTTCATTTTTATCGGTACCAGGGATTGAACTCACGACTGCCTGCTTACAAAGCAGGCACTCATGCCGCTGAGCTAAATCCCCAGCCCCCTTGCCACTGGAAACTTTTGTGACATAAAATCTACATTTTTTGAAATGGTTTACATTTCATTCATGTATCATTCCAGTTTTTCAACTAAAATATGTGAGGATCAACTTCTAAATTCTGACAGATATTTGAATGTTTCCAGATTTTCTATTAAGTTACATTCATTTGTCTATCTTTTGGGCTGTTAGAAAATAATTAATTTGTGAAAATAACTTACCTTGATATCTACGAAGGTGGGTTTTCACTATATTTTCTTAGTGACCCCAATGGCAAAACAACAAAGGGAAACTCAAGTGTTGCACATTTTTTTCGTTGCATAAGCAGATACACAAAAAGCTCACATTTGGGGACTAATGGAACTTTCTAGCCAAGAACATAGAGCTGCCTTCCCAATTCAGTTTCCTTATAAAAGGTCCTTAGTACAGAACATACATGCACAGATGGACACTGATAGTAAATGGACACTAGGTTTTTAGAAGCTTAAGTTTCGGCCCTAAATTTGTAGATTACAAGAAACATGCCACAGTTCCCTTTTTTATAATATGTACAATTCTCTTAATGTGATACTAAGAACAAAACACTACACACACATCATACCAATGTTAAATAGCTTTTCAGTAGTCAGTGAAGTGGCCTACAACAGGAAGTACAAGTCCATTATAAACCAGTGGGAGGTTTGTTTTTATGTTGCAGCTTATGAGCACTGCCTGAGGATCGACCCTCTGGCCAGCTTTGCTTCCCTGGGTGTTGGGAATCCCCCTGCACCCTCCTCACCCACTCCTCCCTCCTGAGCCTGAGACCCTCGCTCTCCTGCATCATCCCAGCCCCACTCGCCGCCCCTGGTCATGCAGCCCCATTACCTGCATTCCCTGTCTCTGTCATGGACATGGCCTGCTGTGATGAGAAACTGCACCCGGTCCTTGTAGCCCTCAAGGGCAGCCTTGTGAATCTTGGGCATTGGCTCACCAAAGATGCTTTGCAATGCAACCTTGCAGTTTTTCAGAAGGCCCACAGGCCTCGATGGTCCCGGGTCCCCACTGGACAAGTTCTTCTGGGCACAATCTATAGAGAGTGCAAGCACCTTAGGGACCCTGGACCTCTCACTGCCTTTCAGTGAAAGCCAAGCAACCCCTCATTCAACCCCTAGGCTCTAATGGCCTCTGCACATGCACATCTCCACAGCTCTGGAGCAAGCAGCCTATCGTGCACAGGTGCTGAGCAAAAAGCCTAACTATCCCCATTAATGTGGACTCACCAGATTCTGGTAATGTTGCAAGTGGTTGTTTATCATCAGATTTCAAATTCTCTGATTTCTCAGCAGTCTTATAACATGAGGCCAAACACCAATCTGAATCAAAATAGAAAGTTTGATATTTTGGAATGTAATAGTACTACAACCAGAACTAATGTACAAACCCATTCCTCAGAAGCAGTCTCCTGTGTTTCTCTGCTCCACAGTACAATAATGCCTCAGGCTTACTGTGCTCCACAGCTTCTGTGCTTGCCACTCGCTCAGCGGAGTTTCATTAGCACCACCATTTCTCATTCTTCTGTTTTCACTTACTTGAAGTATTATGATTTACCCAGCAATCTCTTTTACATACATTAATTTCTAGGACAGTTGATTTAATTCTTTAGGGAAACAAATTTCATTTCACTGCTATGAGATGTCAAATGTGTAAATAATGAGCAAATTGCGTAAAACAGAGTGTGAATTAGGGAGAAACTGTTTCGAGGACAGTGGAACTAGGGAAGGGGCGGGCCAATGGAAAGAAAGAGAAAAAGGATCCATTTCTTAAAAGAAATGAATCAGACATACACGTATCAATATCATATTGTTTTTCTAGAGGGAGAAACTCAAAATTGTAAATCAGCACTAAACTGTGCAAGGATACTGGAAAATATTCAAATAGGAAGGGGAATAGGGTGCTGTGTGAGAGGGAGAGGAAATAAAGAAAAAGGAAAAGAACAGACAGTGCTGGGGATTTAGCTCAACAGCAAAAGTGCCTGCTCTGCAAATGCAAGACCCTGAGTCCAATCCCTGGTGCCCGCACTCCCCCAAAAAAACGGACAGGAGAAAATAGAGACAAGGCTTTTGTAAATAAGCAGGTTAAGGTGATCACTTGAAGGGAGAGGGAGGGACTGGGGATAAAGCAATCAAGAAATATCTTATACAGTAGAAGCTTACTCTAATGAATGTTATCCTTATGGATATCTAAAATGCACCAGTATAATCAAATGGAAAAACAAAAATGAAAATTGTCTATTGTACTATAAACACACACAATATTGTTTCCAAGACTCAAAGACATGGATGTTAATCAATATATTACTTTAAATTCTGAAAACTGCAATGACATACATACTTCCATGTGCCACTGCTGTTAGATAGAATTCACTTTATAAATTGTGATAACATCACAAATTCATAAGAAAAGTGCCGGCTCTCCGGGACCTTATTGTGCCCATGTACGAACTAGTTTAGTCCAGGTCACTCGTAGTGAACCTTTGGCACATGCTCCACAGTGGGCTCTTTGCTATCACTGAAAGCCCTAGAAGGCTCACTGTCTCCAACCAAGACACACATTAGTCCCAGCGAATGGCTGGAGACAAGAAAGGAAAGCACAATGACACAATGCCGTTTTTCTTTATAAACAAAATTGTCAGACTTATAAAATTAAAGACAACTGAAAGAAAACAGGAGATAGAGAGTTTAAATGGCAGTTCGCTGTGAAGAAGCTCTTTGTCATTTGGCGTTGATGAATACTTATTGTTGAAATGGTGGTTTAACAGTGAATTAGAATCCCTGAAGCTCAAGGTTCTAAGAGGACAAATAATTCCAAAGGTTAAGTGCAATTCCACACTCATTCCCTATCTTGATGGGGCCTAGCAGACTGGAGTTTTCAGAAATGTAATGTCTCATCTGTCATAGTTCCAATGATTCACGAATCACAGCTCTAATGGATATTGGCATATGTGACTGCATGCTGGTATCTTACAGCTTTTTGTTCTTGTTGTTTGTTTCTTTGTTTTAGTACTGGGGATCAAACTCATGAGCTGCATTAGCCAGGCCGACACTTCTGTTGCTGAGTTAAATCTCCCGCCCCACTATTCTCCATCTTTCAGATTTAGTCTCTACTACAGTGTCAATAGATTCAACATACTTTAATAAGAAACCTCTGTAGATTCTGTAAGATCTTTTATGACTCTAAAAGGAATTCCAGCTAAAGTTTGAGAATCTTTGTTGTGAAGAATTGTATCGAACAGTCACTAAGAATGATTACGTCTGCACACTTAATAATCAAACGTATGAGACACCATATATACACACTCACACAGTCTGCTTTCGAGAAAATCTATCTGCTTGCAATCATGAATATACCAATGAAATAAAGTGGACACACAGTGGGCATATTACTAAGGAGAGCTTTACTCTAGACAAACATCAGAATCACTGTAAGCATATTTGCTAGCGGTAGTGAACTAAATCATGGGTATCAGTGAGCCACTTGCCACTATCTCCTGAGTAACCGGGACTCTGGGATGCCCAGAGGAGCCAGCTCTCTGGGAAGCACCCACACACTTTGAAAAGATCGTGGAATTTTATAGTAAGTTTTGTGGATCCCTGTGAAGTATAAGGATCCAAGCTGAAAACATTGGATATTAAAACATACGTAAACAATTCATTAAATATTATTTTCTCCTGAGCTTATTAGCACCTTATTTGCAAATATGCACACCAATAATTACACCGGCAGTATTTATGGCAAAGCCTTGCCAACATTTGGAGACAAAATGGAGATGACTGCAGGCATATCAAACAATTTAGGGGACTGTACTTCATTACAGAGGAATCTGTATTGTGACATGTACCTGGTTGAGGTGGCAGTGCATCCTTCACTCTTACTGCTTTCTTCCCATCAGAATCTTTTGTTTCCACAGCAGGCTGAATGGGATTTAAAGTAAAGTGATTACTACACACTGCATACCTCCTAAAATAGGCAGTTCGTTCAAAATACAAATATACAGTCCTTACCTTCAAGGGAAGATGTGTGTCAGGTGATTCTAAAGAGGAAAAAGGGAAAATAAACTTTAGACAGCAATATGAGAAAACCAAGCATACATTCATGAAGACTTAGGACACAGCCGAATCTTCATGCTATGCTTGGGAAATGATTACCTCAGGTTTCAGCTCCTTTCCGACTGGTGAGAACAATACGACAGAAAAATTAGAATACAGGTCAAACATGATTTCCAATGTGCCACCATACTGCCAAAGATCATAACTAAAATAGGAAGTGAGCATATTCCAATCTGTACATGTGAACTGCTGCAAAACAGTGATCTTGGGATGTCATGATCCTGAGGGGCTGACTATCAAAGCTGACAGGAGAAGGGAACAGCATATAAACTGAACAAAGCACATCATCCATTGGTACGCCGTTGCATACATGTAGGTGCTCTCGAGATGTCCACCATGGCAGAGCGCACAAATGGTGTGTTCCTAATATTGTTATTTTAAAAGGTGAGATTGTGCTCCGCTATCCATGGTGCCCTTCAATTTCTGGACATGAACGATCCCTCTGCCTCAAGTTTTCAAATAGCTTGAACTCAAAGGATATGCACAACACCTGGCAACATTTTCATATATTTCTTTTAAATATCAGTACTCTGTACACAACCATTTTGTGTGAAAGTTGGGGACATGTCTAAGGAGAAGCTGCCCAGTAAATTCTCAGTGATTTCCACTGATCCAGTGAGAATCAATCCATACAAACTGAAAGAAATTGTAAGAAATCATTAATAAGTGGTTTTGGAAGCATCTTTGGTGATATGTCCTGCACATAGTGACAAACACATAATTCTTGTGAATTCAGAGCAATTAGCGCTAAAAGAAAGAAGTTGCATCTGAGTAGCAATCTGTAGATCTCTCCCTAGTCTTTCTTTCCACCCAGAAGCTCTAAGTCTATTGACACTCTCTCTCAAATGTATGCTAAACACTCGCCTAAATAAAATTAGTCTTCCTTCTGATCTTCTTCATAATTTTTACCATGCTTTGGTAAGACAAAGACCATGACTGCCTTGTGGATAGACACTGTTTGGTTGGCAGCTGCATTGGAGGTGTACAACACAGAGCAGATTCTACCACCAAAAGATTTCTGAAAAAGCATAATTACTATAGTAGAAAACCACGCACAGGTGCTACAAGTTGAATTAACTCTGCTACTTTATTACTTCCCTTATGCTGTTTTCTGGTTGGCATGAATCATGCAACAAGGTGAGTACGACTGCCCAACAGAAACACAGCTCCAATACTCATCAGTATTTACCCATTGTGGTTGACTCACTAGATTCCAGGAAGAGGGAGAGAATCTGCATCACTGAGGGTGTTGCAAGGGGACATATATCAACAAACTTCAAATTCTATGATCTCTCAAAAGTCTTATTAGTCTGATGCAAACTCAAGTGGGAATCTAAATATAAAGTTTGATTTATTAGGATACAACGATACTACGCAGATATCGATTGTACAAATCCATTCCTCAGAAGCAGTCTCCTGTGTTTCTCTGCCCCACAGTACAATAATGCCTCAGCCTTACTGTGCTCCATAGCATCTGTGCTGGCCACTCACTCAGCTGACTTTCATTCGCACCATCATCTCTCATTCTTCTGTTTTAACTTAATAGTATTATCCCGATTTACCTTTAATTTCCAGGACTATCGATTGTTAAGTCTTTAGGACTGTGAATTTTATTTCATTGTTATTAGATATCAAATGTGTAAATAAAGAGCAAATAGTGAAAAAGGTATTGTGAAGCAGGGCAAAATTGTTTAAAGGAGAGGGGAACTAAAGAAGGGGCAAAGCCAATGGAAAGAAAGGGGGGAAAGACTCCATTTCTTAAATAAAATGAATCTAACACACACATTTCAACATCGTACTGTTTTTCTAGTGAGAGAAACTGAAAAGTGTAAATGAGAACAAAACTGTACAAAGACACTGGAAAATATTCCAATAGGAATGGGAACAGGGTGGGAGGGTAAGAGGGAGAAGAAGTAAAGGAAAAGGAAAAGAAAAAAAGAACAGAGAGAACAAAATAGAAAAAAAGCTTTTGTAAATAAACAGGGTAAGGGGAGACCTTTAAGGGAGAAGAGATTGGAGAAAAAAGAATCAAGAAGTATCATATAGAGGCAGAATCTCCCTCTAATGAAGGGGATCCTTATGGGTATCTAAAATGTACCAATACAATGAATTTGATGCAATAAATTTAAATTTTCTGTTTTACTATAAACACACACAACGTTCGCCATTGGTTAGAACAATATGACAGAAAAACTAGAATATACATCAACCATGATTTCCAATGTGACATTATACTTGCAAGGACCATAACTAAAACAGGAAGTGAGCTTTACATGCTGACTGCTGAGAAAAAGTAATCTTAGCAAGTCATGACCCTGAGAGGCTGAGTGGCAGAGCTGACAGGAGAGGGGAATAGCATATAAATCGAACATAGTACATCACCCATTTGTACACCATTGCACTCCAAGTATCTGTGGTTTTGCATTTCTCCTGCACTGCAACTGGTACATAAGTTTGGTCATCATCAAGAGGAATTTAAACTTTGTGTTCTCACAAAACAGTTAGCCATACATGTTCAGCATAATAATTAATAAACCCAGTCATGTTTTCTATGTCCTTGTGGGCCATGGCTATGCCTACATTTCTTGTATCCTCAAAACTAGTTTGGCCACATCTTGAAATTTGTTGAATCCCTCATGAATGGAACATAAACCATATCTGAGACATAATGCTACATCAGTTTTCAACATTGAAATAGTTATCAAAATGCAAAAAGCTGAATAGTCAGGGAATTGTTAGATACTAGGAAACTTTTACATTTAAAATCAGCACAATATTTACTAACAGGTAACAATTTTGGCCTTCAAGGAATGAACTGAACAATGTCTCTTGGTTCATTTTTAAAGGATTTGTGTGGAAAAGCTATTTTATCAAAACTTACTTATCTTAAAAGGAGTCAGTGCTTCTATGTGCAAGCTAATCTCACGTGAACAATGATCAATTTCACAGAAAGCTCTGATGCCTGATGACTAGGCGGGAAAGGAGGGAAGTACCTGCAGTGTAAGCCAAGGCTAGCACTCCTCCCTGCTCTGAATCATCCCTGAACAGCCACAGTCTACTCTGTCACTTGCAAACACATACTCGAAAGCTGTGGGGAGGGAGTCCTCTCAGTTTGCATCATTCATTCCAAAGTTACTGTCTAGCTTTGTTCTTCCCTATCCTCCTCCCCTAATAAGTCCCTGTTCCCTTCCAAACTGACCTAGTTCTATGGTCTTGAGTGTTTCCATTTACGGCTTTTTGCGGATTATTCCTACCACTACTTTCTTTAGTTGGCAGAAATGGCAGTAATATCTTAGAATTACAACTTCTATTTCTTCTCTGTTCATTGCTTTACTCTCTCCCCTGTGACTAGAACTATTTTCAGAAATACAAACAGGAAAACAGGCACGAAATGGTTCTCCCTTGACCTTGTTATGTCTTGAACTAGTTCTTATCCAATGACTCTCGTCCAGATTTCTCTACAGGGAACTTGATACTGGCCCATCTTCAGTGGTCTGAGGATGAGTGACATGAGCATCCCTGGAGACCTTCTTAGAAACACACCACCTTAGTCCTGCTGACTCAGATGTGTGGTGTAACATGTTCCCCCACAGGGGCTTCATTTCATAACTAAAGCTCCAGGTCACAAACCTAATCGCTTCCAAATCCACTTCCCTTCCCTTCCTTCCATTTTTGGAATCTAGCACCAACTTCCTCCTCATCCTGTCAACTAAATTGAAAATGCATAACAGGCCATCCCCGTTCTAATGGACTTTTAACTGAGACTATGGCTTTCCTGAACTCAATGACTAATCATTCCTTTCTTTCTAGTTTTTGACTGTCGCATTCTGGATGTACTACTTGCTGAAATAGCAACGTTTTTAAGTGGTAAACTTTTAAATGGAACTCTGCAACCAGCATCGCGGGAAGAAGTAAGAGCGTGAACCAAGGTACCAGTGAAACTACACGTACAGCGAACAATGCTCGTTTACTTTGATCTGTAGTAAATGAAGTAGAGCTCTGTGTAATTCACTACTTCCATCCTCAATACCTTTCCAATCGTGAGAAGACGGGGAAAGACGAAAACTTCTGCCCAACCTCTCTGCAAGTTTTGTTACTCGGTGCTCAATTGATATAATTCCTACAATTCTTCCTAATTGCTCTTCCTTTTTCTAAATGATTACTTCATTTTCCCACACCCATATTTCTCTTGCCTTTGCCTACTCCCTGTATTGTGGCTCTCTCTTTTCCCTCACTCCCTCCTCTCCTCTTAATTTTCTAACATCCCTCAGACATTAGAATGCCTTGAAATGGAGCTAAGAAGGCGGCTCCTTCAGTGACTCTCAAATTTGCCTGTGGCTGATACGTCAGGGTACATGAAACTTATTGCTGTGTTACTTCTCTTTTTTCTTACTTTGTCATTAATAAGTAGTTTTGGGGGATTCAGAACTCAGCCATGCTCCACTGTGAAATAAACATGCTGTCAAATGACTTTCTTAAAATATCACACATTTATACATATTTCTTACCTTTTCTTTTTCTATTTCCTGCCTGTTTTCCTCCATCATCTGCTTTCCCAGAAAAAGGATCGACAGGCTTCTGTGGAAAATTCACAGAGATACTCTGAGAAAATTCATATAGCAGTAATGAGTTGCACAACCATTACCTACTCATTTCCCAAGAAGTTATCTGAGTTTTACCATCTTAAGGCAGGCAGGTTTAATAATGGGAATCACGTACTGAGGACCAAAATGTCTCCAATGAGAGCCTTATGAGAAGCCCAGCTTCGGTCTCCACATGGGTGCTGACTTTGTAAAGCAGGCATGGAAAGCCACAGGAGGGATTCAGAGACAAAATTCCAGCTGATAAACATATTTCATCCTAACGTCGGAGGAGACAAAGTACTCTGCACTCTCCAATGAATGGAACATTGAAACACACAGATTTAAATGAAGAAGTTTTTATGAGAGTATGTTTGTGATATACAACAATTACATTTGTTTTGGGGAACTGCTACATTCGTTATCATTTCTTCATTGCCTTGGTTCCCTTTACACCCTAACATCACTTTCCCTTCCCTGAATAAACAAATTCTTATAAATATACTTGTTACCATTCACCACTAAGCATTTCTAATCACAAAAGCCATGTCACTGTTAAAATAATTGGCCAGCTAAGAAGCTTCAGAGAGCCACGCTGAGTACAAAGAACATCGCAGGCACTGCTCCACTTGTGTAAACAAGGGCTTAGAAGAAAAACAATTATGAGTAAAACTTTTACTGCTTGAAAAGATGTTTGAAACTTAAAATATACTAATAACTTCATGTTATATTCAAGTAAGAGCACACAAATATTGGACACTATATACAACTATTTCCCAATTAAGGGAGAACTTTTTAAAAGTATAAAAAGAGCTGCAGCATAAAACCTTTTTTAATTTATTAAGTGCCCAAAACTTGCTCATACTGATTTGCATGTTTTCTTTTCTGTCTGTTGCAAAACTGTAAATAACTGTGATGAAAGTTGATGCACTTCCTGCTTTCAGGTCACTGTAGGGTGCTACAATGATAGCCAGACATGGCTCATGGCTCCCTGCTCTCTGCCCACAGTGTCCTCGAGACTTGACTGGGTTGGCTCTTTCTCACTCTTAAATTAGCAGCACTTCACGCTCATTCCCATCCTTACCTCAAACTCCCTTGGAATTCTCTAACCTATGCAGGCCTGGCAGTGCACACCTGTAATTCCAAACTTCTGGAGGTTTGAGACATCAGAAGCACTAGTTCAAGCCCAGTCTGGAGAATGTGGTGACTTAGAAAGACCCTTATCTCAAGTATTAAAAGGCCTGGCGAGCTAGTGCCAGGTGAAGGCCACAGGATGGATTCAAAGTAATGAAACAAACAGTGCTCTTGTTTGTCTGAATACTCTATCATGATAGCACAAGTCCTCATCTGATGTATTCAGTGTCCCACTACCTAGTGCACAGTGGGTACAGAATAACAGAGATTTATTCAAGTTCACATTTAAAGCCTCCTCAGGGAAACCTCAAGCACCAAGCTACTCTCTTCCTATATGCTGATTCCATCAACAGTTTACCAACAGTGTTACCATTTACAAAGTAGCAATCTATATGCCCCTCTCAACTTTCTTATTGTCTTCTTCACACTATTGTTTTGTTGTTCTCAGGTTTAGGAAAAAATCTTCAATATTTATTCAGGTACTGCAAACCAACTAGAACTTTGTATAATTTTCAAAGTATTTTTACAATTTTTATCACATTTGTCCATATATATAGCTAAAAAGCAGATCATGTGTTATCTTCATGGTATAATAAGTCACAAAATCCAAATACATTAAATGATTTTTCCAAAACCAGCAGTCACTAACTGACAAAACCAGAATACTAACTGGTTTTGTGCTTCCACCACTACCCTGGTACCACAATGCAGGAGCTGCTTGGACCGAACACATTAGGCCTTTTCCTAAGTGCTCACTCTAAAACAATTTGTCAATATTTACATCTTTATCACTACAAGCATGACTGCCATAGAGACACTCAATGCATCCACATTCAACTTTGGGTTCTGTTTTTTGAAATAATGTAAAATGGATCTGTGATTATAAAGCCCTGTATTTATATTTCTTCTTTTGAATTATGTCATGCAGATTGACACTAAGCAACCAAAATAGATTAACAATTGTGATTCTCACTCATTATTTTGTCAAGTTAAAACCTCTAAAAATTATATCCAAACATTTTGTCTGAATCTCAGCAGAATTTTCAGCCAGTGGCCAGAGGCTGAGCAGGGAAAATTCTTCAGTTTTTGTTCAACTTAATTCCAGAATCTAAGCCGATTGCTTATGAAATCTAGCTCCTAGTTTTTGACTGCACTGGCTTCCTTGAATGAATTTTACACAGGTAGCAAAGGTGTGCTTAGCACTCCATCCATTTATTCCTTCACCTGCAGTACAAGGGATTCAACATAAGGTATTTGTATTGAGCTAGGAACCCTGTGTTTTTAACTTTTTGAGACAGGTTCTTATTAATCAGCTAAGCTGGTCACAAAATTAGGAACTGTGGTTGAAAACTAAGCAAATGACTTCTTACAGGTATATGAAGACATGAGAAAGTACAGACAAATTGTCCCATTTATATTAAAACCTCAACCAATACTTATTTCAAACATAATTACAAATGATAGGCAGTACCTCAGAATCCCAAGGCAATTCACCAGCTTTCTGTACTCCTGGTGCAAACACCGTATCTATAAAATGTAGTCAGAGACACATTAGTGAGAATATTCACTGCTGTAAAATTTGCTTATAGATACAAATATATCTACATTCATGAAGATTTCAATGAGATATGAGTCAATGTGAAAAGAATTTCAGAAGTTTGAATCAGTTTCCAAAACCTGTTGGTAGAAGGAAATTAAGACAAGTAAAATTTTAAAAGAAATGAATATCATTTTTTAGATCTACACACATTTGAAAATAATAGCATATAATCAAAAACAACTTTCACAGTCACTAATTTGCCAGTTTGATGAGTTTTCTTCTCCTCATCCACATTAGTCACATTGTTAACTGATATCTCATCCAGTGCTTTTACAACAAAAGGCTTACCCTTTTTCCGCACTGTAACTTTTGACATTTCTGCTTGTTTCTATTGAAGAAAAGAAAAAAACAGTATTACAAAGCATGCAATTGCCCAGCCACCCACTCAGTGTAATAGAAACACAATGGAAACAATCACCGAAAAAATCTATCAAATCACACGGATTACTCTGCAAAAAGCTGAAAGCACATTCTGCTTGCATGGAACCAGACGCAGATACATGAAAACAGTGAAATGCATTTCATTCATTCTACAAATGGGGTCCAAAGACAGGCTTCTAAAGCAAATACAATCAGTTCTATCTGGAAAGCTCAGGAAAAGCCATTTCTTGTGAACAGGTGAGAAAGCACCAAGGAAGGGTGTCAAGGGCATTCAAGAAAGGACACCAGAAACAAATGGATGGGCATGAAACAATACAGCAAAAGAGGGCTGCCCGAGGGATGTGACACAGCTGGAATACAGTTCCTGGAAGGGCACAGACAGGTGAACAGGAGCATCACACTAATTTCAGGCTGGAATGGGAACTTCCCTTGTGAAATGCGAATCTGTAGATTCTCTGATATTGTAAGATCGATGCCAGAGAATAATGGGAAGCACAGCATCAAAGAATATTGTTTTTAAATGATGAGTGAGAAAATGAGTCCAGAAATGAAAAATAGTTCTCAGAATGTAGGAAGTAAGCAAATTTGATAGTCACCAGAAGGGTAGCTGGGGCCAGGAATTCTCAGCTTCAGAGATCTGGTGCCATCCAATATCATCACAGAAAGACCACAGTCAAGGCCTGCAGGAAATACATCTAACTGGAGGCCTGGGATGGAGGAGACACATTTGGAGGAGGGGAGATGATGACCTCACTCAGGAAATGATATTGGCTCAAAAGGTAAGTAACTTTTTGTAGAATACAGAAAACGGAGGCAGTAATGCTAATCTATGCACAGTTCTGAAATTCATCAGATGAAATCATGAGGGGGGAATTACAGGAGATGCCATTTTTCAATTATATACATTAACATTTGTGTTGAAGCTATAAACAAACTTTAACTGATATATGCAAATACTAACTTCTGAGACAGTACGCAAATGTGAATTTTAAAATTTAATCATAAGATTTAATACCAAGATACCCATTGAAGATTTTGAAAAAAATTCCTGTTCAAAGAAAAATCTTCCAGGATTTAATGAAATCCAGGCCTGCTGATGTGCACCTGTGGTCTGTGCTTATAGGGCAGCTCAGGCGGGATGGTCCCTGAAGCCAGGAGTCAGAAATCCAACTGGTGAATATAACCAGGTCCATTCTCATAAAGGGAAACATATTATAAATTGTAGAAGAGAAATGGTGATGATTTACAGAAAGAGGTATTTTTAAATGCTACTACAACGTGAGGGAGAAATGTAAGGCCTTATTTGAAAATTCCTATTCCCCCAATAAATGGCATATGCCAATACTTCTAGTTTTCTACATGCAATGACAGTTACAAATGGAAGAAAAGTTGTGTGCTATTTACCACTACCTGAGAACTGAAGCATTTCCGGTAGAGACAAAGGAAACACAATAATTTCCACAATTTTCCATTCAGAGAAATGACTGCTAATTAGGATTCTACAGAAAAATTACACTTTGAAAAGGTGCACCGAATAAACATGGAGCTGACTAAAACAAAAGCATAAGAAATTTTAAGATGACATTTTAACCTATGTTCAGAGTTAAAGGATACTAGAATGTACTGTGTCTTTCATACCTATTCATTCCTCAGATTTGTTTTCTTACTTGACATGACATTAAACATAAGTCACCTGAAAATATATATCTTAAGCACAGTATACATTTTATGGCATATTTTTAGAAACTGAATGCACTTATTTATTACATAAATTATGCACACATTACTTGAAAAATTCTACTAGGTAGAAATCCATTTATTGGCATTCAACTGGTATTAAAATGCTTCTTAATACGAAACACCTCACTGCAGGTCTTCAGAATTCACACAAAAATCTTTCTAATCTCCAGAATCTCATTGTACTGCGGAGTTTTAAATGAATTTTTGGAAGTACAAAAACTTGTGAAACTTGAAATGTCAGAATCAGATACAGAGACTACCACTGTATATTTTTAAAGCTATAAAGCTTACAATTACTTACATCATTACCACTTGCTTTTGTAGACCATCTAGTTCTACTACTGCTTATTATTTTGAAAACAGGTAGTCTTCTATAAGATAAAATGTTTTAAAAGTGGTATCCCCTTTATGGAGGAATCACATAGAAAACACAGTGCAGGAAGGTGTAGTATACATTCAATCCAGCACTGGAGGTGAGGCTAAACATCCCAAATTCCAGACCGGACTCAAAAACAAATTCAATTAACTAAAAAAAGAGGGCAAGGGATACAGCTTCCTGCACAGGCCCTGTGATCACCTTCCAGAAACAAAAAAACAAAACAATAACAATGAAGATCCTGTAATTCCGTAGTCATACATCCCTGATGAAACACATTTTAAATTTCTAAGTTGTCACAGTTTCCGGTATTATTCTAGTCTAACAACAGAACCAATAACAGAAGCAGAAGAGCTCTCATAAAAACTGATGATAGCAAAATAAAGATTACTTAAAGGAAAAATTGTTTTATACACGGTAAGTTGTTCAAATGAAGGCACCAAACTTCCCTGATTATTGTAGGACTAATAAGATCCATAAAAGATTTATATAGGTATGAGTGCTATGAAGGTCTTGGTAGTAAGATTTTCAAGCCATGGCAAGATCCACTTATCCAAATGATCCTTGACCAAATTTTGTATTTCCGCCATCATGGCAAAGGTTTGACAGATACAATTTTCCTGTCACTGTGTGTTTTCTAACCCATTATTATTTTCAGTCTCAAATACTTCAAAATATGTACCAGTTATTTACCAAAGGGGTGGAAATTCTTTTTAACTAGGCATAGTTCTCCAAAGTGATCTTCCCTGATCAATGTTCCATATAAATTTATGGTAGCTACACCACTGTTAAATTTGAAGACTAAGTGCAATACAATGCAAAACTAAGAAAAACAAAATTAACTTTACAAAAGAGACTTACCTTGTTATCCAGAGGGAAAGCAGTGTCACCTGATGTAGCCTGGTAATTAACAGGACTGGGTTTGCTGCAAGAGCTGGGGAGCAAAAACACACAACAACAGTGGATCAATTTTGTCCTTAAAACCTGGTGAAAGCTTGGCTATCTGTATATCAAATGACAGTTGGAAGAGATCAAAAATGGCAGATAGATAACAGCTGACTACAGAGTCTCCCTGAGATACTCAATTTAAAATTCAACATAATAGAATGTGGGGAGTCCCAAACAGAGGGAGATGAATTCTCTCACCCTAAGAAGCAACTAAGATGAGAAGAACCAATCAAACATACAGTCCAGTGTTACTATTGGAACAGCTAAAGGTTCAGTGCTCCCGGCAGTGCCCAACCACACGGCAGCTATTTGCTGAGCAGTCCCAGGTCCCACTGCATCAACTCACAGGAGGCGCAGTCACACTGTGGTTGGGGGTCGGCAAACCGAATGGCGAGCTAAGCTGGAAGGGAGCCTGCATTAACCTGTGGTGAGTGACAGGAGTGGAGCCATTCCACAGAAAAGGGGGCTCCAGTGGACAACATTCTGGGACCGGGCAGGACTGGCAAGTACAAAGGGCAGCAGTGACTTCAACCAGTTGTTCCCTTCCCCAACGGGATTAGTGGAGTGAGCTTGGCTTGGGTCACATGACCGGGCTGAGAACCAATAGGTTATCCAAAATCAATTAACTGTGGTGGCAGCGCACGGTAACGCAGTGAAGTCAGAAGTTTCACTGACCCAGCAGGGAGGTAGCACACAGTAATACAGTGGAGGACTCAGCAGCTTGACTGATTTGAGGGGAGGGGCCAGCATACCCTGCCCCTGTTTGCAACTCACTAGCACACTGCAGTGGATCACCTAGCCAGTGTGCTTCAGAAGGATTGTAACCAAGAAAGAAAGAAACTGGGGCCTCCTGGAAGAAACAAAAAAGATGGGAACACGAAGCAACAAGAAAACGCCTCCAGGGTTCCCAGGTCCCAACCCTGAGAACAATGACCCAGGACAGGTACATACAAAGAAGAATGAGGACAGCAAACATGCAATATCAGACACAGCACCAGTGGACATAAAGAGATGTCTCCGGGACCTCATAGATGAGTTGAAAAGTGAAATATTTAGCCAAGTAAAGCAAAATATAAGAAGATTAATAATAGAGAGGCTAAGCACCCCTCAAGCAGACACAGACAGAAGCAGGGAGGAACTCGAACAAAGGAGAGAAACACTTGATGAAGAATATAAAGCAAATATAGAATACATGAAGCAAATTCAAAGAGATTACCAGGAAATTAAAACCTCTATGGAAAGACGGCAAAACTGCTTGAAAGAAACTATGGATAGATTATCCAAACTGGAGGACAGGTTTGCAATGTGGGATTATGAAAGGGAAAACATTTTTAAAATAACAAAGAAACAACCAATAACAAATACAAGCCTAGAAGATGACAAGAGGATCAACAACTTGAGAATAAGGAATGTGAATGAAGAAGCAGGCCTACAAAGGAACTACAAAGGCTATTCACAGAAACAATTAAGGAAAACTTTCCAAACAAAGGAAAAGGATATTCAGATGTATGAGGCATACAGAACTCCAGCCACCTGCAACCAAAACAGAGCTACATCCAGGCATATAATAATCAAGATCCCAGAAATTCAATATAAGAACAGAATATTAAATCCTATTAGAGACAAGAAACAGATCACTTATAAAGGAAGGCCCATCAGAATAACGGCAGACTTCTCAACACAAACCATCAAGTCAAGAAGGCCTGGAGCGAAATATTACAACCCCTGAAAGAAAATAACCTTCAACCCAGATTGATATACCCTGCTAAACTCTCTCTAGAAATTAATGGAGAAACAAGATGCTTCCAAGACAAAGAGGAAATTGGGAAGTTCGCAACCACCAATCCAACTCTACAGAGAATATTGCAGGGCATTCTAGGGAGAGAGAGAAAAGCACTAGGGTTTCAGAAACACTGGCAGACAAGCTTCAAAGAATGGAGCAGAAACAGAATGAAGAAGATAAGCAGACAATTGATGGCAAAAAAGAGCATAACAGAAATGAGGCAGAGAAGGTTGGCTATAATCTCTAATATAGATGGCCTTGATACACTAAATTTTAAAAAAAGAACCATAGGTGGAGTAGATCAGGAGGCAGGGTCCACCGAGATACTATTTATAGGAAATATAATTAACATGAAAAAAAGAGTACATAGACTGAAAATCAAATATGAGGAAACAATGCTCTACGTGAAAGAGAACCAGAGAGTAATAGGGGCAACTAGATCAGTATTTGTGGATAGGCTGGAAAGACAGGCTTTAATAGGCAAAGGAATACAATTAGAGATCAAGTCCAGGGGACCGAAGGTTCGGAACCACTTAGGTAAATAGCAGGTTGCCCCCACCCCAAATTTAAAACCAAGGATCTTGGTCAGACCCAAAAATGCACAGTGTACCCTGGAGAAGTGAAAAAGGAGGGAGAGTCTTAAAGATGGCAGAAGATACTGTTAATAGTGTATCAGGATTTAAAACCCACATTACTCGCACCACTCTGCTTAAGATACATTTTATTCTTTTTATTTTTTTTGATAGATTTTATTCTGTCCCAGTTTGTCTACTTGCATTAGATTTGAGGGCACAGACAGCTATCCCAAAAACATCAGGATATAGCACAGTAATCATCTTTAATTTCCTATTATCTTAATCTGGAGCCCTGTATGACTTCCACTGTTTTATCATGACTCATCTTAGTTGTATCTGGTCTGTTTCATTGCTGTTTGGTATCAACACATTTTATTCAAAACTGATACGATTGATAGTATCAAGTCTGAGAGTATAGGCAACTACACTGAAGATGACAAGACTCTACAATACACATTCTGGTTTGATAACTGCCTGCTTTTGAAGTTTTATACTATATACAAAGTTGTGTCTTTATTAATACTGTTATGTACAGATACATTCAATTATACTATGTCTGATGACATAGCTAATTCTATTGAAGATAACAAGAGACAAAACAGGAACTATGGTAGAACTCCTTGTAAAACAGCCTTATATGTCTTTTTTGTTTCATGTGTTTATAGGAATATGTTTTGTTTTGTCTTGCTTTGTTTTGTTTCTCCCTCTAATACAGAAAGGATAGAAGTACATGTTAAGATTCATGCATGTGTAGAATCTATAAACAGTTTACGAGAACTGATCTTATGACACATGATGAAATGAACAAATACTTTGAAGAAAAAGAGTCACTCAAGTACCCAGTGCTGATCCTGGACTGTCATAATGTGACACTCAGCAATAGTACTAATCTTTGTTCAGAGTGATATTAGCCTGCTTGGGTTTGCTCAATCTCAAAATAATTGAAGATATGGATAACTACATGTATGTGTAAATGTATAGGATAACCATATTTCTAAGTTTTTGTTGGATAGCTGAACAGAACTGGTTACAGCCTCACTGTTTGAATCCCCACTTTATATGCTCCACTTTAGTATCTTGAACAACTATTTGTAAGAGGAAAATATGTAATCATCAACTAGTGATTTCTTACTGTATTTTTTCTTTGAAAGTATGTATTATTTCTACCTGTTTTGTTTTGTTTAGTCTTTCTTTACATAAAATTTTTAAAGAAGACACTACAGTACCCAGTGCTGATCCCAGAGTGTCATGATGTGAAATCCAGCAATACTATTATGCTTTGTTCAGAATGATTTAGCCTGCTTTACTTTGTTTAATCTCAGCCTAACTGAAGATATGGATAACTGCATGTATCTTTAAGTGTACAGGATTGATAACCATATTACTAACTTTTTGTTGGGTAGTTGAACAGAACTGTTTGCAATCTCGCTGTGTGAATTCCCATTTTATATGTTCCACTTTTGTTTTTTTTTTGGTTTTTTTTTTGGTTTTTTTTTTTTTTTTTTTGTCTTTTTCGTTTTTATCGGTACCAGGGATCGAACTCACGACCGCCTGCTTGCAAGGCAGGTGCTTATGCCGCTGAGCTAAATCCCCAGCCCCTGTTCCACTTTTGTATCTTGAACAACTATTTGTAAAAGTACAGTATGTAAACATTAACTAGTGAGTTCTTACTTTGTTTTTCTCTGAATGTATGTATTATTTCTACCCATTTTCTGTTTTGTTTAGTCTTTCTTCAAATAAAATTTAAAAAAAGAATCACAGCAGACTTTTCAGCACAAACTCTCAAGTCAAGAAAAGCTTGGAATGAGGTATTTTAAGCCTGAAAGTAAACAACTTTCTATCCAGACTGATGTACCTAGCAAAACTTTCATTCAAAAATAATGGAGAAACAAGATACTTCAATGACAAAGCAAAACTGAAGAAATTGGTGTCCACCAAGTCAACCCTAGATGGAATGTTGAAGACATACTAGATAAGAGATTAAAATTAACACAATCCCCAGAATAACAACAGAAAGAAACCACTAGGTAGGACATGCAATTAAACAAGAGGGAAAAGCAGAAATCAAAAAATTGGAACATAACATGGCAAAGTCAAGCCAGTATATATCAGTGATATCCATAAATGTAAACAGCTTGAATTCACATATCAAAAGAAGTAGGTTGACAGAATGGATCAAGAAACATGACCCCACAATATGCTGTATACAAGAAACACATCTGACCTTAAAGGAAACTCATAGATTAAAAGTCAAAGGATGGAAAACAGTATTCCATGAAACAGGAAGTCAGAAAAAAGCAGGGGTAACAGTTCTATTTGCAGACCATGTGAACTTCAAACCTAAAAAGATTAAAAGAGATACAGAACGTCACTACATACTCATTACTGGAAAATTTCAAGAGTAAGAACTAACAATTGAAAATATATATGCACCAAATTCAGGAGCATCCAACTATATAAGACAGATATTAATGGACATGAAAAACCAAATACCCAAGAACACAATTCTAAGAGGGGACTTTAATAGCCCATTGCCACAAAGAGATAGATCAACTAGACAAAAAGTCAGTAAAACAATAATAATACAAAACTCACACTAGCACCTGCACAGGGAGAGTTTAAGATCATTGCTCCCAGTGGTTAAGTGCCCACCCAGCTTCCAGCCACATTAGACTGTGCTCTGCAGGTTTCACAGACTGGCTAGGCCGCACCGAGCGACATTCTTTAAATCCTGGGAACTGGGGCTGCCTGAGGTGAGTTCCAGCACAGCAGCACTGGCCTGGGGAGGGTTTAAGATCTTGTTCCCAGAAGTTAAGTGCCCACCCAGCTTTCATCCAAACTAGATTAGCCTTGGGAGGCTTCCCAGGCTGCATTGGACCACACCCAGCAACCTTATTCAATCAGGAGAGCTGAGGGCATGTGAAGTGATTTCCAGTGCATATGTGCTTGCCCAGGGAGACCTGTGGACCATCACCAGCAGTGGTTAGGAGCCCACCAGGCTTCTCAGAACACTGGAGTTAGCACAGGAGGTCCTGGGGGCCTGACTGGATGATGCTCAGCAACTTCCATTCAGACCCAAGAGCTGAGCATTGGAGGTGATTTCCAACACAGCCAAAAGAAGCTTTGGAACCTCACTTGAAACACGGAAATAGAGGATAATGACAAGACAAAACACCAAAATGCAATTTCAAACCTTTAGCCCATCCCAAGAAAGCTTAGGAGCCATGTATATACCAAGAAATATAAGCCATACACCTGAAATACCTGAAATAAAAAAGCAACTCCAGGAAGCCTTAAAAGAATTCAAATTACAAATAATCTCTCAGGTAAAAGAAGAAATGAAAAAAGAAATGAAAGAAATGCTGAACACATCTAAAGAAGACACAGTTAGAAAATTAAGGGAACAATGCAAAAACATAGAATCCCTAGAAGAACAATGTAAGAAACAAACAGAATACATGAAGATTCAAAGGGATAACGGGAAATCAAAAAATTCCATTGAAAGTTGTCAAAACTGCCTCAATAAAAGTGAAGATAGATTTTCAGACCTTGAACACAA
Organism: Cavia porcellus; assembly: GCF_034190915.1. Lineage (NCBI taxonomy): Eukaryota > Metazoa > Chordata > Mammalia > Rodentia > Caviidae > Cavia > Cavia porcellus. The sequence goes on along the minus strand of NW_026947520.1, from coordinate 10,909,527 downwards.
GATTCCAGCTAGTGAATAGGAAAGGAGAGATCTTTTAAAAATAATAAGGAATCAGGAAATAACAATTCAACCACTGCAACATGATTCAAAGAAAAACAACATAAGATTCACAGGGATAAATGAAGAAGGGGTTACAACACAAATGATATCAAGAAGTAATAGCTGAAAATTTCCCAAACACGAGAATGAAAACTGACATATGCATTATTGAAGTATATTGAGCTCCAAATAGCCATAACTAAAATAAAACTACACCCAAACAAATAATAATCACCATCTGAGAAATCCAACATAATAGAATATTAAAAGGTGTTAGAGAGAAAGACAGATCACCTATAAAGGAAAACCAATCCAAATCACAAGAGACTTCTCAACACAAACAATGATGTCAAGAAGACCATGAAGTGAAGTATTTCAGATCCTAAAGGAAAACGACTTCCAATCTAAACTGATGCACCATGCAAAACTGTCCTTTCAAAATGGATGCAGAAATAAGACACTTCCATGACAAAGAAGAGATGAAGAACTTCATGACCACCAAACCAACCCTACAAAGAATAAAAAGACATTCTAGATACACATCCAAAAATCCTCGAAGCAAGGCAGACAAACAGAATGGAAAGGTAAAAATGTAACAGCAGAAAGATAACATGTCAACAATAAGCCAAAGTATAACACTTATACCCATTAATGTAAATGGTCTCAATTCACCAATTAAAAGCAAGAAACTGGCAGAATAGATCAAGAGATGATATTTAACCATATGCTGTCTACCAGAAATACATCTAACCCAAAAGGAAACTCATAGATGGAAACTCAAAGGGTGGAAAACAATACTTCATGCAACAAAACAAAAAAAAAGTGGGGGTAGCCATTCTGTTCACACACAGTGTGAACTGCAATGAAGAATGATACGAAGAGATAAAGAACTACATACTACATAAACTACATACTATTTAGGGGGAAACTTCAAGAGGAAGAGATAACAATCTTAAATATATATGCACCAAATTCCAGAGCACCCAGCTATACAAAGCAAGTATTAATAGAAATGAAAAATCAAATAAGCAACAACACAATTATAATTGGAGACCTTAACACACCATTGGCACTAAGGGACGGATCAACCAGACAGAAAATCAGCAAAGAAATAACAGGACTGAATTACACCTGCGAACACATGGACTTGATATACAGAGTGTTCCATCCAAAAACATCAGAATATACATTCTTCTCAGCAGCACATGGGACATTCTCTAAAATAGACCATATACTAGCCCAAAGAACATATTTAAGTAAATGCAAAACAAGGAAAATTATCCCATGCATGTTATCAGATCATAACACTATAAAATCAGAAACTAATGATAAAAGGCACTGCAAAAACTCCACGAACACATGGAAGTTGAATAATACACTCTTGAGCAATCAGTGGGTCACAGAGGAAAATAAGAAGAAATTAAACAATGCCTTCAAGCAAATGAAAATACAAATACAAATTACCAGGATCTGTGGGATGCAATGAAAGTGGCCCTCAGAGAAAAATTTATTACACTGAGTTCCCACATCAGGAAAACAGAATGAACACAAATAAACAACCTGATGCTATACCTCAAATATCTAGAAAAAGAAGAGCAAGTCAAGCCCAAAGCCATAAGAAGGGAGGAAATTGTAAAAATCAGAGCACGAATTAACGCAATAGAGACTAAGAAAACATTACAAAGAATCAATGAGTGAAAGAGTTGGTTCTTTGAAAGAATAAATGAATAAAGAAAGAAAGAAAACAAATAAAAGTTAGAGCTCAAATTCATGCAATAAGGAATGAAAACGGTGAAATCACTATAGACTCTGTGGAAATACAGAAAATCATCGATACCTGTTTCAAAAACCTGTAGTCTCATAGGGTTCATAACACTGAAGAAGGGGACCGATTCCTAGAAACATATGACCTACAAAAGCTGGGTCTTTTGTGAAACTGCTGAATAACCCAATTTCTATTAGTGAAATTGAAAATATAATTAAGTTCTTACCTACAAACAAGAACCCAGGCCCACACGGACTCACTGTGGAATTCTACAAGAAATAAAAAAACTTCCCAATTTCTGTTTTTTTTTCTTTTTCTCCTTAAATACAATTTTAAAAAAGACTTAATGCTGACACTCCTCAAACTCTTCAATGAAATCAATAGGGAAGTATCTCTTCCCAAGTCATTTCTGGAAGGAAATATTAGACTAATACCAAAACCTGAGAAAGACCCAACTAAAAAGACAACTATGGACCAATCTCCCTAATGAACACAGATGCAAAAATTCTCAACAAAATATTGGCAAACAGGATGCAGCAAATCATCATGAAGATTATACGCCACACCAAGGGGAATCATACCAGCCATGCAGGAATGGTTCAACATACGTGAATCCATCAGTGTAATCCACCATATCAATAGAGCCAAAAGTAAGAATCACATGATCATTTCTATAGATGCAGAAAAGCTTTTGGTAAGGTCCAACATTCGTTCATGATAAGAAACTTACAGAAAATGGGAGTAGATGGTCTTTACCTCAGTACGATAAAGGACATCTATGACAAACCCACAGACAGTATCATATTGAATGGCCAGAAACTCAAGGCCTTTACCTTAAAATCAAGCACAAGACAAGGATGCCATTATCACCACTCCTATTCAACATAGTACTGGAAACACTAGCCAGAGCAATTAGACAACAGAGAGAAATGAAGGGCTAAAGTTAAGAAAAGAAGAAGTTAAAATAGTATATGCAGATGACATGATACTCTACATAGAAGACCCCCAAAACTCCATTGAACGACTCCTAGATATAATAAATAAATTCAGCAATGTAGCTGGATACAGAATCAATACTCAAACTCAATTGCATTCCTATATACTAAAAACAAAATCACTGAGAGAGAAATAAGAGAAGCCACACCCTTCACAGTAGCATCCAAAAGAACTACTTAGGAATTGATCTCACAAAACAAGTAAATGATCTATACAGGGAAAATTATAATACCCTGAAAAATAAATTGAAGAGGATCTCAGAAAATGGAAAGACATCCTTTATTCGGGGATATGAAGAATAAATATTTTCCAAATGGTCCTTCTCCCAAAACTGTTATACAGATTCACTGCAACCTCATGAAAATACCATCAACCGACTTCCAGATCTAGAGAAATGACTCCTAAAATTCATCTGGAACCAGAAGAGACCTAGAATAACAAAGGCAATTCTAATCAGCAAAGGCAAGGCAGGAAGCGTAACAATCTCTGGTTTGAAGTTATACTACAAAGCTATTATAATAAAATCAACATGGTCCTGGAATAAAAACAGATCTGAAGATCAATGGAATAGATTAGAAGATATAACCACAACTACAAACACACTCAACCACCTTATCTTTGATAAAGGGGCCAAATATATTCACTGAAAGAACAACAGTCTCTTTAATAAATGGTGCTAGAAAAATAGCTCTCCACATGCCAAAAACTAAAACTAGACCCATGCCTATTACCATGTACTAAACTAAGATATAATGGATCAAGGATCTGAATATTAAAGCAGAAACACTAAATCTGCTGGAAGATAAATTAGGTAAAAATCTTGAAGACATAGTGGTATGTAGAGAATTTATGAACAGGAGTCAAAATGCACAGAAAATACTTCCCAGAATCAATAACTGCGATCACGACATATTAAAAAGTTTCTGCATGTCAAAAGAAAATCACCAACGTAGTGAGTAGAAAACCGACAAACTGGGGAAAAAAATCTTAGTGAACTGTCTCTCAGACAAAGGACTTCTCTTTAAAACATACAAAGAATTTTTAAAATAACAGCCCTGAAATTCAAACATGCAATCCAAAAATGGGCATCCAAGATGATTACACAGTTCTCAGATGAAGAGATAAAAATGGCAAATACATACACGAAAAAATGTTCATCATCATTAGTCATTAAAGAAATGCAAATTAAATCAACACTGAGATTCCATCTCACTCCAGAAAGAATGGCCAAAATCAAGAAAACTACCAACAACAAATGCTAGAGAGGCTGTAGGAAAAAACAAACTCTTGTACACTGTTGGTAGGAGAATAGATTGGGGCAACCACTGTGAAGGTTAGTCTGGAGATTCCTCAAAACCTGGGATTGGAAGTCCCATTTGACCTAGCATATTTCCAGAAGAACTAAAAACATCATACCACAATGATATATGTGGACCCATGTTTATAGCAGCACAAATTGCAATAGCCAGATCTTGGAAACAACCTAAGTGTCCATCAACTGAGGAATGGATAAAAGGGTTGTGATAGTGTTATACAATGGAGTACTACTCAGCTATAAAGAATGATCACATTGGGATATTTATAAATAAGTGGATGCAACTTGAGGCCATACTCATAAGTGAAACAAATCAAACTCACATGTATGAATACTGTATAGTCTCCCTGGTGTAAGAAACGATAAGTGTACATAAAATTTTATGGTAATCATGATTGCCCATTACATTGCTTTGAAGTCTTATGATGTTTTCATTCATTAATTGGGATAGTTTTAATGATTTGCTTGATTTCATTATGTGTGATGATATGAACAGCTATTTTGAAGAAAAAAAGACATTTTGGCAGCCATTGCTGATTTAATTTGATCTTGCTTTGAAGTCCTACTATGCTTTTGTTCTTCTGTTTCCGTTGATTCTATCATGTTGTATCTTATTGGATTTTAATATGTGTGATAGTATACACAAATTTTTTATGGAAAAGGAGACAATATAGTAGCCATTATTTGTTTTCTGTTATTTGGTTCTGAGGGCCCTATAATACTTTCATTCTCTTGTATGGTGTTATACTATTTTGTTATGTTTGATACTATTGTACGTTAATACACTCAACTATTTCAAAGAAAGAGACATTAAGGTAGCTACTATTAATATTGGGTTGTCTTGTGGTGAAGTACTGTGTTGCTTACATTGTTCTGTTCTGATGTTCTTTGTTCTGTCCTTTTTGGTCTTTATCTCTTTAAAATAAAAAATAAAAAAAGAAATAATAGAACTGAAATATACCTGTGAGCAACTGGACTTGGTAGATGTTTGCAGTGTTCCACCCAAGCATGTCAGAATACAGATTCTTCTCAGCTGTGCATGGGACAGTCTCCGGAATAGACCATATAGTATCCCATAAAATATTCTTAAAGTAACTTCAAAGGTACTGAAATTATCCCATGCCTACTATCTAACTGTAGCACACTGAAATCGCAAATTAATGGCAAAAAATTGCAAAACCTGCATAAATACATGGAAATTAAATAACAACTTTTTGAACAACCAGTGGGTTACAGATGAAATTACAGAAGAAATAAAGCAGTACCTACACATCAATGAAAATGCAGAAACAACATACTGTAATCTGTGGGATCAAATGAAAGCAGTCTAAAGAGAGAAATATATAGCAATAAATTGTCATATCAAGAAAACAGAACAAGCTCAAATAAACAATATAATCCTTCATCTCAAGCTTCTAGAAAAAAAAGAGCAAGTTAAACCCAAAACTCATAGGAGAGAAAATTCTAAAGATTAGAGCAGAAATCAATGCAATTGAAACAAAAAAATGCAAAGAATGAATCAAAAAGCTTGTGTTTTTGAGAGAATAAACAAAACGGACAAGCCTCTAGCTAACCTCATAAAGAAAAAGAAAGACAAACTCAAATTCATGCAATAAGGTCTGAGAAGGGGGAAATAACTATAGATTCCATGGAAATTGAAAACATCATGAATACCTACTTTACAGGTCTCTAGTCATATAGAGTGGAAAACACAGAGGAAATGGACAGATTTCTAGAAACATATGAACGACCAAACTCAACCAAGAAGATGTAGCATTTTAAAATAACCCAGTATCAGCTATTGAAATTGAAACTATAATTTAAAATTTACCAAAAAGAAAAGGCCAAGTTCTGAGGGATTCGTGGCAGAATTCTATAACAAATTTAGAGAAGATTTCATGCAAATACTCCTTAAATTCTTCAAAAAAAATGAAAAGGAAGCAATCCTCCCTAAATCATTCCTGGAGGCAAGTATAACTCTCATACCAAAACCAGAGAAAGACCCAACCAAAAAGGAGAACTATAGCCCAATCTCTCTAATGAATATTGATGCAAAGATTCTCAATAAAATACCGGCAAAGAGAATGCAGCAAATCATCAATAAGATTATACATCATGACCTAGTGGGATTCATTCTAGGAATGCAGGAATGGTTAACATATGCAAATCAATAAATGTAATACATCCCATCAACAGATCAGAAACAAAAACCACATGGTCATTTCAATAGATGCAGAACTTCTGATAAAGTCCAACACGTGTTCATGATTAAAAACCCTTCAAAAACTCAGACTACGCAGTGTCTGCATCAATCTTATAAAGGCCATCTATGACAAACCTATAGCCAACATTATACTAAATGGCAATACTATACTGAAAGCTTTCACTTTAAAATCAGGAATAAGACAAGGATGTCTACAATCACCACTTCTATTCAACATAGTTCTGGAAACACTAGCTAGGGTATTCAGACAAGAGAGAGAAATAAAATGAATAAAGATAGGAAAGGAAGAAGTTAAATTATCATTATTTGCAGATAACATGATACTCTATTTGGAAGACCCAAAAACACCATGAAAAGATTACTGGAAGTAATAAACAAATTCAACAGTGTAGCTGGATACAAAGTCAATGCTCAAAACTCAATAGCATTCCTGTACACAAACAAAAACTCACTGAGAGAGAAATTATGGAAAGATAGCCTTTCACAACTGCATCTAAAAAATGAAATATTTAGGAATCAACCTAACTAAGAATGTAAAAGACCTATATGCTGAAAATTATGCTATGCTAAAAAAGGAGATTAAAGAGGATATTAGAAAATCAAAGGAAATTCCTTATTCTTCGTTAGGAAGAACCAACATTATGAAAACGGCCATACACCCAAAACTGTTCTACACATTTCATGCAACCCCAATCAGAATACCAATAACATGCCTCACGGATCTAGAGAAAACACTCCTGAAACTCACGTGGAAAAAGAAGAAACCTACAATAGCAAAGGCAATTCTGAGCAAGCAAGGCAACGTAGGAGGCATCTCAATTCCTGGCCTGAAACTATACTACGAAGGCACAGTGATAAAATCAGCATGGTACTGGCAAAGAAATAGACCTGAGGATCAGTGGAACAGATTACAAGATGCAAGCACAACTACAAAGACAATCAACCACCTGATATTTGAAAATGGGGCTAAACATGTTCACTCTTTAATAAATGGGGCTGGAAAAATTGGCTCTCCACATGCTGAAGACTGAAGCTAGATCCATGCCTATCACTATGCACAAAATTAAAGTCTAAATGGACCAAAGACCTAAATATTAATACAGAAACCTTAAATCTACTGGAAGACCAGGTAGGCAGAAGACTTGGAGACATAGGGGTAGGCAGAGAATTCATGAACAAAATGCAAACTGCATGGGAAACACATCAAAGAATCAACAACTGGGATCTCATGTTATTCAAAAGTTTCTGCACATCAAGAGAAATCACCAACAGAGTGAAAAGAAAACCCACAGAATGGGAAACAATTTTAGCCAACAACTCCTCAAAGGGCTTATATCCAGAACATGTAAAGAACGGAAAAACATCAAGCCCCCAAATTCAAAGACCCTCTCCAAAAATGGACATCTGAGATGAACACACATTTCTCAGATGAAGATACACAAATGGCAAATAATTACATAAAGAAATGTTCACCATCACTGGTCATTCGAGAAATGCAAATTTAAACAGCATCGAGATTTCATCTCACTCTGAAAAGAATAGTGGCCATCAAGAAATCAACTGATAACAAATGCTGGTGAGGCTGTTGGGAAAAAGGAACACTGCTCCACTGTTGGTGGGAGTGTAGAATGGTGCAACCACTATGGAAATCAGTATGGAGATTTCTCAGAAAACTAGGATTGGAAGTTCGATTCAATTCAGCTATTTCCTTCCTGAATATTTTCCCAGAAAACCTGAAAAGGTCATGCCAAAGTCATGTATGTGCACTCAAGTTCATAGCAACACAATTTGTAATAGCTAAATCTTGGAAACAACCAAGATGCACATCAACTGCAGAGTGGATGAAAAAGATGTGGTTTTTTATACAATGTAACATTACTCAGCTATAAAACAGGATGATCTTGAGGCCTTCATAGGTAAATGGAGACAACTTGAGACTGTCCTCACTAGTGAAATAAATAAGAATCATATTTATAAATATGACATTGTCTCTCTAGTGTAAAAAGTAATAAGAAATGTAGGAGTAACATAACCCTAAATGTGTAATTGCTATTGTGAAAAAGAGGAGAAAAAGTCCGAGGTAACGCGTCTGGCCGGCTGCGCCTCCGGGGGCCGGCGCCTCGGTGAGCTGCGCCGGAGCCCCGGGGAGGCGCGGCGGGCGGCATCCGCGTGGGGCCTTGCTGCGGCCGTCCGGCCTGCTCCTGCTGGCTCCCGGCGCTGTTCTTGGACGAACGTTTCCGCGGCCCAGCGCGCCCGGGAGCTCTGTTCCAAGCGCTTCTCAAAGGTTGCTTCTCACAAGTTCAGGCGATCAGCGCTGTCATGTAGACGCCACCCCAACCCCGCCTCTGCCGTTTTTTGTGACAGCCAAGAAGAAAATGCACCCGCGTTTCCAGGGTTCGCATCCCACAGTCTGCCCCAGGGGTCGCTCTCTGAAAACCGCTGCAAGCGTCCCGCGCCGTCTCAGGATGAGCTTCACAGCCCGACCCGGGAAGTTGCTTCTATTTGAGTCCGGTGCTCTGTCTTGATACCGGAAGAGATTACAGACGTGGGGATAAGGGAAAGCAGCGACTGTTGAGGAAGCCATCATGGTGCCAAAGTGGCTCATCTAGTCATGAGCCTTGGCCCTGCAGGCTACAGGGGCTCCACGAGGACTTTTGGAAGTGAGCGTGAAAGAGGAGAAGAACCATGCCTGTGGTCAAGAATCTGACAGGTCAAGGAAGACCTTTGAAAGCAGGGAGATCTTCCGAAGACACTTCAGGGAGTTCTGCTATCAGGAGACCCCGGGACCCCGGGAGGCGCTGCACCGGCTCCGAGAGCTCTGCCACCAGTGGCTGCGGCCCGAGACCCACAGCAAGGAGCAGATCCTGGAGCTGCTGGTGCTGGAGCAGTTCCTGGCCATCCTGCCTGCAGAGCTGCAGGCCTGGGTGCACGCACAGCATCCAGAGAGCGGGGATGAGGTGGTGACTGTGCTGGAGGACTTGGAGAGGGAGCTGGACGAGCCAGGAGAGCAGGTCCCAAGTCCTACTTACGAGCAAGAAGAGGTCGTGAGGCAGAAGGCAACTCAAGGAACAGCCCAGGTATCCCCATGCAGCCAGTTCCCGTGCTCAGAAGAGCAGCTGCAGTGTCACATGCCAGAGGCGCGCCCAGTGCAGGAGAGCGGTAGCGAGGCTGGGACTCGGAATGTTGAGTTCGCACCAGTGGAGGAGGGCTCTAAAGAAATAAAATTTCCTGTGGAAGGACCTGGAACTCTCAGCAGTGGTACCACTCAGGTGCCTGAATGCGGAGATGCTTGTGGCCCAGAGGGCAGACTGGGCAGGCACCGGGTAAGCTCCTCAGTGGCGGAGAGGCCTCACGTCTGCAGGGAGTGTGGGAAAAGCTTCACACAGAACTCCATTCTCGTGGAGCACCAGAGGCGGCACACGGGTGAGAGGCCCTATGTGTGCGGTGTCTGCGGGCGCGCCTTCAGCCAGCGCTCCGGCCTCTTCCAGCACCAGAGGCTGCATACTGGGGAGAAGCACTACCAGTGCCGCGTGTGCGGCAAAGCCTTCAGCCAGAACGCCGGGCTGTTCCACCACCTCCGCGTCCACACTGGAGAGAAACCTTTCCAGTGCAGCCAGTGCAGGAAGAGTTTTAGCCGCCGCTCTGTCCTTGTGAAGCATCAGAGAATTCACACTGGAGAGAGACCTTATCAATGTGGAGAATGTGGCAAGAGCTTCTTTTACCACTGCAACCTTGTCCAGCATCAGAAAATCCACACTGGAGCTGAGCCCGTGGGCTCCTTGGAGCAGGCAGGGCAAAATCTCTGAGCCCAGACCCCAAGGCAAGGTCGCAAGGGCACGGTTCCTTGCTTGGCCCCTGAGAGAACAATCATAATTTCAGGTAGTGAGGCTGAATAGAAAAGTACAGGGAATACCAGGAGAAATTCCTTTAATTTTAGGCTAAAAGAAAGCGTAATTAAGTGCATCTGTCAAGGTCTCCATGTCAATGACAGCCACAGCTTTGCAATGGCAAATCTTAGTTCTTCATCATAATACATGCTTCGATCTACGTACATGTGCAAGAAGTTTCTGGATTCAGGAACACTACATCTTTCTAATTTTTTTTAAAAAAGTTTAAAAACATATGCAACCCGAGTTCAAAATTATATCAAAGGTAATTTACTGAGTATTACAAATTAATTTTAAAATCACAGTAAAATTTACGTGAGCTGACTTTTTTTCCATGTACATATGATTTGCATTTTAACCTACAGAAGGAGGCACATGGTGCCTCCCATGCAAATGTATAAAACCTCTCCTTGTTGATTTCTACTCAGCCTTCGGTCAGGAACGAGGACATGGAGCAGCCTCATTACTGGCAGCTCAGTGACTGCTCCCAGGCAGCAGTGATGGGAAGACAGATCTGCACAGCGACCAGGATACTTCACTAAAAATAGGCTATTTCAGATCGTTATTTTAAAAACTTTAGTTTCCTTGCATTTTTCCTGTAACATAATAAAAATGGTTAGTTTTTGCCTTTTGCTTTCTTTTTTCTTTTTCTTTTTTTTTTTTTTTTTAACCGGTACCAGGGATCGAACTCACGACCACGCGCTTGCAAGGCAGGCGCTTGTGCTGCAGAGCTAAATCTCCAGCACCAGCTTTTTTCTTTCCTTTCTTTTTTGGCAGTGGTTATAGGGATGAACTCAGGGCCTGGTGCATGGTAGGCAGATATTGTACCACAAGGCAGTATCTCCAGCCACTGTTCAATCTTTTGTTTCAAAAGTCTCAGCTTTCCAAGAGTAGAGAGAAAAGTGTGGTCCATCGTGCATGTTGATTGCTTCTGTCTGCAGTGCTGGGGGTGAACCCAGTGCTAGATGAACTACTCTACCACAGAGCTACGTTGCTAGCCTCCTTAACATCCACATTTCTTGGAACTCTTTGTTGTTGATTACCAGCAAGGTCATACATACAAAATTAAAGTTTCTTTCCCTTGCCTTTAAAAAAAAAAAAAGAAAAGAAAAAGAAAAAGAAAAAGAGGAGAAAAGAAGATGCTCTAACGGATATAAATGCATGCATGGGTAAGTATGTAAGATTAATTACCATATTACTAAGTTTTGTTGGATCACTGAACACAATTGTTTGCAGTCTCACTGTTTGAATGTCTACTTTGTATGATTTACTTCTGTAATTTGAACAACTATTTCTAAGAGGACAATATGTGATTTATCAACTAGTGATTTCTTAATTTTTAATTTTAAATTATGTTTTAATCATTATTTCTTCCCTCCTTCAGTTTTGTTTTTTCTTGTTTTCTCTTTAAATAAAAAAATTTAAAAAGAAAAACCAGAACCTGACGGGCTCAAAATGAAATTCTTTAAGAACATCAGTGAACATCTAATAATAATACTCTGCAAACTCTGCAATAAAAATAAAGGTAGGACTTCAAAAATCATTCTGGGAAGCTATCATTATCCTCACCACCAAAGAAGAAAAGAATACAACCATAAAAGACAATTAGAGGACAATTTGTTTAATGAACATAGATGCAAAAATCTTTAAGACACTAGTAAACCAAATACAACAAATTATCAAAAAGATCATGCACCCTACCAAACAGGTTTCAGCCCCTGAATACAAAGATGGCTCAATAAACACAAACACAAAATTCCTCATCTTCATAGAATCAAGGCCCAAAGCCACATGATCATTTAAATAGGTTCAGAAAAAGCCTGTGATAAAATGCAACACTCATTCTTGATTAAAACCCTGAAGAAAGTAAGTTCAGAAGGTCTTCATCTCAACATGATAAAAGCCATTTATGACCAATCTACTGCTAATACACATGCCATGGGCAAACATTGAAAGCCTTCTCTCTAAAATCAGGAACAAGACAAAGAAGTTGTTTTTATCACCATTGCTGTTCAATGTGGTCATTCACGTAATAGCCTGAACAATTATTTAAGAGTAAGAAATAAAAGGGATACATGTAGGGAAGAACGGAGTCAGAAGACCTTTATGTGCAGATAACATGATCCTCTACTTCCAAGACACAAAACCCTCCATCACACAATTCTAGAACTGTTAACCAACATTATCAGGATACCAGGATACAACACACACACACACAGATAAAATCAATAGCATTGTTATACAATATTGAAGAACCCAATAGAGGTATATATTACAGTAACATTTTTGTTTTCTTATTAACCTGATATGATGCCCAGTATTGCTCTCCCCATCTTGTTCTGTCAGATTTTACTATATTCTATTTTGTTGATAGTATCAAGTTTGAGGGTATAGGCAACCAATTTCAAGGCAATAAGATTCACTAAGATGCCCATTATGGTTTGATTATTATCTTCTTTTGAAATCCTCTGAGGTCTCCAGTGTAGGTTTTATTAGTCTTGTTCTGTACTGTTTTGATCAATTCTATTATATCTGATGATATAGGCAACTTTTTAAAAACATAGCAGAGGCACAATGGTAAGCATTTTACATCACCTGATATTTTATTTTTACATCATGTACTATGCCCAACCTTTTGTTCTAACCGACTCTGCTTTGTTTAGCCACGTTAGGTTTTATTCTCTTCAAAAAAATAATAAGAATTGTGGGAGTAAAAAAACCCAAAAAGTGTAATTGTTATTAAAAAGAGAGGAAAGGAAGGTGGTCTAAGGGATATAGCTGCATGTATGTTTGAGTGTATAGGATGGAAATCCATATTACTGAACTTTTGTTCAATCATTGATCGGCACATTCTGCAAACTCATTCTATAAATGTTCACTGTACATGCTTTAATTTTATAATTTGGACAACTATTTCAAAGATGACAATATATAACCTATTAACTAGTGATATCTTACTGTATTTTATTCTTGAAATTCTGTATTATTTGTACCCTTTTACTGCTTTGTTTATTTTATTTCCTTTCTTTTTTCTCTTTAATTAAAAAAATTGAAGAACCCACTGAAAAAGCAATTAGAAAAATAATATCATTGATGACAACATTTAAAAAAACTTAAATAGATAGGTGTTAGCTTAAGAAAGCAAAGCATTGTATAGTGAAAATTACACCACTCAAAACTAGGCACCTGAAAATATCACAAAATGAAAAAATAGTCCTCATTTCTGGATAGACAGAATCGATACTGTCAAAATGGCCTGACTTTCAATATTGGTAAACATACTTGGTGCAACCCCAAGCTAAATACCAAAGTCAATTATCACAGAGCTAATGGAACAATCCTAAAATTGGGGGAAATTAGAAGAGACTCAGACTACCAAAAGCAATCCTGAGTAACAAAAGCAAAGCAGGTGGCATCATAATCCCAAGCTCAGAGCTACACTATAAAGTTACAGTGATGAAACCCACATGGTACTGACATAGAAACAGACATGTGCATCAGTTGAAGAGAGCACAACAGAGACAACTCAAAGCACACAGAGCCAGAGCACTGGGTGATCTTTGACAAAGGAGTCAAAAACATACCAGAGTAAAGATATTCTTTCAGGGATGGTGCTGGGAAAATTGGATACCTACGTGCAACAGATTGAGACTAGATCCACATATATCACCATGTACTAAACTATAACCAAAATGGGCCAAAGAACTAAATGTTAAAACAGAAGCAATCTTCTGGAAGACAAAATGGGCAGTACTCAAAGACACAGGCATGCAAGGACTTTCTGAACAAAACCCTAATGGCACAAAATACAATATAGACAAGCAACAAATGGAGTCTCATGAAATTAAAAAGCTTCTCCATTGCAAAGGAAACAACCAACAGAATGAGGAGACAATCTTCAGATTGGAAAAAAAAATACTTTCATTAGCCACTCCACAGGCAGAGGACAAGCATCAAAGTATAGACCTACCAAAGAAAACTCAAAAGAACAGACAAATGAAATGAAATGATACTTGTTAGAAGTACAAATGGCCAATAAAAACATGGAAAACTCATCATTGCTTCTGGAAATTACATAAATGCAAATTAAAAATACACAAAGATAGCATTTTATCTTAGAAAGATTTCCATGAAAAAAATCTAATGATAAATGGTGATGAGAATGAAGGATTTTTCTACAACGGTGGTGCGAATATAAACCAGTATGAACACTACAGGAAAGAGTGTGGTGTTTCCGCAAAAAACTGAAAATAGAAATCCACTTGAGACAGCTACGTCCCCTTGCAGAAATCTTCCAAAATAGTTAAAATCATACATACAGGGATATATATATATCTATGTTTACAGCAGCACAATTTCTAACAGCTATATCTCTAAAATAGTGTGTACATCCATTAAGAGAATAATGTACAAGGAAAATGGCAATTATACACAATGGAATACTGCACTATGAAAAAGAAAGATAACCTTGAGGAACTCATAGATAAATGAATGCAACTTGAGGATATAAAGTTCTTTGAAATAAGTCTGAAACACAAGTTCAAATATTTTCTGGTTTCTCTTATATGAGCATACTTCTCCAAATTGCATATTTTGCTTCTCTAAATATTTTATGTGCCAACTTGTTTATATTACTAGCTCATTTTCAATCACTGAAAAGAAACATTTACACTTTTTCCTTTTTATATGAAGCATTTAGGCTTATGTTTTGTACTCTGAGGAAGTTCCATGAACATAGCAATACACAGTGTTTTTCCTTATTGTTTTACTACAAAAGTTATTCTTCTCATTAAAAAGCAGACATCAGTCAAAATTACTCAATAATAGCGCATGACTTGTACTGCACAGTATTCCTTATGTTGCCCAATCCAAATAATTTTTCTATCTGATGGTTTGTGTTGATCTTTTTCATTATACACCAGTCACTAAGGTAGTCTTTCAGCTACTGACTTATTTGACTTATTACCACTCCACAACACTGCTGAACTCTTGTTTAAAAAAAGAACAACCATACCTTTCCGGCTCATTCACCACATTCTTTGTTTCTGTCTTTTTTAACAATGCTGCCGCTTCCATTCTGTTTTCCCTTAGAGCAAGCATAAGTGGTGTGAGGCCTTCCTGTGGAGAAGCAGAAACAATTTAAAACCCACACAACTGCCTGCTTCTCAGCTGAACTGAACAGCTTGTGAAGGACCCTGACTGTTAACCTGATATAGATAACAACACACAGCAGTCTCTTCCTTCTCACTCCCAGTGCTTCCACACGTGCTGCCCTGCCATACCCTCTGCAGTGCATGCTCTCTGCCCACAGTGGCTACAGAAACCCCAGGGTCACAACTCGCTCCAGTCACTGGTTCCAAGGGTCTTTCCATCACAGCCTTTATCATGGTACTCAGAGTTATGTAACATCTCCCGCTTCAATCAAATGCACCTTCAGGGCAGGGGCTGTATCTTTTTTCTCAGTAGCTCCAACCATAATGCACAGTCAAAAATGATTGAAGGATTTGGATTAAATTAATGAGTTAAATCATCATCCCTAGGGCAGGAATTCTCAGCCTATCTTCCAAAGAATAATTTTCCATGACTTCTATGTCTCAACAGATTTGATAATCATGTTTGAGAAATTATAAAACTGCATTATTTCCTCAGTATTAAAATCTCTTTACCTTTGCTTTACTCCTATTTAACATTACTTTTCTTCTGACAAATATCAACATGAGGAATTAACAGTTTCAGGGATACAGAGCTGAGAGCTTTCTAGTACTATGGAAATTTTTTCTGAGTTAGGCAAGAAACTTGTTGGATTCTCCACCTAGTGTAAGGATCCAAATACAATTCTTAACCATTCCAGCTTTCAAGGAGTCCCTGAGGACATGATCCAAGTGAACATGGATCCCTTATTACTACACAATCCATGGGGTTCTGTCCTATTACTAGATGAAAGTGGAAAAGATCAGTACAAAATTTCAATTGTCATTTATGCTGATAATGCTAAGATCCCCACGCAGCATAGCTATTGTTTTTAATAAGTTATATTCTGTTTCCATTTTAATTACTAATGTTATAGAAATCAGAGGTAAAATATAGTTCATCAATAAAGATTCTAATACTGCTTAATTTGCATTTTCCCATAATAAATAAATTCTAATACTGCTCAAGATGGATTTTCTCATAATGAACAAATTCTAACACTGCATAATATGAAAATTTTCTCAGAATTTTCTCAATATGAATTTTCTCAATATGAAAATTGTATCATAATGAAACTCACTAAGTCGCTTATATTTTTAAGGGATAAGGCTGAAAAAGAAGATACAAAATTCTTGGTAACATGCACAAACTATCCAGTTGTGATTATAATTAATAATACCTTCAGGCATTCTAATAGGAACATGGTTACGTATAGTATATGGGAAACCTTTTTTAAAGAATCTCTAAACTTCATTCCATTTTAAAATATTCATTCTAAAATCTAGATTACATCCTTATAAATGAATATAAGATATTCTGAAATTCCTGACTACATTAAATATACCATCATTTAAGAACTGGAAACTCTCACAGAAGCACAGTAGTGGGCAGGAAGAAGTACAGAATTGAGCCAATAGCAAACTGGATAAGCCATGGGAGCTTCCTGTACAGGGGGCACACCCTCACAGTCACAGGGGCTCTGAAGACAGCACAGCCTCTTCTTTGTGAGCATCTCCAACTTCAAATTATGGAGATGTTTTCTGAAATTTCATTGTGAATTCAGTTGATGGAAGCAAATTGCATAGAGCTAAAAGGCACATTTAGTCCATAGTGTTCTGCTTATATCTTTGCTGTGCATGTGCTTCCAAATGGTTGTGTACAATGTAAAATTCTTCCCTTAACATCATGTTTTACCAAAAAGAGAGGTCCTGCTATGAAATAAAAAAGATTATACCTATTTTAATAATTTTTCCAGCACGCATACTTTTCCTCCATGTGTATGCAGTTCTCCCTGACTGTTAAGCAGGTAAAAAGGAGTGCCAAAAGGAAATTATCAAAACTATTCCCAGCGGGACAGGGGACAGGAACATCTGTAATCTTATCATTCTGGGAGGCTAAGAAGAGGGATCCAAGTTCAGATTTGATTTCTGTCTCTGCAACTTAGTGAGACACTGTCTCAAATTTTTAAAAGTGATGAGTGATGAGTGCTGGGGATGCAGCTCAATGGAAAAGTCCTAGGATCAATCATTAGTAACACACACACACACACACACACACAAAATAAAAATAAGCAATAAAAATGTATAAAACATTCCCACCTATGTTCTTACAATTTCAAGGATTTTCACCAGGGGGGTCACTTAATACATTGAAATAGTCTATCACATGCCTTCAACTAAATACAGGCTCAAGATGGATATTGTTCAAACTCCTGCAAATCACCATTTGTCAACACTGGGCCATTAATGATAATAAAGAGAGGCACTAATGATGATAAAGAGATGTGACATTCTTCAAGATTCAATCTCAACCATCAGAGAATTTCTACAGAGCTTCACAGTGGCAGTGAATGACTGCAGATGGGAGGGAAAGTGGTGGGATTCTGCAAAATAAGAGGTTTCACTGATGATACTCCTTTTCACTTCCCATGGACAGAGGTAGAGAAAGACAAATGAAAGTTGGCCTGATTTTATTGGAAAGGAGAGATTAGAAGGAAGTGGTATTTAATCCAACTCATCTAGAGATTTCTTCAGTTTCTGAGAATTAGGAATTCACCATTAAACATGCCTGTCCATTAAATGCTTCTGAGCTACGTCAGAATCTTGAGGAAATGTTTTGAAATATCCATGTCAGGGCTTAAGACATTTACTGAACCCAAATCTCCAGGACAGAGCCTCAACTGTTTCAAACCTTTCTCCTGACCACAGAAATGCACAAGTCTAGATGAGGACTAGAGAACCTAGAAGATGACATCAGTCTCATCTCTCATCTACACAGCCACTACTTTTTACTAGTTGAGAATTTAGACAAAAGGAGGGAAGGTGAGAGACAGGTACTCCATGGAAGCTCCATTTAATCCTCTTGGCACAGGGCAGAACAGGGACTAGTACATTCAAAATACAACTGATCTCATCATACAAGCTCCTTAACTCCCAGCTCCCAGCAAGACATCATATGTTTGAAAGGACAATTCAGATTCTTATCTTAGTTGTGGTTTCTGACTGAAAAGGAGAGGACTTCTCTTTATTATTCATTCATTTCCCTTGTTTCCCACTTAATCACCATGCATCCTGTGAAAAACTGGATTGATCCAGTTCTCCTAAAATTTCAGGTTTATATCATTCTCTTTACTATTTAAAAATTTTTAAGAGGACAGGAATATAGCTCAGCAGCACCATGCCTGCCTGGTAAGTGCAAGGTCCAGAGTTTGATTCCTAGTATTGAAAAAAAGAAAGAAAAAAGAAAAGAAAAAAATAAAGAATTTTTATTCCCAAATTGAGTACAACCAGATTATCTGCACTATGGAATGCTGAGGTAGGCAGATTGCAAGTTTAAATTCAAATTAGGCAACTAATTTGAAACTCTACCTCAAAGTAAAACATAACACAAAAGAGCAGGAGATGCAGCTCAGTATGAATATTCTGTGTTCAATTTCCAGTACTGAATAGAAAAAAAAGTATTTTTCCTAAAAATTGATCTTATCTATGCACATGAACCAGAAAAAATATTTTTTCAAAAACAGCCAACCAACAAAGCAAACTCTATGGGCCTGCATTATTTCTAATTATTTTTCCTTCTCATTTTTCCCATTTAAGTCAAATCAAAAATGGATCATTTTTATGAGCTGTCAACAGCAACAAAATTACCACTTATTGTAAAATACTGTTGTTCTGTTTAAGTTTTAAAATAATACCTATTTCTGAGGCTAATTTTGCTGTCCTGTGTTGTTTTACACTAGTGCAAAAAAAAAAAAGAAAGAAAATATAACCATTTGGAAAAAATAACAGAAAAATGATTTACTTTTTAAATTTCAGTGTCTTCACAAATGCTTGCTGTAAGTGCATAATAGAAACTCACATCCTCTAGCATTTCATTAAAACTATCAACATTGAAAGTGAAAACATTAACTATTAAGTTATTTAAAACAGTGTATTTCCATCCATGAAACACTTGACCTTCTAAATATGGAGAACTGACCAACCAATATGTCACTGTGAACAGGAAAGTATTTCAGAAACTTTGGAAAGAAAATTCAGTGCTCTATACCTTGTTTTTTGCCTCAGCATCGGCACCATGCGAAAGCAGTTTTGCTGTTAGTGAAGACTTTGAACTGTAAACTGCATAATGCAGAGCAGTGTCGCCCTTGGTATTGGCAATATTTGGATTTGCACCATGTTCCAAGAGAATACTAACACAGTCTTCCTCGTAGCATTTTACAGCCTGTGGGTATTGTAACAGAGGAGACACCATCAACTCAAGAAACTCCAAACACACTTTCCACATGCCTGGCCAAGGAGTTATATTCAAATTACATCAACTGACTTTGATTTTCAGCATTTAAATACAATCCCTCCCATGCTGAAATTGTTGGCTGCTATTTACCTTAATCAGAGCGGTGTCATGGTCACTGTCCCAGGCATTAAGGTCAAACTTTTTCTGTATCAGGAGTCTCACCACTTCTGGATGGCCATAGGCACTGGCATAATGCAGAGCAGTCCTGGGACAGTCAGAAAGATTATTAGGAAATTACAGCACTCCATTTCAAAATTCATAATTATTCATGGAATTGTGAACATTAAATACCTTTCACAATAAGTATTTAATTATCTTTGAAAACATAGAATGCTTAGCATCTCTTATTACTCACCTGTGAATGGAAGAGCAAGTGGGTGATGCTGCATTTGTGTGTGGTGCAGGGGATGGAAGCTGCTGTCTTGCACATACTAAACAAGATCCCTGCACTGCGCTACCTCCCAGCCTAGTGCAACCCACTGGAATAGAAAGAGCAGGCCTTGGATTTAGCTCAATTGGAATTTAATTCCTACTCTAAGTTCTTACTTTCTAGCCATCCCTTAGCCTTTCTGTGCCTCGGGATTGTTACCTACAAAATGAGGACTGAAAGCAGTTCTCTCACAAGACACCACTGTGATGGTTAAGTAAGAATCCACACAAAATTTTTCGAATAACTTCTCAAACAAGTAACGGCTCAATAATTGTCTGATACTATAATGTCTCCTATTACTACTTAACAAAGGCAATATTTCAATTAAGTAAAATAAAATAATTCAAATGGACCTACCTTGTGGGGTTAGAATTATTTCAATAAGCCTCCAGACACTTTTTCTCATATTTTAACACCTCTGTCATTGGAAAGCCACACACAGCTCAGAAGACAACAGGTCTTGTGTAACTATAACTGGTGGTGTGGGAGGGCCCCTCCTGACCTTTGGAGTATGGGGGGCTTTTTTTTAACATCAGCCTCTGTGTATGCTACTGATATAACACTATAACATAAACCAGCCTATAGAATGTTAAGGTATACCGGCCAGACTGGAAAATCCTTGCATGTGCCCATATAAGGGAGATGAAAAGACAAAAATTGTATAAAAGGGGGCAACTATACCATGTTAATCATGAATCTGCTGAGTTAGTGTCAGCACCAATGAAGCTGCCTCCTTGGGCAGCTGGAGTGCCCTGCCTCTCCATGTGAAAATCCCACAGCAGTGGCTTTTAAAAAGGTTTCTTCGTAAGGCATCATCACATGATTCATAGTAAAATCTATACATACAGATAATTTCTTTATTTCAGAAGAAGTAAAAAGTTATCAGAAATACCAATACACACACATAAAAATGAAAATTATCTGTGCTTAACTAATATTTCTGTTTTTCTCAAGGATTATTTTATTAATAATCAACTTTCACTAGAGTTTCATATCTATTATAGAAATCAAGGATAAGAGAAAGGAAAGAAGAGCACACAGTACCGTTGCCAATACTAATCATAACATGCAAAATGCAAGGCACAAAAATGTCAAAATATAGAATACTCAGCATTGTTTCTGGGCCAATGAAACTGTTAGAATGAAAAAATTTAATAAACTCCTAAATATTACAACTAGAATGAACTTCTCGATAATAAAAAAGAACAGAAAATGTCAAATGCCTGAAAATAACAAATTTTGCCACAATTTGTATACATTTTCTGTCTAAAACAAGACTGCAGCCTATCTGTGTGTATGCAAAATTAAACTGACTCTTTGCTCAGTGGATATATGAAAGTACATCTTTCCCTGTTAAGAATATATTGATGTGATGCCAATTTCAGTGATTATATATCACTCCATCCTATGAATGCACTGCAACTGATACAATCTCTTCTGTGAATCCATCACTATTTTAAGCAATACTGAAGAAATGCATATTAAATGCGTCTCTGTATGTCCTAAAGATATTCTAGAAGAGAGCTGATTGGTGGAGACATGCTTTCCTAAACTGTGGTATAGTACTTATATCAAATTTCCTATTTGAAAAAGTCATAAGCCATCTCCAGTTTTAAGCAGCAGAATAAACTTTTCTTCATTCTCACACTCTGTAACTGGAAAACATTTGATTCCTTTGTAAAATTAAATTCCCCTTATCAGGGACATTAAACATTTCTTTTTATGTTTACAGGTCACTTGTCAAACCAACCACATAATTTAGAGTTAAATATAGCTCAGCAGTACAGCCCAGGATATGAGGCTCACAGTGTTGCTATCTAGCATGGAAGTAAATTAGTATTCAATATTTTTCTTTGATGATTTTTAAAAAATTACCCTGTAAGTTTAAGATACATTTTTTATCTGCTGTATGTATGTATGATTTTGTTTCATCTGATGTATGATGTATTTTATGATGTATGTATTTATCTCTCCTTTATTTTATTTTATTTTATTATTTTATTTTATTTTTTTGGCACTGCAAATCTAACTCCTGACCTCACATTTTCATGTGGGCACTGTGCCACTGAGTTAATATCCCAGGCCCTTGTTATAAATGTCTCACAAGTATGTTTTTCATTTTGTTAATGATTTTCCAATATAAATGAGAATTTAATTTTTCTTTTGGTAGTCAACCTTCAGAATGCAGGTGGGGAAGGGGATGGCTGAGTGGTAGTGTGTTTCGCATGCACCATGTTCTAGGAGCAACCCCCAACACAAAAAAATGAATGTTCATTGTTGGTGTCATTCTTAGGAAGGCTCAAATAGGCTATGTGTTTTCCTTTGCCACTTTTCTCATTTTGTATGATATAAAATTTTTAATCAATACACCACCAGAAACTTTTGTGACATAAAAATCCAAGTTTTTTGGAAACACTTTACAGGCATTTCATTCATGAGTCATTCCAATTTTTCAACTTCTAAAATCTGACAGATATTTGAATGTTTCCAGGTTTTCTACTAAGTTACATTCATTTATTTATCTTTTGGGCTGTTGGAAAACAATTAATTTGTGAAAATGACTTACCGTGATACCTACGAAGGTGGGCTTTCACTACATTTTCTTAGTGACCCCATAGCGAAAGAGGCTACGGACACTCAAGTCTTATGCGATTTTTTTATTTAGCTTCTATAAAGCTGATACACAGAAAGCTCACATTTTGAGACTAACAGAACTTTCTAGTCAAGAACATGCCGTCACCTTCCCATCTCAGTTTTCTTATAAGGTTCCTTAGTAAAGAACATACATGCACAGGTGTACACTGATAGTAAATGGACACTAGATTTTCATCAGGTTAAGTTTCCACCCTAAGTTTGTAGATTACAGGAAACATGTCATAGTTCCCTTTTTAAATAATATGTACAACAGTACATCTCTTAATGTGATACTAAGAATAAAACTCTATACACGTGTTACCATGTTTAAATAGCTTTTCTGCAGTCAATAATGTAGTCTACACAGGAAGTATAAGTCCACTAAAAACCAGTGAATGTTTGGTTTTTATTTTGCAGCTTATGGACACCACCTGAGGATCGACTCTCTGGCCAGCTTTGCCTCCCAGGGTGGTGGGAATCCCCCTGCCCCCGCTTCACCCACTTCTTCCTCTCCCGCATCATCCTGGCCCCACTCACAGCCCCTGGGCCTGCAGCCCCATTACCTTTGCTTGCTGTCTCTGTAAACCGTGTTCCATTTCTGGAGGAGACGCTCCACCTTGGCCTTGTCGCCCTTGCGGGCAGCCTTGTGGAGCTTGGGCACTGAGCTGCCAAAGATGCCTGGCATGGCAGCCCTGTGACTCCTCCGACCGTCCGGTTTCCGGTCCTCACCGGGCAGAATCTCAGGCCCCTTTGACCTCTCTGACTTTCAATGAACGCCAAGCAACCTCTTTTATCCAATGTCTAGGCTCTAATGGCCCTGTACATGCGCATTTCCACAAGTCCTGAGCAAGAATCGCAACCACCTCACCCGCTCCGCTTCTGAGTAAGAAGCCTAACCGCTTCTGCACGTGCACGGCCCGTGCACAGCCCCCGGGCAAGCAGCCTAACCGCTTCTGCACGTGCACGGGCCCCCGGGCAAGCAGCCTAACCGCTTCTGCACGTGCACGGGCCCCGGGCAAGCAGCCTAACCGCTTCTGCACGTGCACGGGCCCCCGGGCAAGCAGCCTAACCGCTTCTGCACGTGCACGGGCCCCCGGGCAAGCAGCCTAACCGCTTCTGCACGTGCACGGGCCCCCGGGCAAGCAGCCTAACCGCTTCTGCACGTGCACGGGCCCCCGGGCAAGCAGCCTAACCGCTTCTGCACGTGCACGGGCCCCCGGGCAAGCAGCCTAACCGCTTCTGCACGTGCACGGGCCCCCGGGCAAGCAGCCTAACCGCTTCTGCACGTGCACGGGCCCCCGGGCAAGCAGCCTAACCGCTTCTGCACGTGCACGGGCCCCCGGGCAAGCAGCCTAACCGCTTCTGCACGTGCACGGGCCCCCGGGCAAGCAGCCTAACCGCTTCTGCACGTGCACGGGCCCCCGGGCAAGCAGCCTAACCGCTTCTGCACGTGCACGGGCCCCCGGGCAAGCAGCCTAACCGCTTCTGCACGTGCACGGGCCCCCGGGCAAGCAGCCTAACCGCTTCTGCACGTGCACGGGCCCCCGGGCAAGCAGCCTAACCGCTTCTGCACGTGCACGGGCCCCCGGGCAAGCAGCCTAACCGCTTCTGCACGTGCACGGGCCCCCGGGCAAGCAGCCTAACCGCTTCTGCACGTGCACGGGCCCCCGGGCAAGCAGCCTAACCGCTTCTGCACGTGCACGGGCCCCCGGGCAAGCAGCCTAACCGCTTCTGCACGTGCACGGGCCCCCGGGCAAGCAGCCTAACCGCTTCTGCACGTGCACGGGCCCCCGGGCAAGCAGCCTAACCGCTTCTGCACGTGCACGGGCCCCCGGGCAAGCAGCCTAACCGCTTCTGCACGTGCACGGGCCCCCGGGCAAGCAGCCTAACCGCTTCTGCACGTGCACGGGCCCCCGGGCAAGCAGCCTAACCGCTTCTGCACGTGCACGGGCCCCCGGGCAAGCAGCCTAACCGCTTCTGCACGTGCACGGGCCCCCGGGCAAGCAGCCTAACCGCTTCTGCACGTGCACGGGCCCCCGGGCAAGCAGCCTAACCGCTTCTGCACGTGCACGGGCCCCCGGGCAAGCAGCCTAACCGCTTCTGCACGTGCACGGGCCCCCGGGCAAGCAGCCTAACCGCTTCTGCACGTGCACGGGCCCCCGGGCAAGCAGCCTAACCGCTTCTGCACGTGCACGGGCCCCCGGGCAAGCAGCCTAACCGCTTCTGCACGTGCACGGGCCCCCGGGCAAGCAGCCTAACCGCTTCTGCACGTGCACGGGCCCCCGGGCAAGCAGCCTAACCGCTTCTGCACGTGCACGGGCCCCCGGGCAAGCAGCCTAACCGCTTCTGCACGTGCACGGGCCCCCGGGCAAGCAGCCTAACCGCTTCTGCACGTGCACGGGCCCCCGGGCAAGCAGCCTAACCGCTTCTGCACGTGCACGGGCCCCCGGGCAAGCAGCCTAACCGCTTCTGCACGTGCACGGGCCCCCGGGCAAGCAGCCTAACCGCTTCTGCACGTGCACGGGCCCCCGGGCAAGCAGCCTAACCGCTTCTGCACGTGCACGGGCCCCCGGGCAAGCAGCCTAACCGCTTCTGCACGTGCACGGGCCCCCGGGCAAGCAGCCTAACCGCTTCTGCACGTGCACGGGCCCCCGGGCAAGCAGCCTAACCGCTTCTGCACGTGCACGGGCCCCCGGGCAAGCAGCCTAACCGCTTCTGCACGTGCACGGGCCCCCGGGCAAGCAGCCTAACCGCTTCTGCACGTGCACGGGCCCCCGGGCAAGCAGCCTAACCGCTTCTGCACGTGCACGGGCCCCCGGGCAAGCAGCCTAACCGCTTCTGCACGTGCACGGGCCCCCGGGCAAGCAGCCTAACCGCTTCTGCACGTGCACGGGCCCCCGGGCAAGCAGCCTAACCGCTTCTGCACGTGCACGGGCCCCCGGGCAAGCAGCCTAACCGCTTCTGCACGTGCACGGGCCCCCGGGCAAGCAGCCTAACCGCTTCTGCACGTGCACGGGCCCCCGGGCAAGCAGCCTAACCGCTTCTGCACGTGCACGGGCCCCCGGGCAAGCAGCCTAACCGCTTCTGCACGTGCACGGGCCCCCGGGCAAGCAGCCTAACCGCTTCTGCACGTGCACGGGCCCCCGGGCAAGCAGCCTAACCGCTTCTGCACGTGCACGGGCCCCCGGGCAAGCAGCCTAACCGCTTCTGCACGTGCACGGGCCCCCGGGCAAGCAGCCTAACCGCTTCTGCACGTGCACGGGCCCCCGGGCAAGCAGCCTAACCGCTTCTGCACGTGCACGGGCCCCCGGGCAAGCAGCCTAACCGCTTCTGCACGTGCACGGGCCCCCGGGCAAGCAGCCTAACCGCTTCTGCACGTGCACGGGCCCCCGGGCAAGCAGCCTAACCGCTTCTGCACGTGCACGGGCCCCCGGGCAAGCAGCCTAACCGCTTCTGCACGTGCACGGGCCCCCGGGCAAGCAGCCTAACCGCTTCTGCACGTGCACGGGCCCCCGGGCAAGCAGCCTAACCGCTTCTGCACGTGCACGGGCCCCCGGGCAAGCAGCCTAACCGCTTCTGCACGTGCACGGGCCCCCGGGCAAGCAGCCTAACCGCTTCTGCACGTGCACGGGCCCCCGGGCAAGCAGCCTAACCGCTTCTGCACGTGCACGGGCCCCCGGGCAAGCAGCCTAACCGCTTCTGCACGTGCACGGCCCCCGAGCAAGGAACCTAACCTTCTCTGCAATGCATGTCTCTGTAGGTTCTGCGCATGCTCACCAGGTCTTCCTAGTATGCTGGCCCATGGGTTTGTGCTAGCCTGGGGATGGCCAGGTAGTTAATCATCATACAGGTTTTGTTTTCAGATTTGGAGATGTTGGGGTGAAGATGTGGGCATTATGGAAAAGGTAGGGAGATGCTGGGTTTGAGCTGGGGTTATTTGTTGTGTGTTGTAATATTGGAGAATTTTTATTTGAACTTGAGATTTTAGGCTGGGATTTATGTGGGAGAAAGGAATAGTGAGGTTGAAAACTGTGCAGTAGACTGTCAGTAAGGCCGTGTGTCCTAGAAGGAGAATGAATAGGAGTAGTGGAAGAGGAAGTAAGACCGAAGGCTTTGTTTTAGGCAGTGTAAGGTGTTTGAATCTAAAATTTTAGTGAACAATAAAAGTTTTGGTGTTGTAGGGAGAGATTGAAGTATGACAGCAGCAGTATGAGGACCAGCAGTAAAAAATGCCAAGGAAGTAAAGAGAGTAACAGAACACTGGGCTATGAACGGGTGAGGTGGAGGTGTGTAGGTCTTATGATGAGGCACATGTGTAAAATCTATTAGTCTTTATTTGGAGTGTGTTCACAAAGTTGATAGGTTGGGAAAGAAGCAGATAAATGTCTCTGAGGAGAGGTTTTGGCACAAAACAGCTGTGAGTGACCTGATGAATATTTTTAGAGAGGAATGAGTAGTGAGTAGACTTAGTAGTTTATATAGGGCTTGACTGTCTAGATGAAAGCAGTTATGTATGTTAGTGATGAGGTCTAAAACATTGATCTGGGAGGAAGAACTTGTGGGTTTGTGAATTAACTGTCACTGTATAGATGAATATTGAAGTGAAGTCAATGTGTTTGGGATAAGGGGGGAAAGACGAGAGACATATTGTTGTTGTGTAGTTAATTTAGCCTGTGTGTTCACACAGGTACTATCCTGACAGATAGACCTGATGATGTTTGGTGTCCCTTATAGTGAATGATTGTTACTTGTTTTGGAAGTTGTGTTGTCTCTAACAAATTAAGAATGAGAGGTGTATTAGTGATTAGGGGTCCCTTGTGATTACTTAGATCTCATATTTGTTACATAGTATGAGAGTAAAGTATGTTGAATGTATATTTGGAGTCAGTATAGATATTTATGATTTTGTCATTAGTGTGAGGTCCCATGTGAGGGCAATTAGTTTTCTTTTCTGGGAAGATGTTTTGAGTGGCAGTGAGCTTGCCTCTATGACTTGAAGCCTTTGATTATAGAATATTTTGTCCTCTTTTGAGGGTTTGTGTTGGCTGTATTGTCATCTATGAACTGTGTATCAGAAGCTGTAGGGAGATGAATACTGTTAATGTGAGGGAAGGGAGTAGGAGTCATCTGCAGGACCTCACTATAATTGTGTAAGGGGTCTCGTCAGAGGTGGGAAGTAAGGTGGCTTGGTTCAGGGAGATATTAACAGAGATGGTGATTGTAGGATCCTGTATAAGAATTAAGTCAACTTGTAGGTGAGACGTCATTAAGGCAGGAAATATCTTGTGTAAAATAAGGTCACTGGAGCAATGGGGTAGGTGGACAATAATTGACTGTTTTAAAGTGAACTCTTTGGCCCCTTGTCTTAGTGAGGCTGCTGAAGCAAGTGGAGAAAGGCAGGAGGTCAGCTTTGTATCATGTTGTCTGTTTTGAGAGATAGGCTACTGCTTGGAAAGAAGGGTGTGTGTGTGTGTGTGTGTGTGTGTGTGTGTGTGTGTGTACTAAAATTCCTACAGCATTATGATCTTGAGTGGTAGAAATCTTGGGTTGGCCTAAGGAGAATGAGAGCTTGGGCCTTTGAAACAGCCTCTTTTAATTTAGAAAATGAGAAATAGGAGTAGTGGATGTGAGGCTTCTGATAAAGAACCTGTGGATGCTTTTATAAAGGTTGGGCTAGTGTAGCAAAGTAAGGGATCCAGAGATAAAAGAAGTTTTTAAATCTAGAAAAGATAAAACTTGTTTTGAAGTTAGCACCTGGAGATCATGGAGATGGGCTCTGTGGTCTGAGGTTATAGGTGGGGATGAGAGTGAGACTCAGGTATTTAATCTTTGGTGAAGCTATTTGGGCTTTAGTAGGGAACACCCTATGTTTGAAACTTGAGAGATAGTTGAGAAAGGTAGCTGGATGTTATGTAGTTAGAGGATAGACTGGAGAATAGAGGAGAAGCTCATCTGTATATTGGAGAAGAAAGTCAGGTTTAAGATTGAGAGCCACAAAAAAAAAAAAGGTTGAGAGCCACGAGATCAGCAGCAGGGGCTCAGCTGAAGTGTGGAGTGTCCATGAAGCCTTGAGGTAGGACTCTAAATAAGTTGTGTAGATTGCAGTGTCTGGATTTGTCCATGGAAAGGCAAAGAAATCTTGGCAATTGAGGTGTCAGGAAATAGTTAAAAATGTATCATTAAGGTATAATACAGAAAAGTGAAAGGTACACAAAGAAAAATGAGAGTATAGTGTAAGCGTTTGGCACCACCAGATGAACTGACACTATCAATTGCATTTTTAGTATCTCCAGGATCTTGGACTGGTGATAGAAGCCATTGGATGTGAGGATAGGGACAGTAGTGGAGTTGAAGGGTGAGTGAGTGACTTTTGGAGACCCATTAGATAATAAGCAGCAGATTATAGGTTTGAGCCCCTGTTGATGTTTAGGGGCTATTGGATATGGGGAAAGTGAGGGGTGTTTGAGGTGAATTACAAGTAATGTGTTGGCATGAATAGGATTGGAGATGTCTCAGACTGTAGGGTTGACAGTGGAGGAGGGAAGGGGAGAGGCTGATTCAGCAGCACATGACAGTTGGCTTGGGAGTCTGACCCCCATGGGCAGAGAGTATAAGAGAAACTGAGTTTTTGGAGCAGATTATCAAAAAGAGGTACAGGATAGTTTGGGATACTGAGAAGTTGTGTGTAATGGAAAAGTTTTGGAATCTGCAGGAAGTAGGTCCTGTCTGGGGAGATCATGTAAGCTGGCTGTCAATTCCCATAAGAGAGCCTGCAGAGCAGAAACACTGCCCTGAAAACTCAGGAAGAATACCATAGGTGGCCTCTGTCAACAAGAAAAGAGACAGTTTTACTTGAGACATCCAGTGAGACATGGGGCTCTTGGAGAGATAATTTGGTGGAGCCTGCAGGCCCCAAGCCTTGTCTATCCTCTTCAGTGGTGATGCTGGGCAGATCAGCTGGTGATGAGTCCAAGGCAGCAATGTCTTAGCCTGTGAGGGTAGGGAAGGTGATGACTTACTCGTTCTCACAGGGCAGTTGCACTTCCAGTGGCCCTCTTGGTTGTAGATGGGACAAGTTCCCATTCATGGCCACAGGTCAGGGCAGGCTTGTATCCAGTGTCCTTTATCTGCTGCACTTGAAGAATGGTGGAGAGGGGCTCAGGTTTTTAGTCATTTTTTCTACCTGTGTTTTATCTTGAGCCCTGAGTTCCACTGTAGCTGAAGCTACTGAGGCCAGAAATTGGCATTTGAGTTTAGCCTAAAATGCATCCTTTTTAAGGTCATCCTGTTTTTGTTGTTTTCTCCACTGTTGAAGGCATGGAAAGCCATACCTAAGAGGTATCTCTAGGGGGATTGAAGACCAAGGTCTGACTTTTTGAATTTAGTCTGAATGTTTGGTGCTGCTTGGCAAATAAAATAGAAGTTTAATCTTTTGTTGAGGGCAAAGAGTGGAAGCAAGAATAGCATCAAGATCCTTGTAGATAGGATTGAAGGATGAATTTGAGCTTTTTCTGATATCATTGTACGGGTCAGCAGCAAAGGATGTTACATGCTGGAAGATATTTGAGAGACTGGAGAGGGAAAAAGGGACATGAATGTGGATTAAGCATTTGGTACCTCTCACTTTGTAAAGGGGAGAGGGTGAGGTGCGCATCATGTCAAAGATGGCTGGGGTGGGGATAATGAAGACAATGTGTAGGAAGGGTCATCAGATGGCAGTGAGTGCAAGCAGCTGCAAGACGGTGGTGAGAGAGGAGTGAGATCTGCTATGGTGTGGTGGTGGAGAAACTGATGACAGTGGAGTTGGGGAGGAGTGGTGAGGTGAGGAGAAGAGAAGATGGTAATGAAGGAGTAGTGAGGGAGGTAGGAGGTGGAGGAGAAGATGGTGGCACAGGCGAGCAAGGAGAGCTTTGTGGATATGGTGGGGGGATATGAGAGTAGAATGGATATGGTTTGTAGGGTCAGCACAATTGTCAGGTAAGGTTTTTGGCAGTGTGGAGCAGGATAAAAGTATTTGGTGGCCCAGCCTGGGAGGCTGAGGCAAGAGGATCATGAGTTTGAGACCAACCTTGGTGACTTAATGACTTAGTGAGAGCCTGTCTCAAAACAAAAAATAAAAAGAGCTCGGGATATAGTGTAGTGTGAAGGCTCTGGGTTCAATCCCCAGAACCAAAAATAGTAATAATATTAATACCCTAATATACATTAAAAAGATGAAAAATGAAGAATAAGAAATATTTCCAGCCCACACAGGAATTTTTTTCTTCAAATTCTGTATTACTTGTACCCTTTTACTGCTTTCTTTTTTATGTCCTTTCTTTTTTATCTTTAAATAAAAAAATAAATAAATAAAAGATGGTTCATAGGCAGGGAGCTCGAACTGGGAGTGACTCCCAGGAGCTAACGCACTCTGCCATCCAAGTCATGGGCACCATAATGATAGAGTATTCTGGTGCAATAGAGAAGCAAAAGTACAAAATGAACAGGTTTATTGAGTTGAGGACGTAGAAAGGAGCACACAACCCATGGCGGTTGGGCTGTCTCCTTCCACTGGACACAGAGAGGCAGAGGGTTAAATGACCTCTGATCAGGAGTGGCATATGGGGTAGATACTGGTGATGTGTGAGGAACCGATTGAAATTCTTTGTCTGTGTGTGTGTGTGTGTGTGTGTGTGTGTACACGTGCATGCAAACAGGAAGGAGAGTTGTAATTAGGGCTGAAGAAGCAGGAAATGATAAGCATTTCCACTTTGGCCTTCCACCAGAGTAGACCACCGCCATAACTGTACTGCAATTTATACTAGGGCAAGATCCTTTCAGGATCCACACAGCACGTGCTCAAGCAACATTTACTGAATGAATGAATGAAAGTGTTATGAAATGGAGAGGAACCAGAATTCCATGCCGGGTCCCTTTTGAGTTCTTTTTCTTCTGGACAATGCTGTCTTGTACAAAGCTGAGACTAGCCAAGGCTGGCCTTGAACTCAGGGAACCTCCTGTCTCAGTCTTCTGGGTGCTGGAATTTCAGGCATGTGCTACCACACCCGGCTAGGAATCTGAGCCTGACTCAGCCTCTGTCTCCACATCTGAAGAACACGAGTCCCTGCTTGCTCACCCAGTAACAATGATCACTGGCAATGTAGAGCCAGGGGTCATGGAACTTGGGGTGCACAGACCATAGATGGGAGCACCCCACTCCTGCTTCCTGGAAGGTACACCTTCCAGGTGGACCTGGACTGCTTCCTCCTCTGGGGTTCACCGGTTTTCCCAGCCTCTCTCAGCCCTGCCCTCCAAAGGTCTCATTTTATAGCCCTTTGAGGAATTCACATGACGCCACAATCTTCCCTAATCAAAAGCACCAGTTATAAAATTCGCCTTGACTCGCTGCTCTGTGGTTAAATATTGATGATAATTAGGAAATAGAGGCACAGGGTGGGCACTCGACAACGATGGTGACTTCAGATCCTGGAGGTCAGGCAGAGCTGCTCTGCCACCAAAGGCCACCCACTAAAGAGGTCAGTCACCTGCAGTGGCAGAGAGGGTGGCAGGCTGGGGTGAGGTGCCAAGGGCAGAGCTACTACTCTGTGGGCTCAGCTGCACTTTCCTGGGGAGAGCTTGGGAACAAAGACCGTCATCTTGTGCTCCGGTGAGGACCAGAAAGAAGGCAACAGAAATCAGCAAAGAGAACAACAGAAATCAACACTGTATCCAAGAGCAGCTTGAGAAGGCCCAGAGTGCAGCATCAGGTGAGCAGTCCCCACCTGCCCCCGGGGATGGTGGCCTGCGCTGGGCTGGGCAGGGGCCACAGCCAGTAGCCATGTCTCAAATGCAGGGATCACCTGGAGAAGTTAGGGTGGCTGAACACCATCAGACCTGGCCTGGAGAGGATTCTGGAGCAGGGAAAGTACATTAATGGGAAAACTAATGAAATCTAAAAAAAGTGCAGAGATTAGTTTCATACTAAAAAGATGATAAAGTAATGTCCTCTAGAAGCAAACTGGCTAAGTGGTCAGACAAAAGCCCTCATTACCTGTGGTGTCTATCAGTTGGGAAGGGCTTGGGTTTGCAGCCACCCTGTGATTTTGTTTTGTAGTTGTTGATTGGCGCTTGTTATAACATTATTAGACATATTTAAAGTGCATATCCCACAGCTGGGGATCAAGCCAGGACCCCACGCATGGCAAGTCCTAGACCACTGAGCTATGCATCTCTGTACACTTTTCCAATTCTGTTCATAAAATGTCTAAAATTTGGGTTGTTGTCTCAAAAGGTACACAATATATGCACCTGTTGAAAATGCATACACATGGAGAAAATATTAATGCATGAAAATTGGATGGGCTGAGATGCAGTGGTAGAGCACTTGCCTAGAGTGTGTAAGGCCAGGGGTTTGAATCCCCAGCACCACACTAATGGGAAAACAGCTGCTTGTATGCATGCCGTGTGGATCCACAAGAAACCTGTACAACACAGGAAGGGATATCAGGTGTGCCAGGGCTACGGGGCTTGGTACCTTGACTGCCTCTTTCTCCTCCCTAGATGCACAGGCTGACGGCATACACTGGGATGGGGCCCATGGCTGTTACTAATTAATCCAGGCATTAGGTTATACCTCAGAGAGCATTTCTATAATGTGTTACTAATTAATCCAGGAATCACAATTGGACAGACTATCACAGCTGCTTATGACAACAGACAGTCAGCCAGACTGGGAACAAAGAACCCATCTCTTATGATATCCCATGATATCCTACAAATGAGGGAATACATAGGAGACACCAAGGCCTTGAAAGTCTAAAACAAAGGTCTTTCTTTCCCCCAGACTTCCGTCTCCACTCTGACACGTGAATGCTTGTTCCAGTATAAAAACCCCACCCAGGTATATTCAGGCCAAAGTATGTTCCCTAAAATCCATCACTGTTTTTTGACTGGTGATAATCCAGCACTGGGGAGAGCTCTAATGTTGGTTTCTGTCTCCCATGGCTCCTTTTTCTCAGTTTAGGTTTAATGGTTTAGTAGTCCACTAAACCATGAGTATCCAAAGGCTGAGATTGCTGGGCCCTGGAATCTGGGATCGCCTCACTGCTGACCTTTCTAATTAGTGCCCTGTGAGTGTTTTCACTCTGGGTCAACTCCACACTCTTTTACTGGTTTACTTTTTTGCTGTGTTAGAAACTCAACCCAGAGTCTTATACTTGCTGGTCTGTTTTATTTCTTTTCTTTTGTTTTCTTTCTGCTTTTTTTCAATACTGGAGAGCGAGCCCAGGGCCTTCATATAGAGGTACATCCTCAACCCTTTTTAAATTTTTATTTATTTACTTGAGACAGGGTCTCACTAAGTTGCTCAGTTTGGGCTCAAACTTTGAATCTTCCTGCCCCAGCCTCCAAGAGGGCTAGAGATACAGGTGTGTACCAGCCTACCTGGTGTTGTTTTATTTCCTTACTTTTAGCAACAAACATCTCCTGTTTGCCTTCACCTCTTCTCCTACAGACAACTATCCTAATACATTCAATGTATGTCCTTTTAACAAGGTATTCTTAAACGGGGCTGTGGGTGCCAGAGCCTGAGGAAAGAGGGTCACCAGGTTCAGCCCCACCTGGGCAACTTAGTGACTTAGCAAGACCCTGTCTTGAAATAAAAAATTAAAAAATAAAGGGGCTGGGATGCAGCTGAGGGAAAAGGCTCTGGGTTCAATTCCTGGGTTCATGATCAATAATTAACCAAATCAATCGAAATGTCTTCTTGTAAAACACACACTGCTGTTTTGGTGCGCACGTTTTGACTTTTCACAGTAATAAGGTCTGCCCCTTAGGAAACTTTCTTTACTACATGTTCTCAGGAAAGGACTGCTGTGTCACGGAATGTGTACCCCTGGTTGGAACCATTTGCTCCTTAGGTGCCTGCCCCACCCCCACCCCCTTGATTGGTCCAAGCTACAGACACCCTATTGGTGACATCATCCAACTTTCACACTATGCCCACCTCTAAGAGATGCCAAGTGCCAGTTCCTTCTGGTTCCCTTTTCATTCTTCAGGTCATCAACGAGTCGGAGCGTTCCTTCATATGCTTACCCATCGAATGACTTGATTTGGCTGAAACCCAGGTGGGGTCTCCAGACCCCAGTCAAATGGCACATTTGCCACACCTCGGGCCTGAGCTGTACTGTACCCCCTACCCCACCCCACCCCCTGGTATGGGCAGTGGCCACTCACCGGGTCACCCAGTCATCTGATTGCACTGAGCAAGCTCCTACTGTGTGTTGTTCCAGCACTTGATGGTTACAACAGTGGGAAAAATACAAACATCATCTCCTTGAGGGGTGCTGTTCTGGTGGGACAGAAAATAAAGTAAATGATGAACATGCACAGAGCAGAGATGACATGCTGTAAGATCACACAGAGAAGAAACCAGTCAGAGTGCAGCAGGAGAAGTCATGGGAGGGCCCACTGAGAAGGGGACCTTCTAATAAAGACTCAGTCTTGCAGATGTGGGGAGAACATTCCCAGCAAAGGGAGGAGCCACTGCAAAGCCCAGAGGCTGCAGCCTGCCTCGTGGGGACCCTACAGTCCAATCAGCCTCTTTTTCTTAATTTAGCTGCTCACAGCTCCTGGATCCCGTCTGTCACCCCTGCTTCCCCGCCCTCCCTCCTTCCTCTTCCTTGCGCTGCACAGGATCAAACTGAAGACTGCAAAAGTCATCTCGGCCCCTCGCCCTCTCACCCTGTTATCCAGCTACAGCGCTGCCTCCCCCAAAGCAGACCGCATCTCCCTTCTCAAAAGTCCCCAGAGCCAGAGCTCAGAGCTCCTCTGCTCGGCAGGGTACAGCCCCTGCCGTGGGCTGGATCTGAACCCAGTCTTGGCTGATTCTTGGGGGGCTAGAGGGGTGCCAGTCCTGTCCTCAACAGCCTGCCCCGTGTGTCCCTCTTCAGCGGCTGCTTGGAATTACTCCATCCTTGCGCTGACAGCCGTGGTGGTCGCCTTCAGAGAGGACCACAAATTTGAGCCCAGCCTGAGCAACTTAGAGAGACATGTCTCAAAAAATAAAAATGGTTGGGCATAGCTCAGTGGGAAGGGCCAGAGTTCCACCACCACTACGGGGAATGAAAAAAGAAAAGCAGAGGGCAGCTTTGCCTCACTCCTCAGGCAGCCCTGCACCTTCCAGGAAAGCCAGAGCATCATGAGGAAAAACAACCGAGAGGATGGACGGCTGGAGGGTGGGCACCCACACGCGTGGCCAGTGAGAGGAGGCTGCAGCAGAGCTGTGAGTGCAGAGACAGAGTCGGTGTCCATCATAGGATGACCGCCCCTAGGCCAGGCCCAGTATGGTCGGGACAAGGAACACAGGCCTTCCAGCTGGACATGAGACAGAGAATACTAAGCATTTAACCTACGGCCTTTGCTGTGAGCTACATCAGTTTTATTTTAGTTCTTATTCTGAGATGAGGTCTTGCTAAGCTGCCCAAGACAGGAACTGGAATGTTTTGGGGTAGGGCCCACTCCTCCCTGTGACCACAGCCTGGCTGACCACAGCCTCGCTGTTCCCCGAGGTTTCCCTCCAACTTCTCCTGGCCCTGAGGCAGCTGAGACTGTGATGCCACATTCGATGGATGAGTAATCCTCCTGGACTCTCCCTGGAAGCCATGTCCTGTCCCCCTGCCATCCCTTTCAGGCCCCTTGCCCCTGCTTTCCTAGGCTCTGAAGCTCCAGTGACTGGTGTTAGCAGAAGAGGGGACCTTTGGTCTAGGACAGGCTGGGTGGGCAGTGGGAATAGGGAGTCGTGGTTTCCCAAAGCAGGCCACAGTCAGGGCCCAGGAGAATGACATCTTGAAGCAAGGAAAGAGTGTGTGGCATTAAAGCGACTGCAGGGTCTGAGGAATCCCAGGGCCTGTGAGAGGGCGTTGGAATACCAGGCTTCAAATAGGCCTGTTTTCAGCAGGGAGACATAACCAACAGGTCCCTGTTCACTGCCAAAGGGGTGGTCTCAGAATGGTTTGGGAGCAACTGACTGAGAATATAAGGCTGGAGTGAGGCAGTGTCATTGGGTCCCCAGGGATGAGTCAGGACGCTTCCCCCTCTCTCTTGGGTCTTGTCCCAGTCTTCGTGACTCAGGACTCGCACTGGATGTTTTAGCTGCCCTGAAGTCAGCGTCCTTCCCCACACCCGCCCCATGAGTGTCTTGCAAGCTACAAGGTGGGAATGGTGTTAGAGCAGCGATGCCCGCGCCCTGAGAAGCTCACCAGGCCACAGCAGAGCAGGATAAAGGACAGAGTTCAGGGTGAAGCTCGTGACAAAGGCAGAGTTCCCGCGCTGGGTGGCTTCCTCCTGCAGCAGCGGCAGGTGCAAACTGCCTGTGCACAGCCCTGGGGTGTGTCTCTGCGGCAGGGGGTTAGATGCTCTGCCCCTGCCTCTTGGATCCCCGTCACCTCCTCCCTCTGTTGCTCCCGTCACTGGGGAGCAGGGCCTGCACCCATCAAGGCCCACCCTGGGGTCTTCTGTCATCTCCTGGGCTGGGCCATTGTCCCTGGGAATGGTGGGTGGGGCAGCCCAGCAGCTTTGGCTTTGGCCTCCAGACTTCTTCCCTCTCAAGAGCCCATGTGCTCTTTCCCCTACTTCCATTCCATGGCATTCGGGCCAGAAGCTTCTAGAACCTTCCCAACCTCAGATGTTCCTTCCGGTCATCATAAGAAGTGGGCCAGGACCAGGCAGGAAGAGATGTTGCCCCTTCTCTTTGTGTCCCCAGCTCATGTGAAATGTCATCACCCCTGCTCTCCCTGGCTGTCCCCTGGGCAGGAAGACAGCTGTCCCTTTGAGTCCCAAAAGCTCTGCCTGCCGCAGGCTTCCTGAGTCCCCTGTGTGGTCCCTTCAGCTGCCTTTCTCAGGCCAGGACCACCACAGGGGCTCATTCCTGCCTGAAGGGCCAGTGCTGTGATGGAGCAAGGAGGCTGGGATGGGGTACCTCAGTCACAAGCAGGTCTATCCGGGGTTCCGCCTCCTTCCTCAGTGTGTCATCTACAACATATTGAGCCCTGGCCTGAAACAGGTACTGCGCTAAGCACTCAGTGCCACTCGTGTTTCTTAGTTCTGACAACTCCGAGAGGCTGATGTCACAATCCCATGATGCTGGTGTGAAAATGAGCTGGAGAAAGGTGAGGAGCTGCGGCCCCTCTGACTGGCCACCTTGCCTGCCCCTCCCTCCCTCCCACAGGCAGGTGACCAAGGCCGAGGGAGCAGCCCTGGCCGGCAGGTTCGGCTGCCTCTTCTTCGAGGTCTCCAATTCCATGAAGAACATTTAAGGAAGGGTTTTCAACACTGTTCAACATAAACTATAACAGAACTGTGTGGAATCTCCAGAACTAAAATTACTTAGAGACCTGGAAGTGCAGTGGATTAATCCCTGGGTTACACAGCGCAAATGACAACTGTGCTCTCTACAAAACCCACAGCTCTACGTCCCTGATCTTTTAGGCAGTGTCAGGCACCTGTGCTGCTGCAGTATGGACACAACACACCACTATGGCTTTCACTTAGTCCTTCTGTTTTATTCAAATGGCAACACTTAAGTTCCAAGATACAAATGGTACTTATACTCAGTTGTATTTGATTTAGAAACATTAATTATGCTTTGTTAACAACTTCCAAAACCAACGTAAGTTGCCGTGACTAAAATGTCTTGCAGTCTGTCTCTGGAATTTTTCCTTTAGTATACTAAAAGTACTCCAATTTTCACTCTACAAAAAGGAAAATGATGCTGTCAGAGAAAGATAATGAATAAAGTTGTAACATGAAAAGGCTTCAAGAGGACAACATGAGCCATTACTAGGGACCATAAAGTCTGTATCTGTTCCAAGATTAAAAATGCAATTGTGGTTCTACTCCAGCTATAAATAGGTAATTTTCATCTCATTCATTATAACTAGCATAGTCCAACTTCTAACAGGATTTAGAATTTGTTAATAGTTTAAGATTTGCTTCCCAAGAAAAACTGGGTAAAACAAATCAAGACTCTAGAAGCTGAAAAACTGGAAACATACTTAAAGATACTCTGACTTTAAAAATTTCAAATGAGTCTGGGGCTGGGGATTTAGCTCAGCGGCATAAGCACCTGCCTTGCAAGCAGGCAGTCATGAGTTCGATCCCCAGTACCGATAAAAACAAAAAAGACAAAAAAAAAAATTTCAAATGAGTCTGAAATGAACAATACAGAAATTTGTATTATTATGGAACGAAAGGCAAAAATGCTTAAAATACCCAAATAGTTTAATATTTATGGAATCAAATGATAGGATGTTCACTTGATAAGTCAATCCCCCAATCTTTAATATTGCTATATAACAAGGATTAGTAAGTTATAAGTGAGTGGGAGCATATTCCCTTTGGCTGAGAGCAGCAGATTTTCTTTGTTCTATAAAGTCAAAGAATTAGATGTCTAGCACTGAACAACAAAACAAAAAACCAAGCTCTGTACTTTTACAAAGTGCCAAAAATCTTCAAAAGAACTTTATGGAACTTTCCCATGACATTTTAAACTATTTGGAAACAACGTGGTCCAATTTTTAAGATAAATAAAAGTCTAATACTTTAGGGAAATGAATGTGGGTAGAAAATAGGTACAGAATGGCATGCTAGGCCAGGTGTGGTGGTGCACACCTACAATCCCAGCACTCAAGAGCCTAGGCAACAACTTCAGTTTGAGGCCAACCTACGCTATAGTGAGCTCAAGGCCAGTATACTCTGCATAGTGAAACCCTGCCCCTGCCAAAAAGAATGGTATCCCAATGTTCAATTGAAAAGACTTTATTTTCCCATTTGTAGAGTAACGTTATTGTAAAATCCAGTTATTATAACACTTGCGTTGCTTATAAGAACTCCTAAGAATTTTGTTAAAGCATATTTTTTAAAAAACGGAACCAAAATAATGTACATTTTATCTCTAAACATCATGTCATTAAAGTCCACATAATGTCCTCTGTATAAATCAGTGTGATGTTACAACAGTATACATGATCTGATTCATATCCTAACGGCTTCTGACCATGTACAGATATTCCAGATCGACTCAATGCCTTTAATGTCAGACTGTAGAAGCAGTTATGATCCTAAACAAGAGCGGGAGGAACTTTATATACAAGACAGGCATCGGAGTGCTTAGCTGTTTGCAGCGTCTGCTTGGCGAGGCCACCCTTCTTCCTCCACCCCAGAGTCATATTCCTCTTCAGAGGATTCTTTTGCTGGAGCCCTAAATAAGAGAAGCCAGTGTTCATTTTTTAAATAAAAATTGGAGGTTAACATATTTCTAGACTCAAAACAATAGAAAAATACTGAGAGCACATTTAACAATAAAAGTATTAGTGGTGAAATCTGGAAAACAAACCTCCCAACAGAGTTGCAGGCAGATTTCTCAGCATTTTCCCTAACAGATTTGTTAGGGCATGAACACAACTTACAGGCCAAACCCAGCCTACTATCTATTTTTGTAAATAAAGACCTCCTGGAATAAAGACATATTTGTTCATTTACACATTGTCCATAGCTGCTTTTTGCACTATACAGAAAGTTTTGAGTAGCTGCACTGGAGTAGCTGGCCCTAAAGTAATTAGCTCTTCTTGGTTTTTTTGGTATCAGGCATCAAACTCATGACCTTGTGCTTGCCAGGCAGGCGCTTAGGCCACTGAGCTAAATCCCAGGCCTAAGTAATTAGCTCTTTAGGAGAAAAGAGGCTGATTCCGGACAAGGTAAGCAAAGCAGTAGGTGTGCTGAACCTGTAGACTGGTATAAACTATTGAGTAACTATGGAAACAACATTTTGTATTTATGAAAGACACTGAGAAAAACTCATGAGATTAATTTTAGTGTCTTAACTTTTACTACTTTTATGTCACTTTGGATACTTTTTCCTTAGAGGAAAAAAGCTGGAGACTAGTTCTGAAGATAAGTTTTCACAAATCATAAAATATTATTCTATGAACCAAATTAGATTTTTCCATAGAAAACTCATGCAATTTTTACTTCTTTTACAAATATAAGGGTTACCATGCAATTTTAAAAAACATTTATTTTACTATGCAATTTTTAGGAGCCTACTTAAACAACAACGATCTTAAATTTTAGATCTGTTCTGGGTGGAAAATACATTACCGAATGTATCCTGGTTCTTTTTTTCCTTCTACTACTTCTTTGTCAACCTCCACACATATAATATCAGAGTTAGGGACTTCGAACATCGGTTCCAATAACAGCTTTTCCTAAAGAGATTTTAAAAAGTAATGAATTACATGGAAAAGAGATTTTAATATTTTTTTAAATAACAGAGGCTCTATCACTAAGTAACACTCACGCCTTTATTTTTTTATTTTGCAACGAGCTTGCTAAGTTACACAGACTTGCCTAGATATCACTATCTTTCTGCCTCAGCCTCCTGAG
This sequence comes from Cavia porcellus, assembly GCF_034190915.1. Classification (NCBI taxonomy): domain Eukaryota; kingdom Metazoa; phylum Chordata; class Mammalia; order Rodentia; family Caviidae; genus Cavia; species Cavia porcellus. The sequence continues at coordinate 10,868,334 of NW_026947520.1, read as the reverse complement.
TATTTGGGATTTTAGGTGTGCACTACTGCCCCGGCATCAAATACTTTTGTCCTATGATTAGGTTTTTTCTTTTCTTTTTTTTGGTACAGGAGATTGAACTCATGACCTCACACTTGCCAGGCAGGCACTTATGCCACTGAGCTAAATCCCTAACCCTAATACTTCTATTCTATCGGCCAAGTAAATCCATTCACTCAAGGAATATAAATTCTCTATAACTGAAAATTGAAATAGATGAAAATTCTTCATAGTCTTTGTATTTCAACAGTTTCTAACTAAATTCAGCGAAGTTATTTTATAAACAAACTATCAGTTTGGATTCTACTTATTTCAGCCAATATGCATATACAAAAGCCTACACTGGTGATGCATACCTGTAATCCCAAAACTGAGAGACTGAGGCAGGAGTATACGGCCAGTTTTAGGACGATCTGGGCTACATAGCAAGGCCCTATCTTAAAAAAAAAAAGACTATAGGTTGAGACTCAGATGCTACTTAGTGGCACTTTTGAATTACTCTATGACTAAGGGACTGTTCAACTGCCATTCCTTAGTTTAACGAGTTATACTCTCTCTAAAGAAAAATGATTATATCAAATTTAACTTAAATGTCAGCTATTATTACTCATTCTTCTAGTTTGCACGCTTATAAATATAGTTTACAGGGGCTGGGGATTTAGCTCAGCGGCATAAGCGCCTGCCTTGCAAGCAGGCAGTCATGAGTTCGATCCCCGGTACCGGTAAAAACGAAAAAGACAAAAAAATAAATAAATATAGTTTACATGTTTATACATTCTAGGCTCTCATGAGAGAGTATAATCTCATGTAGTTCCGATCAGAAGCCTACTGAGATGAACAAAATGACAGTAGAGAAATTCTTACAAGAGAACAAAAACATGGGGTTGCTTTAGGAGCCGGTAAATAGATAGTACTTCACTGTACAACCAGACTGGGAAATAGAGGACTTAAAGAGAGTGGGCAGTGGCAGGAAAATAAGCCTGTGTTCCTAAGATCTGCAGCAAAATTAAAAAGTGACTTTATATTATACTGAGAACAAGGATAAAATGCCATGGTATCTATAATCTACTTTCAAACAAATAAAAATGAGGATTTCTACAGGTTTAAGACAGGGCTCGGGCTCAGTCAGAATTCTATGTAGAACCCAAGCATGGCAGCACCCACTTAAACCCCAGCTATGGAAAGGGCTGAGAAAGGACTGCAACTTCAAGGCCACCCTGGGTAATGTACCAAGACTCATGTCAAAATAAAAATTTTAAAGGGTTCTGGGTGTATCTCTGTAGCAGAAGCTTGTCTAGCACATATGATGCCCTAAGTTCAACTCCTAGTACTGCAATAAATAAAAGCCCATGTAGAATCTCCTCAGATTCTTCCCATGATTCTGATTTTCTGTCAGAAGGCACGAATGTCTTCTGATGCAAATACATTCTGGTTCCCTTTTCCCTTTTTAGGTAGTACTAGGGATTAAACCAAGGCATTGTACATGCCAGATACACACTCAGCTCAGAGCTAAATCTCTTCTGTGTCTGTGTTTTTTGGTACTAGGAAATGAACCCTTGTCCTCACAGGCACATAGCATATGCTTAGCCACTGAGCTGCACCCCAAACAAAAAGCATCTTTGTGAAACAAAACAAAATCCACTGTTCCTCTTCCTGCCCACCACACACATTCACCACACACACACACACACACACACACACACACACACACACTGATTCTCTAAATAAATTTCCCAAAGAAACACAGCCCTTTAATATTGTCAAAACTGAAATCAAGAAATAATCCAGTAGTTTTCAGAAAAATGCCAACTTACCATAATGGACCGAAGGCCTCGGGCACCTGTTTTCCGTTCCAGCGCCAATCTAGCTATGGCTTTTAAAGCATCCTCAGTAACATTCAATTCACACTACAAATAGATTAAAAATACATGAGAACTTACCTAATCCTTGATATTTTCCTAACATAATCGTACAGCATTTAATACACTCCCACCAACTTGAACTACGAGTGGTTCCCACTTGACTCTCCTATCAGGCAGCTGGTACCAGCCACTGGTACTGTCCCTTGCCACCCAATGAGACAGTCACACATGTACCACCAGTGGTTCAGAGCAGCCTGGTGGTGAAACATGGGAATTATGGCCTTACTGTTAACATACTAATCTATTACCTATCTATCAGCCTTACTAATTGTCAGTCAATTATAAACTATAGAACTAGACAGAACCAGTGCCCTGACTTCACAGGTGTGCTCCAGGGGCTGAGTAAACTGATTTACTGAAGCTTAGAAACATGGGCAAAGTTGTTATCTTTTCCAGACTAAAACCATGGTGGCAAACAGATGACATACATGGCACAGTGGACATGCAGAACCCTCTTTCCTATGCTGCTACAAGCTGTAGGAGCTATTATTTCTAAACTAAAACCTAAGCACTTTGTAATAAATAAGTGGATTTTGGCTTGCAGTTTGGGCACTCAGTCAATAAAAGGTTCTTCATCGCAGAACTAGGGTATCACTTGAATTTGATTACTAGGAAAAAAATATATACACACATACACATATTATTTCTTTCAACATCTCATACTAGTGAGACAATACAATGTCTACACATGCAAGTGTGATTTATTTATTTACATATGGTCTCTAGGTGCATCCATTTGCCCATATAGTCTCAATTTTATACTTATGGCTGAGTAGCACTCCATTGGGATTACTAGAAAATCTTAATTGGAATCCTGTAACTTTTTTGTGTTTTTGGTGCCAGGGACTAAACCTAGGGACAGTATGTGCTCTACCATTGAGCTACACACTTGGCATATAACTATGTTTTTTTTTGTTGTTTTTTTTTTTTTTTTTTTTTTTTTTTTGGTCTTTTTCCTTTTTATCGGTACCAGGAATCGAACTCACGACTGCCTGCTTGCAAGGCAGGCGCTTATGCCACTGAGCTAAATCCCCAGCCCCTATTATGTTTTAAGAGTGTTACTAACATTCTCCCTCTGTACAAAGGTACACTTTCTGTCTAAATTACAAATTGCAAAACAGAAGTCAAACAGTGAGGTAATTATTTCTCATGGTGTTTTAGAACCTTGTCTTTCAAGAAATACTTGTTTTTATCAATTAGGTGACAATGCTGCCAGTATTATGAAATCACAAGTCTGTTGTTAATCTTTGAATTCTAGATTGACATGGTTTTCTAGATTGACATGGATTTTCCAGGACTCTTTCAACACTTGCTGAGCCCCTAATATTTATAGTACATGCACATGACACACTAAGGGATCACCAATGTGGGAGCATCTCTAAGTAAGGGTAATAGATCACAGCAGGATTTGAAGCAAGGAATAAAATAACTAGCCTGTGTTTACTCACTCGATCAATATTAAAAACTCAGTATCTATCTGCAGGGCACCATGCTAAATAATTATCAATAACTTCTGGAAGTGGAAGACAGTACCTCTCAGAGTCTGGAGATGGGGGCGGGTGTATGCGTGTGTGTGCGCCAAGCATGTGGCCCAATCAGGAGCCAGACTGGTGAGTCACAGTGAACACAGTAGAGGGGCTTCACTTCAGGCAGTGGCAACAGAGAGGAGGAATGATGAGACACTGGGTTCAGAAACCTCAGCCTTATGTTGCTGAATGGGTGTGTGAGCTACAGTGATCTCTGGATGTCTGCTACAGGGATATAAACATGCGAGCTACAAAAGGTTTTCTTTGACAATAGTATACACAGTATGTCACAAAAAAAAGCATTTAGAGTAAGTAACAAGGCTGAAAGAACCACCTTATGTACTTGGCGTAGAGGGGCTGAGGTAGGTTAATGACATCATTTCTCCATGTAGCCTTGGACTTTATAATGATTTTAATTCAGGAAAGATAAAACCAACTCCTAGTATCTAACATGATACCATGGAATGTGTATCCTTGGATTCCTAGATCCACACTTAGTGAGGAATGGGCAGAATCTCTTGTTAATCTGTTAGGTTTATGTAGAATTTCACTGGCAAGAAAATAATAAATTACAAAAATAGTAATAATTATGAAAATAATAAACTTTAAAAAATAAAAATCTAACCTTATCCATGCTGAATAAAGCCTGGTATTGAGGAATTACAGCATTCCGGGGCTCAGTTAGTATTTGTACAAGTGTTTTCTCACTCAGGCTATGCAAAGGAACCACCACAGGCAACCGTCCCACAAACTCAGGAATCATGCCAAACTCAATAAGATCTCTGGCTTCCACATGACGTAGTAATCGATCTTTTTCTTCAATGTCTTGGTGAGTGTTTGACTCCCCACTTCTGTTAGCAAGGTCTGCAGCAGCTGCAGCCCTTCTGCCTTTTCCCAGGTTGGATGGTGTTCCAAACCCCAGATACTGCCAAAGAAATGACGCATATTATAAACAGAATAAAGTTAAACTGCATTAAGTACTTAACATGCTTTTACAACAACTCTATAAGGAAAATTCTGATATATTCATGTTTTACAAAGGTATAACATAAGTTTATGGAGGTTAAATACTGTGATCAAACAAACAAAAAATACTGTGACCAAGGCCTTATAACTCTAAGTGGCAAAGCCACAATTTCAACCCATGTTTGCCTGCCTTCAGAACTGAGAACCACTACATGGTAACTGACTCTCATGGAATGAATTCTAGTAAAAACAGGTAAGAACTAGAAAAGGAAGTCCCTTAGAACTCATACAATGATTTTGCAGGGTTTATCCAAGACTTCTGGTCAAGTATGATTTCTAAAAGATGTAAGAAGTATGAAATGAAAGTAATTTTTTCAAAACCAAAATTAATTTTGTAGTACTGTTAAAATAGATAATGCCTATGGAATAAACAGTCTTATAGAAAATCCACAATTCATGATTTAGGGCTGTATACATCAACCTGTGAATTATAATAATTCATATTTTTATAAGAAACATATAAGGATGACAGAAAATAATGCTAACTTTGCTGGAAAAGGTGAAGTACTTAAAGGTATATGTGGCTTGCTACAGTGAATATAAGAGATCTATATTCTAGTCAGTAATGAAAGATCTGATTTTGGTGTGTCATGCAGCTTTCATCAGAAGTACAAGAAGCAGGGCATAGTGGTGCACACTCATAACCACAGCACTCAGGAGGCTGAGGCAGGAAGATCACCATAAATTCAAGGCCAGCCTGGGCTACATAGTGAGTTCAAGACCACCCTGAACTACAAAGAAAGACTGTCTCAAAAAACAAAACAAAGAACAAGAAAAGCACATGTTATATGAGAACACAGTCTAAACTCTAAACTAAAAATGGTTTGCACTGCACTGAATGTTTGTGCCTCTCAGAAATTCATCTGTTGAAATTCTCTTACTGGTATGGAATGGTATGCTTTTAGGTATTAGTCATATAGGTAATGGTATTGAGAGACAAGCTCTTTGGGAAGTGAGTAAGTCATAAACCAACAGGATCAGTGCTCTTATGAACAGACCCCTGAGGGATGCCTTGCCTTTCCTCCATATGCAGTTATAGTGAGAAGATAACCACTGTGAGGACACAGGTCTTCATCAGACGTGGATTTGCTGGTGCCTTGATCTTTGATTTTTCAGGCTCCATAAATGTAAGATATAATTTTAAGACATAATTTCTCATGTTCATAAGCCACCTAATCTATGGTATTTTATTACAGCAGCTTGAGCAAATTGAGACACTATTCCTCTAATTTTCTAAGGAATAGTGCACGGGGGCAGCCAGTGCATCAGGAAGCACAATATCTCTCTTTCAAGAATTTAAAAATTTAATAAAACTTACTATCTATAGAACTAAGTATATATACACATTTACTTTATATAAGTAAATATTAATACTTATTAAACAGTATAAAAACTGAGGTGATACACCTGAAGATGCTTTTACCTACAGGGGTTATTTAGATGGAGAACACATGAGGACAGTACAGTGACCCGGGCACAAGGTCAGTGACTGTTCAGGCTCTGTGGCAATGGAAAAGAAGATCATGTACTGGGGTAAAGTCCACACACTGGGCAAAGTGACTGAGAAAACCTTCATGGAGGAATCACCTGAGCATTTAACAACCTAAGTCCTTACAATATAAAACAGGTATTTACTGATTGAAATTGAGCTAGGAAAAGTCATAAGAAAGAGGAATAACAGAACTGTAAACAAATTCATGTTTCATATAGGTCTATATTTAATATTGTATTCTCGGGCCCTAATGAACAGGGCAGGAGTACATTCTTCAATGTCTTGGCCTTGAACAGAATTTTATTGATACAGCAATGGCCTCAAGAAATAAGACCCTTAGATAAAACATAAAATTGAGCTCATCCATTCCTATTTTTTAAATGCCCAGGCACTGGGGATACAGCTCAGTGACACAGCGTCTGCCTGAAAACATGAGGTTGTGAGTTTGGTTCTAGGTACAAAAAATAAAACAATAAAATGCCTATACATCAATGCTACTTTGAAATCCTCTAATTTACTAGTCTAAAATTAAAACAACTAGAAATACATTTCTGATGTGCTCTAAAATTCAATGACTGACAGCCACCAGACATGGAAGCAAAAACTGAGCACCCAACCTCTGTAACTCTTTAAGTGTTCTGAGTAATACCTCAGAAAAACTTACCTTTTCATTTTTTCTCCTGCTGATGATTCTGTCTAAACCATTGAAAGCACCGGATGCCACAAATAGGACGTTTGTTGTGTCAACTTGAACTGTTTCTCCACGCAGTTTTCGGGAATTCTTCTCTGGAACATTGACTATTGTGCCTTCTAGAAGTTTTAGTAAGCCCTAAATAAAGAATGAATGGTTTATAGTTTTATCATATTTAAGTATAATATTATACGTTAGACAATGGGATTCAATGAGGAAAATAATATGTGGTTGTGGTTATGGTCAATGAGCTTAACTAATGAAAAATCCCACATTCCTACAACTAACGTGAAAATCGAGTGCCCTTATCACATTTTAATAATTCATAAACTTATCTGAAGTGGTTACAGGACTCCAAATAAACTGTATTCAGAAAGAGGCATTCTAAGAAGTGGCTTTTGATAGTGAAGTCATAACTCTGACATAAAGACTGAATTATGCTTTCCAAACATAGTAGGAACATTCACAATTTGAAAATAATTGAAGCAGGGGGCTGGGGATTTAGCTCAGCGGCATAAGCCCCTGCCTCGCAAGCAGGCAGTTATGAGTTCGATCCCTGGTACTGACAAAAACAAAAAAAAGACAAAAAAAAAAAAAAAAAAGAAAAGAAAATAATTGAAGCTTTTATTTTCCACATAAATAAAAATTCTACTCTGCTTCTAGTGTTGTGTTAAACTTTGAGAATTATCTACATTTTACAATGCCCCCATAAAAAACATTTAGAGGGAGAACACATTCATGAGAGCAGATGTACTTCTGTACGTCCGTCAAAAAAGACAACACAATTTTCTTCACCCATTAGCTTATTTCATTGGTTACTGTTAAAAGGTTAAGTTGTTTAGCAGATCATTATGATTTTCATTAAGACTCCGCAAAGAATGAAACTTTATTTTATACCTATATTCTAAGTGGAAAGAGTAAGATGCATGTATAGTTTTATATCTAGTTAGAATCAGAACTTTCTTCGAAAGTCTTCTAGATATTTAATTTTTCCCTTCTAGACATTTTTAACTTGGACTTTGCGGAATAAAAACAACAAAGATTTTTTTTCTGTTCTTCAAAATATTTTCAACTTCCTAAGAAAAGTAATTTGTATTTAAAACCACTAATAACTTTCTTTTTGGATGTGAGCTATTTTAAAATGGTACGTGAAGTTTAGGGTGAGAGAAATAAAACAGAATCTAATTAAAGGTGAAACCAAACGTACAATATTTGGGAGGTTGATGTACTCCCTTCCTTTTAGTGGGCTTGAACAAAATATTCAACTGCTTACTTGCTGAACGCCTTCTCCACCCACATCGCGTAACTGATGGATGCCTGGCACACTGCCAATCTTATCTACTTCATCCAGAAAGACAATTCCTACAATTTAAGGAGGATTCTATTTATAATATGAAAAAGATAAACACAGGACAGGCTCAACTAGACTACACAGCAAAGTTACTCAAGTTTTCATACTAAAAATTGCAATTATTTTGAATTTATTCTACAGACCATTTGAATATGACAAAGGAACGACAACGGGAATGTACCCCATGTTATCATAGAAAGTTCAGATGCAGTGTGGAAGCATGAGGTATGTGCATGGTTGGTACTAGCAAAATATTAGCTTATTGTTTTCCATGCATGCTCGTCTCATAAAGGAATCTGAACAAGAGCTTGAGATCTTCATGTATGTAAGCACCAATGACAAAAGAGAAACAGCACCTATGAGATCCTGTGGGTCAGTCAACAGGCTAAACTGCATCTAGACTCATCCATTCTGTACTCTCCTGCCTTGCCCACGTCCCCACTCAGACCCCAACCCCAGCATTAGGAGACTAGAGGGGAGGGGAATATTAGACTCTTTTTCCAAAAAGACTAAATGTAAGAACAAACAAACTACTCTGACAACATACCTTGCTGTGCTTTTTCTACATTGTAATTGGCATCTTGGAGCAGTTTGGCAATCACAGATTCAATATCTTCACCTACATATCCAGCCTGAGTCAGAGTTGTACAGTCACAGATAGCAAAAGGGACATCAAGGCATTTGGCTAAAGTTTGTGCCAGCAGGGTTTTACCTACAAACAGAAACAGTAACTAAATGTTTAGTAAAAATAAAATGGGCTACAATTTTTTTACAAAAAGGCAAAATAAACTCAGATAGCATATAGTAAAGCTGCTAACTGGTACATTTTCTCTGTCATTCAGATCTGTTTATGTCTCATTATTCCTGTTAAGAAGTCAGGGATTGGTCCGAAGGGCAATGCCAATGCTTCAAAATCAGTTTGAACCCTAAACAGGAATAGTGACAACATATCTAGAAGACATCCTTGGGCTTTCTTAAGAGTTGAAATCCCCCAGTCACAACACACAAGACAGAGAATAACTGATATTCTAATTTTTTTAAATGAGCCATAAAAATCTCCTAAGAAGTTACTGACCTGACCCAGTTGGTCCAAGCAGCAAAATATTACTCTTTTCAAGTTTTATGTCATCATGGGAAGAATCCAATACTTCACCTCCTCGCTTTTCCTGAGGTATTTGCTGGTTCACCTGTTGCTGCACTGATGCTCCTAAAGCATTGCCATGTGGGCTGATTCCAGCAATCTGAAGTAGTTCTGAAAAAACGCAAGGGGACTATGAGAGCTACACTTGAACTTACTTGGAAAATTGCCCCATAGATGCTCAAAGAATCTACTTAGAAAAATGTATTTCAACATTAGGTCTTTTCTAAAGAGAAAGAAAACTTCAAACTATCTAGTGGAAAATGTACAACACACATGGTTATTCAAGGCACCTCAAGAAAAGGATTCTTTTTACCCTTATTTATGTGAACATATAAGACCTGTTACAAGTATAATGGAAGGAGAACAGTGTCAGGAGTTAGACGATCTTAGGGTTATGGCTTCCTTGTCTCTAAAACAGTTAAATGATCTTGGGCAAATCATACAGACTTTATGATTCTGTTTCACACTCTGTAAAACAGCAGTAATACCTGGTATCAATTTCAAAAACATGGTTGGAAGATGCTAAAAAAAAAAAAACTGATTTGGGGCACTTTTTTTTTTTTTCCTTTTCTTTTTGAGACAGGTTTCCTGTGTATTTCTGGCTGGGCTTGAACTCACTTTGTGGCCCAGGCTGGTCTCAAACTCACAGCAATCCTCCTGCATCAGCCTCCTGAGTGCTGGGATTACAGGCTTGTTTTGTTTTATGAATAGTGTCTTGCTATGCAGTCCAGGCTGGTCTCGAACTTCCTATGTAGTCCATGTTTCAGGCTGGCTGCCTAGCTGAGACTCCCAAGTGCTGGGATTACAGCTATTCACCAGCACCTAGCTAATTCAAAGGTACTCTAAAGATTAGACTAAAGGATTTTTGTTTTCAGTATGAATGAAAAAGAGTGTCAAAAAAGTTAAAAACAAAACAAACAAAAAAAAAAAAAACAATGTGCAGAGAATTAGGGAACTTAGTTTCAGTGCTCTTACTTTGTGGTTATAAGGCTATGAAAGTCCTGTAACTGCTTCCTTACCCAGAACATGAAAATACTGAACACAGGACCGTCACAGTATCTTCACATCTAACAGTGATTCAAGTATCAGGCAGGCCAAATATAGCAAATCTCACTCCTCATGGTCCCAATCTGACTCTCTGATTTTACTGAAGTTCAACTGACTCTTTCTAGTTCCTTTAACACAGACACAATGCTTTACTAGGTGGAATATTGCTGGTAAGCTATCAGTTTATCGGGTGTGTACCTACAAAAATGAGTATCTGTGATCATGTTATTTATTTATATCTCCTTCTTCCCTTTCCCCTCCATGGTACTGAAGGTTAAACCCAGCGAATTACAGTGAACTACATCTCTAGTTTTTTCCTTTTTTTTTTTTTTTTGGCAATAGTTCTCACCAACTTACTGAGTTGCCCAGGCCGGGTTCCAACTTGGGATTCTCCAGTCTCAGTCTCCTGAGGAATTACAGGCTTTTGTCTGGCTACTTGGTTTTTTCTAAGTCTTATTTTTAGGTTGTTTCTAAGAAATGGGTCAAGAATATTAGTACTGTTTCGTTTAGCTCCCACCCCCTGGCAGTACTGGGGACTGAGTCCACTGCCTTCATACTCAGCTACAGCCTCCATCTTTTAATTTTTATTTTGAGACAGGGTCTAAGCCACTAAATTGCTCAAGTTGTGTCCAAAATTATGATGCTTCTGCCTCAGTCTCCCAGAATGCTGGGATTACACTCACATGCCACCACACATAGCTACAGAACATTATTCTAATTAAAACAACAGAAAAACAGTTCAGCACATACTTATGATGATCCCATTCTACTTGGCTATAACTTTCAAACCATCTTCCTACTTAAGGTAAAGGGTTATTCTAGCCATCATAAGAGGTTCAGTTAACATTTGAATTTAAGTTGCATGACATTTGAGAGTTAACGATTAGTGTGTAATTCACAATGTTAGGTCTCATTAGAAACCAAATCAGGCAAGAAAATCTGGTCTCTTGTATGAGTTCAATTAAGTTGTCACTAACCAGTGCAGTTTGTTTTTGTTTTTTTAATTTCAGCAAAATCTAATTCAATATTGTAACAATACAGGAAGGGTCTTGGCTTTAGTTTGGCTCTGCCCAATGGGGAAAAAATGACCTAGATAATTTCAACAAAATTAAAAGAAATATACTACTTATAATGGGACTATATGATAAATGTGCAAGTATTTAATTGACTCAAGAGTTACAGTTAAAAAGGAATGGTTTCAGTGGTATGGATGGTAGCTATCATTCCATCATGTCCCTACTCCTACACATCTCTCACTGTAAGCAGCTCTTAAGGAGGAAATCAGCAAGCAGCCTGGCAGTGGTCAGTGGCATGCAGCTTATCTGCTGTGTGGCCACGACAAATTACTTAACATTTCTGCCCTTTGGTTATCTCATCTGTAAAAGGAGGATGAAGAGAACGGTTGCTTTCTCACAGGCTCAGGGTAGATTAAATGATTATATATAAAAAGTACTTAGCACAGTACCTGACAACTTTACTAAGTGGTACAGAAGAATTTGTTCTTATTACTACTATTTTACTAGTGTTTATTCATATGACATAGTTGTTAAAATCAAGGTAAGGATGTCACTTGGTGCTCAACTTAAACTAAAATATGTTCCTGTGAAAGAGAAAAAACAAGTTGTATCAGCCTATGAGTTGTACATTGGTATCTAAGAGGATTTTCAAAGGGACTTAAAAGAGTAATTCTGATTATATATGATTTTGGTCTAATTTTAGAACTTTTATTAAAAACACAGAACACAATTAAACTATACATAATGATAAATTATATGTAAGTTTTTGAAATATTTGTTTTCCAAGTCAATATAATCATAAAGTGCTTTTACCTATGTTCTTTAAAACTGTTACTTGTCAACATTTAAATTACATCAAAACCAACCAAATAAATAAATAAATAAATTGCATTAATTTGTTACAAGCATTGTATGATAGGTCTTTCAAAATACTCACTATATACTTTCTTTACTACACATGCTAGTTTCAGTCCAGTTCAGTATAATACTAAGTAAGTATTTGATATTTTTGGTTTATGAAATATAAATTATGCATTCACCTAAAGTTTATTATTTATATCTTACATATATTCTAGTTCTATTACACTGATTATATTGTTAAATTTTACCATGCATGGTATTTCCATAAATTAAAAATAACCAGGGGCAATGTAATTTTCTTACATATCATAAAAGTCATGGTTATCCAGTCATCTGCCACAACTCACAGTGTATGTAGTACACTTCAAGCAGTAGAAATGTAATACTGCTTACGTATGAAACTTAACCAAATTTCCTTTGTTGTTTAATACAACCAATAGCCACGAGAATCTTATCATGATAGCTCTGGAATATTTGCCTCTGTGCAACAACTATATCTACCTCCAAAGGGTGCAAGACGTCTGAAGGGGCTCTCTCCTTGGTGTACCAGGTCCTTCCACACCCTCCATCATAACATTTGATGCTTATAGGGGAAATCAAGGGCTGGAGACAGTGAATGGAGCTTATTCATAATTTGTAAGACTATATAATAAATTTCAGAAATACCAAAAATAAACAGTATAGTTTCTGCAGAGTAGTTAGAAGATAATCTGCCTCCCCCAAAGCTGTAATCACAGTAGGCCAACTCTATGATCTGGCAAAAAAAAGAAAAAAAAGAAAGAAAGCTAGATAGGTAGGTAAATATAGACTAGTAAACTACATATTTTTTAAAATACAATTTCTGTATTATGTTTATAGGGGAAAACTATGTATTTCTCCAAGTTATACTTTTAGAACTGTCACAATCAGGAGCACTAACAGCTACTTGGGAGACTGAAACAATATTTCTACTTTCAGTCCAGCCTGGGCAACTTAGCAAGACCCTGTCTCAAAAAAAAAAAAAAATTAAGAAGGGCTAAGGATGTAGCTCAGTGGCCAAGTGCCTCTGGGTTGTATAGTTGAGACAATGGTAAACTGAATTTAAAAAATTTTTTAAAAATTAAAAAACAAAAAAAATTAAAAAAACAAAAATTAGCACTAAAAGCTGCTCACACGTTATATATACCATAAATGATAAATTTATATACCATGTGTGAATAAAACACACTTACTGGGTAATACACATGCAAATACATGTATATCTTTACTCCTGCTAAGACACCCTGCTGAGGTAAATCTCAATAGGAAGGAAGACTACAGAGGACTGCTAAGGAAAGATTACTCACTTGTGAATCTGTACTCATCCTCCCGTCTTCTTATTTCTAACTCTAAAAGGAAAACAAAAAAAATGGCAACATGAAAATATGACGTATTTGTTGAGTTTGGGGAAACAATGAATATCCCACTTCCTGCCTTCTAAATAGATTTACGATAGTTTCTTGTTACCACTATTTTTCAGTTATTCCCATTATGAAAGAATTTATACACTACATCCTTTCTATATAAAACAAAACAAAACCAGGCTAATGACGGCTGTTCAACTGCTAATATTCATGTTTGATAGAGGGAAAAAATTGCTATTTTAAGAAAACAGTATCATTTGTCTTATAAAAATTATATATAAATATCATATTTATTCTTTTAGCACCTAGAGCAACTTCAATACTGATTAGTACACTTGATCTTAGCCAAAAGCCTGCAAAGTGATCAACACTGATTGAAGAAACCATGGAAATAATTTGCTCCATGACTAGACAGTGCTATCTGGATCTTATAAAAACTGAAGCCCTGGTCAGGTGTGGTGGTGCACAGCTGTAATCCCATCAGTAAGGAAGCTGAGGTGGGAGAATTTAAATGTTTGGTAGAACTTCAAAATAAAAACATAAATGTTTACAATGTTACTCTACTCATAATCATTTAATAAAGTCATTTCTATAATTCATATGTTATATACACTGAGATTACACAGTATTTGGGTATATTAGAATCTAACTTTAATCACGTATCAATCTGCCCTTACCCTTGCTCTCTGTCCCTGGGAAACAGAAAAGAAAGAGTGCTGGGTATGCTGTATTAACAGCTATCATCTCCACCTACCTGACTTAGGCAAATGAAATTCTATATCCCAAACCCAAGAACTCAGAGACATAAATAGTAAATCCATGGTAAACTAGTGGTGAACTCTATAATTCAAAGACAAAAACTCAAACTCCACACTAGTGGCCTTCAATTTGCTTTTTATTTGATTGTTTTTGTGGTGACAGGGATCAAACCCAGGGCCCTGCACATGCTAGGCAGTTACTCTACTGCTAAGTTAAAAACTCCAGCCTCTTTCAAACACTGTTTACTGACAGCCTCAATAAGAAATATATTCTGTTTAATGATGTAGAACCCAGGTACATGTAACTTTCTGCAAGCAAAAATTTTAACAACACCTACCTTACCTACAAGTTAATGTACTCTAGCAGTTTCTATGCACATCTATTACATTTTTTAAAATGCTACCAGCAATGTGCCAATGTCATGCCCTACAAAGGAAAAGTGATCACACTTTGAGAAATGCTGGCCTGTATCAAATGCATTTTAAGACTAAAGCAAGCAGTCAAAAATGAAGATTACTTCTCAGCACAGAAATCTCTATTCTGGTCAATTGTCAAAAACACTAACCTCTAGGTGTCAAAGATGTCTGCTTCTCAACTTCTGCTTGCTGCCTCAGGTTAGCTGGGATATTATTATATATTCTCTTATAATGGTTATACACAGCGACTGAAAGCACCTTCTTAGCAAATGACTGGCCAACCACATACTTGTCGAGGTAGTTATAAATCTGAAAAATGATTAGTTATGACTGATTTACCATAAGCTTTATCATAAACCCACACATTACCAGGTTATACACTCAGCACTTCTGCCCTCAAAAATGAAGCACCGCTGGACATAGGGGTACACCTCATCATCCCAGCACGGGGGACAGCGAGGCAGGAAGATCGAGAGTTCAAGGTCAACTTGGGCTATAAAGCAACACCCTCTCTAAATACATAAGCACATACCTAAGCAAATATCTACATAAGCCAAAGGAAGAATACGTTATGTAGCAGTGATTCAAACATCATAAACTATAACTAAATGAACAAAACACAATTGGTGTTTTAATAAAACACTATTTCTGTGAGTGTTACGCTAGTTTCTAATGTATAAATAATGCCATCAATTCTAATTTTTTTACATAAATTAACAGTAAATTTTTGTGGAATACTTACCCCTGTCACCAAAGATCTAAACATAACATCAGTAATGTAAGTAATTAAAATATATCCTGTCTAGCCAGAAGTATTACTCAGTGGCACAAGTGCCTGCCTGGTATGCACAAGGTCTTGAGTTTGATTCCTCTACCAAAATAAATAAATAAACTATATTCTTTTTATATTTCTCCCCACTTAATATCTTTCACCAAGATTATAAAATTACCTTTTTCATATATAATCAAAAGCCATTATCCTATCAGTATCCATTATGTGTTAACACTCACAAACATTTAGATTTTTCTCCATTAACCCCCCCACTCCCAGCATGAGTGACTGAACCCAAGGTCTCAAGCTCTCTGGGCAAGTGCTCGGCCATGGAGGTACATCTCTAAACCCTTTCATTTCATTTAGAGACATGAGTCTGCTGAATTGGCCAGGTTCCAAACCTTCTGTCTCACCCTCCAGAGTAGCTGGGAATTACAGAAGTGTACCACACACCTGGCTTTCCAATATTAATATTAATATAATTAATTAACATAAAGGCTAACCTAAAAGATTTATTTTTATCTTTATTCTATACTTGCTTATTGCCAATACCTTTGGACAGAGTGAATTCTTTTAGTTTTTTTTACTAAATAAAAATGAACTTTTATCTGGACATAGTGATTTATGTCTCCTACCTACTTTGGAGGCTGAGGCAAGAGGATGGCAAGTTTATTAAGGCCAACCTTGAGAAACTACTGAGACCTTGTCTCAAATTTATTTATTCTTTTGTTTTTTCAAGACAAGATCTTGCTATATGGTTCAGGCTGGCCTTGAACTATGGAGCCTCGGTTTGTCCCTGAACTTGTGATCCCCCTGCCTCAGCCTCCCCAGTGCTAAGGCAGCTGTTTCAAATTTAAAAGTACCAGTTGGTAAGTACCACTAGGGAAAAAAAACTTTAATACGTACCAACACCTGAAAAGAATCTGTCTTTTATACAAATATCTTTTTATCTTTTATGTCTAAAACTTTATACAGATGTCTAATTACCATATATATTTTTAAATCTGTATCTTTATTTCTTTTTTTTCTATCTTTCAATAAAATGGATTTTAAAAAAAAATTGAAAAAAAAATTGCTGTATTTTCTATTACATTATTTTTACATGACAAATTCTTTCAGTTGTTGAACAATTTATTATGGCTTTTTCAAATCTCATTCATTCCTCACAGGTTATGCCTATAAATTATCAAACCTGCCACAGCACATGTAGACAGAGACAAAAGCCCTGTTATCTAAGCACAGAACCAGAAGGAAGATACACTGAAGCATGAAGTGGGAAATAATTCCGTGAGCAGCATCTGAGACACATCCAGGAGGTAAGCGCTTCTGGCTCCAAATGTGCTGACCACACGCCAAGGAGCCAGGGTGCGTTCTCTGCCAGATTTCACAGGACCACAGCACACACTGCCTGAAATGCATGGCGGACGCCCCAAAAGAGCCACAGCGACACACGGTACCCGCTTTAGCATGCTGAGCCTGTCCAAAAAACACTTGCTAATACGTTAAAGCTCAGAACTGTTTTACCATAAAGTAGATTAATTTAAGGGTGATTGTTGCAGGCTGATGCTCTTTAGGGCCCCAAACAAAAGTCAACAGCTGAACTATACAAGAGTAGTATTTCAAATTAACTTGGTACTAATACTATTTTAATAATCACCCAACTACCCAGACATGCTAGGAGACTCCTGTAATACCTGCACTGAGGGAGGCTGAGGCAGGAAGATCACAAATGCTGAGTAGCCTGGTGGAATACTATCTCAAAACAAAAAATGGGCTGGGGATATGGCTAGATTTCATCCCCCATACCACTACACCCACCACCACCACCACCAACCACAAAATCCAACTACATTCCACTGATACTAAATATAATAATTTTGACAAGGGGAAAGCAACGTATGAAATATCATTAACATTTTTTCAGATATATAGTAGTGTATTAACTTACAATATTTATTAGTAAAAGTATTAGATACTCATGGTAGGGAAGCAAAGGAGGGTTTTCAAGACAGAACAGCTGTGAGACTGAGCTGAGGCCTGTACCTTTTTGGGAGGAGGAGGTGGTTTTTGCTGGAATGCCAACTTTATAGCTTCTGCTGCTGATTCAGGCTCCTTGACTATGCTTTTCTTTGAGTCAGCTTCAGATAGCACAACAAAAAAGTGATGGCATTTTTCACACTTGACAAAACGGGTAGATGCTGAAAAGGAAAACAGAGGTCAGCAGAGGATAATAAAGAAAATTCCAATGATGTTTATAAACTTGAAGACTCACCATAAGTGAAAAGTTATACATTAACATAAAAGGTTTGCAATTCACTCTATGAACCATGAAAATGGCCTGGTTTACACACTAAATATATTACAAAGATAGATCCACTCAATAAACTACCTGTTTATTTCTATAGGCTTTTTTCTTTCTTTCTTCCTTTCCTTTCCTTTTTCCTTTGTTTTTAGCAAACTGGTCTCAAACTCAGGGATGCTCCTGCCTCAGTCTCCTGAGCTCTGGGATTCCCCCATGGTCCACCACATCAAGTTAGGTTTCCTTTCATTTTATGACATACTTCATTAAGACTGACTGAGATTCTTTCATCCACTGAAGATATTTTTTTGTTTTGTTTTGTTTTGTCTTTTTGAGACAGGGTCTCACTATGCAGTTCAAGCTGGCTTTGATGCAGTTCAGGCTGGCCTTGAGCTCCCTAGTCCAGGCTGGTCTTGAATTTGCAAGGATTCTCCTGCTTCAGCCACCTGAGTGCTGGGACTATAGGTATACACCACTGCACCTGGCTTGAAGATAAGTTTTTTAAAAAACATTTTGAAAATATCTAAAAATCTTTTATAGGAATACTTGCATAAACCATGAAAAAAGTACAAGTAGATTAACTCATTTTCCAACATCTTACTATGAAAACTTTCAAACATATAAGAAAATTGAGAGACCTAAATCTGTTTTAATCCCTGAAGAAGCATATTCCCTGAAAAGGGAAGCATAATCCCTAAAAGCATATTCTTTAGGTTCTCTCATATATGAGCATTTTTACCAAACCTGGACTACAAAATGAAAACCCATGTCAAAACAAAACAAAAAAAACAGAAAAAAATTCCTGTAGCCAAATTCTAGCAGTACACTTTAAACTATAGTGGGCTCGTACATGTGTTCTAACCACTGATCAACTATAAATGTTTGTCTACCATCCAAGTGTAGTGGTGATGCTTGTAATCCAGCACTCAAGAGGATAAGGCAGGAGGAATAGAGGTTCAAGTCAAGCTAGGATAAATAGCTAGTTCAAGACCAGCCTGCACTACATAGCAAGATGTCTCAAAAAAAAACAAAAAAAGAGAAGCCTCAAGCCATTCCATGAACCCTCAGCACAAGCCCAAGTAAATAATCACCATTCCCATCAATGGAAAGATAAGGAATGCCTCTATTCTATAATGAGGCACCAGTTTATTTACAACTGCAACAGATGGTAAACAGGGCAAAGGATTAAAGGGCAGAGACGTCTCCAATCCAGTTCCAGCTGTGTGACAGGAAAATCTGGCCTGAGAGCCTATAAACAAAATATTTCTCTCAAGAAATTAGGTCAAAGGGGATGCGATTAAATACTAACCTACCATACCCTCTTTGTTTACTGCTGACGGTTTGCTTAACACAGTATGTACAATTTTACAGTGAAATATGTGCAACATATACCCAAATTCGAGGATTCAAATTTTGAGAAAAATTTATAGGCATTACAAGCATTATTAGGAGTATTATTCACTCCTAAAAACAAGAGGCAGAATTCTAAGTTTTCTCAATTATGAGTGGATATTTTTTCTTTTAAAGACTTAGTACAAGTGTGGCACTATCTTTTATACAGTAAGACTGTTCCCAGGAAACACACTTGTATAACATGCTACAGATAAGAAAGACTGCCTTAAAGAAAACTTTTTTGGGAGATTTTTCTTACTGGCTTTGCTGTGTTTTGTGGTGCTACGGATCAAATGCACAGTCTCATGAATGTCAGGCAAATACCACTGAGCTATACCCCCACCTAGGCCTAGTATATCTGTTTAAATGAAAGTTCCCCGTGATTCTGAACCCATATCAAAGTAAAAAACAAATTCGCCAAACCACTGTACAGCAAATCCCAAAAATGTATACATAAAATGGTTCTATTTTAAACAAAAGGAGACTTCATGTTTGACAAGTTATTTTTTTTTAAATAGGCAAAAAATACATAAAGAATAGTAAGCAGTATTATTTCTCCTTAACAAGAGCTAGGAATGTTGGCAAATGCTATAATCTGAGTATGCTTGGAGGCTGAAGCAGGAAGATCACAAATTGGAGCCTAGCCTGGCCAACTTTGCAAGAATTTGTCTCAAAATAAAACATTAAAAATAAAACTGGAAGGGAGGGCTAATGGAGATGTAGCTCACTATGAAGACCCCAAGTTCAATCCCCAGTATGGGAGGGGAAAAAAGCTAAGAGTACGTACTGTAATTTTTGAAAACTCACTATATAACTATACTATAATTACTACACTACAACTAACAAGTTTTACTGGAACTCAGACATACACACTCATTCACTAAGGCTGCTTTTGCACTTAATTATAGAGTACAACAGCTGTAACAGAAACTAAATGGCCCACAAGGCCAAAAATATTAACTGTTTGGTATTTTACAATAAAAGTCTGCTGACTCCTGCTATACAACCTTTGAAAGAAAAGAAGTACCCAAGACAGAAAACATTTGCAAATCATGAACTAAACATCCAGAAAACACAAAGAATTCTTCACCTTCACATAAAAAGAGAATCTAGTTTAGAAATAGACAAAAGGAGCTGAAGTGATGGCAGGTGCCCATAACCCCAGCACTTACGAAACTGAGGTAGAAAAATCAGAGCTCCAGGGTAGCCTAGGGTACAAAGTAAAGTTCCCAGCTTGGGCAACATAATCTGATTCTATCAAACAGATGGATGGACGGATGAGTGAATGAATGAATGAATAAGTGATGGAGAGAAAAAGGATTTAAATAGTCATTTCTATCCCAGCACTCAAGAGGCAGAAGCATGAGGATCATTGCAAGTTTAAGACCAACCTGGGCTACAAAAGTGAGCTCAAGGGGCTAGGGATTTAGTTCAGTGGCATAAGCGCCTGCCTTGCAAGCAGGCAGTCGTGAGTTCAATCCCCAGTACCGATAAAAAAAAGAAAAAGACAAAAAAAAAAAAAAAAAAGTGAGCTCAAGGCCAGCCTGAACTGCACAGTGAGACCCTGTCTTAAACAAGACAAAAATAAACTCTTTTGTCCAAAAAGATATACACAAATGGCTAATGAACACACCAAAAAAATGTCAAACATTAATCATCACCAGGGAAATGAAAATTAAAAACACAATGAGGTGTTATTTCACAACCACCATGAGTAAAAAGTAAGTGGTAAAGAGAACAAGGAGAAACTGAAACCCTGCTTTTCTGCTGTTGGGTTGTATAGTACTAAGTACTATAGAAAATGGTCTGGCAGCTCTGTAAGACCTAAAGAGATTTTATGACCCAGAATTTTCATTCCTAAGCAAGGTAGAAACCTATGTCCATATAGAAACTTAAACACAAATGTCCACAGCAGCATTACTCAAAACAGTCAACCAGCAGAAACATGTTGAACAAAACAAACCAGAGATTCAAAAAGAAAAATACCTTATGTTCTCCCTAATATGTAGAATCTAAGCAGAAGAAATGAAAGCAGAAGGGAAGCTGGGGGGTGGCAGAACATACTTGCAATTCTAGCATTATCAGAGGCTAATACAGGAGAATCGCAAGTTTGGGCAACTTAATAAGATCCTGTCTCAAAATGCAAAGGATTAAAAAGGGCTAAGGTGGCACCTGCCTGGGATCCCAGCACTCAGGATGCTGGAGCAGGCACACGGCAAGTTCGAGGTCAGCTTAGACTTCCGAGCAAGTCAGTATCAATGAACCAAAGCAGAAAACGATTTTGTTGAGTAGGATTGAATTTTAGAAACCCACAAACCACTTCCTACCTAAGACGGATTTTCTTCCCTTCGATGCCATCACCCTGAAAAGAGACCCAGTGGGGTGAGGGAACTGGCCACACCGTGCTCTAGCCTGGAAACTGAGGCACCCACTCAAGGACCAGAGTTGAGAGTAGGACTTCTCAAAGCAGAGACAGCCAGGTGAAGAAGACCCTGGGCAGAAACCCATGACCTTCTGTCAAGAGAAAGGCATTGCCAGCACTGAGAACCCTGCTTCCCCGGTCACTCCCATGCTTCTTCCCACTCTTGTAAATGACCTCTTTCTAAATGAAGTTGCTGGGCACATATGTGGCAAAAAATGGGGGCTGAAATCAGGCAGCAGGAAGACCTTTCCAGCTTTAGATCATTACACAATATGCATGTAACATCTAATTTTAAAATAAAGTGCAATCTTAAAAATTGAAAAAAATTTTTAACTGAGGCTATAACCCAGTGTGAAAGTCCTAGACACAAAACTCAGTACCCCCTACATACACCTGACCCCCAAAAACAAAACAAAAGGAAGACTAGTATTAGACAAGAAGGAATAAAGGAGAAGAGGAAGGAGGAAGGGAGGGGTTGTAAGAAAGGGTAACATGGAGAGACAGACATAATCAAAATAATATGAATCACACTGAAACCCAACATTTTGTAACACTTGTAAGTATCTTAGAAAAGGGAAAAAAGAAAAAAATGCCACTTATTATACACTCTTACTATAGGAAATATCCAAAATAGGCAAATCCATAGAGACAGAAACTAGATTAACAGCTGTTAGGGCTAGGTGGGGAAAACAGTGAAGTGACTGCCAAGGGCTATGAGGTTTCTTTTGGGCTGATGAAAAGGTTCCACAGTGAGAGGAAGCCAGAGGGAGGAGGTGGTACAGCCTGAAATGCCATAGGAGGATCAAGAGTTCACGGGCAGCCTGCAATATATAATCAGTTCAAGGCCAGCTGGGACTACACAGCAAAGACAAAACAAAAACAAAACCACCACCACCAGAACAATTACCAAGCGTAGTTTTAAACAAAATAAGTAACTTTTAAGATTTTAAAAAAGCAACACAGGGCCAGGGATTTAGCTCAGCAGCATAAGCGCCTGCCTTGCAAACACATGGCCGTGAGTTCGATCCCTGGTACCCCCCCCCAAAAAAAAAGCAACACAAACACTCCTTTTAGCAATAGGATATCCCCAGTTTTAATATGTACACACAGAATGTCCTCAGCATTCCAAGGGACACATTCTGAGAGCCATTTACTATGGGTCAGCAAAACCAAGAGGAAGGGCTCAGGGGACTGCTGGGGCCCGCAAGTAAAGCTCCAGAGAGGGCCAGTGTCACACTCATCTGTGGACGTTCTGAGCCTGGCAATGTGCTACTCAACAGACACTTACTACTTCAGTTATGTAAGGTAAGTTTTTTTGTTTTTTCTTTTTTGAAGACAGCGTCTTGCTACATAGCACAGGCGGCCTCCAACTCTCGGCAATACTCCTGCCTCATGCTACTGAGCACTGGAATTACAAGTGTGTGCCCCCATGCCCCGCAAGGTGTGTACTTTTATTTTACTCTTCTCTTCCACATTTTGTACTTTCATGTCGCTATCTCCAGTTAGAACTCCCAAAGACAACAAGCCTCAGCCTCAAAGTGATTACAATAAAGCAGTGCTCCTACTCTCCGTGCAACTCTTGAGTACAGGTTCTAGGATTCCCTCCTCATAGCTATACAACCTTACTCTCTAGGAAGACTCATCAGAAACTATGTTTAATAATCACTCACACGCAGTGATTAATACAATTCAGTATTTTTCAATAGTACTAGAGATCAACCTAAAGGATACTCTGCTACTAAGCTATTTCCTGCTCTTTTTACTTTTTCGTTTTGTGACAAAGTCTCACTAAATTGCCTGGGCTGGCCTTTAACATGTGATCCTTCCGTGTCAAGTATCTGGGATTAAAAGCATGTGCCACCATGCCCAGCATCCTGGCAAGTTTTGAAAACAATGCATAACAAAAAAAAAAAAAAAAGTTTACGCCAAAAGGAACTAGTTTACTCCTGAAGAACCTCTAGCTGGTAGAAATGCATGGGGTAGAAACCTGTGAAAAGGAAATCTTCACTGCTATGTGACTGTGAATGAACCATTTGAACTTTGCTAAGCCTCAGCTTCTTCTAAAAATGAGAAATCCCCAATCCTGACAAAACTAAGGTTGTAAGAGTAAAATTATGTATGTTGGCATTTATTAAACTAAAGATTCCTCCCTGTTCTACTTTAAGAAACCATTCTTTTAGGTCTGGAAAGGTCGAACCTTTCTCTGAATCAAAATACATGCGCAACTTAAATATTAAGAAATTCTCACAGTCAGGTGTGGTGGCACACTTCCTGAATCACAGCACTTGAGGATCACTGTGAGTTAGAGACCAGCTTGAGATATATAATGAGTTAAGGTCAACCTGAACTATGTGAAGAAAAAAAAAAACAGAAATACCTTAGGCTCTAGAATTTTATATTACATTAAATTTCTTTAGAAAGTTTATCACACAATTCTATCACTTTCATTTTATGTTGTGATCCAAATTAAACTTCATTCAAATTGACTCTTCTATCAGGGGAAACTATGAAGATTGGTAATATTCCAGCTATGAAATGATCCCCCCTTTAAAATTCTGAAACTATAAAAACATGCTACACATACAATATTCATTCATATGATGGCCAATAAATATTAATGCGAAATGTGAAATTATAACTAACCTTCCACATCAGGGTTAGAATACAGAGAATCTTCTCCAGCTAATCATCAGAAACTAAGTCTTAAGACACCCCTGCAATGGCCCTATACAACCGGTCAGACATGGGGTATAATGCAATCTACCTTTGGATCATGACCATGAAACTCTAAATCATGTAGGCAATATTTTTTTATTTTATGCTTAAAAGAAAAGCATTTGCAATAGCACCTTTGTATTTTAGACAGTTACTAACACAAACAGCAAAAGTACAATTGTTGGTGTCTTTTTTTCTGTTAATAATAATCATTAATATTCATCAGACCCTTCCTAGAATTGAGAGCTTACTGCCTCTTGTAAGTAACAAGTAGTATCTTAACATTTGAATCACCGGTCCTTTTAGTCATACGGCATACTCAGTAAGTATTTGAGGAATGTAATAAATATACAGTAAGTCTTAGTTCACTACAACCCAATGATTACACACATTAAAACTCTCAAAATCCAAATTTGAAATAAGTACACTAAAGCAAAATAGAGAGGCAAATACTTTTAATTTATCTCTTACACAACAGTGCAAAGTATTACCAGTCCTGAGGATTTTTAGTATCTGCTGAGTATTTAGAAAATCACTTAAGCTGAGGAAGAAAATTACTCTGATTTATATAACTTGTATGTTTCTACATATTTAATGACTTATAGAATAGCTGGGAAAGGTCAAACATCAGAATAAATAAAACTTACACACAAAGGTCTCCACGTGTGTGCACAGGTCACCACATTTAGGACAGCGGAGCTGGTTTCCACCTTTTCCAGAGTTCCCAGAGCCTGATTTCTTACTGCTCCCCTCGCTCACTGATTTCTAGCATTTACGGAAGAGAAAAAGGAGGATCAATTATTAGTTTCAGGCAACCACTTAATTTGGTGCTTAAGTGTAAACAATACAGTTTGTACTTAATCTTTTAATTTTTACAATTTCTAGAATGGAATTATTAATGTAGTTTATATCTCACCATTAAACACATGCATTTACCTATAGTCCTCTTTTACATGGTCTATGCCAACATTCTAATAAATAGCTTCCTCTTAATGGCTCGATAAATATTAGGAAAAAAGTTACTATAGTTAAAAAAAACTACCTTTTGGGGCTAGGGATTTAGCTCAGCAGCATAAGCACCTGCCTTGCAAACACAAAGTTGTGAGTTCGATCACCGGTACCAAAAAAAAAAAAAAAAAGTTACTAAAAAAAAAAAGATAAAACTACCTTTCAATGGAATTAACTCGAGTTATTTTCATAGCAAGTAGTGACTTAGTATTCTGACACATAACTTTTTTTTTAAGCTTTAAAATAGAAAAAAGAAAAGCCATCTGGTGTGGTGTGCATGCCTATAATCCCAGCACTCAGTAGGCTCAGGCAGGAGGTCTGTCATGAGTTTAAGGTCATACTAAACTATAGTGAGAACCTGTCTCAAAAAGCGAAACAAATAAAATGGGAATAATTTCACTTACTTCTGAGAGTTGCTATTAGGATTAAGTATGAATATGAAAGTGCCTAGCATATGATATGAATGTAAGTATTGACCAAAATCATATGCTGAGAGAAATCTGGTAATTCACTGACCTAATATAAACACTTCTCATCTACTTGCTAGCTACACAGGAGCCCAACATGAAGGAATACCACAAATCCTAGGCTTCTAGGTAAAGGATGAAGTAAGGTTTATACTATCATGAGTTGTAAGAATTGTAGGAAAAGAAAAAATGATGGGTATTCCTTACTCAATCGTTCTACACAGATTATTTAATGATACTAATCACTACTTTGGGTGTCAAAAAAGTGGGGGGGGGGTGAGACAAGCTTTCACCATGTAGTTCAGGCTTGTCTTCAACTCTTCTATGTAGTTTAGACTGGCCTTGAACTCAACAGTAATCTCCCTGCCTCAGCCTCCCGCGTGCTGAGATTACCTGTGTGTATCACTATGCCTGGCTATAATTTTTAATTACTGCTTTCTAAATACAATACTTAAAAATCATTTTATTGCTCAACCCGAAACAAAATAAAATTCTTCAGATCTTATACATCTTGTATTTCCTACAAAAACAGGTAAGCCAACAGGATATACAGTACTACTATTATTACATGTAACTTTTTTGTTTGTTTGTTTGTTTTTGTCTTTTTGTGACAGGGTCTCTCTATGCAGTTCAGGCTGGCCTTGAGCTCACTTTGTAGCCCAGGTTGTTCTCGAACTGGCAACGATCCTCCTGCCTCAACCTCCCAAGCGCTGGGATCACAGGCCAGAGCCACCACGCCCAGCTTATTATATGTAATTGTTTCAAGGAGAGAACTCAGAGCTGAGGATATAGCTCAGTAGTAGAGTGCCTCTTACACCTTAAGGTCCTAGGCTAAATCCTCAGTACCACAAAAAAAGACGAAAAAAGAGGATATTCAAGCATGAATATAAGTACCAAAAAAGATAAAACTACTACCTTATTTCCATCTCCAGAGCTGTCTTTATTTGTCCCATCCTTTGAGGCAAAGTATGCTGGTGTGCCTGAAAAGGTTCTAAGAGGAACTCTGCGCAGAATCTGAGTTTCAAAGGTCCCAAGCCTTCCTAAAATTGGTATATGAACACGACCACAAGAAACACCTGAAAATAAAGCAAAATGTATTAGTCTACACATCAAATGCTGATGTGCTATAATACCAAGCCCTGGAAACAAACAAAAATCCCTTGAGTATAAAGGCTGAAAACACCTGTCATTCATAGCAATAGGGCACACTGAAAGAGAAAACAGTGATCTCATCAGAGGCAAAGTTTGCTCAAAAAGGAGCCAGGCCAGGCCCTCTGAAAGATTCCAGATAAATAAGTATTTCCTGTATGTCTTCTTTCAAAGTGAGGCAAGACACTCAGGTCTTAAACAATGTGTGGCTCTCTGAAAATGTGAGAACAGCGCCACATCTGTTGAGGCCATTTATATTGGCCTTTTCTTTTCTTTTTCTTTTGAGACAGGGTCTTACTATGTAGCCTAGGCTGGCCTTGAACTCAAGGGGGTCTTCCTACTGTTGTACACCACCACACCCAGTAGGTGCTTTGTTTCATTTGTTTTTTTTTGAGGCAGGATCTCACTATGTAGTTCCGACTGGCTCTGAACTTGATATACAAACCAGGCTGGCCTCAAACTTTTTATGCCTCCTGCCTCAGCCTCCAGAGTGCTGGGATTACAGATGTGCGTCATCATGCCTAATTATTGTTTGGCTTTCTACTAATGAAAACACCTGACAATACTTTTCTCTTCAAAACACATGATAACAACTCTTCTTTCTTCAGTTATAGGCATGGAACATGTAACAAGGAAATAAAATTTCAACTGCTCTTTTAAAAATCAAGTGGTAAGGGGCTGAGGATTTAGCTCAGCGGCATAAGCACCTGCCTTGCAAGCAGGCGGTCATGAGTTCGATCCCCGGTACGATAAAATAAATAAATAAATAAATCATGTGTTATTCCACATATATGAGTTACTTAGTAGAAAAAAATCACATAGGCAAAGTGGAACGGTACCTGCTGGGGGTCTGCAGGGATGAAGAGTTATTGTACAACTACCAGAAACAGGCACACGATTTCAGTTCTAAAAGTGGAAGGGACCATGGACATGGTGATGATGGCTGCATAACACTGTAAATGTACTTTACCACCACATTATATATTTAAAAATGGTTCAGACAATAGACTTTATGTGTATTGTACCACAATAACAAAAAATTGGAGAGAAAACAAAGTTATATATTGTTCATTAAAACACACTTAAATTAAATACTTAAATGTTTTGTTTGTTTGTTTGTTTTGGTACCAGGGATCAAACTCACAACCTTGCACTTAACCAGACAAGCTCTTGAGCCACTGAGCTAAATCCTCGACCCCTTAAATACTTCAATCTTAACAGAAAAAAGAAATACAATTCAATAATTACTACATAACTACCACCCTGCTTTCAAAGATTTTAACTTTTTGCCATATTTGACATTAACACTTTCAAATGATAGATGTGTTAATACCTGAATTAATCTACCTGCTAGGTCAAGCATTGGCAACCTTTTACTATAAAGGACCAGGACAGGAAATATCTTTAGCTTTGCAGACCATGTATTCACAAATCCAAAATCACTCTGCCATTGCAACAGAAAAACACACAGCATCCAAACAAATGTGGCCGAACTGGATGCATCAAACCTATTTGCTGATTTTTACTCATAAAAATTAAAAAAAAAAAAAAAAAAGAAAACCTCTAGATTAATCAGAGTCAATGGCAAAAGAGATATATTGGATACGGCAGGGCACCATTTCCCAAGCTGGTCTTTTGCACAAAAAGATTGAATGGCCAGAGCTTAAACAACATTGTATAGATTTCAGTACCATGTATTATGCAGAAGCTTACATAAACATATTAAAACGAAGTGCCAAGAAACAAAGATTTTCTAGCAGTATACCAGATAATAACACATAATATTATTACTGGAGATAATAAATTAAAAACTAAGGGAGGGGAAGTTACTTAATGCTTAAATAAATTCAAGGAAAAAATGTGGCTTTCTCTCATTTTATTCCCTGCAACATTCTTAATTCAGGATTTAAGTTTTATTTGTGTACGTGTTAGGGTCTCTCTTGGAGGAGGGGTGCTGTGAAAGTCGTGCTGTGATAAGAGCCAGCCTTGAACTCTAGGTAGCCCAGGATGGCCTCAAGTCCCCATTGTCCTGCCTGAGCATCCCTGTCAAATACACTATACCCAAATGCAAATAAATCTATGCCTCTCAATTAAATACACACACACATACACAAAAACTGGGTTTTATTAATTCCAATTTTCTGACATAGTTGTGTACACAGTTAGAACAACTACTTTCTTTAGTTACTTATCACCCTAGGCCACCCATTCTAGCTCTACAAAGTAAAAAATAAATCCACTAACTTCAGGCAACATACAAATAAGAGAAACCAAATTCTCCCATCTCAAATAAATTTACATCAAAAACAAAAAGACTAAGGATTTACGACAAATCAATCGTTAATCCAGAATGTAAAAATTTTGTTAACACTAAATTTGAATGTTAATTTTAAAAAACAAGCCAGGTTTGGAGGCACATAATCCCAGCACTCAGGCAGCTGAGGTAGGAGGTCACTTAGATTTCTAGGCCAGTCTGTGCTATATAATAACTCAAGGCTAGCCTGAACTACACAGCAGACTTTGTCTCAAAAAACAAACAAACCCTGATATTTTTCTTTAGGTAACATTTTCAAAATAAATGTTTTCAAAAGACATTTCAAATTTTCTTAAGTATAACATTTTCATTTTATAAATTAAATGATAGCCATGATGTTCTCATTACTATGAGATTTAAGGTATATGTTAATTTTAAGCCAAATGTTAATATTTTTCCTAGGACGGGACTGGAGATTTAGCTCAGCAGCCTAAATGCCTGCCTTGCAAGCAGGCAGTCGTGAGTTCGATCCCTGGCACCGATAAAAAGGAAAAAGACAAAAAAAAATTTTTTTTTCCAAGGAAATGACATGATTTTCTATGGGAGGGGAGATCTTTTTGAGATAGGCTCTCACACTATGCAGTTTGGGCTGACCTTGAGTTCACATTGTAGCCCGGGCTGGTCTCAAACTCCCAAAGATCCCCCTGCCTCAGCCTCCCAAGTGCTGGGATTATAGGCATGTGCCACTATGCCCATTTATACTATGTCAATATAAAAAATAAGCTTGCAATCAGTTACTTGCAATGAAACTAAAGATGCTACAGTAAAGCTTATTGATGGTGTTTGATTGGTAGTAGGGGTTCATTGTTCTATTTTTGGGTTTGAAAAATTTCTGTAAAATATTAAAGCCTATGAAAGAAGCTGGAAGGCTCCAGGAATATAGCCCAGTGGCACAGCACTTTACTGGCAAGTGTAAGGTCATGAGTTTGATTCCCAATACAAAAAAAAAAAAAGCTGGGAATATAGCACACTAGTAGACAACCAAAGCCTTAAATTTAACCCCCAACACTAAAAGGGGGTGGGGAGGAAAGAAAAGAAAAGAAAGCCTGTGAGGAGCAGCAACAATAAAATAACTTTCTCACTGAACTATTCGAATGTATTCACAAAGAAAGCTATAATTATAAACAACCATTATATGAAGCAATTTTCACTTAGATATTCAGAACAAAATTTATCCTTGAAGTTAAAATTACAATCATAGTCTCTTTAAAGTCTACTTGAATAGGAAGAAAACTAATATTTTAAATAACTTACTTCCTTAAATAACATCATATAATATATGAAACTAATGCAACCATACAATCATTGATACAGGAGAAATGTAACTCTCCACCTGATGATATAGGAGAAATAAAACTCTCAATTGGTTAAATGTCAGATGTGCTGGGTTTGTGTTCCTTGAAACTGAAGAATGAATTTTAAGGGACAACAGAGGTAAGAGCAGAACAGGTAGTCAGCAGTGGTGGCACACACTTGTAATCCCAGCCCTCTGTAATGCCAGCACTCAGGAGGCTGAGGCAGGAGGCCAGCCTGGACTACATAGAGTTCAAGGCCTACCCGGACTACATTGTGAGACCCTGTCTCAAAAAAAAAAAAAAAAAAAAAAAAAAAAGGAAAAGGGGGGGGGGGTAGGAAAGATTTCCTGAGACATAGTTCCTGAGAGACAAGAGAGGTCTTAAGTGGGTAGCCACCAAGGTAATTGGTGAAGGTAATTTATAAAACAAAGCTTGGGTATAAGATGAGTCAAACTATAATCAACCAATAAGACCTCATGTACAGTGGCTTCACAAATATTGACCCAATAGGGAAACAGGACACATAGCAAAGGTATATGACATCACTAACCTTGGCATATCTAGGACTTCTAAAACAGGAACATTCTTGGGAAGGGGTGGATCCAGGTGTTCTGGTCATCTACCCAGGTGTCTGTGGATTTAAAATGACCATTGGGGACTCCGGGCTCTTCAGTTTTTTCAGTTGTTTAGATTTCAGAAGGAACTGGTTAATTTGTATTATAATTTACTCAAAATTTAGGAGGCTGAGGATTTAGCTCAGCAGTATAAGTGCCTGCTTGGCAAGCTTGAGATAGTGAGTTCAATTCCTTGTACAAAAAAAAATTTAGGATCTTAGTAGGAAGCGACTGTACTCCTCTTTAGGATCTTAGAAGAAAGTGGACTACATTCCATGCTGCGTGAGGAAATTTATTGTTCTTTTAAAGGCTTAGCTTACATGAATTGGGACTGGTAGCATATACCTGTAATCTTGCATCAGGAGGCTAAGGCAGGAGGAAAGTTCAGGGCCAGCCTGAATTGTTCTGTCTCAAAACAACAGCAACAGCAGCAGCAGCAGCAGAAGGAGCATCTTAGCTCCCTGTCCATTCATATTAAACATCCGAATGTCTCTGCTGGCTAGGATGTTCTCTTTTAACATCCTGCAGTCTCTGATATCAACAGGATGCTGAACTCCTAAACCTATGGTTCTCAAATTTGAGCTTGCACCATAATCCCCTAAAGGTTTTTTTTCTTTTTTTTTTTTTCATACCTGGAATGGAACTCACAACCTCAAGCTTGCCAGGCAGCTGCTTTATGCAACTGAGCTAAATCCCCGGCTCCTCCTAAAAGTTTGTAGCACTATTCCTGGGGTCTGAATTAGAAGGTCTAAGATGGCATCCAAGAATGTATCCCAACAAGTTCCTAGTGACTCTATGGCTACCAGTCTGGGGAATCAAACTTCAAAACAACCACACTAAACAATAAATGACTATTCACCAGTCATAAAATCTTCAAAGAAAAAATAAAGCCCTTAAGCCAGACGTAGTGGCCCCCACCTTTTGAGCTACTGAGGAGGCTAGGAGGCAGGATTCCAAATTCAGGGCTAGTTTGGGCACCTGAGACCCTGTCTCAAAACCAAAAAAAAGAGCCTAGAGTGGTGAGACAAATCTGTAATTCCAGCATTCTGAGAGGCAGCAGCAGGAGGACTACAAGTTTGAGCCCAGTGTGGGGAACTTAGAGACTCAGTGAGATCCTGCATCAAAATAAATAAATAAATAAATTTTAAAACGGCTGAGGATGTAGCTTACTGTGAAGGTCCCAGGTTCATTCTCCAGTGCCACAAACAATAAAATTTAAAAATCAAAAATTACAAGTTTGGGGCTGGGGATTTAGCTCAGCGGCATAAGCACCTGCGTTGCAAGCAGGCAGTCGTGAGTTCGATCCCTGGTACCAATAAAAAAATTTTTAAAAAAAATTAAAAGTTTGGGATACAGCTTAGTAGCCGTGGATTTAATATTGGGTATAGGATAGAAGACAGGAAAAAAAATACATATAAAGCACTAAAGCAAACTAAACGGGTTTTAAATTTTTTTTTTTTTCTGTGTGTCATGAACCCCTCGGGCAGTCTCAGGAAGTACAGAATGAAATACATAACAAGGGGAATCAATTATGTTCAAGTAGTTATCAAAATATTTTCAGGGCTAGGGATGTGACTCAGTGATAAGAGTGAGTGCCTAGAATGTGCAAGGCCCTGAGTCAGTCCCTAGCACAAGGGGGGAAAAAATGTTCCTTTATTAACAAAATAAGAGCTAACATTTCTGTTAATAACTACCATAATTTCAAAGTAATGAAAAGTATAAACATTATTTTGAGACATTAGAAACTGTAATGTGATATGAAATTATCTGCGACTTTAAAACTGGTGACACATTCAGGCTACTGTGATTTGTTACCTACATTTATAATTGAAGGAATTGCTACAGTCAGTCACTTCAAGATTAGTTCAGAGCATATTTGGATTCTATCCACGCTTTCCTTAGGAGCCTGTGAATCTTAGGTGAAGAACCTCTGAAAGCCTTCAAAATAAATTATTCCCATATATTTTGCAAGACT
The DNA here is from genome assembly GCF_034190915.1 of Cavia porcellus. NCBI lineage: Eukaryota > Metazoa > Chordata > Mammalia > Rodentia > Caviidae > Cavia > Cavia porcellus. The sequence continues at coordinate 10,835,264 of NW_026947520.1, read as the reverse complement.
ACCTGGCAGCAATGATAAAAGCCAGTTAAAAGTTAAACTATTTATAAAACATGTGCCACATAGAACATCTCTGAGTTTCAGAGCAGCTGCTTTTAAAAATAAATATACTGTACGACCATTTTAGGCCTATTATGAAGTAGAAGCAATCCCAGCACTCTAGCAGGCTTAGGCAGATGAAATGGACTTTAAAGCCCAGCCCTGGGAACTTATCAACTTAGTGAGATCTCTATTACAACATAAAAAGTATAAAAGAGTTAGGGCCCTGGGTTCAATCCCCAGTATAAAAAAAGAAAAAGGAGGGTAGTGGACTAGGTTGGGGGCGGGCCTGCCACCCCAGTGGTAAAAGCCTGTTATCCCAGCTACTGGGAAGTTAACGGCAGAAGATTGCAAGTTCAAGAGTAGACAAGGGAGCAAGATTCTGACTCAGAATAAAGTAAAACAAGCTGGAAATGTATAGTTTGGTTTACAGCACTTAGCTAGCATGCTTGAGGTCCTAGGTTCAATCTCCAGCACTGTACAAAACAAGAAAAAAAAAAGGAAGAAATGTTTTACAGTGCCAGGAATAAAGATGTTTTATCATTTATTCACAGTAAATTGTATTATATTGACGAGAGAAAGTTAAAACCTAAGTGTCTTTAAGGTAGACATAAATCAAAAATCATGAAAATTACGGATGCTAACATGTCTACACTCTTCTAATACCCTCTGAATGAACAAGGAGTAAAGACGGACCTTTGCAAATCCACACTTCTTAGAGCCAAACTCAGACTAAGCATGTCATTCGGAACCTTTATAATGCAATTAGGCATTCCTTAATGTATGCTTCAGGATGCAAAGTGACCTCATATATGCAAAGTATTTAGCTCAGTAGCATAAGCACCTGACTTGAAAGCAGGCAGTCGTGAGTTCGATCCCTGTACCGATAAAAACGAAAAAGCAAAAAAAAAAAAAAAAAAAAAAAAAAAAAATATATATATATATATATATATATATATACACACACACACATCAGTTTGGATATGAACAATTTTTCAAACTTATAAAAAGAAAACACTGATGAAAACACATCACATTTGATACATATAGTCTATCAGGAAGAGAAAACATCTAGGGTCTCATGAAAATTTACTAAATAAATTTCAAACTGTCATTTAAATTTTAAAGTTTAGCATGACAGGCTGGGGATATAACTCGGCAGTACAGCACTTGACTAATATGTGGGAGGCACTGGGTTCCTTTCCTAGTACTTCGAGGGAAAAAAAAAGTCTAGCTAGGTAAGACAAGTCCACAGAAATTATTTAAGAAGTTCAAAAATCAATTTTTCTAATCTTAAATTCTTAATCTTATTCTGATAATACCCCCACTATCTTGTTAGAAAATTGAAAGTATTTTGATGAGAAATTCCTAAATGTTTTCAAGAACAGTAAACTAAGTCAGGCATGGTGGTACATTCCTGTAATCCCGAAATTCAAGAGCTGAAAAGCAGGATTATACATTCAAACCAGCCTGGGGGAAGTTGGTGAGACTTCATGTCAAAACTTTTGTGTTTGTTTATTTGTGTTTGGAGATAGTTTTGCTCTGTAATTCAGGCTGGCCTTGAACTCATAGCAGTCCTCCCGCCTCAACCTTCAGAATGCTGAGATTATAGTCACATGCCACCATGTCCCAGCTTTTCTCTCTTTTTTTTTTTTTTTTTCCTTTTAAGTAAGGGTTTTCCTATGTAGACTGGCCTCCAACTTGCCAGAATCCTCCAGCCTCAGCCTCCAGAGTACTGAGATTATAGGTGTATGCAACTGTGCCCAGCTTAAAATTTAAAAAATTTCAAAGTGCAAAGGTCCTCGGTTCAATCCCCAGTACCACTAAATAAACATTGTATTATATGGGGTAGAGTCTCAGATTTGAGGCTTAGTTTACTTCTTTAAGGTGAAAACAATAGCTCTGTATTTCTGAAAACCTCTGGTAAACTTTATTAATGGATACACAAGTATATAATAAACCATTAATTTGTTTTGGTTTACTTAATTACATATGTATCCACGCGACAGATATATTTAACTTTTAAAAGAAAACAGTGGTTGATTTGAAATTATTAACCACTTATTTCCTGATTCCTAGTTTTCAGCGGCTCTTAGCTCAAGTATATCAAAAAATTTGTCAAAGGCTTTCCTACCCAAAAAACATCCAAATACTCTAATTGCCCTTAAAAATGCTACTCATTTGGTTTACTCCTCCAGATAAAAAGAGGAGGATGAGGTCTTATTCACTACCTCCATCACCAAATGATTTGGCACACAGTAGGTGCTCAACAAATGTATCCCAAATAAAACCATCTTACCTTCAAAACTATCTGCAGCGTTCAAGCATTTACAAAGTAAATCTCTGGAACTGGAACATCTTTTTAGACCCTGCACTCTACCAGGTGTAACAAAATATTCTGGCCACATTCATTATGTTACTTTTACATATCAATTTACAAAATGTTCAGCCCACATTGTCCCATGTCATTGCTGTGTAGTAAATAAACTATTAGGACCTATTTAGTAAATGATCAAGATTTTATAACCAAAAGATTAGGAAAGCCATCCAAAGATCATAAACTGATAAACCAAAACAAATTTGGAAGTTAGTGATTACAAAAAGATCTAGCTGGGTATGGTGGCAAAAGCCTGTAATCCCAAGACTTCAGAGACTGAGGCAGGACGATTGCCGGAGCTCGAGGCCAACTACACAGTGAGACCTTGTCTATAAAAAATAAATAAAATGGATCTAGACTCATAGTCTCGATTTGCATAGATTTGGGAAGAGAAAAATGATTTCTTTTTCGGAATCTCTTGGGTCGGGTGCCTACTATTCCTTCACAGCTCCAGATAAACAAACAGGCAGGTAAACAAGAGCCACACTTGGAAAACTATCAAAGCTGACAAGCTAAGGAAGCCGGCAAGTGACTGAGGATACACGTATGTATTTCAAATCAATTCCAATCATAGTTCCCCTAATCCCCTCGTTCACTCCCCCTGAACCCCCTCGAAGGTCTGCCAGTTGCCGGGAAGTCCTTCGAGCTCCGTTTACGCCCCCAGTGTTGACGACCGCATAATGACAGCGACACCGCGATTGTCGAGCGCGTCCAGGACCTTCAGCTGGGTGCCGCGAAGTGATCCCAAAAGTGACAACCTCTCAGTCCGGCCCCTCCCGGAGCCCCCGACAACCCCAAGGGAAGTCGGGCCGGGGTGAGTGCCTCGGGAGTCACTTTGCGACTCTTTTTTAAAGAGTTTACGCGAAGCGGCCACATTCCGGCCCCAAACTCGGGAGGCCTGCGAGCGCGCGGGGGGCCAAGAACACAGTGTTTCCCTCAAATTTGACGATCTGCTGCTCCAGCGGCGAGGAGAGCCCCCACCCCACTGGGGAGGTGCGGGTGTCGGACGGGACGGGGTCCAGTGCCCTCTCCAGTCGGCCGGTCTCCCATCTCCACCCCCGCACCGCGGGCCCCGGCACAGACCCTTTCTTTACCTCTCGGCACTGAGGCGAACGAGATGGTGATGAGCCGGGCGGCAGCCGCGCCGCAGGTACAAGCGCCGCAGCTGGACATCTCCGCCGGGCCTAGGTCGGGGGCTTGCCGACCTCAGGGTCTAGGCAGTCCGACCCCTACTCGCAGGTCGCGCTGACGTGGTTCCGAACCCTCCCACCGGCCCGAGGCCGGATACAAAGCGAACTGGACAGGCAGCCAGCTCCGGTCGCTCTGCGTGCCCTACCGCCTTCCACTCACTGGGAACCTCTGCCTCCACCCTTTCCCCCCTCCTCCTCCCCCCATCCCCCGCCTACCGGGCCCCGGGAGCGTGCGCGCGCCTGCGCCCTGGGCCCAGGCGGGAGGCGTGGACACGCGCCTGCGTGCGTACGTGCGTGAAACCTCAATGCGAGAGAAGGAAGGGGGCGGTAACCTGAGCGCCAATGAGCGCCCTACGGCAAGCGGCTAGCCCCAAAGTCCCGACATGCAAATTTTACGGACGTTCTGTAATCTGGGAGCTGAAAGGTTTTAGCCTCAGAAAGGTGCTTGCTCGGAGTTGTCTGAACCCGTTGTAGTTAAGCCCTTCTCTGGGTTAGTTTTCAGTGGTGGCAGGAAAGTTCAAAGAGAGAGGTGGTTTATGTAGCCCCAGAATGAATCTTCAAAGTGACTCGAGGGATTGGAAGTATTGCTGAGTGTTAGAGTGCTTGTTGGGAGGGCCTGGGTTCAACCCCCAACACCTCCACCCACCATCCATCCATCCATCCATCCATAAAGTGACTTGGCAGCCACTAGACCCTTATGATTCAGTGTGTTCTTTCCCTCAGGGGTCCCACATTCTGCATTTGTGGTCTCGTTAGTTTCCTCATTTTTATGGCATTGAAATGATATCTTCACCTAATTATTCGAGCAACACCTGTTGGAAGGTGGCAACTCTCTTACCTTGCTCTTTCAAGCCTAGTGATGGTTAAGTTTGCAGGTCTTGTGAGTTCAAGGATTCCTCACAATCACTAGTGTGAAAATGTGATCACACACTAGTGAAGTCCCTTCGTGGAACCTTCTTGCTACCCTCTGAGCCCTGTGTCTGCATGGCCCTCTTCATATGCAATCCACAGTGGTGACAAATGAATCAGACCCATCTTCAATCCTGTATCATTTACCGTTTTTTTGGTTTTTTTTTTTTTTTTTCCGGTACCGGGGATCGAACTTATGACCTCACGCTTGCCAGGCAGGCACTTATGCCACTGGCCACTGAGTTAAATCCCTGGCCCTGTATGATTTACCTTATGCGTGAGTCTGATCTACTCTGATGCCCAGAGAATTTGCTAGGTAAGCTTGAGCACGTTTAGGTCTGAGCTTTGGAGAAGGGAAAACTGGTAGTGAGAGTCAAGCGGGGACCAACACCAGGTCACACAAAACTACTAGCCTTCATTGACCTCTAGCCAGAAAAAAATGTTTCCAGTTCCCTGCAAGAAGAAATATTGGCTGTGTGCCAGACTACATGGTTCTTTCTCCCTTGGAGAGCTTTCTCCTGGCACTTTCTCAGTGTGAAGTGGCAGAGGCCAGTCAGACATGATGGCACATGTGCTTAATCCAAGCACTGCTGAGGCAGTAACATTGTAAATTCATGCTAGGTGTGGTGGCATATGCCTATAATCCCAGCAGTCTGAAAACTGAGGCAGGAGTGTTGCCATGGGTTCAAGGACAGCCTGGGCTACAAAATGAGTTTAAGGCCAGCCTGAAATGCATAGTGAAACCCTGTCTCAAAAAGCCGGAAAAAAATTTACAAATTCAAGCCCAGCATGTTTCAAAAATAAAAACTAAGCAGAGCTGGGGATATAGCTTAATGTGAAGGCTCCAGGTTCATTCCCCAGTAGGGTGTATGGGAAGGCAGAGTCCAGAAGAAAGCTCCAGTCCTCTTCACTGCAAATTGATATTCCTTTGGTTGCCTCCAATTAGTAGAATTTTAAGACAGGAGAATGCCCAAAGTCCCCTCCATTGAGTGTTTTCAAAGCCCATTCCTAATATGTCACGGAAGCTTTTAGCTCTGTAGCGGTGGCAAGGGAACCAAGTAAAGCAGTCTACTCTGCCTTCACGGCACCAAAGTCAGCCAGAGCAGCTCCGTGCTTAACCTTTTCATTTATTGGGGTTTTGTTTGAAAACTGGATGTCTGCTTTAAAAGTGTTTGAAATTCATTGTAGAACAACCTCTCCATTCAGAGATGAGCTAAAAGGGTCAAACAAGCCCTAATACCCAAATGAAATTCTTTTCATCCCATCCCACCTTCTTTTCCAATTAAATGCACATTTCCTCCTTATAAACTAGAAATAGTTTAGTATCTGTGCTATCAAAGCGAGCATGTTATTATAGAAATAAAAACTTGGCATAGCTGGGTGTGGGGGCGCATGCCTGTAATCCCTGCTCTTGGAAGGCTGAGGCTGGAGGATCATTTCAAGTTCAAAGCCAGTTTGGGCTACATGGTAAGTTTAAGGCCTGCCTGAACTGCATGGTGAAATCCTGTCTCAAAAAGACAAAAACAAGGCTGAGGATTGTTTTTAGCTCAGCGTCATAAGTGCCTGCCTTGCAAGCACACAGTTGTGAGTTCAATCTCCAGTACCAAAAAAAAAAAGACTAAAATAAACTACCTGGGTGTGGTGGCACATGCTTGTAATCCTAGCATTTGGGAGACTGAAGCAGGAGACTGACTCAGTTTAAAGCCAGCCTGGGCTACAACTGTGTCCAAAAAAAGGAAGTTGTTTGTTAGCATGTATAGACTGTAATATAGCAAGCTGAATAAAGGTGTAGTTAGATTGAGCCTCAGCTGGGGGCATCACTGCTCCAGGAAGTCCTCTCTTTTTCTGTTCCAAGAATGGAACTTCTCACATAGTCAATCAGCCACTTACTTAACACCAGTTATATGCCAGGCTCTGGGAAATAGTACTGGACAAATAAAATTGTTTCTTCCCTCATGGAGTTTCCATCCTATTGGGAAAGACAGGGCTGTCAGTAAGTAAAACATAAGTGTATGACAGTGGTGCTCATATAGGAAGTGATACCAGACCTCTAAGTGATATAGGGGAAATGTAACTTCCAATCTGCTAGATGTCTGACATGCTGAGTTGTATTACCCAAAATCGAAGAACGAATTCTAAGGAACAACAGAGGTTAAGAGTAGGAAATATTTATTAAAGGGTAGAGATACAGCTCCTGAGAGGCAGGAAAGGACCCGAAAATGAGATGCTTAGGACCCCACTTCTCAGGGGAAGTTTTACAGAGCATGACCTCATGAGTACAGTGTGGGTGACAGCTACAATCAACCAATAGAGTGATAAGTACTGCTGCTTCGGTGACTTTGATCCAATGGGGAAGCAAGTCATGCTGTATGTGCACACAGGAGGAACAAAGACTCTTTCAGGAAGCAATGGGCCTGAGGCTCTTGGTCACCCATCAAAGTGACCAAAGGCTGTGTAGCCTCCATTAGATCACTTATCTTGGGTCTGATTGCTTCCTCTTTACCTTGAGGCCTGGCCTCCAAAATATGCAACTCCAGCCATAGCTACAATGTGTTTTCACCTTTGTCTTGACCAGTATGTGACTGCCTATAACACTTCTACCTATAACAGTACAATGATGCGGAATGTCCCTAAATGTGGTATAATACATCTTTCCTAGAGTGACTGAGCATTTGGTGTATTTATGGGTAGGTGTTTTGTGCATTTAGCCTTGTATTCTCAACTGGACGGTGAGCTCCTTGTTTGTTTTCTTTTGTGAGGCAGGATCTCACTATGTAGTTCAGGCTGGCATTGGGCTCACTGCATAGGCCAGGCTGACCCCAAACTTAGACATCCTCCTGCCTCAGCCTGTTAAGTGCTGGGTTTACAGGCATGCATCATCACACCCAGTTGACAATGAAAGCAGGTACTTTACTATGTTTAGGACTAAACCATAGTAGAAATTTAGTAAACGGGGCTGGGGATTTAGCTCAGCAGCATAAGCGCCTGGCTTGCAAGCCCATGTGGTCGTGAGTTTGATGCCTGGTACTGGTAAAAAAAAAAAAAAGAAAGAAAGAAATTTAGTTAACATTTGATTACATGCTTATTTCCTAGCAATACTTTTGCTTGCTGGAATGGTGTCTTCAGAAAATCCTGTCCACAAGCAGATCAAGTTACACTTAACAAGAAAATATTAGTAGACAAATTTTATAAATGGTTAATACCAATGACTTTCCAGGAAGGAATTCTCAGTGGTTGCCTAATCAGCAGAGTGTAGACTTTGCCCTAGAAAGTACAAAACAGGGGGAGCTGAACACAGCTCAGATTAACTTTTTGTTGGCAGAGTGAACAAGAGTCATGTGGCTCTGGTCTCAGGCCAGTGATGGCTTCCACAAACAGGGAACACAAATGCATTTTAATGCATTTCAGTGCATACTCAGAACTGTTCTTTCGGGCCAAGAGTAATGGCATGTGCCTGTAATCCCAGCACTCAGGAGGCTGAGGCAGTATTGCCATGAGTTCGAGGCTAACTTGAACTACATAGTGAGTTCAAAACTAGCCTAAACTGTATAGTGAAACCCTGTCTCAAACCACTCCCACCTCAAAAAAAAAAAAAGAAAGAAAGAAAAAGGACTATTCTCTGCTTGGAATCTTTTTATCCTGATGACTGAGCCCATCACCTTTCCACTGAGCTATCTCTCTAGCTCTTTTTATTTTTTATGTTGAGACAGGGTCTCACTGAGTCCCTAAATCAACCAGGTGGGATTTGAATTTGGATCATCCTGCTCAGCCTCCCAGAGGCCTGGGATTAGAGGTGTGTCACCATGATTAGTTTTTGGGCTTTTGGGATTCAGCACCCAAGAAGCCTGGAGTGGCACTAACTTTGTTCAAGGCTCTTTGATGCTTACATCTGATAGTGGCATAGATGGCACAGTAGTGTTCAAACTAGGACAATGGAGTTACACCGGAACTCCCTGAACGGTGTACGAACACAGAGGTGTGTCATTGAAATGAAATAACATCTGAGCTTGAAATCGTTCAAATATCTGTGGCCATTCTTTAGGAAATACCTGACAATTGGGTAAAGCAATGTGTTCCAATTTATAAGTAGACGTTCCCTGCTCAGAAATTCACAGGGTAGAATAGTTCTTTGCACCAGGGTGTGGCTGCGTAGCCATGAGACAGAGCGGAGTTTAGGGTCTGGACAAAGAGTAGTAGGGTTCCAGAGGTAAACTCTGGTGTTGCAATGATAACCTCTGTTCAGGTTACTGTCAGATCATCTTCCCAAATTCTAGGTTCAGAAGCACAGGACTATTGGAGATTTCCCCTATGATAAAATGGACCCTGTAACAGGAATTCAATGGCAAATACCAGGGACTACATCATATAAACTCTTTAAAACAAAACACTTCTACCTCACACCTACATGCAACTCTTTTCTGATAGTTTTTTGTTTGTTTGTTTGTTTGTTTGTTTTTTATTGGTACCAGGGAATGAACTCACGACCGCCTGCTTGCAAGGCAGGTGCTTATGCTACTGAGCTAAATCCCCAGCCCCTCTGATAGTTTTTGTAAAATGCTTTTTTAAAACTCTTTTTAAGAGTCAGATGTGGCCAGGCATGGTGGTGCCTGCCTGTAATCCCAACACTGGAGAGGGCAGGAGGATTGCTGCAAGGTCAGCCTAGGGTACATGGTGAGTTCAAGGCCACCCTGAACTACAGAGTGAGACCTGTCTGGAAAAGAAAAAAGCAATATAAAAGAAAAGAGTCAGATCCGATTTTCTAGTTCTTTTATATTTGATTCTATATGCCAGCACTGTGAATACCGTAAGTTACTGTGATTATAGTCCGTGAGGATTTAATGAGTTTTGATGAATTTTTCAGATGAAGAAACAGACCTGAAAAACATGACCAGGATTACATAATGAGTCAGAAAGACAGCCTGATTTTAAAACCATAGTTTTCAATATTTTTTGACTCAAAAACCCTTGTATTTTTGTTGGTTTGTTTTTGTGGTGCTGGGAATTGAGTCCAGGACCTTGTGCATGCAAGAAAGAAACTCTACAGCTGAGTTACCCCCAGCCCTGATAACTTTCTGGTAAACATTAAAATCTCACCTTTTTTTCCACCAGAAACCCTGCTACTGCTTGTCAGCCAAGATTCTGCTGGGGATCCTGTATCCACTGAATGCAAATGTTTGGTTTTCACGGCTAAATGCTGTTCCTTTATACAGGCAGGGCTTGATCCCTGGCAGGATGCAAAATTAAATATGAAGGTTGAGGGTGTCAGTACTGATATTTTAAAGGCTAGGGACTAAAAAATAAGGGCTTGCATCTGTAAGCGATGTGAAATGCAAAATAATACTAATAACTTCAGCTAGAACTTCGCAAATAGTTTTCACATCTACATTCTTTTTTTTTTTTTTTTTTTTTGTCTTTTTCCTTTTTATCGGTACCAGGGATCAAACTCACGACTGCCTGCTTGCAAGGCAGGCGCTTATGCCGCTGAGCTAAATCCCCAGCCCCCACATCTACATTCTTATCTGATTCTCACAACAACTTAGTGAAGTTTGTATCAGCATTTCAGTTTCCCGGCCAAGAAAACCAATTCAGAAAAATTTTTAAGGACTTAAAGCTCAAAATAACAGCAGCCTGGAAAGGATTTCCATTATCTCTCTGTTTTCTCCTTCAAAAGTTGATGAGATTTTAAGGATTGGCAGAATCTGCATTCTTCACCCAGAAATATGTCACTTCAAGGATTAAAATCTGTCATTCCATTCATGCAGGGGACTATCTCTCCATCTTTTAAGTATTACATGTTAAAAAAGACATCTAAACTCAGGAGGCTGAGGCAGGAGGATTGAAAGTTCAAAGCCACCCTGGAGGCTTCACAAGACCTTGTCTCAAAATAAAAAATAAACCAGGCATGTTGTCACACATCTGTAATCCCAGTCCTCAGAGGTCTGAGACAGGACCATTGTGAGTTCAAGGCCAGCCTGGGTTACACAATGAGTTCAAAGCTGGATTAGACCCTGGATCAACAAACCAAAGCCAAATCAAACCAAAATAAAATGGGCTGTCCAGGGCTATAGCTCAGCAGCATAAGTGCCTGCCTGGCAAGCACAAGGTCCTGAATTCAATTCCCGTTACCAAAAAATAATAAATAAATAAATGGGCTGGGGCTGTATCTCAGTGATGGAACAGTGTAGGGTACTCCTAGGCTCAAGTTAGAAAGACTGATCAACCCTAACACAATCCCAAACACAAATCTTAATTTTTTTTTATCGGTACCAGGGATTAAACTCATGACTGCCTGCTTGCAAAGCAGGCACTTATGCCACTGAGCTAAATCTCCAGCCCCCCAAACACAAATCTTAAACTGGATGTGGTAGCACATGTCTGAAATCCCACACTCAGGAGGCTGAGCCAGGGGGATTTCCGTGAGTTTGAGGCCACCTGAACTACCTAGGGAGACCCTGTCTCAAAACCAAACAACCCTTATCCTCTCTAAGGGATTTGGTAAATTAGTCTGCAGTGGCTCAGGAATCTATTTTGTAATTGCTAGAATTTTGAAATGCTCGCTCGGGCTTATTTGCAGGACCGAATAAGGTGTGTTACTCTGTGGCAACAAAGCCTTTGGCCTTATGTCTGAACATGTCTTCCTTAGGCTCCTTCTAGTTGCTGCCAATTGCACAGGGACTCGCCACCGAGCTTGGTATTGTGGGGAGACCAAGGAGACGCAGAGAGGTGCTCACATTCTCCCGGGCCAGTGCAGCAAATCCTTGGGAGAGATGGTCGGCAGAGGGCGCAAACTCACCACCGCTTCCCCCGCGTTGTCTGGGAGGGAGGGTAGACCAAAGCTCCTCCATGAGAATGTTGGTGAGTCAAATCCTGAAGGAGAAGCCAGGCGTGGTGGTTTATGCATATAATCCCAGCGCTCGGGAGGCTGAGGCAGGAGGATCGTTGCTAGTTCGGGACCAGCCTGGGCTACAAAGTGAGCTCAAGGCCAGCCTGAACTGCACATCGAGACCCCGTCTCAAAAAAGACAAAAAAAAAAAAAAATCCTGAAGGAGGACCTAGGACCTTCAAACCCTGTCGGAGGACCTATTCAGATTTTCCAAAGGACAGATGTTGAGTAGAAGGACTGATTTCTGGTGACTTACTGAACTTCATAAATGATAAGATTATAGTGCGTCCAAAAGATGTAATATAAAACAAAAGAGGCCTTTATTCTGAGAACGTGGAGAGAGAAAACAAAACAAAACAAAACAAAAAAACCCTGATAGAACTGTGGGGGACCAGCGGTGGCTGAAAAGATAAGAAGTATGAAATATAAATGATCTTTATTTTGAGAATGCGGGGAGAGACACCCCCATACCCCCTGGGGCGCGGCATCTCCCCCCGGGGTCAGCGATCTCTCCGTGTTTGGAGGCATACATGTAGCTTAGGTTGGGGGTGGAGGCTGAGGGGCATTAGGGATGCACAGGTAACCCATTGGTATACTTTTGGTGCCATAGGTAAATTCCTAGGGGTGGGAGAGATAGGAACCTGAGGCTTTACCGGATACAGTGTCCGGCCTGAGCCAAAACCCTTTCATATCCCGTCTTATGATTATTATTATGAAAAGGGGCGAAGATTTCTGTCTTTAACTGTTTCCTGCTGGAAGAGGGCACTGTACTGGTGTCTAGGGGAGTTGATGGGATGACAGTTGATGCCCAGGTAGAAGCTGGTGCCAGGTGTTTTAGCCAGGACAACTTCACTGGTGAATGCATGTATGTTAGACTGGAAAAACAAAGAAACAAGATGTTATGAGGAGGCATGGCACTGTCATATTTAAGGACCCAGGTGAGGTAGAAGGAAAGGTGCCTTTGATTTAGACATGTCATTATATCAGGACCACGTTCAGGTAGGATTATTGTCACAGTGAGGTAGAATTCTGAAAAATAAATGTGGGGTTAGGAGGAGTGAAGTTATGAGAGGTGATTACTCCCCCATTTGAAAGGGTAAAAGTTAAGAGGGTACGTTGGTAAGGCTTGTCTCCGGTAAGCATGACGCGGGAGTCTTTAGGAAATACTGGTAAGAGTCCTGCTGTAAAAGGAATAAGAAATTAGAAACCAAATTGACATGACAAAACATGACTTAGCCTGTGAACTGTGGCTGTGAGGCTTGGGAAGGCAGAGATGAGTAGGCACAGGGATGGTCAGATCTAGGGCTGGAAGAGCACCACTTAGCCCAAGTGATGTGAAACCAGGATGGCAGTCTAGCAACTTTGATCACTGTTGAGGTTGCCAAGAATATCAGGTATGGGTCGCTGGAACCCAGTTGTAGTCCTTGGAATGATTTGCTGTAACAGGATTTTAGTAAGTATACCAGCCGTTTCCCTGGTTGTGGGAAAGGCTTTTATGCATCCTGAAAAAGTATAAACAAAGTGAGAAGACAAAATTTATCTGTCAATGTTGACCAGGGTTGCCTGAGAAATTGGTGAATAAGAAAGGAAGGAGGTGATCTTATATCACTGAGGAGAGGTTTACTAGTGATAACAGGTGTAAGCTGTTGAGGCCTCAGTGTGTCTAAGCCAGTCTGTATAAACACAAGGGAATAGAAAGCATTTTAAGATTTAGGACTGGAACCTGCATGAAATAGGCCCTGTTTATAAATGTCAGTGTGATAAGCCATAGATAGGTATGGTTTTTTTTTGGGGGGGGACAGGAAGTGGTCCCCAAGATAAAATCTGGTGTGGGGTCTAGCCCACAGAGTGATAGCCAGATGAGGCAACGGACCGTGGTCTGCTAAGTTTAAAGTTGTCACGTTTTACTCTACAACCGATCGGCATTTTATGGTTCCAAAACTCAAAACAATTGACTGTCACCAATATATGAGTGGATTTCACGTGGGTTTAGTAACAACTCTGCCCATGAGAACTTAAAAAGCTCTGAAGGACGTGAGAGTCTTTCAGTGTGGACACAGATTGGCCCAGAAAGACCCTGCCTTGAGAGCATCACGGGAACCCACGGAAAGGGGGAGAAAACCCACCTGGGGCCTGGTCCAGCGGCAATCTCTGGGGGTTGCTCACCTGTGGTAAATTGGGTCGGTGTTGTTTGCGAACCAGCAGTGACAAGTTTACAGCTCCCGAGTGTAGAAGTGAGGAATTAATGCAGGATGCAGTCCAGTCCTGGTCCTGAACGGCAGGGGACTCAAACTGGGAAAGCCCAGGAGTCTCTCGTCTGCCGTTCCTGGTCACGGAACCATATGATAGAACTGTGGGGGACTGGCAGCGGCTGAAAAGATAAGAAGTATGAAATATAAATGACCTTTATTTTGAGAATTTGGGGAGAGACACACCCTATCCCCTGGGGCGCAGCATCTTGCCCTGGGGTCGGCGATCTTTCCATAGAACATGTGGAGTGGAGGCATATAAGTAGCCTAGGTTTGGGGTGGAGCCTGAGGGGTCATTAGTGATGCACAGGTAGTCCATTGGTATTCTTTTGGCACCATAGGTAAATTCCTAGGGGTGGGGGAGTTGGAGCTCCTTGGTTCCGCCTGAGGCTTTACTGGCTACAGTGTCCTGTCTGGGCCAAAACTCTTTCAATAAACCTGTTATTTCAGCTACTGAGTGGGGTGGCCTTTGACTTTCTAAAGTTAATGTGATGAATAAATGATTCTTTGGCCCATAGAACACAATAGGTACGCAGCGAATAATATCTTTTTATTCTGTGTAGTACTGTGATTTATGGCTTTCCTTTATGCTGTTCCTTTGATTTGTTTATTTTTGTTTTGTTTGAGACAGGGTCTCACTATGTAGTTCAGGCTGATCTTGCATTCACTATGTAATCCAGGCTGACTTCCAACTCATGGAGCTCCTCCTGCCTCAGCCTCCATCTAGATTAATTACAGTCAAATTTGATAACAACAAAGAAAAAAATTTTTTTGTCTTTTTGAAACAGGGTCTCACTATGAAGTTCAGGGTGGCCTTGAACTTACTTTGTAACCCAGGTTGGCCTCAGACTTGCAATGATCCTCCTGTCTCAGCCTCCCAAGTGCTAGGATTATAGGCATGCGCCACCATACTTGGCTAAAACGGTTTTTCTTTTTCTTCTCCGTTTTTTTTTTTCTTTTATCGGTATCAGAGATTGAACTCATCACCACGCGCTTGCAAGGCAGGCACTTATACTGCTGAGCTAAATCCCCAGCCCTAAAACTGTTTTTCAAAGCTGAGAACAAAATAAAGACATTCCATATAACTAAAAATTGATAGAAAACAATATGCAGTACTTCTTGATTTCATACTATAAAACTACAGTAACCATGACAGTGGTACTGTTATAAAAATAGACAAAAAGAGCTAAAGAATAGAACTGTAGGGCTGGGGATTTAGCTCAGCGGCATAAGCGCCTGCCTTGGAAGCAGGCAGTCATGAGTTCGATCCCTGGTACCGGTAAAAAAACGAAAAAGACAAAAAAAAAAAAAAAAAAGAACTGTAAGTCCAGAGACAAACTATATTTATTTACAGTTGCTTTTCATCGAGAGAGCCAAGACTACTCAATACAGAAAAAAGAGTTATTCAGCAAATAGGGCCTGGTCAGCTGCATACGCACACATGGAAAGATGAAGCAGAGGTACTTACCTTGTACCATACAAGCTAAACATGTGTCAAAGACAAATGCCAGAATTGAAACTGTAAAACTCAGAGAAGAAAGAACATAGATTTAAGTCTTTAGGACCTTGGATTAAGTAACAGGCGCTTGGGCACCCAAAGCATAAGCACTGAAGAAAAAAGAAAGTATAGACTTTGTGCTTCGAAGGAAATTATCAAGAATGTGAAAAAAGAATCTATAGAGGGAAAAATATTTGCAAGTCACCTGCTGATAAGGATCTAATGGTAGTCACCATATAGCGAGAACTCTTAGGACTCTAAAATAAAAAGACAGCTCAATTTTTTACATGGATAAGAGGTGTGTGTGTGTGTGTGTGTGTGTGTGTGTGTGTGTATAATACTAGGAGACTGGACTCAGGGACGGTTTTCCACTAAGCTATACCCTAGCCCCTCATTTATTTTTTCTTTTGAGACAAAGTCTTACTAAGTTGCCCAGGTGGGACTCAGACTTTCAATCCTCCTGTCTCTGCCTCCTTGAGTGCCGGGTGACATGAGATGCTGCACCTGATTTAGGCAAGGGATTTGAGTAGACATTTCTCCAAATGTAGAAATGATCCATTTCTGGTGAAAAGATCTTTTTTTAAAAAAAAAGATGCTCAACCTTTTTATCAGCATTATTAAACACTAGGGAAATGCAAATCGAAACCACAATAAGATACCACTTGAATAGAATGACCTTAATTTTTTTTCTTGCGGTGCTAGGGATTGAACCTAGGGCCTCATGCATGCTAAGCAAGTGCCCCACCACTGAGCTACTCTTCAAGACAGAGAAAAATGGTCATCAAGCTGTGTTTGGATATAGTTGCACGTGCCTGTAATCCCAGTACTTGAGAGGCTGAAGCAGGACGGTCGTGAGGGTGGACCAGCCAGAGTCTCCCTCCCCCACCACTGAAGGAATCTGACTGCACAACTGAATGCCCTCTATGGCCCTCACCTGGCGTGAACACAGGGAACTGGGCAGAGATAGGGACCTAGTTCAAACTGGGCCAGTCAAATTCAATCTGCAAGAAAGAGCTCGGTGGGGAGGACATAGAGAGGTTAGAACCCAGGGAGAGAGAGACCATCATCATGAGAGGAAGACTGACACCAACCAACCAGAGAGGAACCTAGAAAGAGGAGAAACAGAGAAATCAAGTCAGAGAGTCTGAGAGATGGAGTAAGACTGAGTACAGGATTGAGAGAGCAGAAACCAGTGAGTATGAGAGTGGATAAGGGACTAGAAACAAGGAGATAATGGCCTGGAATCTGATAGCTCTGAGGCTTCTGCTTCTAGTCCCTCCTGAGGTGAGCTGGCACCCTGTTACTTCTGATCAGGACATTCAGCAGGGTGAGGTGTCGCATCCTTCTATTCCCAGCACTCTGAGAGACTGAGACAAGAGGGTGGCAATTTGGAGCCCAACCTGGGAAATTTCAGAAGACTCTGTCTCAAAATTAAAAATAAATAAATAAAAAGGGCAGGTGTGTCGCTAAGTGCAAAGGCATGAGTTCATCCCCAGTGCTGCAAACAAAAGCTTCCCCGGGTACAGTTCCCACCTGTGCTCCTTGACTCAAACCAGTCTCTGCTGGAAGCCCCACCCATCTTCTCATGCTGCTTCCCATTTTGCTTTAATCTTCTGAATCCTTCCAGACTCTGATTTTGCCCAGACACCCAGGTGATTTTTTTCTGTATCACCCCAGCTACTTCTCGTAGCTCTCCAAACTCTGCAGAGTATTATCTGGAAAATCTCTACTTGTAAGCAGCCGCAGCCCTCTAGTTTACTGCCCGTGCCTTCCCTGCCTACCATTGGGATCCATCTTGCTAGACTTTTGGGTAGTGGGGGGATCAGTCACTGGACAGCAAGCTGAATCCTAGGGCTTCAGAGGGCTGGGTCCAACCAGAGGAACCAGAAATAGCACTCACAGTGTCCTGCCTGTCACCTCCCTGCAAACCCCCTCAGGACTTCAGAGTACTCTAGAACCATCCCCTCTGTTTATAGGCAAGGAGACTGAGGTCTGAGGGACCTTACAGCTAGCAAGTAGCACATCTGGCTTTGAAAGCAAGATGCTGAGTAACTGGGTGTCACTGGTTCAACGTGATAGTAGTAGGTTTTATCCTGTCACATAAAGGTCTGTCTGCTGGCACGTGTGGCCTGGCATCTAATAGACACTGGAGAGCTGTATGGTGAATGAAAAAAGGAGTCACGCGTACTAGGTGCTGCCTACCAGGGCTCCTTTATCCAGGCCCTTGTTTGGGGACAGAAAGGGACGGACATGGGGGTGGGACCACCTTCCCAGCACCTCTCAGAGGGTGGCAAGGGCCTGATCAGGCCAGAGCACACATCCTTGGATTGCTGAACACTGACCCCTTGGCCATAGCCATTCAGACAACCCACAGCCCTGCTATCAGTGAGAGCTATTTCCTGGGAACAGAAGGGAGGATGTGGAGACCCGAAGTGGGTCCTGCTGCAATTGAAAGGCCACACACACCAGTCCTCAGCTGTGGGGATGGGGTGCTCAGCCAGAAAAGTTTCTGATTACACACTGCACTCCAAGGATCAGGGCTGCTGCTTACATAAGAGGACAAATCTGGCACAGCCCAGACGTGGCTGTGGGTGAGAAAAGCTTTTGTCTGGGTTGTCCACAGGGCCTTCTCCAGTCCCCCTTCCTGACAGCGCTGGACGGGCTGAGAGAGGAGCATGAGTGCACCTTTTGCCTTCCCAGCCCCGACTGTCCAAGCCTCCAAGATTGTTCTGATACCACAACCAGCCTCTGACCTACTATTTTAAAATAAATACCTTTTTGCAAAACAAAATCCTGCCCCTTTGGCCAGTTGTTTTACTCCAGGGATAGGGACATTTGTTTTTCTCTGGAGGAAAGTTGAGTGTGTTTAGAAGAGGATGAGGAAAAGGAAGAGAGAAAAGTGGAGAGAGATTGATCCTCACAGGGAGGACGGTCAGCCAGCCCAGCTGGAGGAAGATGCCAAAGGACCACTTAGCCAGCTTGCCACACTCTGGGTCAAGCTCTTGTCTAAGCTCCACGGTACTGGAAAGAAAGACACAAATCAGGACATATTTTTAGTTTTGCTCAGGAGCCCAGAACATGTTCACAACTCAGGCACCTCTGCTCTTCCTTGCAAATGGAAAATATGATCCGTGAGAACAAACTTGATTGCCGGAGCCTGTGTCCAGTTGCCCAGCCCTGTAAACTTAGGAACGCTGGACCACATACCACCTGTGACTGCTCTCCAGGCCCCTGTGCCTACCTGAGCAGCTGGCTCATTTACACGGTTAAAAGACAGGACAGTGACTTCAAAATCAAAGTATGGAAAGTGCGTTTATTGACCCGTGCTCTAGGTGACACTGAGCTTCCAGCAAGAGTAAAAGCAAACTCAAAGGGAATCGTACTAAACCGTTAGCAACCTACTGTAACCCAGAGATGCTCTTTGCAGATGTGGAAGAGGAACTATGATTACCCTATATTCAATACCTTCTCTTTAAATGTACATGGGGTTCCAAATGTCAGCCAATGAAATAAATAAGTTATTTACATTTCCAGTCAAAAGGGTGTCATTTATTTCTTTATTTCACTGCCACTTATATGTATCAGCTTTGATGAGGCCTTGCTCACATCCCATGGAGCAGGGCCAAGAACTATGCTTTATATTGGTTATTTCATCTTCAGTATCAAATTGTCATTGTTATAATAGAAGTGAGAAAAACCATGCAAAAGGAACAGGAAGCACACTCGCATTCATGGCACTAAAGGAAGAACACAGCTGTGGAGTTTTACCAGGGGCCAACGTTCTTTTTCTGGGAAAAACACCAAAGGGCTCTATTTGGTCATGTTGGGGGCTATGTGCCAGTTGGTATCGTGGGACACAGACAGGAAGAAACAAACAGGCAAACTGAACCACAACACGTGTGTTTAAATTAACCGAATGACGACGGCACATGCATCAGTCCTCTTGTCACAGGAGGTGGGAAGGAGTGTGATGAACCACAGACAGCTGCTCAGAGGCTGTTGAGCAACTCCAGGAAGTCACAGGGAGGCGGCCCCTCCCTGCCGGCGCTGGTCACCCCTACTGGCCCGCTGCTGCCGCCTGGAGGGCACTCTTCCTCGAAGGGTTCCTGCAGCAGGGCTCTGGGCTGGGGTGCTTTGGAGATACTGGAAAGCACTCTGGCGGCCCACCTGCCCCTCTGCACAGTTAAAGGTGAGGGCCACACCCACATTGCTCTTCATAATTCTAGAGGAGCCATCAGAACTGCCATCGAAGCACCGGCCAAGGGCAATCTCCTTGGCCACACGAGGGTCCTGGTCTGTGACCGTGTAGATGCCATAGTTGTGGCCCAGTGGGTCCAGGGGCGCCAGCATGGTGTACTCACTGGTGTCATTGTTGACCACCAGTGGGAGGTGGTTGACCAGATACTCATGTAGCATGGAGTTCACGTTGGCTCGATGGCAGCTGCCCTGAGGGATGACCTTCACCAGGGTGCGGTCCACGCGGTCCTGGTCGTACAGCATCCCGCTGCACTTGAACTCCAGACATGCGGCTGAGACGTTGGGCTGGTCCCTGTCCCGGGTGCTCTTCACGTCCCGGATTCCATAGAGCCTCCCCACTGTCCGCCGATGGGTGCCCCCCATGTTGCGGGACCGCACATTCAGCTCCAGCGGCCCCACGATCTTCACTTTGATGTAGCAGGCCCTGAACTCCATCGGCTTGGGCCACCATGCCAGGTAATCTTCAGTCCAGCTCATGGGGTCATCTTCGTTGAAAGGAACCGTGTTGTAGTCATAACGATCCCCCTCGATTTGGTAGAAACGAAAGTGGGGCGCGCTGGCCGGTGCCTCCTCACAGGCCCGGAGGTTCTCAAAGGCGTAGATGGGACCATTGCTCTCCTCAGTGGAGTTGGGCCTTGGCTTGGCCATGCTGATCTGGAAGGCCGTCTTCTTCACCCGAGGGTCCTCGTGGTCCGTGCGACGATACTTGAGCTTGTTGAGGTAGGGCTGAGGGACACCAATGGCATTGGGGTTGAATTTAGGAGCAGACTCCACTGCTTCCAGTTCCTCCCCGCCCAGGCTCGCCAGGACGTAGGCGGAGTAGGCGTCAGGGGCCTGGTCATCACAGAAGGCAGGCACACAGGCTCCGTTGGGACCTGTGAGGACACTGTCAAAGCGGCCCCAGGCCCGAGGGTTGGACGAAAAGCCTGTTCTGGGCTCCAAGTTGATCACAGAGACCACAACACCCTGGATTTGCTCACTGGGCAGGAACCTCTCACTCCGGTAGGCCCTCACCTTGATAAAGCATCTCCTGCTCTCGGGGACATCCAGGTTGAAGAGCCTCCTTTCTCGGATCTCCATGTTGCCCACCAGGAAAGTTCTCTCTTCCCTTTTGTTCCTCCTCTGGCGTTCAAATTTGAAATCACCTTCTTCCTCCCACAGCCCTGTGTCTGGGTTGAGTGACCAGAGTTTCATGGCAGACACGTGTTCTGGCATCTTGACCTGGGTCGAGTCTAGGTGGACCTTGACCTTGCCGGCATTCAGGGTCTCCAAGGTGGCCTCGTCTGTGAAGTCCACAGAGAACATGCCGTACGTCCTCAGGGGGAAGGTGTCCCCTTCATCATTGATGAAGCTCAGGTCACTCTGGGTGGCTGCAGCTGTGGAAAGATCTCGGGGATCCAGGAAGGTCACACTGGCCTTCACCTTTCCCGAGTAGGGCTCTCCATTCTGCTTGGAGAAGCTGCCAGATGGGATCTCCAGTTCGGCCATGGGGTCCTGGCCAGCCACCTCTCCCAGGGGGATGACGTTGGTCTCCATGGCGTCTAGCGTGACGGGCTCCTTTCGCCGAAGCACCTTGATCTCGTGGAACACCGCGCTCCCTTTCCGGTTGAAGGGCAGCACCTTGGTGGTGTTGACAAATTTCTGTAGCCTGTCCACGAAGGTGAGCACCAGTCTCTCTGTGTCCTGTGGGACGTGCAGGGTGAAAGTGCCCTTGTAGCCGGTCATGCTCACACGATTGCCCCCCATGTATACATGGCCGAAGCGCATGGGTTCCCCGGTGTCCACAGCGCTCACGCGGCCCCGCACGATGCTCCGCGTCTCTGTGCACCGCTGGCAGCTGCACTCCTTGGCCACCTTGATGGGCAGTGTGTAGCTGCTGCACTGGATCTCCCTCTCCTCTGTTTTGGAGATACCGCAGCAGTTCTCCACGGCATCCTCGCACCTCATCCCATTATCCTGCTGCCCGGCACAGGTCTTAACAGGACAGCGGCCCACATCATAGTAGAAGGAGTTAGTGGCATTCTGGAAGCAGTCATGGGGTAGCCGGATAAGGTAGCTCTCAGGGGTCGGGTTGCAAGGACTCTCATCTAGGGCTGAGGAAGAAACCAGGCGGAAGTTAAGATACAAGTTCACATCCTACACGGGCTACCTCAATGTCACCTCTCTACAGGGTCCAAGGACTTGGGTAACTGTGACCTTGCTTCTCACAGAGCTCTGGCAGAGAGGCAGGGCGGCTATGATCATTCTTACCTTACACATGGGGAAATGGAACTGGCTGCTGAGGACCTTAAGATAGTGGTTCTCTATGAAGGGGGCTGAAAGTGTGTGAGGGTGTTTTGGGGGTTATCACAAAGATCACAAGTGCTACAGGATACAGGGGCCGGGGGCTGAGGACATGCCACCTGATGCTTCATAGCCTGCAGTGCCTGGCCCAAACCCACTGGAAGAATTTTTCTGCATCCTGCACAATTTTTACACACCCAGTGGGAGATTCTTATAGAGCAGAAAACCTCTTTAAAGTGATTATGGCCTGGTATTTTGTTCCATGGCCTCAACCACACACTGAAGTTTTCAAGAATACAGCTAACACATGAATCAATCTCACACTTCATTTCACTTGGAATACCAAGAATATTCTCTCATTTCAGACTGATCAATGTGACCTGGCATTTGTAGCTATCACATTTGTCATTACTCTGGATTCAAGTGCAAACCGACTTCTTGGTTTATCTGTGTCATTGTGCCAAGGTGTTTAGATACTGCAATACTTTTTGTATTATAGTGTGTCTCCCTCTGTCTCTGTCTCTCTCATTTTGTTTTGTGAGACAGGGTCTTGCTTCATAATCCAGGCTGGCCTTGAACTCACTGTATGGCCTCAGCTAGCCTTGATTTTTATGGTAATCCTCCTGCATCAGCCTTCTAAATGCTAGGATTGCTAGTATATACCACCACTCCTAGCTTTATTTCTCCTTTATGTCATAATTAGGACCACATGCTTATAAATTTAGAAATTCTATGTAATTATTATCTATAAATTGAACTTTAGTCAATTTTTTTCTTTTTTTTTTTTTTTTTTTGGTGCCGATGATCGAACTCATGACCTCATGCTTACCAGGCAGATGCTTAAGCCGCTGAGCTAAATCCCGGGCCCTTCAACTTTATTTTTAAAGTCACTATGCTGGCCAGGTGTGGTGGCACATATCTGTAATCCTAGCATTCAGGAGGCTGATGCAGGATGGCAAATTTGAGACCATCTGGACTATCGTTTGAATTAAAGGCTGGTCTAATCTATACAGAGAGATCTGGTTTTTTTTTAAAAAATTACTGCACCAAACAGGGGAGCACTGGTGTGAGGGCAAAAAACCTGGGTGCTGCACATCTTCTCTGCTGAGATCCAAAGTCTCTTTGTTCTGTTGGTCTAGAAGTCTGTGTGATATTCCAGAGTTCTTTCAGTCATACTCACTACCTCTGTTTTTTGCTGGGTTTTGTTTAGGCCAGTTGCTAAGATACCTTCTTTTCCCCTTGCTTTCCAAGGACAGGTTTCCAGCAGGCCTGTGGCCTCAAATCTCTTCCTCTCCAGTCTTCTTCTATAAGTCAGCTGTAATCAGGTTCCCTTTTGTGTTTGTTTTATGTGCCTGTGTGTGGGGGCGGTATTGTTCTGTTTTAGGCTTGTTTTGTTGTGTGTGTGTAGGAGGATCCCTACTGAGGATTGAACCCAAAACCTTTACACTGAGCCCATTTTTAAAATTTTGAGATAAAGTCTTGTTGAGTTGTTAAATCACCCTGGCTAGGCTCAAATTCCCAATCTTAGATCCTCCTGCCTCAGTTTCCCAGAGTGTTGCGATTACAGGGCTGTGCCATCAAGCCTGACTAGATTACCCTCAGTTTGTTTGTTATTTTGTTTTTTAATCTGATTTTTTGGCAACAGGGTCTTACTATGTAGTACAGGCTGGCCTTGAATTTGCAGCAACCTTCCTGCCTCACCCTTCAGAGTTCTGGGATTATAGGCATGTGCTACCATATCTAGCTAAGTCATCTTTTCTTATGAAGCCCTCGGGTTCCCCACTTGAGTGTTTGATTTAGTCCATGCTGGTGCCTCAGCCTGGAACAACTCCACACACAGTTCCTGCCCTCTCTTTCAGACCAGTGGTTTGCAACTTTGTAAATGAGAATCACCCAGGCATCTTTGAAACCATGCATGCCCAGGCCACATCCCATATTAAATCAGACACTCCCAGGGTGAGGCAGAAGCTTCAGTATTTTTTGAAATTATCAGTAGATGTGTCAAAGGGCAGCTAAGGCTGAAAAACCACAGTGTTAGCCTTAGCTGAAAGCTGCTGTGGGAGGAATCTGTCTATGTCCCTTCTCTCCTGTTTTACCTAAAAATTTCGGGCTTTTTATTTATATTTCTTCACTTCTCCTCAAATGGATTCAGGTCTCCACCACCTCAGGGTGATCACCAGAGGGTGCAGCATTGTGCAACGCTCAGAGAAGCCCAAGCGCTCACTGCCAAGTTACAATCCTCCCGCTGCTCCGCCAGCTCTGCTGCAGCCCGGAAATCCCCCGGGAACCCAGAGAGGCTCACCTATGACCGACAGCTGGGCGACCCGGGACTTGGCAGCTCCCGCGTCGCTCTGCGCCTTGCAGAAATACTCTCCAGCCTGCTCAGGCCGCAGCTTTTTCAGCACCAGCTTACCCTCGTGCTTGTAAAGAGAGGGATCCAGCAGCGTGTCATTGTGATACCTGTGAGGCACAGAGAGGAGGCACCTGAGGGGCAATGGTAGTGGGGGAATGCAGTCTTGTTTCTGCCTGTGCAGAAACTTCACCCCGCACTGGCCTCAGCCCCTTCGCACAGAGCAGCCGGGAGAGTCAGGGGCTTTGGTTCTGAGGCCCAGCCCCACCGCTTAGACAGCTGTGGATCTCAGCATCCGCTTCCTGGTCTATACAACGGCCCTCATGGGCTCCAGCTGACCTTACGGTGTTGTAGGGGTTGTCATGCAAGAGAGGGGCTGTTAAAGGTGAGGGGTGAGCCAGCTGGGGGGGGGGGGGCTCCATGCTGGGCAGCTTCCACTCCGCTGGCTGCACCAGTCAACGTGGACACCCAGGCTCTGTGCCAGGTTTAGGTTTAGCGCCAGCCTATTGGTAATTGCTGCAGAAAGCTCTGGTTTCCGGAAGAGGGGTGGGCAGGGGCCAGCGGAAAACGTACCAGAAATACTTGTCTGGATTGGGCTTCCCAGTGGCCTTGCAGCACAGGGACACGCTCTGTCCGGCCCGCCGGGCTTTGGTCTTAGGGTTCATCACAATGTAGGGAGTCTCTGGGACACCAGATGAGAAACAGTGTTTTTTGTTTTTTGGGGGGTTTTTTGCCTTTGAGATGAGTTCTTTATGTTATTTGAATTTTGTGGCTCCCCATCCCCCACCCAGCCCATCTCTAATGCTCCTAAAACTCATGGGATTAAAGCCACAGTGGAGATCCCCTTTTCACCATTTGGACCAGGGACCTTGTGACAGATGTGATGTCTGACTGGCTGTTTTGAATAGTGAGATATTGGTGTTCTGCTGCCCTTGGCAACTTTTCTTTTGGCTACTCTGCACCATTTTTGAGCTCTCCACACACCACCCCCCCAAGACCTCCAGTGCTCACACTGTATTGTAATACGCTGTTTTAGATAAAGCGGTCTGCAAAGACCTCATCCATTAGAAACAAGACCTTCAGCATCTGCAGAAAAAACATGCCATGCTGAATACATACAGCAAGTGCAAAAGCCCTGAAGCAGATGTTACATCTGTATTTGAGGACTGCTAGGAAGCCTTTGTGGCTGGAGAGGAGTGACTCCATGTGCAAAGAGCAATGAGAAAAGAAAACAGCCAGGTGTGATGGCACATTGCCTGTAATCGGAGCACTCAGGAGGCTGAGGCAGGAGGATCATTTCAAGTTTGAGGCCAGCCTGGGCTACAAAGGGTGAATTCAAGGCCAGCCTCAACTGCCTAATGAAACCTTGTCTCAAAAAGACAGGAAAATAAAAAAGGAAAGGAAGAATGAATGAAAGAAAAATAGGGAGGGTCAGATTACTGAGGCCTGTGAGCCACACTGAAGACTTGGGGTTTCACTCTGGCTAAGGCAGGAAGCCAGCTTTTCACACCTAGAGCGCTTCTTACCTGCCCTCACGAACTCCGCATTGATGGTGGCTGAGTTCAGGCTAGTCCTGGGCATCGTGAGCACAATGGGTACGAACTTGGCCTTCATGA
This sequence comes from Cavia porcellus, assembly GCF_034190915.1. NCBI lineage: Eukaryota > Metazoa > Chordata > Mammalia > Rodentia > Caviidae > Cavia > Cavia porcellus. The sequence goes on along the minus strand of NW_026947520.1, from coordinate 10,809,616 downwards.
TCTTCAGTTTGCTTTTGCCATCAGGGCACAAGCCAGGGACTTGGAACCTGCCACTGCTGTCTGTCTTGGTCAGCATCTTCAGCACCTTGGTCTGCAGGTAGACAGTGGCCCCCACAGCTGGGTCACCTCCAGAGAGGGAGACAACCCCATGGAGCACGAAGTCCTCGCACATGCAGGCATCACACTCGGCATTTGCCCGGCCCATGGGGCAGGTCAGGTCACAGGCTGTGGTCCAAGGAGCTGCATCAGAAAGGCGTATGTGGATTCTGATTCTCCTTCACTGCGCCCCAGCCTGTAGACTCACATGGACCTCCCTTTACCGTTTGTCACTCTTCAGTATCAGCCTATTGGGCTGACTCTTACTCATTGTCTGAGCCCAGAACACTCCTTGAGGGAGCCTTTCTGGATTTCTCTAAGCTATGATCACCTACAGTCCCATTGGAGCACATGGTAGTGACTCAGTTAATACTTGGGGAGGGAATCTTAGCTGCTCATCCTTTCAGGCTGCTTCAGCCTAACCCACCATGCCAGGCCTGGCGTCGGAGGGAGGGCGGTACCTGGGCAATCTGGGTTCTCACAGAGCCGGCCCTCCTCGGCAGCCTCACTGCACAATGACACCATCTCTGCCAGGCAGGTGCGTGTGCGGGTCTGGACCCCCATATGACCACAGGGAGCCGAACACTTGCTCCAGGGAGACCAGGGACCCCAAATGCGCTCTGTGTCCCGGCGTAGGGATCCTGCAAAATGAGATCAGTGATGATCTAACCTCTCTCTCAAAGTGGCACTGAGGGGGCTTTTTGTCAAGCCCTGAGATTTGACTTACCATCCTAGGATATGCAGGGACAGTACCACCTTCCTTTTCCTGTAGGCCAGGGCCTGTGGTGAGCTGGGCTCCAGTCACCTCTGCCCACTCCTTCCCTCCAGTCTGAGGCTGAAGAGCAGCCTAAGTCCCCATGCCCCCATGACCTCTCCAGGTCAGCATCAGGCCATGCCACCCTAAAGAGGAGTGGGCCTGCAGCTGGTGCCCAAGTGCTGCAGGATACGATGCCAAGGACACAGACTCTGCAAACATAGACAGGGTACAGACGCCAGCTCTGCGTTTATTCACTGTGGCATCTCAAGATGTTACCTGGCTTCCCAGCATGCCATGCACCTGCCAAGACAGCCGTGGTGCCAAGGCCAGTGGAAAAGAGGGAATAGGAACAGCATCTGGTATGTAGCAACAGTAACAGGAACCAGCACTTTGTGAATCGGGGCCCCACCTTCTCCATTCATGCTTTCACTGACACCTCATCAAAAACTTTTATGGGATTTACTCTTAGTGCTATTGCCTGAGTGAGAAACTGAGCCTAAGAACTAAAGAAAACTCTATCCCTGAAGCACAAACAGGAGATTCCTGTAGGTCTCACCCAGCGGGCAGAGGAAGCGCACTGTGTAGTTGGAGCAGTTCCTGCCAAGTCGCTGCTCCTGGTTGAGGCACCAGAAGCCCTCGCGGGGACTGCTGTGGACCACCTGACCAGTGCTGCCCACGGGCATCCAGTCAGTGGTCCGGGCCTCCAGCCGCAGCGGGTGGGCACACACGCGTTCCCCGTAGTAGAAGCGAATGGCGTCCAGCCGTTCAAAGTCGCCTTTCCCACCTGGGTGGTCAATGTTGAACCACGCTGTCCACTCCCCGGGACCTGAAGGATAGGGCGGGTTGGGGAGCAGCCATCCCTGGGAGAACAGGGGAGCTCGGTACTCCTTCCTGCTTAGGCCAGGGAGTCTTCCCTGGTACAACTCACCTGCCCCTGGCCATCTCAGGCCCTGTCAAACTTGTGTCCACCCTCAGCCTCTCTCCAGTCCTTCCCATGGCCCACAATGCAGGGACCTCAGCAGCCTGGCAGAACCTCGCCAGGAAGCCCCTGCCTGGCTTCTCTGCTCCAAGGCTCTCCCTTCCTCCACACGCCACCTCCCTAGCACTGTAGGCCAGGTGAGATTTCTCCATGAAGTTTGAACTACACATACCACCCTTCTGTTTTATGATCCCTTAGCAGCTAAGTGTGATGGTGCACACCTGTAATCCTGGTGGTTATACACCAGGTGTTCTGGGAGGCTAAGACAGGAAGGTCATAAGTTTGAGCCTAGTCTGAGCAATTTAGCAACTTAATGAGACCCTGATTCAAAATTTACAAAATTAAAAAGATTAGGGAATGTAACACAGTGCAAAGGCCCGTGTTCAATCAATCCACATGCAGTACCTCAAAACACATGCATACAAAAGACATCCCTTGGGGCTGGGGATTTAGCATAAGCGCCTGCCTTGAAAGCAGGCAGTCATGAGTTCAATCCTCGGTACCGATAAGAAGGAAAAAGACAAAAAAACAAAAAGACATCCCTTTGCAAAACATTGGGGTGCTGGCAAGCTGACCTCTTCTATCTTTCCATCCTCATCTCCCACTTCCCTCCCCACCAACACATGCTGCAGCCCCAGGAAGACAGCAGGCAGCTTCCCGATTCTGAGCCATCCTATACAATGTCTCTGCCAAATGCCTCATGAAAGTGGCTTCCATGAAACCTTGATGTCACGCTCCAACTTCAGAGATCCCTTTTGCAAGGTCGGTAAAAGCCCAGCCCTCCTGGCCCTCCCTACTCCAGCCACAACTCACTCTCCTGGGTGACAGCAGGCTTGGCAAAGGTGCCGGTGGTCCTCTTCCCGGGCTGGACTCTTCTCACTGCCTGAGTGAGCACTGTCTGCCTCCCTGAGGGCCAGGAGAAGAAGCAGCTGATCGAGGAGCCAGGATGAACCAGGAACCCCTCAAAATGCAAGAAAGCAGTATGGTGTGCTGGATGGAACACAAGCTCTAGCCACGGATTCGAATCACCACTCTGCCACTTACTGCTGTGCAGTCTCAGAAAGACTGTATTCCTGTTTTGCCTTAGAGATACATTAAAAAATCACAATGGCGTACAGTTGGTGTAAAGTTGGTGCATTATTTGGGACAATAAGGAATACAAAGGGAACCAGCATGGGGTGCATGCTTGGTGAATACAGCACTCACCTCTGGAAAGTATTTCTTGGCAAGAGAGAGCTGTAGGTGAAACAGAGGTACTGACTGCCACCATAGAGGGCCATTCTGGCCAGAGCGTTCCGTAGTATAAACATCAACACGCCACAAGTCTATTACGATGAGGGCACCGCAACACCCAGCCCATCTGGCCCCATGTTCTCTCTTCATAAAATGAGGTCATGGTTCCTGACTTAGAGGACTTTGGGAATTACAAAATCTCATTGATAAAAACCACTTAACAGTCAGCCTAGAAACATCAGCCACTCCCTTTAGCTGAATACCTGGCCCCATAGACATCCCTCTCCCTTCCCTCGGAGACAGACTCCTGTTCCCTGATTCTTTGGCCTCAGGCTGTGGGGTTCTCTTGGGGATAAACCCAGTGTCCGGAGGCCATAAGCAGTTGCAGTCCTGCACCCCCAGCCCTGGAAGGTGCGGGGAGCAGGGGTCCATGAACATCTTGAAAGGCAATTAACTCCCAGGCGAGGAGCCAAATCAGAACTCTGAGCTGCTTAATTGGGGTGATAGGAGCTCTTTTAATCAAGCCAATCTGATTTCCCATCAGATGGTTGAATGTTAATCATTTGCAGAACAGCAGCTGTCCAGGTCAAGGGTAGGGTCTATCGGGAGGCGGGTGGGTACACCCAGTGCTGCGATGCAGGGTGACAGCTTTTGTTCTTCCATCTGTGCACACAAAGCCAGTCTCAGGGGTTGCCACTTAATTTGGGGTTTTGGTTCTTTTTTGTTTTGCTTTTTGTACTGGGATCGAACTCACAACCTCACACTCTCCAGACAAGCGCTGTGCTACTGAGCTATATCCCCGGCCCTGGAGGATGCCACTGGAGAAGAGGGTTTCAAGAGGTTGGGAATGAGGAGAGGAAGGAGAGGTGGGAGCCAGTGTATGGTGGGGCCAGTGAGCCTCTGATGCCTCCACCAGATGGCGGGCAAAGTCTCTCTCCCTGCTCTTTGTGGACAGGGACAGGGTCAGAGGGCAAGGAAACTAGAGGGGTTCTGGCAGTTCTGTGAAATTTGGTCTCCCCGAAACTGAGCTTTAGGCCAGAAGAATCCTTATGAAACTAAAAACAGACCAAAGCCCATCTCCTTCCTGACCCCTCAGGGCCCCCGCCCCACTCCCTTTTGCTTTGGCTACCGGGAAGCACAGAGCTAAATTTAGTACTCAGGGGCGTAGATCTCCTATCTATTCTTGTCCCTCTGTTCATTCCTCGACTCATTTAAAAATTTCTGTGCTGTGAACTATCAGCTGGGTATGGTGGTGCACCCCTGTTACTCTAGCATTCTGGGAGGTTGAGGCAAGAGGATGGCAAGTTCAAGCCCAGCCTGGGCAACTGACCAAGTTAGTGAGACCCTGTCTCAAAATTTAAAAAAAAAAAAAAATTTGAAAAGGAACAAGAATTTAGCTCAGTGCAAAGGTCCCAGGTTCTATCCCAAGTACCAGGGGGGATAAATTGGGAACTATCTAAAATAAATTCATCAAATAGCCCCAGGTCGTAATGCCATTACTGTGCTAAGGGAGATGCACAGATGGGTCCCAGACCAGACATGACTTCACTATGGCACGTGACAAATTTGGGAGGTAGCAGATACTCAGCCCATACCCGACACAGAGGCTACTTGCAAGACCAAGAAAGAGAACAGCCAGGCCTTGGCCCCCTTCATCTTCCCCCAGCCCTGTGGGAACGTGGCAAGAGAGGGTGGGAAGGCTTCACCAAGCCAGCTCGCCTCCGGGATGCGGTGTCCTGAGAGATTCCTTGGATCTGATGACCTACAAAGAAACCAAGCTCGTCAGACCCCGCAATTCTGAGTCAGGCCTAATGACTAGAACAGAAGTATTTCTTGACCCACTGAGGACAGAACGGTGGACAGCATGGTATCTCACAAGTGTGGTATCTGCTCAATTTGGAAAACTGAGCAGCTTGGGAGATGCAGAGGCTCTGAATCTGAGTTCACAGAGGCTGACCCAGGGTCCCACTTGGAGCATAAGGGCAGAGGGAAGCAAAGAGGTTCCTTGCCAATGACAGGGACCACGGCTCACCAGGACCAGCCTCAGATCAAGGCCCAGGCTTCGGGGGTGGTGGCCGGCTGGCCCTTGGTGGGGCTCACACACTTACACAGGGAGCTATATTTTAAGGCCAGGCGGGACTGTCAACGACGCTAGTGGCCCCTCCTAGGCAGGCAGGCTGGAGGCATAGATGGCTCAGATGCATCACCTCCAAGAATACATTCCCAGATGTGCACGGGCCACAGCTGGAATGCATTTTGCTTGCTTGCTTGGGGCCTGGCTGGGAATTCCACAGCCAGGAACCAGTTGAGGGAAAGTAGAGGGGGTGCAGTGTGAGAGGCCAGGGCTCCCCACTACCTGCTGAGCATGGCTAGGGGCTGCAGGGTGTGGAGAGGAACATGGGCATGGTAATGCAGGTTAAAGAACCACAGGGCATGTGTGGCCGGACATTTGCTCGATAGGACATTCTCTTCTCTCCCCGGAGCTCTGGCCAGCCCAAAGTCTGATCAGTTCCTGGAGACCCCCCCCCAAAATGGTTTCCTTCAATCCCCAAAGTCTGGAGTATGATAGGGAAAGGAAGACTTCTCTGCTCTGGAAAAAAGATCCAGAAACTCTTGAATGCCCCTGGGGAAGGAACAAACAATTCCACATGGGGACCATCTAGCCCTAAAACTGCTAACCCTCCTCGTCCCCTGTCAGTCCAGGAACAAGTCACCCGGAGGTTGGATCTCTAGGGAGTGTAGGACTCACCTCTAGCCCTGGGCTCTGAGTTGGGGCTGAGTGGCCTGCAGACCTGCACAGCACTTAGCCTAAGCCCGCTGCAGTGATCTGAAAGGAGCTGAGGTGGCCTGGGGCACCTTTTGGAAAAACCATTTCCCATCCTACAGCCAGTGGAGTTTTCTCAGCCTCCCACCATTCTGCAGAATATGTCTGACGCTCAGGCTCCCCAGCCCACGCTCATCCGAGCTCTTGGACCATGAATGCTGGCCGGCCATAAGAAGAATGCAGGGCACCCCCTAGGTACAGAGACCTGGAGTGGAGCCATCTGTGGGGTTCCTGATGACAGATGAGACAGGAAGAGGACTTGGGGGACTCAGGGAGAAAAGAGAACTCCAAAGTAGAAAGGGAAGTCTTTTCATTGGAAATGAGGGTCAGCCAGCAAAAAAAAAAAAAAAAAAACAAGAAATGGGGTGGTCAGGGGAGAGCCGAAGCAGCTAAGCCAGGCATGGGGTGCAAGGATGGGGTGAGGGACCTGGGAATAGAGCTCACCAGTGCTGAGCAGGTCTCCTTCACTGGGGGTCCGAGTCCTCACTACTGCAGCGGTCCAGCTGCGGGCCTTATATAGCCCAGCTGGTGGCTCAGCCTGTGGCAGGCAGCCATGGGAAGCAGAGAAACCAGATCTGAGCTGAGCCTTCCTCCCCTCCCCACGCCCCCTGCAGCTCCCAGAAGCCAGGACTAAACATCCGGATCTTTAGGGGCAGATGCTGTGGGGCCTGCAATGGCCCAGGTGGGCAGCTGCCCAGGGCTCTCCTGGCCAGGGCAGACAGGGGTTAGGCTGTGGGCTGGGCATTGGAACAGCCCTGGGAAAGGGCCAAGAGGAATTCTCCAGCCGGGCAGCATTTCAGGGCTTTAGGCTTGATGTGCTCTTGCCTAAGTGCCGCTCGCCTATCCCTGCATTCCCTGGCCCCGGCCCGGCTGCTCAGGGAAAGACTTTGCTGTTCTTAGCACATACCCCACACTCCCTTCGGAACACAAGCCGAGCCTCTCGGCTGGGTGTGTCTGTCTCAGCTGGACAAGGCTCAGCTTCTCTGGCCTCCCAGTGCTCCCATGGAGCACTCGGGGAACCTTAAGAGGGCAAAGGACAAAGGAATTGTGGGGCACAGGTTGTCACCTGAGGAGAACAGCTCTATCTTGCAGCTCCCCACTTCCACCCAGGTGCTGCTTATTCTCAGAGACCCTAGTGCCCCTGCCAGGCGGTCACATATGCATCTCACCTACGGGGTGAGTGTCTCTCCACAGGTGAACAGACAGTGGCTTGAGCAGCTGTCTGTACTTTGGGCTTTGCAGCCCCAGTGTAAGCCTGTCTGTGTGTCCGGCCACTGCTCTCTCATTTTAGCCCGCATACTAAACACCTGGAGGGCTGCTAAATCACAGATTTCTGGACCCACACCAACAGTTTCCAACTCAGTGGTGCCCGAAACTGCATTTCTGTCCAGCTCTCGGGTGTTATACTGAAGCTACTGGTTCTTGGACCATATTGTGAGAATTACTGTTCACAAGGACAGAGGCCCAGTTGGAAGCGGAAGATGAGGAGAGAATGTGCTGGAGGTCACACCGACGCTGCCCAAATCCTGCCTCAGGCTGCACCCTCACCCGACCCAGTCTGGGGTTCCTGCCTCCTGCCAACTACTAGATGAGGAGGCCTGGCCCTGAGGCCTTCCACACCGGGGTCACTCTTTCCACACACCCTCGTGGAGCTCTTGTTCTGCCAGGCTCTAGGCTGGGTCCTGGGGAGCCACAAGAAGAAAGAGCTGCATCTGGAAATGGTCCACAGCACAGTCGCCTGAGCCTCACACCAGAAGCCATGTGTACGTGCCAGCACCTGTGCACGGCTCTGTGTCTGTCTGTCTGTCTGTCTGTCCGTGCTTTTCCCTCTGTGTCAGCAGGGGCTCAGGAGCTCTGTTTTTTGGGAGTGCTGTGCTATTGGAGAAGAGAATGTGACTGAAGAAAAGATGCTGAGCAGCTGCGGCTCCGTGGCCTTCTGGTCTGCTTTCTCCCCCGGAGCCAGGTCCCCTTTCAGGCCCCAGCCCTTGGCTACAGGCCCTACAGCCTCCTCTACTCTGGTCCATGAAAAAGCTTCAGCTGTGACTTCCACAGCAGCTGACTGTCCTGAGACAGTCTCACCTGAGTGCAGCTGCTTTGAGGACAGACCCACAGACAGGCAGAGACGCAATCACCAGAACAAAGGACAACAAACAAATAGGAACTCGGGAGTCAGAAGCCCAGTCCTCTCTCTGTCACTGACTCCAATGTGTGACCTTGGACTAGAAGAACCCAAATAACGCTGGACCTCCATGTCCCCGGCCCTCCCTTCTCTTTCTATAGTGTGGGAGGCAGGGGTTCTCTTGGAAGTGGAGCTCCTGAGGCCAGGACGCCTATCTGGGTCTCCTGTGTGGCTTAGCATTAGACAGAGGTTCATCAAAGTGGCCAGTGAGTGTCACCATGGTTGGCACAAGGCCAGGGAACCCTGAGCTAGTGTCTCTGGGTTCTCATTCCAGCTATGCCTTTCATGTCCCCTAGTTCATATGCTGCCTGCCTCCAAGCTCCCATCGGGCCTTTTCCTGTTCACAAGGGGGACTGAGCTATGGACTGCACAGGGCTGGACTCCAGGACCCACAGACCACCCTCACCTGCTCTCCCAGAACTCCTTTGAGGAAGAGGCTGGGCTGCTGCTGAGCTCCAATGGTCCCCTGGCCATTTCTCCCCAGGACACAGAGAGCGTGGGAGGTGACCACAAGCCTGGACTGTCCAGGGCCTGGTGTGTGAATGGGTCAGCCTCAGCCCTAAGTCGCCACCTGGGGCTTCTGCAAGCCAGGCCAATCCATAGCAGTTCCAAGGCCCTGCCTGGAACACACTGGAAACTCATCAATCACCCCCAGCCCTGCTCGGAGGATGGAAGGGCTTGGAGTCTAGTTTAGCTGGGCCACTTGTGACCCAAGCCTAGAGCCAGGGATCCCCACCCTGCTGTCAGGAAAGGAGCTCGGGAATAGCTGGAGTAAAGCAGAACTCTGAGAGAAACAGCCTTTCTCTCCCTCGAGGGCTAGGGATTTAGCTCAGCAGCATATTGCAAGCAGGCAGTCGTGAGTTCGATCCCTGGTACCGATAAAAATGAAAAAGACAAAAAAAAAAAAAAACATGTGATTGAAAAAATATGATAGGTTTAGCTGCTAGGATTGCCTTTATTTCACTTCTGTATCTCTACTTGCTTGATGCCACAAATTGTATAAAAGGGGATCACTCCTTGGTTTGGGGCCAAGGCTGGTTTTGAACATTTCTAGTGGTTAGGTCCCACACACACCCTCCTGGTCTCTCCAACTTCTGGGAAATCCACAAAATTTTCTAGCAGAATGAAAGGACTGGAGATGACAGGCTTCTGGTCTCCATTTGCCTGCAGGCTGAGGACCCCCAAGCCAGGGGAGACCCATCTTTGGTAACACCGACTCTGGTACCAAAACTTACCTTGGAGAAAGAACTGGCCCTCTCCTGCCCATGCAAACAGGACAGTGACAATCGACTCCCAAACAGCACACTGCAGAACCACAGGAAGGTATAGGGCCCAAGAGGAAAATCTGTCCCATTAGGACAGAAGGGGCACCTGATCATCTCATGGGGAGTACACAGTAATCTGATCCAGACTAAAATCGGAGGGCACCAACATTCCTGAGCAGGAGTGGCCTGCAATGAGGATTGGCTCACAAGGGGTGCCGGGGTGTGGAAGTGGGTCAGGAGAGAGGATCATGGTCAGTCCAATCCAAACCAAGTCAGATGAAACCTATAACCCCAAGTGAAACGTAGGGGAGGCCCACCAACAACTAATAACTTGCAAGGGGAGCAGTTGTGTACTGAGTAGCCAGACTCAGAGCAAGAATAATAAAACCTACACGTCAAGTAGGAAACACAGAAGTGGCCCAAGGTGAGGAGTGTCAGAATTGCAGGAGTGGCCCGTGCAGGTTTAGGCCTGCAACACTTGCACAAAAACAACTGGGAAAGGGGAGCTATATCAGTGTGTGAGTCTGAAGAGTCTGAGAAAAATATATAATTGAGTGTGGGTGAACAAAATGAAGTCTGTGAATCTGAAGTCTCCTGGGCTCAGCTGGGGACTGAGACTAAAAGATACCTGAGCAGCGGGCAGGTCTGATGGCTGGACTGAAACTGAGACACAAGGCTGAGAGAGTTAGGCCCAGCCTGCTGAGATTGGAGGGGACATCTTTTTATTTCAAAGTGAGCAAGTGTGAATTGAAACAATACAAGAGACATGGCCAGCTTGGCACTGAATGGCCAAAGTCCAGCTGGGCCTCAGGAGGTTTTACAGGAAACATCAAATTATAACTTTAATCTACTTGGTTTCCACTTGAGTTGCTTAGCTGAGGTGTTTTAAAATATTTCTTGTGCATTGCAAATTTTTAAATTGCAATTTCAGGATTAATTTGCTGGGTGTGGTTAATTTGCCTATAATCCCAGCACTCAGGAGGCTGAGGCCAGAGGATCATTGTGAGTTCAAGGCCAGCCTGAACTTCATGGTGAAACCTTGTCTCAGAAAGACAAAAAAACCCCAATAACAACAAAAACAGGGTTAATTTGCACTTTTCTCTGCTCTTTGTTGATTTAAAATAATAGCACTAATTCAAGTTTACTTAGAGGTCTGTTGGGAATGGTCAAATTTACAGAGTAACAATCTGAGGGAGGAAAAGTCTACTTTAAAATCCAAGCAGCTACAGCCAAGTTTGTTGTAGAAGATTGATAGTAACTGTGAGTGTAAATTGCACCACACTTAGGTGGAGATGGGAGAAGAAGCATTGAAACCCACCCCATTAAAATATGTGCTAAAAGAAGAAAAACTTAAAGAAAAGTTATACCAGGGAACACAGAGTAAAATTGATGCCCCAGAGGTTGCAACTCTGGGAAACCAGCTGGCCGTCTTTTAAGGTAGGGTGGTCTGCTGAGGGGGCAATAGATAAGGGATGATTGGAAGGGTATATTGGGTGACAACTAGAGAGGAAGGACAACAGCTAATACATCCAGAACAATTTCCATATATTGACTTGTGGCTGAAGTCACAAGTGGTGGTTCAAACTTATCTTGCATGGCTTCGGCTCTCTGGAAGCAAACTGCAAAGCCTTGTGGCTTGAGACATGCCCAATATAAGCTATAGAGGGGAATCCATTGTGCCAGTAGCTACAGGGATAAGGCATAACAGCAGGGGATCCCCCTAAAAAAAAAAACAGAAGTAAATGAGCTACTTGGGCTGGTGCATAAGATTCCTGGGGTGAAGCTGAAGATAACCTCCTGGAGCTGGCTATAAATCAAGCACCAGCTATAGTATACTGGACCCTCCAGTTATGACCACCTTCACATATAAGCAACATGGGTTACAACCAGAATTGTAGGTTTAATATATGACCAAAGTATTGAGTTATGATACAGATGCCAGCCTCTTGTGTGGTTGTGAACAAAGACTCACGATACAAGAAGAGCATATGCAAGCATACATAAGGGTCAGCCTGAGCCCAGATGCACATATTTGTGGACATTATTGTGGTCAGTGCTTTCTATAATCTGTCTTAATTACTTTTCTCTCATGGCTGGGACAAAATAACCCAAAGTTAAAGAGGGAAAGGTTTATGTAGCTCATAGTTTATAGAGGTTACAGTCCACAGTTGGTTGGCTCGAAGACAGATTGCCACATGGCAAAGGGGCAACTATTCATGGCAGCAGGAAACACCAAAAGCAACAAGAGCAGAAGAGGGGAACCAGCCTCTTTCTGCTCCTTTTTGTTTTTTGGTACCAGGGATCAAACTCACCACCTGTGCTTGCCAGGCAGGCACCTTCACCGTTGAGCTAAATCCCAGTCCTACTCCTTTTATCTTATCCAGACTCCTGGAATTAGGACAGTGCCAATCCAATCAGTGGACTGATCCAGCCATCACCCACTCCTAACCCAGCATCCTCAATCCCAGCATTGAACGATGACTCAATCACAAACTCCAGATTCTGCCACCTTTGAAAAAGCCCCACTTAGAAGTACACAAAGGCTTTGGGGAGACATCTAGACACATAATATAATTGCTATGATTACTATGCTCAAAATGAACCCCTAAAAGCTAAAAAAGAAGTTAAGGAAGGAAGGGAAGGGAAAGAAAGAAATCACAATCTAAAAGAAAGTACCTGGAGAAATGAGAATGGCATTTGTGTGACCAGCAACATGTACAGCATGTCAAAATTTACCGTCTTAACAGTCTCACAGGGAAGAGATTTGCATAAGGAAGCTAGTGTTAGAGGTATTACTCAAATTAGTAAGTCATGATTGAAGGTGTTAGATGAGGTAGAAACGCTGTTATTAGCGTGGATAAACAAAAGGCAAATGGCAGCTTATAGCCTATTTGAGTCTACAGTTTGTGAAAACACTAGGAGTATAAACGCAGACCTCACAAAAGATAACCCATCAGTGCGTGATAGCGTGAAATGTTTTGTGCCAATAAGGGATGATTTCACAATTTTGAAGTGAGAACTGGGGTTTATAGCATAACTAGGCATGGTGATGCTGCCAGTGCTAATAAGAGCTACTGAAAATTACACGCGTCACTTTGAAACAATGACACAGAGAAATGGCTTTTGTTCTTGTCACGTTTTTAATCGTGGTGAAACTGGCCTTTCCCAGAAGAAAATGTCTAAGAGAATACACATACCCCAGGGAGAGAAGAAAATGCCAGGCCACAGACCTATGAAAGACAGGCTACCATATTATTATATGCCACTGCAAATGGTGACCTCAAAAGAAAGCCTCTCTTAGTTGATCACTCTGAGATCTCTGGAGTGTTCAGAAAACAGAAAGTCGTGAATAGGCTAGGGGTCTTGTGGAGAGCTAATGCAAAAGCCTGGGTAATAAAAAGTACTTTTCCTTGAGTGGATCAGGCAGGCCTTCTGCCCTACTGTTAAGCAATATCTACAGCACAAAGCTTTACCACTCAAGGCTCTCATCATGGACAACGCTTCCGCTCACCTGTGAGATCTGGAAAAATTGGCTGAAGAACTCCCATTGTGCTGTCAAGTTCCTCCTACCTAACACAACTCCTATAACTGCAGCCTGTGGGCCAGTAGGTTACAGCTGACTTTAAGAAACTATACACCAAGGAACTGCCCCTTAAGTGCTTCCAGAGTGTCTCCGATGTAAATTTAACCCTTACAGAGTTCTGGAAGGACCGTTATGACATCCCTTCCTGTGTGGGGCTCACTGGAAATCCTGAGCCAATGTCTCTCTCAGGACTCTGAGATCTAAAAGTACACAGGAGAGAGACTCTGAAGGCTGTGTAGAGGAGCCTGACCCTTCAGCTGGCCCTGTGGTTGAAGCCACTGTCATTTATAGCAGAGTCCACAGGCCTGAAAGTAGGCAGTGGTGATGTTGACGAATTGCAGAGGGAACACTCAGAGGAACTGTCCACAGAAGAACCCAGCAACTTCTGGCTGAACAGCCCGGGATGGCAGCTGAGGAGCGTTCTGAAAAGTGCAGCAAAGTTCTTGTAAAATAAAGGACCCTGAAAAAAGAGAAAAGAGTTACAAAGTTTTATAGAGAAGACCCAGACAGAGAAAAAGCCAAGCGTTGCATTCACTTACTGTATGACAGTGTTACATCAACTATAGAACAGGGTTAAAGAAAAAAGAAACAGATAACCTCAGACCAGTTTTTAGTTCTAAGAAGAGTGAGACGCAGTGAGCCAAAAGCAGGGCCTAAAGAATGTTCCAAGGAGAAAAAGGACACCAGGGAGCCAGATTCCTGATGGAACACTTTCTGAACAGTAACCACCTTCCATCTCATCCTCCTTTCCTTCAGGCCAAAGATGTCAACTTGAATGGGGGGTACAGTATGAAGCTTGTTTCCTGTAACCTAGGCACATTTTATAACTATTTGGTAAATACACTGGGCAACTATTCATGTTCCTGATGAGTTATGCACACTATACAACCATTTTTTTTTTCTTAGATGCCTACATTTGTCTGCAAGTATATACATGGATGTTCAAGTGTGTGCTTAAGTGTGTGCCTGCATTGTCCTTGGTGCCCTTGGTGTGACCTTACAGTTCTGCTCTGGACCAGTGTTGAGTCCTTCATCCCCACAGGGAGCAATGTCTCAGCCAGGCTGGTGGAATCAGCCTGCCTCAGCCTCCTAACTGAAGGCAGGACAAGGCTCTTACCACAGGCTGTGCTGATTGGTTCTCTCACATTCTTATCTCCTCCACTCCCCTGAGCCCTGAGTTTACATCATGCAGCATCACAGCCCGGGGGAAATCTGGAGATGACCTAAATCATGGTAAATGGAGGAGTCTGCACCCCTAGAGGGTCAGAACTTGGGTTGCAGAAGTCGCAAAGCCAGTTGGCAGCAATACAGGATGAGAACCTGCCTCTTGCTTTGGTCTTTCGTGTGTCCCAGAGTCTACATGTTCCAGGAGTCCTGCCTCCCAGACAGGTTGCTTCAGTCTGTCCAGGCATTGCCTTCCAGCTTCCCATCCCCGGGATTTCTCTTCACTGTGTCCTCCTGAGAAGTACCTGCAAACGTGTCAAGCGTCTCACTGCAGTTAGCAAACACCCAAGGAGGGAAGGTTGATATTGGCTCACAGATTCAGAAGTCTCAGTCCATGGTTGTCTGATTAAACAAAATGTAAAGGCACAAATCAAAATAATGGAAAACAAACCTCATGTTAAAATTAAGACTGGAATCCTTAGAAGAGCAAAAAGAGAAGCCATAAATTAGTAGAAAATAATCACATCTTTGTAACCAACATAAATTTTGTCTATTTATTTGCAGGGGATTGAACCCCACCCCAGGGCCTTCACAGAGTTACATCTAGCCTCTCCCCCTTTTTTTGATTTTTTATTTTTTTGCGGTACTGGGGATCGAACTCACAACCTCGTGCTTGCCAGGCAGGCAAGCACCACTGAGCTAAATCGCCAGCCCCTCCCTCAACTTTAAAAAAAATGGTCTTTTTGAGTCTGTAAATTGCTCTGGTTGTACTTCAACTTACAGTCTTGCCTCAGCCCACCAAGGTCGTAGGATTATAGGTGTATCATCATCTCTGTTTTAAGTATTAAAGGCTATGTCAGGAACTCAAACCCCCAAGGTATACAACCTAAGGGGGAAAGAGGAAAAACTTAAAAAAAAAAAAAAAAAGGAAAGGAAAAGAAAGAAAAACATGAACGAAAAAACCTTTGTAAATACTGTATTATTGTACCCAGCCAAAAACAAACACAAACCACACTCCTCCTGAGTTGTTACCCATAAGTGACAAAACATTAGCAGACAACATTGCAAGCAAAACTAAAGAACCACATCTGTAAACTTTCATAGTGGCAATACTTACACGCCACATAGCTCTACTTTTAAACAAGTTATTATATGCCTTGTTCAAACAAGGCTTCAAAAAATTTGCTTAAAACTCAATTGTTTCTCTCCACGGAAATCTTTAGTAAAAGGCGAAAGATTTATACGATTTGAAGAGAAACTCGAGTATACAGCTGCTTTTTTGTGACTCTCACCAGAGTAACTAGAACTCCTGGTTCACCGATGGTGACTAGTGATCAGAAAAAGTTACTACTTAAAGCCGTTTACTTGATTAATTCTTTATATCCTAGTCCATACTTTTAATTTTTTAGTCCATATTTTTAAAATTAAAAAAGCAAGTATGTTTATCATCATGAAAGAAGTCGCACGGTCGGCAGTGCATTATGGCTATGCAAATAAGACCTGAAAAACTGCCCTGGGGATGGGGCGGCGCCTACGCAGGGGAGGCAGGCTCTGCTCCCTGGGGTGAAGACAGGTTTCTGTTTTGTTTTGGAACAGGCACTCGCTAAATTGCCCAGTGTGGCCTCGAACTTGGGACCCTGTTGCCTCTGCCCGCTGTGTAGGTAGGATCCTGCGCCGGGCAGTTAAAGGCGTTTTCTAAGGTGGTGTTGCGGTGGGGAGAGACGCAGTCTGGGCTCAGACTTCACCCACCTTTCCTTAATTTCTAGAGTAGCAGGAATTACAGGCTTGAGCCCCTGCAGCTGGCTCTACTCATTGTATTTAACCTGGAAAACAAAACCTCTTGAGCATTTTATTAAACTTATTTTATGCATATCCATGAACATCACAAATCTTCCTATAAAGTTGTTATTTTGTGCCAGGGATTGAAGCTCTGCCACTGAGCCCTTTTATGCTGGGTTGCCCAGGCTGGCTTTGAACTTGCAATTCTATTTCAGCCTCTTGGCTAATGTCCATCTCCAGAAAGGTTTTCCTGTTTTGTTTTGTTTTTCTAGATTTATTTACTTCTAGTACAGTATCTCACAGTTTTTATGGCTAGTAAGATTTTCAAGTTATAATATTATTGCTTAGTGTTGAGTTTTAGTAATGCAATGGACCTGAATCCCAGCACTCTGGAAGGCCAACTCACCAGGACTACAAGTTCCATGCAGCTTAGGCAATTTGAGAATTTAGTGAGACCCTTAAAACTAAGAGGTACTGAGGATGTAGCTTAGTGCAAAGGCCCTGGGTTGAATCCCCAGTAACACACCACACAGACACACACACACACACAAGCACACATGCATACATGGAATGCAGTGGAGTTTATTGTTTCTTTTTTATTTTTATTTTTAAAAAGGGTCCTCACTATGTAATTTAGGCTGGCCTTCAGCTCACTCTGTAGCCCAGGCTGGGCATCCTCCTGCCTCAGCCTATTGAGTTCTGGGGGTACAAAGGTGTTCCACCACACCTGCAAGATTCTTAAGAAGTTTTGAACTCAGCTGTGCATTTTCATTGTACCCTGAACCTCACAGGTCTCTGGTGGAATGCTTTGCATGAAGCTACTGCCAGTCTATTCCTGGTTTGCTGCATTTTTTTTTCCGGGCACTGAGGTGATCCTGAGTTCTCCCTTTTAATCTATTAATGTGGAAAATCACACTACCAGACCTAGTAATGGCAAATTATCCCAGCATTCATAGCTCAAACAAGTGCTGCCTGGTTTACCTGCTTAGACTTAAAGGACACTTTTTTTTCTGTCTGTGCCTTAAATCAGTTTGTCAGTTTATCTTTACATTTCAATGGGAGGATCCCATCACAGACATTTTTTTAAAAAATTGACCTGGACTAAGCTTTCCAAGGGCTCAAAAACTCCTCTACAGTCTTTGCAGAGGTGCTAGCTAATGATCTCAAAGCTTTCATCGTACCAGGGAACAATTACACCTTGCTACAATATGTACATCACCGCCTTTTAGCAGCCCCAACCTGAGAGGACTGTTATCAGGGAACCAAAGACCTCCTGTAATAACTCTGGAACAGGATATAAGGCATCGAGAAAAAGACACAAATTTGCTTACAAGAGTTCAGATATTTAGGCGTTATAGTGACACGGGAAACGTCAACTGGACATAAAACAAAAACAGGCTGTCTGTGCCCTTCCTACCCCAACCATCTGGTGCCAAGTAAGAGTTTCTGGGGGCAGTGGGATTTTGTCCTATCTGGATCCCAAATGTCTCCTTATTGGCCAGATGCCTTATGAAGCCACAAAGTGGGGCAAAAAAGGAATCCTTCCTCTAATAAGCTGACCATGAGAGGACATTTAAACAGATCAAAGAGGCCTTGACTCAGGCCTCAACCTTAGGACAGCCAGACATAGCTAAGTCCTTCCTCCTGTATGGACCAAAGAAAATGGTCATAGGAATCTTCACCCAGGTCATACGATCCTGGCATCATCTGGTGGCATATTTGTCACAACAGACTCTGTGACTGTAGGATGGCCTTCATGCTTCCAGACACACTGTCACAACTTCTTGACCTCTTGATGGCAAATTTGTATGTTTTTCTTCAATGCCTTATATCCTGTTCCAGAGTAAATACAGGAGGTCTTTGGTTCCCTGATAACAGTCCTCTCAGATTGGAGCTTCCCTCTGATGCAGGAAGCTAACAAGCTGACTTTGAGACCACTGAGAATTCAAGGACCATATTCAGTTATAACCTTTATGGCCCAGAAGGAACACCATTGCTATCCAATCCAACGATGAATCGGTATAAGGAGCTCTTGGGCAAAAATCCTTACATAATGTTCGGGACAGTAAACACTGTTAACCTGGACACTTTGTTCTGAGTCAAACCAGGAGCCCCACCTCATGACTACATAAAAGTTATGGACGAGGTATTCTCAGGTTGTGGAGGTCTCACAGGTCATGTTCTGAGAGACCCGGATGTTGAATATCTCACAGACAGGAGCAATTTTGTATTAAAATGGGTCTGATGGACAGATACAGAGTGATGGCACTGGACTCTGATCGAGGCTCAGCTGTGCCTACCAGAGCTTCTGCCCAGAGGGCTGAACTCATAGCCCTGACAAGGGCATTGTTAGTAGCTAAGGATGAAAAAACTAATATCTGTCCAGATTCCAACTACAGCTTTGCCATGTTACATATTCATGGAGCTATATACAGGGAGAGAGAGAGAGTACCTGAATGCTGGGGAAAAGGAGATAAACTTTTTTCAAAAAAACTTACAGCTCCTAAATGCCATACGGGCACCAAGAAAAGGGGTTTTTATACACTACAGAGAACATCGATGGACTGGTATGATAAAGGCCAAAGAAAAACCAGAATACAGAGCCCCCCCCCCAACCCCACAACCCAAAAAGGGGTTCCTGGACCTATCCCTCATCCAGAACCTCCACTCCCAGAGACCCCAAACTACACTGCAATTGAAAAAACATGGTTCACCTGGAGCCTGGGGCCTAAATCAAGGGAGGATGATGGAAATTCTTAATGGGAAACTGGCTATCCCTGAAATGATGGCCCCAGGTTTGTAAGGCAATTCAAAGGTCTCACATTTACTTTTATTGATTGATTGATTGATTTTCTTTTTGAGACAGGGTCTCCCTATGCAATTCAGACCAGCCTTCAGCTCACTTTATATCTCAGACTGGTCTCAAACTCAAAATGATCCTCCTGCCTCAGCCTCCCAAGTGCTGGGATTACAGGCATGCACCACTATGCCTGTGGGTCTCACACTTTTAAAAAACACAACACTATAAATGTCACTAACTTGTCATTTCTATGTACCAGAGCTTAATGTCACCACAAGCTCTTTGCAAACAATGCCTAATCTATACACAGAACAACCCAAAAAAAAGGCCCACCAGGCTCCCAGGTACCCAAGATGCAAGTGCCATCCCTAGTGAAAACTTGCTTGTGGACGTCACTGAGCTGCCCCCAGCCAGAGATTCTAGTAGATTCTAGTTCACACCTCCTCAAAGTGGCCTGAAATCTTTCCTACTGCAGAGAAAAGACCCTAGAAGTGACAATGGTGCTATCAAAGACATCATCCTCAGGACGCCTGTAACTTTGGGATTGGACAACAGGCCAGTGTTCATGGCTGAAATAGTTCAGGAGCTCACATGGATGTTAACACTAAAGTAAAAATTATACACAGCCTACCAGCCTCACAGCTCTGAAAAGGTAGAACACATGTACTGGATGCTCAAGTAACTGCTAAAAAAGTATTATCAAAAAAACATACTTGAGGCAGACGTGGTGGCTCAAGCCTGTAATCCCAGCACTCGGGAGGCTGAGGCAGGAGGATCCTTGCGAGTTCAAGACCAGCCTGGGCTACAAAGTGAGCTCAAGGCCAGCTTGAACTGCACAGCGAGACCCTGTCTCAAAAAAATAAAAAAATAGTGACACGGCCTAGAGTCAAATATCCCACTTCCCTTACCCTCCTTCTCCCCCCACCCCCCATTAGCAAATGGGAACCAGAAATCTGAGCGTCTCCTGGGAGGTTGACCATAGCAAACAAGGGGGACTTCCTTTTACCATCTCTTTGATGGTACTGCTCTATTCAATATTCTGTTTTGATAAGTTCTATAGTGTTCTATATTTCATCTCAATTTGATATACGTGATGGAAAGAACAACTATTATAAAGATAACAAAATATACTGTGATACCTATTACTGTTATCCTGAGAACCTGCTGTGAAGTTCTGTACTAAATTCACTGTAGAATCTTAGTTGGCTTTATTCTGTCTTGTTCTGTTGTATACTTTCAAAATAAAGTTAAAAAAAAAAAACATACTTGAGGGGCTTTGCAAGTGCATGGTCGTGAGTTCGATTTCCGGTACCGATTTAAAAAAGAAATATATATATATATATATATATATATATACACTTGAGGCAGGGATTTAGCTCAGTGGCATAAGCGCCTGCAAGCACAAAGTTGTGAGTTTGATCCCCGGTACAAAAAAAAAACCACACTTGAGATGAGATCAAGTCCTGCCTGTTGACCTCCTCCCTATCTAGTGTACTCCTATTAAACAAATGGGGTAGCCCCCTTATAAGATCTTGTTTGGCCAGACACCCCCAATTAGAGGTCAAAGTAAAGGTGATCTCCACAAAATAGGAAAATCAACTCTAAAGAAACAGATACAGCTTTGGAAATAGCCATGCAAGGTAACCATGGCTGCGTACAAGAAAAAAAAAATGCCCATCAATTTAACAAGCCCCAATTCACCGCCCCCCTTTAAACCCAGAGACTCTGGGTCAAAAAGTGGGGTCCAACCACCCTAGGGTCCATAAAGGATGGGCCCCACTCTGTCATCTTGTCTACCCCTACCACTGTTAATGTCACAAGAGCTGAGCCCTGGATCCACCACAGCCAGCTGAAGCCAGCAGCCCAAGCAAGTGGACCAGCTGACAGGACCCAGACCGCCCCAACTGCCAGGCCGATCCTATGGCAAGATCAAACCATCACCAATGACGACAGCCCTGCTCCAGTCGCATCAAAAGCTGATGTCTACACGTGGAGATACAGTGGTGATGTGAGGTCCTTTCCTTTGTGGTTTTAACTATGGTCCTCATTTTGTCTTAGGTGGGAGAAAAGAAACATCTGGAAGGATACTCACCTTGTTTCTACACAACCCTATAAGGAAACATTATAACCAAGACCTAATTTACCAAACCCATTATGAGTACATGGAAACGCATCAGAAAATTTGCGCTTATAACCGAACCATGTGTTCAGTTTATAACCCAGAAAAACATTGGCTTATGTCTGTTATGATCCCCAGTTCTTCTCCCATGAAACCTGGCTTGAAATTTATGATGTATCAAGAAAACAGGGGTTACTAGACTCCTAAACAGAACCAAGTTTGCTCCACACAGCAAAGGGCCTATTTCCTTATATTTTGATGTATATCAGGCAACATACCTCAATTCATGTACAGTCATATTGTCCAACAGTCTGACCTGAAAAAGATCTTTCCAATGTCCTCACGCCCAGCGACATGACAGTGTTGAAGGCATGAACCAACGCCCTCATGATCCACAGGGGACATCATAGGGGTCCCCCCCACTTTGTATTTCTCAAGCACATCAGAGTCATGGTTTTGTATCAGATCAGAGTACACAGTCACCCAGTGTCATCTCAAGAGCATGCCCACTCCCCTGACCGTCCCCAGTCCCCAGTGCGTTTGCTCCATCACTCACCACCTCACTCATGCATCTGCCAGCCCCCACCCCTCTACAGCCTCGGCTCCTCTGCCCCTCATGACCTGAGACTTCTTTGATGATCCCTGGAAGTGGCCCATATGGCTCTGGGTGTGGTATAGCTTTGCCCAGGACACTGGCAGCCCAGGAGAGCCTGCAGCAGTGCCGGGGGCGGCCGTGCTCAGGCTGCCCCGCAGATACCCTCGCTGGCTGGCTGTTTCCAGCACATAACACTATCCTATTGGCTGCAGAAAATTGAGCTTGAGGAGCTGCCTTCTTTGTAAGCAAAATCTTTGGTCCCAAGGCTCCTGGCCCTAAGGATTTGGTCTCTCCTCTGGGTCACTACCAAGACTCCTGTGCAGGGAAGGGGAAATGGAAGTTAGAAAGAGGGTAACTAGGCTGCACAGAGTGATGCATGCATGTAATCCCACCTATCTGGGAGACTGAGACAGGACGACTGTGAGTTCAAGGCCAGTTTAGGCAACGTGGTGAGACCTCTGTCTCCAAACCAAAAAGAAAACAGAAAAAAAGAAAAGAGGATATGATGGCTCTAAGGTGACCAGGCCTAGATAGATGGAATGGGACACAGGGATAAAGGGCGCCAGAGGGACCATTCTTAATGGGTTTGCCTTGTGTTCCCACAGAATAGTGTTTTTGGTGGAATACTCTGAGGATACGATAGGATGGAAGGCAAGACAGCAGCACGCACAGAAAAGCGAGGAGGCATTGAACCCCACCGCTCATTTTAAAAACTAAAATCTATTTTCATACTGTAAAACTCACACTTTCGCATGTGCACTTAAATGAGTTTGACGCATATAATCAGATACTCGCTGTCCTAATCAAGCTTAAGGTATTTCTGTCACCCCAGAACCTCCCTCTGCAATCAGCCACTGCCTGCATTTCCAGCAGCTGGGAACCCCAGAGCTGGGCTGCTTCCTGTGGTGTATGCCTTTTTGAGAATTTCATATAAATAGGATTATATGGTATGAGCCTTTTCCCCCCAGTTCTGGAGACGGAATCCAGGGGCACACTGACTGTGTTAGATCCTCAGTCCTTTTAAAATTTTTTTATTTTAAGACAAGGTCTCATCTTGCCCAGGCTGGCGTCAAACTTGGGACCCTCCAGCCTCAACCTCCTGAGTAACTGGAATTACAGGTATGTGTTTCTCTGCTCCATGGGCCTTTTAAAATCTATTTTGCGTTATAAGGATAACCATCCTCGTTGTTGCATGCCTCTGTAGTTAATTTTTATTGATGAGTAGGATTCCACTGTAAGGATGTACAAGTTTCTTTATCCATTCACTACTTAAAGGACATACACATTTGTCTTCCGTTTTCCTGTTCTTGGCAACTACATTTTAACGATAAATACCTATGTACAGGTATTTAGTTTAATTTTGGTTTTTGAGACAGGGTCTCGCCATGCAGTTCAGACTGGCCTTGAGCTCACTTTGTAGCCCAAGCTGGTCTCAAACTCCCAAGGATCCTCCTGCCTCAGCTTCCCAAGTGTTGAGATACAAGCATGTACCATCACACCTGGCCTTTTTTTTTTTTTTTTTTTTGTCTTTTTGATACAGGGTCTCTCTATGCAGTTCAGGCTGACCTTGAACTCACTTTGTAGCCCAGGCTGCTCTTGATCTTGCAACCATCTTCCTGTCTCCAAGGACACTGCTGGAATCTGAACTGCCCCTCCTTCCCAGGGACTCTCTTATCTCCCAGGAGGCATTGGCCCAGATAAATAGATCTTCAGCCCTTCACATGCAGCTAATCAGCACCCATCAAGGAGAGAGAAGAGGCCTAAAGAGGTCACAGCTGCCTCCACCTTTCTGCTGTTTGCTTTACCAAAACTGCTGTTGATTTTCATTTCAGTCTGCTAGGCAAGCGGTGGAAAAAACACGCAGTGCAAAATTACCAGACTTCCGCCAAGACTTGGCTCCTGGAGAGACTTAGGAACTTGAAACAGACTCAGATCCAAGCCAGGTTTCCTAATTTCTGCACCTCTTGTCTTTCTATTCTATCACAGAGGCCCCTTGACCTGCATGATGGAGAGAGTTAGTACGGTCTTTGGTGGATGGAGATCTTCTCTCAAGGATGCCAGAGAGATGAGGGGACCCCTTAATAGCTACATCCTTCTGGGAATGAGAATGATGATTTGGCTGGGCGCCTCTAATCCTAGCTGCTCAGGAGGCTGAGTCTGAGGATTTTAAATTTAAGGCCAGCCTGGGCAATTTAACAAGACCCTGCTTCAAACTAAAATTCTAAAGGGGACTGGACACCACTATCTCCCACAGTAAGATGGTGGGATGAGATGGGCTCTAAGGCTTGTGACGAAACCTGTGGTATCTATTTGGGGAGTCCCCACCCCTTAAATCCAGGTGAAATTTCTTTGGACCTACTGACCCATGGCCGGTGGACACCAAAGCCTTTCTGGCCATGTCTCTTCCTTCCAGGAAGCCTCCTGTGTTCAGGGCTCAGGTTTTCTACCCCAGTGCACCCTTCCAAGACAAAGCTCACCCCTGGGGACTCACCGCAAATGATCACAGCACTGAGCTCCTGTGGGCAACTGACCTGACCCCTTGACTTAACACAGACCCCCACTTCCAGCCCTTCTCCCTCCTTGCAGCAGGGCAGTTTTCCCTGGCTCTGATGCCCCAGCCCTGCAGACCTCCAGCCTCCAGGAGCTCAGCTCCCTCGTTACGAAGCCACTCTCTGAGAGCAACAAGAATTTGGAACATTCTCCAATGCCTTGTGTGTGATGCACATGTGATGGGGTGCTAAGAGACACCCTGGGCTGGGAGAGAATGAGTCCCTTTGCTGCATCTCTGTAAATGAATCTTTTTGCAAACACAGAGACAACTCCCAGCAGCTTACACACAGGCACTGGCTTTGGGTACCTTCTCACTATTTGAAGCAAGGTTGGGCCCAGGTGTCCATGCTTCCCCTTGGGCATGCTTCCTCTAGCCCCAGGCTGAGCTAACTGTCCCTCTGCTTCCCACAATCCCTATGTATTCCTCCAGCCAAGAGTTGGTCAGCCAAGAGTTCTACCGACCCTCTTTCCTTGCCCCTTAGGGCCACAGGAGAGGCCGCTAGAGACGGAGGTGCTTGGCAGACCCGGAACGGAGCAGTCAGAGCTGTGTACGCACCAGCCTGGACCCCACCTCCTTGCCACCCAGTAAGACGTCCCCACTCAGTGAGCCAGATGCCCAGGCCCACTGCCCTCCCTGGAGGATGGGGCACACCGATCTTCATATGCAGCGTGGTCAAAATACATGGCTAATGTTTAAGCTTTAAAATTCTATTATGGTCAATGACAAATTGCTGTTAATTCCCCTTAAAACATTCCGCCTTGCTTCAGACATACTCCTTCATTCCTGCCACTTTCCTGCAGTTCTGGGAGTCTTCTTTCATGAGGGTCTTTATGAGATGCGATCAAAAAATACAGCGAATGCTGCTGCCAAATGCCATCCAACAGAAAGGCGGGCTGGTAAACACATCCACGTCAGTCACCAGATGCGCCCCATGGGACGTCAGGCTCCTCCCCTAAGCCATAATGACCATGAAAGGTGAATATTTTGAATTGATTCAGGACATCAAGGCAACCACAACCACATGCCTTACAATCACAGGGCCTCCTTGTGGCCTGGTGCAGCCCATCCTGACCCTGAGGTGGAGGCAGCCTGGGTTCTGGGGTGGGGTGGCCCCTGGCTGACCCTCTCTGTGCCCAGTCCTCCCATGGCAGGGATGTCCCCCCTGTTCTCTGTATTTGCTGGCTCTGGCACAGACCTTGTTGGCGCCAGTGGACTTTTAATATTTTCCGTTCCTGGTTTTTCTACAATATTTCATCTCAAAAATGCTTCCTCCCCCTCACCAAAGGGCAGGTCTTTCCAGTGAGATGAACCCGAGCCTGGTCCAGAGAGGTGACCCACCCATGTTCTGAGGTTTGGAGCAGCCACCATCCATCCCAGCGGGAAAGAGGTGGCAGAAACACCTTCCTGGCCAAAAGAAAGGGGCTCCTAGGCCAGCCGAAGCCTTGTGGTCCCACAACAAGCCAAAGCCTGGGCCTCTTTCTCTACCCCACCTGAGACCCCAGCACTTCCGTTGCCCCTTGACCTTTGGCCGAGTGGCTTCAAGTCTGATTGGTGCTGAGACAGCAGGTGGTTTTTAAAAGCTCTCCAGATGACTCTCATAGCCACTGCTGACATTGACTACTCTGAGGTAGAACCACTGTCTGAGGTGACTTTGCAGTGGCTTTGCAGTGACTTTGCAGTGGCTGTGGCTTTGATGACTAAGGCCACTTTGCAGTGACTTTGCAGTGACTTTGCAGTGGCTGTGGCTTTGAGGACTAAGGCCACTTTGCAGTGACTTTGCAGTGACTTTGCAGTGGCTGTGGCTTTGAGGACTAAGGCCACTTTGCAGTGACTTTGCAGTGGCTGTGGCTTTGATGACTAAGGCCACTTTGCAGTGGCTTTGCAGTGACTTTGCAGTGGCTGTGGCTTTGAGGACTAAGGCCACTTTGCAGTGGCTTTGCAGTGACTTTGCAGTGGCTGTGGCTTTGAGGACTAAGGCCACTTTGCAGTGGCTTTGCAGTGACTTTGCAGTGGCTGTGGCTTTGAGGACTAAGGCCACTACACCATGCATTTTCTCAAAACCATGCCCCAGCAACACTTGAGATCCCGCAGAAATGGGACAGAGGTAAAGCACTCCCAGGGAAGGCAAGGGGTCCTGAGAGAAGTGTTGTGACTCCAGGGACCCAGACTAGGACCTGGGACCAGGGACCCCAGGACTGGTCCTCCAGAGACAGCACCTGGCCTTGAGGTAACCAATGACAGCAAAGAGCAATGGCTCAAGGTCATCGGGGTTCTTCAATGGCAGCTGGCAGGCCTGGGACAGAGGCTCCAGAGAGTTTGGGCACAGGAAGCTGTGGTAGGGGTGATACTCTGAAGTGTACCTCCACCCTAAGTCCCAGGCTTCTGGGAGCAGGGGAGCCAGTGTGGAGACAGAAACAACACAGATGGCAAGAGGGAGGACACGGAGCCCTGCCAGAGAGGGAGAAGAGGCGAGGGGGGCCGTGCACACCCCACCTCCAAGGGGGATGTGTGTCTCGCACCTTTATTTGTCCAATCGAGGGCACACGGCCAAGGTGGCCACAGGCAGGCTCCAGGTTTTAGAAATGTTTAACAGTGACCGAAGCCATGCTACAAAGGACAGAAAGGAAGGATGAGGAGAGGCATGGAAACAGCTTGAATTACGCTCGGGACACAGGTGGATGGGGACAGGAGTGAAGTGGTTACAAAGTGGCCTGAAAGTAGAGGACAGGATCCTTTCCAGAAGAAAGCTTAGCCAGAAGCACAAGCCTGAAGTCCCAGCACTAGGGAGGCTGAGGCAGGAGGATCACTGCAAGTTGGAGCTATCAGAAGGAGGCTCAGGGCCCTAAGATTGTCAAGCAGGAAGGTAGAAGATGGTGTTAGAGACTAGAATTTGGCGTTTAACATTCAGAGGAAGAGACTTTAGCTGAATTATTTAACTTCCCCAAGCCTCAGCCTCCTAATTTGTAAAATGCAACCATAAATCCCTACCTATATAGGCAAAGCAACTGTATCTCTACAGATTAAACAATAAAGTGCCTCAGCAGGGACCTGGCAGTCCCCTCCCTCAGTGGCCCTCAGCTCCTAACTCCTCCTGCTGGCTCAGTCTGCCCAGCCCTGAGGCGGGCTGGCAGTGCCCTTTGTGTTGCACTGCTGGGTTTTATGTTGTCTCCCTCCCTTCTTCCTGCTGAACTGGACCCTTTATCATTATGAAGTGACCCTCCTGTCTCCCATCATGCTTTTTGCCTAAGGTCGGCTAAAATTAACATAGGTGTAGCAGCTGTCTTTGCTACTATTTGACAGATTTTTTTCCCATCCTTTTACTGCCAACCTTTTTTTTTGTCTTCTTGAGACAGGGTGTGTCTATGCAGTTCAGGCTGGCCTTGAGCTCACTTTGTAACCCAGGCTGGCCTCGAACTTGCCGTGATCCTCCTGCCTCAGCCTCCTGAGTGCTGGGATCACAGGCGTGCACCACCATGCCTGGTTATTTTGTACTATGTGTTAGCTATATCTTTCATAAGACAACAAAATGTTATTACTGGATTTAATTTCTTTATCTAGTCTGGCAATATTTTTCTTTTAGCTGAATCATTTAGTCTACTTGCATTTATTAAAATACTAATGTTTATATACATGAATATATTTATTTTCACATTATTTCGTATTTTGTCTACATTTTCTAAGTCTCTTTTTATTTTTATTTTTACATAGAGTCTTACTATGTAGTCCAGGCCAGTGCTAAACTTGCACTATAACCCAGACTGGCCAAACTAAACACCTTCCTGCCTCAGCCTCCTGAGTACTGGGATTGTAGCTGTGTGACACCATCTATGGCTTCTTTCTTGCTTTCTTAGTTTTTTTTTCTTACCAGTTTGAAAATTATATATATATGGCTATTTTTAGTGATTGTGCTGGTACTAAAGTTAATCAATGTATTTAAGTGATTTGTGTTGTCAGATCATATAAGAACGGAATGCCCATTTCTCCTCTCCTACTTTATTATATACTGTTGCTTGTATGTGTTTGAATTTTCTTACTTTTTAAGTCAAAAATAAATTTATATTACTTTTTCTTTCAATATTTAGATGTTTTCATGGCCCACTTTTTCTGTTCCACATTCTTGTCTTTCATTCCTTCCATCTGGAATAATTTCTTCCACCTGCTGGGGGCAAAGGTAGATTTTGGTCTCATCATATAATTATTTTTTTCTTGCTGTTAAAATCTCTTCAGTAGTTTTATATAGCTAATGTTTTTTTTTCATACCAGGCATCGAACTCATGACCATGTGCTTACAAGGCAGGTGCTTCTGCCACTGAGCTAAATGCACGGCCTTTCTTCAGTAGTTTTAGAATTTATGTTTGAGAGTCATTTTCTCCAGCACATGAAGATATAATTCCACTGTCTTCCAGTTACTGAGCAGTCCGCTGTTTTAGTCTAATTGTCACCACTGTGGAAACAATCTGTCCCCAACACCTTTGGGGCCTTTAGTATTTTGCATGTCACTGTGAGGTGGCTAATTGTGGATCTCTCTGTGTTTATTCTTCTTAGGGTTTCCTGGGAGTCTTGCATAGAGAGGCTGATGGGTTTCTGGGTGAATCTCAGGCACTATTTAATCACTGTCTCTATCTTATTCTCCTTCTCCCTTCTCCAGGGACCTCTAAGTATACAACCTTGGATCTTCTGCATCTACCCTCCCTTTCTTTAAACTATTCTTTCATGTTTTCCATTCTTTAATTTATCTGTGCTGTGTTTTAGAAAATTTCTTCAGCTCTGCCTTCTGGTTTTAATTTTACTGTGTCTGATAGGGTCACTTGTGTCCAGTCACCTACCACACATAACACTGAGATCTGTAGATTTAATTATGATCACTTAAATTTATTTTGTTACTGTATACACATACAAATTATTTATTATTTATTTAGAGACAGGGTTCCACTATGTAACCCAGGCTGGCTTTGAACTCGCAGCAATCCTCCTGCCTCAGCCTCTCAGGTCCTGGGATTATAGGCACATGCACGCCTGGCCATTTAAATTTCTAGGTAGGAATTCTATTTACTTCTTATTCAAATATACATGGCCTTTCATTAGAGTCTCTTGTTTGCTGCTCACATTTTCAAGCTTCTCCTTTACTTGCTATCTTAGTTACTTTTTATTCGTCACTGAGACAAAATACCTGATTCTCAACGCTGGGAAAGGAAAGGTTTGTTTCTTACAGTTTTTGAGGTTTCAGTCCATATTCAGTTGGCTCCAAGGCAGGGTGGCATGGTGGGGCTGCAGTTCATGGCCACTGCAAACAGCAAGGCGGAAACCGGCAAGAGAGACCCACACACCTTCTTCCTGCCATTACATTGTATGTTGGCTCTATTCCCAGGTGGGTGTAGCACTGACACCATCAATGCAAGCACTAAACAATGAACCAATCACAAATGCATAATGCAAACGCATGAGGCCTAGAGGTCACCAACATAAACCATGCCACTTGCTAAACATTTAAATGTAATTTTTTTGTTATTTTCTGAAACTTTCAATATCTGAAGTCTGCCAACATTTGTTTCTGCTGTTGAGCAGTTTTATTTCTCTGGGGCTTTATCTCTGAGAATCCTTAAGGCATGGGTTGAAAGAGTGGGTGGCTCCAGGAAGGTTTGCGTTTCATCCTGATGGCCATTATCAGACAGGGACCACTTCAGATGCCTGACTTTAATTTTTCATAACTTTTCAGGCCCTGCAGGTAGGGTGGGTTTGAACTCCACATAGGAACCATTATGAATTCTCGGGGAAGGAGGTATTACATTTTCTCCTGAAAGCAGGGAAAGTATTTTACTTCTCAGTCTGTTGGGAGAGGGTGATACTTACATCTGGTTAATTCCTTCATTGAAGTCCCATCTTGGGTAGGGAAGGACCATTTGGATTTATTACCCAACCTTAGGTAGGGAAGGAGAGGCTTTCAGTGGCTGTCAGTAGTGTGCTGGACACAAGAACCAAGTATTTTCCTGCTAGTTCTTGGTACCATTGCTTCCCTGAAAACAGCATGCTGGGAAGTTGATACCATGAAGATCAACAAACTCAAAAGACAGGGTGCGTTAGTCTGTTCTGCACTGCTCTAACCCAGCACCCGAGGCTGGGTGCTTTATCAACAAGAGTTTATCCAGCTCATGGTGCCAGAAAGCAGGGAGTCCAATACCCAGAGGACACATTTCGAAGGAATTTCTTACACGGAAAAAGCTGTCATGGTGGGAAGGAGAGTATAAGAGATCATTTGAGTCATCTTATAATGAGCACTGAGCCATTCCTAAATCTGAGTGCTAGACCCACCTCCCAACACTACTGCACCAGGAACTACGTTTTTTTTCTTTTTCTTTTCTTTCTTTCTTTCTTTTTTTTTTTTTTTTTTTTTTTTTTTTTTTTTTTTTTGTCTTTTTGAGACAGGGTCTCTCTATGCAGTTTGGGCAGGTGTTAAGCTCACTTTGTAGCCCAGGCTGGTCTCTAACTTGCAGTGACCCTCCTGCTTCCTGAGTGCTAGGATTACAGGTGTGAGCCACCACACCCGGCTGGGACTATGTTTTTAACATGTGTTTTTTGGGGAACACAGTCATACGCCAGCTTAGGGTGCTTTACTGTGATCGGACAGCCAGTTTCTAGCACAACATTCTTATGTTCTCCATCACTCTATGCCTCCCCCCGACCCCGCCCCGAGATCATGAAAATCCAAGTTTTCCGAGTTTACAAATAAAGACAATCAAGTTTCAGTCTTGCAAAAAGTTCCAGCGATCTGCTATCCAACCAACACTGTACTCAAACTCCACACACTTAAAAATTGAACAGGCTTGATCTCATGGCGGCGGGATTGCTTCAGACATTTTTATAATTTGATTTTTTCATCAGTGTTCTTTTTTTTTTTTTAACGTTTGGTTTTTGTTTAACCACAAGAAAAAGTTCAGAAGTAAAATTAGAATGTCCTCAAGGCAGAAGTCCGTTTTATTCCTCAGCTTGCCTCTGGATTATTGGATGTTTTCTTGGCTCAAATATGCTTCACTTTCTTGCCAGCTCATTAGTGCTTTTTAAAAAGTAGTGTCCAGAAATGTTTTTGGAGGAAGCTTATTTAGCATGGCTAGTCTACCTCATCACCAGAAAATCTAACAAGAGTGAGGCCTGCAGAAATTCTCCCCACAAAGCACCATACACAGAGAGAAAATATATGCTTTTGTTCCTCTGAAATTATCCATGGGCCCAAGGTTAAGAACTCCCAATCAAATGAATTCTGTGAGGTCCCTGACAGAGGGTTTGTGTTTGTTTGTTTTTTTGGTACCAGGGATTCAACTCATGACCTCACACTTGCTAAGCAGGCAGTTATACTGCTGTACTAAATTCCCAGCCCTTGTTCATTTTTTGTAGCAGGGACTGAATCCCCTTAGCCATATCCACATCCCTATTTACTTTTGAGACAGAGTCTCACTAAATTGCTAAAATGCCCAGGCTGACCTCAAGTTTGGGATCTGCCTGCCTCAGCCTCTCAGGGTGCTAGGATTACAGATGTGCACCACCGTACTTGGCTAAGAGCTAACGTTTGGGAGCCTCATCACGTCACTAACTCCAAACAGAGTTTCTAAAAATTTCATATTGGGTGGTTATGAGGTAAACACAGGTCTTTGGGCTTCCACAATGTCTGAGACCTCCTGGAAAAACAACAACAGAGTTGTCAACTAAAGCTAGCCCAGAACTCAAACGCAGGCAACATTCCTTCAGACCTCTCCACATTTACCCATTCCGCGAGTACTTGCTGGGTCCTGTTCCATAGCTAATGCGGCCTAACATCATCTCCAAACTTAATGGTTTACATGCTAATCCTTTCTTTTTTTACCTCCTGCGGTTCAGGGAGTAGCTCCCGCTGGGTCTCCCCCATGGCTGCCATCCAGCCATGCTAGGGTCTGGGTATGGTGGTTCCCAAAGGTTCACATGCTAGGTCAGTCCCCAGTGGGTGATAGGAAGAGGTGATGGACCTTGAAGAGGTGGGACCTGCCGGGAGGTCACTAGTTCTTGCAAAATCTGAAAGTCTTGATTTTCAAGTCTAAAACTATGAGCAAAATGTACTTTTTCCTTTGGAAAGTACCTAGTTTCCCTCATTTTATTTCAACAATAGGAAAAAGGCTACGATATAGCTCAGAGGCACAGTGCCTGCCTGGCAAGCATGAGGTCCTGAGTTCAATCCTCGGTAGCAAAAAAGAAAAGAAAAAGGCTACAGTGACAGCTGAGCCTGGAATCATCTTCAAAGCTTCTTCAGCACATGTTAGGCAGAGGACGCAACTGCAAGTGAGGTTTTTAGTGAGGCCTTTGGCTAGAACCCGTACAAAGGCCCCTCTGAGAGCTGATGCATTCCTGCAGCATGGCAGCTAGGTTTGGAAAGAAACATCCAAAAAAGACAGCCCACAGTAGTCATCCTTGCTCTAGACTGGCTGCTTTTTCCACATTCCGTTAGTATTGGTCATTCAATCAGCTTGATTTTGTTGTTTTTGTGTTTGAGATGGAGTCTCTCAGACTGGCCTTAAAATTCTTAGGCTTAAACAACCTTCCTGCTTCAGCCTCCCAAAAAACTGGAACTATAGGCATGCATCTAGGCTAGCCCGTAAGTAAAGGAAGGTTAGTTAGACTACACCTTCAGTGGGAAGGACGTCAAAACATCTGCAGACATGTTTTAAGCCCACCATGAATTCCTTCTGTGTGTCACTGCCCTAGCTAGACAAGCCATGGTGGATACAGTGAAAAATAATACAAGCCTGCTCTTTGTCTACACAGTGTAGAGATAAACATTAATAAAATAGTATAATAGAGCCACGTGTAGGGGTGCACAGATGTAATCCCAGTACTCTGAGAGGCTGAAGCAGGAGGATCATAACTTTAAGGCCAGCCTGGGCAACTTAGCAGGATCATTTCTTAAAATTAAAAAATAAATACTGGATTTATTCCCCATTATTACAGAGCCAAGCGTGGTGGCACATGCATGTAGTTCCAGCTACTAGGGAAGCTGAAGCAGGGAGATCACTTGAGCCTAGGAGTTCAAATCTTGCTCAGGCCACACAGGAAAACCCCTAACTCTTAAAAAAAAAAAATTACAAATACCTATACAATGGTGGACCGTGATAGTGCTTAGGAAGATGAGGCCAGGGAGCCATGAAAATCTAGTCAGGCCCAGTGGTACAAGACTATACTCCCAGAAGCTGGGAGGGAGGGCAGAGTGTGAGGGTGGACATTTGCAAAGTCAAAG
The DNA here is from genome assembly GCF_034190915.1 of Cavia porcellus. Taxonomy (NCBI): domain Eukaryota; kingdom Metazoa; phylum Chordata; class Mammalia; order Rodentia; family Caviidae; genus Cavia; species Cavia porcellus. The sequence goes on along the minus strand of NW_026947520.1, from coordinate 10,776,436 downwards.
TGAATAACTTAGTGAGACTTTGTCTCAGAGTAAAATTTTGTAAAGGGATTAAGATGTAGTTCAGTGGTTCAGCACTTAGCTAGCAAGCACAAGTTCCTAGGCTCCAGGCCCAGTACTGGAAGAAAAGTAATTTACATCGCACATTTGTATGATCTGGACCAGGGAACAAGGGAGAATTCCCTGTAGAAGAGAAATCAGGGTTGAGATCTGAAGCATCATGGATGTGAAATCGAGGAAGGAGCTAAAGAGCCTGCCAGCAGGAGAGACACCAGGGCAAGACTCCTGGGGCAGAGGGACAGTGGCTGAGAAGCAGCCCACATCTGGGGACCACAGGGACAGTTGATATGAAACAGCAGAGGCTGGGTGGGCCGGGCCACAGAGCATGTGAGGGTCCCCGTTTCCACGTGAAAGCTGTTGGCGGGTCACACCCTGGAGAGCAATGCGAACAGATGTGCGACTTCAAGCGGCTTTGGCTGCCGCGGGTGTGGATGGACCCACCAGACGCTGAGTCAGGGCTGGGAGGCCGGGAGGCTCCCGTCTGCATCACTCCCCTGAGGCCCTCCTGTCCCCGCTCTAGGCAGCTGCAGCCCTAGGCTATATCTCCTGCCCGAGAGAGGAGTGGGGTCACACAATTATACCTTATAGTGCTCAATAAGCCTTTGCTTCCATTTGTCAGCTGATGTGATGGGTTTTGTCTTTGTGTGTGTATGTATGAGTACCAGGAATTGAACTCACAACCTTGTGCTTGCCAAGCAGGCATTGTACCACTGAGCTATATCCCAGCCCTTGATGTGGTGGCTTTACAGGTGATCTCCAAAGACATGCCTCCTCTGCTGGACCTGTCAATGTGACCTCATTTGGCAAAAGGATCTTTGTGGATGCAATTAAAGATCTCATGATAAAGGGAACATGCTGGCTTAGGTATGTGGACTCAAAATTGTATGACAGGTGTTATCAGAGTGAGGTAGAGGATGGCAGAGTGGTTCATAGTTAGAGCAAGACCCTCTCTGAGACTGGTGTCCAGACACTGGGATACAGCAATGTGAGGAAGAAAAGAAGGAGAGAAGTGGACCCCTGGGACCCAGTAAAGATCTAAAGAGAGAACTGAAGCCCATGGAGGGAGCAAAGAGAGAGACTCCAATAGAGAAGGAGGTGGTGCAGGGTGCATTTTCTCACCGAGCCCTGACTCACCCCATGGAAGAGGCGACTTGAACATTCAGACACACGGTGATTACCGACAATCCCAGAAGCCTCTACAGAGAAACAGACCAGTTCCACAGAGCAGTAAACAGAGTGAACTGCTGGTAGCTATTCAGGGTCAGATGTACCCCTAGACAGGGCAACTAGCCGGTAGTCATCCTGGACAGAGGCCAACTGAGCTCAGAATCGGAGCAGCTACAGGCTCTATCTAGTGGCTCCCAACAGCAAGGTGAACTGAGCTCAAGTTGGCAGGAGGTCAAGGAGCGGAGTTAAAACTGGCAGGGAGCTGAGTTCAAGCCACCAGGAGGCACATGGAGCGCTGCCAGCTGAACAAATCAGGTTCCAGCCTCACAGCCAGAAACCAGCCTGAACTCCAGTGGAACTAAGGTGCAGGCTTGCTGGGATTACCCACTAACCGTTGCTCCATGAATCTGCGGCTGGCTTTTGGGATTACTCAGTGTGAATCTGGACTCTTATCTGCCCACTTTGTCTACAACTGACATGCCTTGAAGTGGACGTGCTTTTTTCTTATTTTCTGTCTTTTCTTTTCTCTTGGTTTTATGTTCTTATTTTTATATGACTGTGGACATTGCTTCTGGCGTTTTTGTTATTATTCTGTTCTTGTTTTAATTTCTTCCTTCTCTCTTTCTGTCCTGTCTTCTTCGCTCCTTTCCCAAAGTTTGCATAACCTTCCTTTGTCCTCCAGCCTTGCTTCTAATCTCTTCCTCTTATTTCTCTATTTTCCCCCTTGAGGGTAAAATCACCATACTGAGAACATATTTACTGTATACAATTTTCTGATTTGTTTTAGATTTTATTAGATCTAGTTCTATGGTTAAATGTAGCAAATTAATAATTACCACATTTTGCCATTTTCTAGGTTGTGTTTGATGCTACTGTTATTGCTGATTGCACTGCTTTATCCATGGTGACATAATTGTTCTAATCAATTGTTCTTCCTTGTATGCCAAGACTAACATTGCTTAAGGTTATAAAAAATGCTATAGGCCAGTGTCAAAGAACCATGGGCCAGGCCAAATAGGCAGCAATTTTTCATTCCAAATAAACTGAAGAGGTAGGACCTTGCAACAGACTGAAAACCCAAAAGCCATATTCCTAGAAGACGCTTCTGGGAAGTAGTCCTTTCTTAAGGGTTCTAAATACTAGCAATAAAGCTACTTGCTATAATTAATTTATAAGCATGAACCCAGAAATAAAACTAAAAAAAGAAAACAGAAAATGAGAAGACATTTCAACAAGATGTAATCCCAGACTTCCAGCTCACCAAAGGCAAAACCTGGGCAATGAGGTGGAAGAATTCAAAAGCCACCCACGTGGACTCTCTGAAGTGGTAACAAAGTGAGGAGGCGACACAATAGGAAAATAACATGACATGGATAGGTCAGTACATATCAGTTATAATCATCAGTGTTAAAGGTCTCTGTTCACCAATCAAAAGACACAGACTGGCACAATGGATCCAACAATACACTGCATGCAAGAAACACATTTAATTCAAAAAGAAATTCATAGACTGAAAGTCAAAGGATAGAAAACAATACTCTATGCAACAAGAACCTAGAAAAAAAATCAGGGATAGCTATTCTATTTGCAGACTAAGTGAATTCAAGCAAAGATTGATTAACAGAGATAAAGAAGGCATAAAGGTACATCATACTGAAGAAAAAAAAAAAGAAGAAGGCCATTATAACCTCATAAAGGGGACAATCCAAGAGGAAGAGATAATAATCATAAATATATATACAACAAATGCCAGTGCACCCAGCTATATAAAACAAATACTAATAAACATGAAAAATCAAATAAGCCCTAAGGTAATCATATTGGGAGATCTCAATATCCCACTGTCACATAAAGACAGATCAACAACACAAAAAATTAGTAATGAAATACTAGAACCAAACCAAACTTTTGAGCAAATGGGCTCAGTAGTTGTCTGTAGAGTGTTCCACCCTACAACATCAGAATATATATTCTCAGCTGCACACAGGATGTTCTCCAAAATACACCATATACTAGCCCACAGAACATGTTTAAGTAAATGCAAAGGAATTCAAATTATTCCATTCATACTATGAGACCGCAGTGCAATGAAATTGGAAATCCTTGGCAAAAGAAGCCACGAGAACTTCAAAAACACATAGAAATTAAATAAAACCCCACTGAAAAACCAACTGGTCACAGATGAAAGAAGAAATTAGACAATTTTTACAATTGAATAATAACAACAATACAACAAGTCAGAACTTATGAGACACAATGAAAGCAGTCTTAAGAAGAAAATTTATAGCAATAAATGCCCATATCAGGAAAACAGGGCAAGTACATATAAACAACTCAATGGCGAACCTCAAACTTCTAGAAAAAGAAGAGCAGGCTAAGCCAAAAGCTCATACAAGGGAGGAAATTATATGGATCAGAGCAGAAAGTAACATACTGGAGACTAAAAAACAATACAAAGAATTAATCAATTGAAGAGTTGGTTCTTTGAAAGATTAAATAAAATTGACAAACCTTTAGCCAGTCTTATCAAAAAATAAGAAAGAAAATTCTCAAATACATGCATTTAGGAATGAATAGGGTGAAATCACAACAAATCCTGCAGAAATTCAGAAGATCATGTATACCTACTTTGAGAACTTATAGTCAAAAAGATGGAAAATACAGAAGAGATGGGCAGATTCCTGGATACATATGAATTACCAAAACTGAATAAAGAAGATATCAAAATCCTAAATAATCCAATATCAATCAAGGAAATTGAAGATGTAATTAAAAACCTGTCAACAGGGGCTGGGGATTTAGCTCAGCGGCATAAGCGCCTGCCTTGCAAGCAGGCGGTCGTGAGTTCAATCCCCGGTACCGATAAAAAGGAAAAAGACAAAAAACAAAACAAAACAAAACAAAACAAAACAAAAAAACTGTCAACAAAGAAAAACTCAGGGCCTGACAGATTCACTGCTGAATTCTACAAGAAATTTAGAGACCTATCACCACTACTTCTCAAACTCTTTACTGAAATTGAAGGGGAAGCAATACTCTCAAATACATTTGTGGAAGCAAGTGTTACCCTGATACTAAAACCAGAGAAGTATCCAACAACAAAAAAAAAGAAAGAAAACTACAGCCAAATATCCCTAGTGAGCACAGATGCCAAACTCCTCAACAAGATACTGGCAAACAAATGCAGCAAATCATCAAGAAGACTATATACCATGACCACATAGGATTCATCCCAGGGATGCAAGAATGGCTCAACATATGTAAATCAATAAATGTAATACACCAGATTAACAGAGCCAAGGACAAAAACCATACGATCATCTCGACAGATGCAGAAAAAGCATTTGACAAAGTCCAACACCTACTTATGATTTTTAAAAGTCCTACAGAAATTTGGAACAGATGGTCTTTATTTCAATTTGATAAAAGTTACCTGTAACAGAAAGCAGGGATTTAGCAGTGGTGCAGCACCTGCCTGGCAAATGTGAGGTCCTGAGTTCAGTTCCTGGTACCCAAAAAGAAAAACAGTTATCTATGAAAATCCCACAATCAACATCATAGTACATGGACAAAACCCAGAAGTTTTCAGTCTAAAATCAGGAACAAGGGCCAAGGATATAGCTCAATGGCATAGCGCCTGCCTGGCAAATGCGAGGTGCCAAGTTCGATTCTTGGTATAAAAATAAATAAATAAAATCAAGAACAAGACAAAGATATCCACGGTCACTGCTCTTCTTCAATATAGTTCTGGAGCAATTAGATTTAAAAAGAGAAATAAAAGGAATAAGGATAAGAAAGGAAGAAGTTAAATTAACATTATTTGTGGTTGACATGATATTCTACAAAGATCCTAAAAACTCCACCCAAAGACTTTTAGATTTAATAAGCAAATTCAGTCACATAGCTATATACAAAGTCAACATTCAAAAATCAATAGGATTCCTGTACACAAATAACAAACTCACTGAGACAGAAATCAGGGAAACAAGGGGTTGGAGACATAGCTCAGTGGCACAAGCACTTGCCTGGTAAGCACAAGGTCCTGAGTTCAATTCCCAATACTCACTCCCCCAAAATAAATAAAATTTAAAAACAGAAATTAGGGAAATAACACTTCATAATAGCACCCCCCCCAAAGTGAAATATCTAGGAATCAATCAACAGAGGAAGTAAAAGACTTCAATACTGAAAACTACAGTACTCTAAAAAAGGAGATTGAAGAGGAATCAGAAAATGGAAGAATATTTCTTGTTCTTGGGTAGGAAGAATCAATATAGTGAAAATGGCCATACTTCCAAAATGGTTGTACAATTTAAGGCAATCCTGATCAAAATATCAATAGCATAGCACACCTAATTAGAGAAAACAATCCCACAATTCATTTGTAATGAGAAGAAACCTAGAAGAGCAAAAGTAATTCTGGATGACAAAGAAAAAGCAGGGGCATTACAACCCCTGATGAGATTATACTACAAAGCTACTGTGATAAAAACAGCATGGTACTGGAGAGGAGGACAGATCTGAGGATCAACAGGACAGATTAGAAGATGCAGAAACAACTTGAAACATACTTAGCCATCTTGGCTTTGACAAACATGTTCACAGGAAGAAAGACAACGTCTTTAATAAATGGTGCTGGAAAAACTGGCTTTTTACATGTTGAAGATTAAAACTAGACACATATATTTTACCATGCACTAACCTAAAATCAAAATGGAACAAAGATCTAAATACTACAATAGAAACACTAAATCTGCTGGAAGATAGAATAGGCAGAACTTTTGAAAGCACTGGTCTAGACAAAGACTTTAAAACCCCAGTTGCACAGGAACTATCACAGAGAATCAACAACTGGGATATCCTCTTATTAAAAAGCTTTTGCACAGCAAAAGAAACCACTAACAGAGTGAAGAGACAACCTACAGTGTGGGGGAAAATATTTCTCCAGCTGCTCCTCAAACAAAAGACTAGTAGCCAGAATTTAAAAAAAAAAAAAAAATCCACCCCCCGAATTGGAAGACCCAGTCCAAAATGGGTATGTGAAATAAACAGACATTTCTCAGATGAAGCCTAGAAATGCCAAATGAATATATGAAAAAATGTTCAGCATCATTGGTCACTTGAGAAATGCAAATTAAAACCACACAGAGATTCTGTCTCACTCCAGAAAGAATGGCTATCATCAAGAAATCAACCAATAACAAATGCTGGAGGAGTTGTGGGGGAGAAAAGAACCTTTCTCCACTGTGGGCTGTTGGCAGGGAGTGTAGACTGGTGTGACCACGTGGAAATCAGTGTGGGGGTTCCTCACAAAACTCGTACTGGAGGCCCATTTGACCCAGCTATTCCCCTTCTTGGTATCTTCATGAAAGAATTAAAAGCATCGAACCACAGCGATATTTGTGTACCTATATGTAAAGTACCCCAATTTGTAATATCTAAATCTCATCAACTAGTGCCATCAACTTGTGATAAAGAAGATGTGGCTTTTTATACAATGGAGTACTACTCTTTCATAAAGGATAAGCTTGAGACATTTTATCTAAATGAATGTACTTGAGATCATAATTTTAAGAGAAATAAATTGGACACACACGTTTAAATACTGCTTTGTTTCTCTGGTGTAAGAAAGCTAAAGGACCCAAGTGTATGATAGATACAGGGAAATGGGCAGAAAATGTTCTAATAAGAAAGGGAAAAAGGGAGGGGCAGGCGAAAGGAAAGAAGTGACAAGAAGAAAAAAGAAGGAAAAAATGGAAACAGAGCTTCAGTAAATGAGGAGGAAGGGAGAGGGGCGGGAGGGAGAGGAGGGGACTAGGAAAAAAGCAGCAGCCGGCTGCACCATGTCCAGGCACGAATTCCCCATGATGAGCGTCCCTGCCAACGCTTCAGGTTCAGCCCAGGGATCTGATTCTGAGTTTCTGGCCTCCAGAACTGGCAGTGAATACATTTCTGGGTGTTTCAGGGCTTTCTCACCTGAGCCCCAGGACAGGAGCACAGCCAGGTCCCTGTCCAGCTGCTGCTCCTGGGTGCGCTTGCTTTTCAGGTCCCCTCCTGAAGGGGACATCAAGGTGCTGCAGCCCTGGTGCAGTCCTCATATCCTCTGACCTCTCTCCCTGCACGTTCTCACCATTCCCTTGGCTTTCAGATACGATTTATTTGTTAACATCCTCCAAATTTCATCTCCACCCAGACTCTTCTCCGGGGCCCATGCATCTCCAGGGACAAACAGAGGACCTTTTGCTGGGCGTAGTGGCCCATGCCTGTAATCTCAGCCCTCTGGGAAGCTGAGGCTGGAGGATGGCAAGTTCAAACCCAACCTGGGAAATTTAACAACTTAATGAGACTTTGTCTGGACATAAAAAATAACAAAGATCTGGGAGTATAGCTCAGTGCAGAGGCCCTGGGTTCAATCACCAGAATTGCAAAGAGATAGAGAGATCCCCACTCATGAAGCTGTTCCTGCACCAGGCTTCCCCAGATAACAGAGCCGCAGTGTTTTTATAGGCACCCACCCACCCAGATTTCTCTGCTGGCCCCTTGTCTTATAGCCAAACTTCCAGCAAGTCTTACAGCTTAGGTCTCAAAACACCTCACGTTGGTCCACTGCCTTCCATGTCCCCTGTCGCCACACCCACCAGCATCTCACTCAGACAGTGGCAGCAAACCACCTGACTCAGCCTCATGAGTGCTGGGATTATAGGCATGTGCCACCACACCCAGCTCATTTTCTAGAATCCTCTTACATGGAACAATATAATATAAAATACTTTTTTTACAAGACTGGCTGATTTTGAGATTTATCCACATTGTTCACAGTCAAGAATTCATCTGTCTTTATTCTGGGACATAAGCATCCCACTATATGAAAGCTTTGTAACTTATCTATTTTCCTGATGATGAACATTTGAGTTTTAGTTCATTTAAATTTGTTTGTTTCTTTTTTGAGACAAGGTCTCACTGTGCATTCAAACTGGCCTCGAGCTCACTTTGTAGCCCAGGCTGGTCTCAGACTCACAAGATCCTCCTGCCTCAGCCTCCCAAGTGCTGGGATTACAGGTGTGTAATCCCAGCTGGCAAGTAAAACTCTTATAAACATTCACGCATTTATATGTCTGGGTGGATTTCTATTTGTTTTCTGAGACAGGGTCTCACTATGTAGCTCAGGCTGGCCTCAAACTTGCCTTAGCCTCCTATGTGCTGGCATTACCAGCATGTGTCAACCATACCCAGCTTCATCATTTACTTCTCTACTGGGGACCACAAAAGTGGATTCACAGTAGCTAATTCTCCATACTTCTCTAAGGGATACATGGAGATTTGGGATTATGAGATTTCCCATTAACTCTTGGGATAGGCCATCCTCTCCCACCCACTAAAACTACTCTAAGACACCTAAAACGGAAAAGAACACTCCAGAGTAAGAGCCTCCTTAGCATAAGACCATCTCCACCCTCTTGAATCATCCCATTGCCTGCAGTGTCATCAACCTCTGAATCCTCTGCCAACCTGGAATCTTCTACTAGCCCCTCCTGTCATTGTAGACACCCACTGCATGGTACACACCTAATAAACAGTGGCTGGTTTGGAGAATCTGGGTCTCTGTCCATCCTGAGGCACTGACCTCCCAGCCCTCCATCATGCATTACTAAATGTGTCTCTGTTTCTTATTGTATCCTTTGCCATACCCCTCATACAGGTAGTTGGGGATCTTGGCCAGGTCCCCCATACTTCTCCACTCCCTACAGCAGGGATCTTGTCTGTCTTGTATCCTCTGAATCAGCATAACTCTTGGCACAGCTGAGGTGGGGTGCTGAGGGACCCTGTTGGATGAGTGACAGAATCAGCTGGACCGTGGTCAGGGATGCGTGGAGTCCTCTGCAAGCCCATTGGTCAGCCTGAGGTTCTGGTCATCCTGGAGCTGCGCAGTAGCACTGAGTGGGCTGGTTGGAAGCTCTGAGAGGTGTTGGGTGAACCTGTGTGACAGATGAGCCCCTCGAAGTTGCCCTGGATTTGGAGGATACACAAAAGCACAAGGAAGGCCCAAGTCTTTCGCCAGAAGTTTCAGAACCTCTTGGAGGCTCAGTGTTCCCAGTTTCCCAGCCAGGGGGACATGGAGGTGTTGCTGAGCCTGTCCCAAATCCTGGCTGCCACGCCCTTTTCAACCCCATAAAAGTGTCACCTGCAGCTCAGTGCTCAGGAAGAGTTGTGGAGGAGGCACAGAGCGGGCTTTGTGGCATCTCTGACACCCCTCTTGGCCTCCCTGGCTGGGCTCTCTGCTCATGGAAACTCCCTCAGGACCCAGCTGCCTGGCCCCAGGTGACAGGCACAGGGCATATCATCACTGTCCACTCTGCACAGGGCCTCCCTACACCTCTACGCCTCATGCCCCTCTCTGTGGGCGAGGAAAGGCCCAGCTCTAATGGAGAGAGAAGCCTTGCTGGAAGCCAGGGCCCAGAACAGTTATCCTAGGTTCCCCAGCAGCATGTCTACCACTGTGGGCTCAGGATGTGGCCCGAGTCCTCTAGGAGGGGTTGTGTAGGAGGGTGACGGCGCAGCTTGTCTGGAAAGCAGCTGTTTGTAATAATTGGGCTGCAGGGCTCAGAGCCCCCAGAGACCACGGAGCCTCTGTCCTGCTCACTGACAAACTTCGTGACCAAGAGGCCCCTCTCGAAGTGACCTCACCCCTCACAATGCCGAGGGAAATGAGCTCAGGGCAGCCTCGGAGGCGGCCTGTTTACTTAGAGACCCGGGCCGTCAGCGGCGCTTTGACCAGACATTCCCTGTCCTGGCCAGCATGATGGAGAAATTTCCTTAAACACATTACTTTGGCCACAACCCACCCACTGCTCCTTCGCTTTCTTTCTTTCATTTCTTTCTTTCTTTCTTTCAGTAGGAAAATTCCCAGTTCTGGCCCCAAAAGATCTAGCCAAACATGATAGAATCACAAAGACCCGTAGAGGGTCATCACAGCTCACGTGACCCTCAGCTCCCTGGTAACCTCTGCAGCTGAGAGACCACCCAGCCAGTCTTGTGTGGGGTCCAAGCAGGGACCAACGTGACCTGCAGAACAGACCCTCTCCCAGCCTGCCCTAGGGCCTGGGCCATCCTGAGCTTACTTGGAGAGCATTTCCCAACTCAGCAAGCTAGGCTGCACCCTAGACCCCTCCCTCATTCCCTTCGGGTCAGGGATATTTCAGGAGGGCACAGGAGCCGCCAGCTCTAACAGGCTCCAGGGGATTCCAGGGTGGGCACCCCTACCAGCCCAGGCTGAGACCTGGCTTTCTGTGATGACCCTGCTGGAACGCGGCCATTCTAGAGGCCTTGAGGGGATAGGAGTCACAGAGGTCTCCTGTATGTCCCCAGGCCTCCGGGATCCTAAGGCCATCTATGCCAGCAGCAAAGCAATGCCCCCACCCCCAGGAGTGTCGATCATGGGGCACAGCTGCCCAGGCTGGATACCCGCCCTGGCAGGCAGGCAGGCATGGACATGTCGGGGAGCCCAAGGCCTTACCTGACCCGGCTCCACCCTGTGGCCTGTTACTCCTCAGCTCAGCAGCCTGCAGGGCCAGAAGGAAAAGTGCCATGTGGAGCCAGGGTGGAGAGGGGCAGCGTCCCCCCTGGACCTGAATTAGTAGGTTATGATGAAGACTTCAGACTCTAAAGGGTAGGAACTGGGCACCAGGCCAATGCTTTACCTGTTATTCTCTTAATTGTGATGACACTTGAGAGGGAGAGAAGTGACTCCAAAGGACGCACAGCCCACATACTGCACGGTGGTGTTCAACTCCAGTCTGTCCAAGCCCAAAGCCTCTACAATGAGGTGTCTTCCATTTGATCCCTAAACAGCAATTAACTCAGGAATCAAGCATATCCCTCTGCAATCCAAGGAAGGCCTACATGGTTACTGGTGACTCAGTCTCTTCACTTTACAGAGGAGGAAATTGAGGCCAGACCATGGAGTGAATCTGAGCTAAGACTTGTTTTTAATGTTGTTGTTGTTTGGAGACAGGATCTGACTATGTAGTTAAGGCTGGCCTTAAACTCACTAGGTAGCCCAGGCTGGCCTGGAACTCACAGTGATTCTCCTGCCTCAGCCTCCCAAGTGTTGGGATTACAGGCATGCCCAGCAGGACCTGTATTTTATTTTATTTTATTGTCTTTTTGAGACAGGGTCTCACTATGCAGTTCAAGCTGACCTTGAGCTCACTTTGTAGTTCAGTCTGGTCTCAAACTCACAACGATCCTCCTGTCTCAGCCTCCTGGAGTGCTGGTATCACAGGCATGTGTTACCATGCTCAGCAGGACCTATATTTTAGACTCTTCTGTCAGGGCTCTGTCCACCACCCCAGTTCCACCCTCTAGGAGATCCCAGACAGACACACAAGTAGACAAATATATACAGGAAAGACCCCCACAGCAGCACTTAGACAGATATACTGTATCCCTCTTAATCTCTCCACTTGCCCCTGAAGACAAGCTCATAGTTCCACTCTAAGGACCCGACAAGTATATTCCTGGGACACATACACAGGTATAGACCCACTCACCCTTGCAAAGACTTTTCCTTCAAAATTACCCATATCCAGCCAGGAATGGTGGTGCATGCTTATAATGCCAAGGCCCTAGAGGCTGAGACAGGAAGATTGCTAAGAGTTTGAGACCAGCCTGGGCTACATAATGAGTTCAAGCCGACCCTGCCCTACATAGGCAGACCTTAATTCAAAAAAAGATAGAAAAAAAAGATACACCCACAGCTGATCCAGAAATGCAAGTGTACAGGCAAGCACATCACTCCCTCAGGGAAACTGTAGCCAACTGAAATGCAGCCGCCCACGTGGAAAAACCCAGCATAGTTACAATGATCACATTGATTTGCTCAGCTCACAAAAGCAAAGTGGAAGGTCTGAGACAGATGGGAGTGAGACACCTGTCCACAGAGACCCATGGGCTGCCCAGGGCTCCCACACTGTCTGCCTTCCTCCCCTCCAGCTGCACCAGCCAGGGGTTCCTCCAGGAAACCCCCCTCTGCAGATCAGCTGAGGAGACGGCATTCTCCTCCCCTGCCGGCCCAGGCAGCAAAGCAGATGTATGTGTTGGGGTTGTTCCCCTGTCTGAGAACTCTGCCCTGGGTCCCCCAGCCCCGTCCTATGGCATGGTGTGGCCTGGCCAGGTGCATGGTGCTGGGCCCTGACAGTGGCAGAGCTGCACCCAGGTGCCACTGCCCAGCTCTGCTCACGACAGGATGATTTAGGAGCACCCAGAGGACGGTGCTTTCCAGGGGACTTGCTTCCTCAGGAAACAGCCCAGTCTGATCTGCAAAACAAACCCAGATGAAAACACCCCTAAGCCTCTCCAAAAACATGGGAAGCTCCTCTCCTTCAGAGCCCCTGACGTCACTGTGGTCAAAGTGGCCACCGTAGCCTGAGGTCACGGAATCAAAGGCCAGAGCTCTGGTCCCCCTTCAGCCTTGACTCTGTCTGTTTCAGTAAAATGATCTGTCATGACTCCAGATCTAGCTAGAATCACGCAGGTGTCTCGAATTCCCCAGGCATCTAATGGACACAAGTAAAGGGCACAGCAGCACAGTCCCTGGTGCATTACAAAGCTCAGGGTTTGTGCTGGGAGTAGCTGGAGGCTATGGTGACTGGGACAGGAATAAAACAGGGACTCAGAGAAGAATGTCCCACCCAGACTGGAGACACATGGTGACCTCCTGCATCCCACCACCACCCCTCGCCAGGTCCCCCAGGCCTCTGCTGGAGGTAGACACGGGCTGCAACTTCACCAACCAGGCGGGCCAAGCCAGGAATGTGGCTCAGCACCGCTAGCCAGGCAGGGGAGACTGTTTATTCTTGGATGTCGGGAACATCTTGGACAATCAGGAGGATTTGGCAGCTAGCAGCCCTGGATGCTCAGCCTCAAAGAAATCATAATCAGAGCGGGCTGGCGGCTAGAGCTCGGAACAGGCAGCAGTGTGGGAAGGGAGGCAGTGTCTCTGCATTTACCTGCTGGTCCTGCAGAGACAGGGCTGGATAGACAACCGGGCTGAGCCCAGGACTCTGGCTATGAGAGTGAGCATCAGGGGAACCCTACCAAGGGACCCACTTGTTGCACGGCAGGTGCCTCCTTATAAAACAAAGCAGAGCTGCTGGGCATGGTGGTGCATCCCAGGACTCAGGAGGCTGAGGCTGAAGGATCATTGCAAGTTTGCGACCAACCCGGGCTACAAAGTGAGGTCAACATCAGCCTGACCTGCCTAGTGAGACCCTGTCTTAAAATAGACCAAAAAAAAACAAGGCAAAGCTAATGGCCTGGGCCTGAAAAGGACCTGTGTCTGAGGCTGACACTCCAGCCTCCTGACAGCACCTGCCCTGCCCCGTCCTGCTTGTGCAGCCCCTGGAAGAACTATGGTACCCTGATGCCCACTTGGCTGAGAGTCCGGCTCTGGGGTCAGCTCTGGTCCTGCTACTTTCTGGCCATCTCCCCAAACCCATTTCTTCTGCACAGATGATGGTGTCTTCCCAGCTGGGACACGGCAAACATTCACTCTTTCACTATGTGCCTCCTGCAGGAGGCACCTGCTAGGTGGCAGGGTCTTTGCCCCTCACTGCAGTCCCATCTCTTCTCTTCCAGACTCCTCTGTGTACCCTAAAACCCCAGCCCCATCACATCTGGCCAGTGCCACCTCCAAGCCTCAGAATACCAAAGTGTTTCCTAGGTAGGAAGCGTTTCCAGAGAGGAGCCCGGACAAAGCCAGTAGGCACCTCGACACCGAGGCCACAGAAGGCCCCAGAACAGATCACACTGGCCTTCTGTGTACTTTGTGCATCTCTCATCTTGCACAGGTTTGGGCGCCTTGTGGGGACAGTCCGGAGGTCACAAAAGGTGAAGTTCATCAATCCCCACTTGGAGCTGGAATGTCATGCCTTTCTATGGTTAATACATTTCAGTGGATACCACGCTAATGCAGGATGGCAAAAAATATCAGTTAAGGTCTCTCCCTATCCCTCTCCACAAGTCCCAGTTTCAGCTGTTAGGAAGGAATTTATCAATCACCCAAGGGCAACGCTTGGCATTAGGCACCACTGGCTTTAATACTCAAACAGCATCCCAGGACTCGGTGGGATAGTTGTAGACAGTTTACAAGACCATAAGGTTATTTTATAGTATTTACCCAAAGGTTAAATGCAAAAGAGTGCAGGAAATATGTTCATGTACTGCAGATCCAAAGAATCCAGCTGAGGCCCTGCCCTCAGGAAACCTGCAGTTGAATTTTAATGCAGGAAGCATCAAATTCACCACTCCATTCTCAACATAAGCAAAGCAAGCAAGATGCAGCCCGGGGGTTGGAACCCAGGCTTCCATGAGTGCTGCTTAAGCTTTGGTCTCCCAACCACGCTGCAGCAGAAGCTGGAAATTTTCGGGGAAAAAAAAAACCCTTCCATGTGGACAAGGGCACCAGCGGAGTGGAAGGAGATGGAGGGGTCTGTCCTGCTGCGAATGTCGTGGTTTGTTCTGGACATTCTAAAATGTCAGGTCAGTTGGAGGGGCCTGCGGAGGACAGGGGCTTATTCGAACCAGATCAGGACTAGAGGCAGCCCAGGCCCAGACCTCTCCATGGTGCTCAACCCTAGACAGTTTGGAAACAAACAGAAACTCCAGTGGGGGAGACAACAAAGGCAAAATAAAGACGAGATGGGGGTGGGGCATGGAGGAGGGGCGGGGCTCTTGTTTCGTGTGAGGAGGCTGAATCCAGTCCAGGGCCTGAGAATCACCATGGTAACAGCTACAACCTCCGGGCTCAGCAGTGGATGGCTCAGATGTGATGGTGCTGCACACGTGGTCTACAAACAAATACCTGAATTGGGCTCTTTAAATCACCAGCTCCCCACCTCCTGGATGCAGGCAGCATTTAATGAAAGGAATTCATCAGAAATGACACTGACTTATGTCACCTGCTTCATCTCTGTCTTCAGAACGCACACACTTAGCCCAAAGCCCCACAGTAAAACCCCATCTCTTAAGGGTCCCTGCCCTGCCTGTGACAGTACCACCTGCCACCTCGCCCAAAGCTATGCCCTCCCCACCTACGTGAGTGGGACATTAGTGGCAGAGGTAGAGGAGTTACTTTTCACAAGACACAGACCCCAAGATAAGGTAGCTGCAACTGAACCCCCATGTGGTCTTCTCCGCTGCCAGCTGCCTGTGCAGCTCCTGGTCTGGGGACCCCTCTGTCACTGAGGAGAGCACTTCCTCCCCACTTATGGAGGGTGCTGCCAGTCTCTTGAGCTCCCAAACTCCAGCACCCCCAAACCTGCCCTTCCCTGGGCTGATGGGCCTATGGCATGTGTCTTAGCTTTGGAGCTGGGGCAACACACAGCCTTGAATCTCCTTGAAGCTTTTCCCCTTCCTCGCTGCTGTATTCATAGGTACCCAGGGCCAACTCATCCATTAGGTAAAGCAGGCACAGTGGCTAAGGCCCCCATCACAAAAATTTTTTCATTTCTTTTGAAATCAGAAGAAAAAGAATGTTTTCAGTTTTTCAGCATTTACCAATGCAGTTGTAAAATATAATTTGAAGTATTTTCTTACAGAGAAAGGAGGATTACCAAGACAAAAGTGCCCTAGATCCCTTGGTGTCAGAATGAGCTCTGTGCTTGTCTCCCTTCCTGCCTACTCCATCTGCACCAACTTGGCCATTTGCTTTCCTCTGGCCACACACTATGGTCTGAGGATCCTCCACGGGGTAGGATTGTTCTTCATTTACCCATTACCATTCCTGTTTTATTGGGGCAGGGCAGGGAAAACAGGAAAAAGAGGCAAACACTGCCTGAACAAGACCAGACTCAAGCCAAAGCAGGGCTTCATAATCTGAGGTGTACAGCCAGGTCTTGAAGAACTGAGACCTCCTGGACACTGTGCCCAAGACAACACAGCCATGCGGAAACCCTCCCGCCAAACTTCCTATCAACGCCAGTGGCAAACCCAACCGATGTTCCGAAGGCATAATCCTGATTTCCTGTAGCGTGGACACTGCTCATCCACCTCCCCTCTCCAGCCTCAGTCACATTTTTGGTTTCCTCCTATTCCTCTGGACACGTCTGCTCTGGCCTTTGCAGGATTCCTGCTCTATTGGACCATCACAAACAAGCAACAGCAACAATAGGACACAGCGCATCTCAGGTATTTATTTGGGGTCAGTCTCCATCCTCCCAGCTCTTTTAATCAAGAGAATCCTGAATCCATTCCCCAACTACCAGCCTGAGTGATTTTTCAGAAAGTGAAATTTCATCTTTCTTGCGTAAATCCCCTTCATGTTGTCCCTGGACCGTGGTTTTTAAGGCCCTCAGGACGCGTGCCCTGCCAACTTCTGCAGGCCAGTTTCCTCCCCTGCTTCTTTCTTTACAGCTCCTTTACTTCCACAACTCCAGGGTTTCAAATGTGCTGTTTCCACTGCCTGAAATACTTTTCCTCTCTCTTAGCCTAAAATACATCTTTTTTGAGAGTGTCTCACTATGTAATTCAGACTGGCCTTTAATCCACTATGTACCCCAGGCTGGCCCTGATCTCATGATGATTCTCCTACCTCTGCCTTCCAGGTGGTGAAATTGTAGATGTGCATCACCATGGCTGGCAGGCTTCCTCTTCTAGGCTGCAGGTAAATGTCACCCTTTTTGGAGGCAGGGAGCCTTGATTAAGAGATGGATGCTAAGACCTGGGGATTTAGTTCAGCAGCACAAGCACTTGCCTGGCAAGTGCGAGGTCATGAGTTTGATCCCCAGTAAGAAAAAAAAGAGATGGACCCATCCGTTCTGGGTTCAGCTACCGTTCTGGGCTCTGCTACTTCCTAGCTGTAAACCCTCAGGTGAGCTCTTGCAGTCTCAGCTCCTATCTCTTTCAGCCGGGAAGGATTACGGAAAAGAAATCAGTACAACCACATGCGTTCCATGTGTCAGCTCCAATTTCCGATCCCAGACCACATCAGGACCCTGTGCCAAGTGGTCTCCAGGATGCCGTTACCGTGCCAACCTCACTCCTGAGATGCTTGTGCACGTACCACCTTGAAGGGCATTTGTGCTTGCTGTGTCCCTAGTGCCTGGTGCTCTATGACCAGAAGTCCCACCTATCTGATGCCCACCACATGGCCACCGAGACCAAGGAAAGCTCCACTAAGATTTCTAACCACAGCGCATGTGCAGCAAAGTGGTCAACAGTGGTCACAAAGACAGCTTGGTAATTAGGAAAATATCTTTATTATTTCTGAAATGTCCCAACAGTCAGTGTAAAAACTGTGACAATGGCTTTTTCACAACTTTACAAATTATAGAAAAATGATCTTCCCTCTTCTACTAAAAATCCAGTACCCAGAACAGACAGGGATTTGTTAGAGCTGAAACCTAGCAGGTGGAAGAGGCCGGAGGTCACCAAGCAGGGCTGCCTCCTCAAGACCCGGCGCCCCCTGCAGGTAGCTCTGCCCATGACTCTGTGGCCTGAAAGCCAGCTGTGTGGCACTTGTGGCTGGGAGGCGCGATCAAGGATCAAGACAGCTTCATGAGGAGGTGAGCAGGAGCAAGCCCGAGGCTCAGCGACCACTTCTCTCTAAATCATAGCCGGCAAAGAGGCTGCGGATCCTGGCCAGGTGGTGATCTAGAAGGGGAAATTTCCCCCTCTCCCTCTGCTCACAAAGACTTAGTTGTCAAACAGCTATTAAAAAAAAAATCAGAAAACAAACATTTGGTCCCATTTCAGCCATCATCGGTAGTTGGTAATTTGTAGAAAAAGATGACTCGAGTTGCTCAGTGGTAAGTCTGTGTTGTTTTGTTTTTTATTTTTTATTTTTAAATCAGGCCTCTGGTTCCTTCCATCCTCATCCATGGTCTGGGAGAGGGAGATTCAGCTGTAGCAGGAGGCTGTTTGTTGATTCGAGAAAACTGGAAAATGCTTTGTGCTCACACACAAAAGCTGATGGAATCCAAAAACAAGCCCGCTGATTTTTTTTAGGAGAAACACGGCCGTCCCTGTTGAATGTCTCAAGTCAAAACAAGGCAACTGCCTAGTGATTTACAGTCCCCATGACAGGCATCCCGCTTTCCAGAAGGCTTCAAGAAAAGCCAGCCTCTGCCAGGAGCCACAGTAAACACGCGCTGATGCTGACGGCTCAGACACTTTGTTTTTAAACGTGGCAGGACTTTTCCTTTGGCCCTGGCTGAAGAGTCAACCCTGTAGGATCCTTGAGGAGAGAGTGGATGGAAGGGGGAACTGGGATCCTCACTGCCCGGAGTGCGGCGGGGAGCACGACCCAAGGCAATCAGTACACTCATGGCACACAGGAGACCGTCCTGTGGTTCCCGAACTGTCCCCTAGGCTCAGCCTGGCTGGACATGAGGCACAGGAGGTAGAGAACAAGCTATAGTACAAGGCACATGGCTAAGGTGGCCCCCATTATGGGCCCTGAAAGATTATCTCTCCGCACGATTCCAAAAGTGTTGGAAAGCAGAGGAGTTGATGACACTCACTATAAGCAGCAGCAGCAGGTACAGGGACATCATGACCATAAACCAATGGCTGGAAAACCAGGACAGTTGGCTGGAAGCCCTGCATGAGGGAAAAATGAGCCATGTTGGCAACAAGAGCAAAACGGTTTTTTGGTAAGTGTGTGCAGCAGGCCCTGGCTCAGAGGGGATGAAATGATGACTTCCATTCTCTGCGGGAGCCGTGCAGTGAAGCTTTGTGCTTCTTGCTTGAAAACCGTGGGGCTCTCTGCCCTGGCACCAGTGTGCCTTTTAATGGAACATTTTCTAAATTCACAGAGACAGCTATGCAGTGAGCTCACTCAGTCTCTTTTTTTTTCTCCCCCACCGGTACTAGGGATGGAACCCAGGGGTGCTCTCCCAACAGAGCTACATCCCCAGCCCCTTTATTTTTCATTTTGAAACAGGATCTCTCTCACTAAGTCACCCAGGCTGGCCCGCGACTTGGAATCCTGCCTCAGCCTTCCAAGTAGCTGGAGTTACAGGGTACATCATCGTACCCAGCTTCTCTTTTATCTTTCATAACCCATCTTTTCTTAAGCGAGACTTTGGAATCTAGAAGAATGACCTAGCTCAGGGTCTCTAGATGTTGGTGGATTATTTAGCAAAAACCTTTTCACTTTCAGACATACACAGATGTCTTTGATAAGAAACCTACCAACATCTAGAGACCTGGGCTGGAAAAATCCTCTTTGGCCTACTAAAAGATGTTCTAAACCATCCACAAAAGATACACTTCAAGAGAAAGAGGAAAAGGAATGGAACTTTCAGGTGGAAAAAGTCAGATGATATTTAAACCGAAGGATAATTGCTACACAGCCCAGACTCAAAGAACCTATGTGGATTTCTGAGTTCAGGGATTTTACTGGCTTATGCAATCCAGAACCATGGAAACCACTGCTGTGTATAAGCAGGGGCGACAATACCAAAAGTGGCCCCTTTTCCTCTCATGGCTGTTCACCTGCTTCCCTCATGTACAGGAAGCTCTATCATGGATCAAACATGCACCAAGATCCCTGAGTGATGTCCAGCCCTGAGAACCTGGCATTTTTTCCCAGTATCTCATCGCTGCAATAGCCCTGGGCATCCCACCGCGGCTGTGTGGAGCTAAAGGCCCTGATTGGGAGGTCTCCTTTTATTTATTGAGACAGGGTTTTCCATAGACAGGGTCATAAAGACAGGAGTTCAACCCCCAGCTTGAACTTGCTATACATCCCAGGCTGACCCTGAACTCACAACCCTCTGCCTCAGTCTCCTAAATACTGGGATTACAAGCATGCACAACCAAGCCCAGCTGATTCAGTGTAAGCAGTATACCACACCCCGGCTCAGCGCCCTATCTTAGAGGTAAAGTTGAAGCACCTCAGGTCCTCAGAGAGACAGGAAGTGGCTCAGCAGCCACTGTAGGGAAGGACTAAGCGGGCACACGCAGTCTCACCAGGGTCCATCCTGCCTCTCAGCACAACCTCAGCAGTGTATTTCTGACTCCAATCAAAGGCCCAGGGACTAGCTGGGAGTGGTGGTGCACACTGCAATCCCAGCACTCGGGAGGCTGAGGCAGGAGAATCACTGCAAGCTCAAGACCAACTTGCGCTACAAAGTGAGCTCAAGGCCAGCCTAAACTACATAATGAGGATCTGGCTCAAACACATACACACACACACACACACACACACACACACACACATTCTCTCTCTCAAAGGAGGGTGCCAATTTGGCTTTCTTCAATCAAAAGAAAAGATATATTTAAAATCTCTCTACACTCTTCATTAAAATATCTGTCCCAGGGCCAGGGATTTAGGGATTTAGCTCAGTGGCACAGTGCCTGCCTGGCAAGATGAGGTCCTGAGTTTAATTCCCAGTACGGGAAAAAAATATACATATAGCTCTATCTTTTAGAGCAAGACTGAAAAAAAGGAACTACTTCCCTGAACACAGGCTCTAGTTGGTCTCCTAGTCTTTGGGCAAGGACCATCTTTTTATTTGTACTTTTCTGGGGGCTGGGAGCCCAACCCAGGGCCTCACACTTGCTAGCATGCACTGTACCCTGAACCGCCCCCCAGGCCCAGATCTACTGTCTCACCTCTTGGGCTGCTTCTGCGAATACACCAGCAGGTACTTCACTCGCAGGAGCTGGTTGTTGGTGACCACGAAGTACTTAGGCGGGATGTCTCCTCCCTCGCTGTGTTTGAT